>NW_028270184.1:20336075-20951529 GCF_037043375.1 Chiloscyllium plagiosum
ACAGACACTTTAGCAGCACAAACCTGAGTGTTGTTTGGGTCTTGCTGAATATGGACACAGGCTGGTTCAGGAGCTGAGGTGGGACAAGATGTTCTGAATATTGTGTGATCTTCAGTGATCACCCCGCTTCTGATCTTGTGATGGATGCGGGGCGCCGTGAGTGGCGGCACGTAGACGTTGACGAAGGAGCTGAAGGTGTTTGTACTGAGGAAGTTAATCTGAGGATCTCCTGAAGAGATGTCCCAGGACTGAGTGGATTGCCGGCCACCGACTACAAACATCTTCCATTGTACTCTGAAAGAGCCCATCCAGTGGGGAGGTTACACCTGATTCCCGTTAAGCTCAAATAAGTAGATGGTCCCGATGACATCCTCAGGTTAAATACTGCCTTGATATCAAGGCCATTCACTCTTCCCTGAGCCCCTGTGTTCACCTCCTGTTCATATCAATAGGTGACAGTGTTATGTGTAGAGAGTGTTTTCCTCTCACAGAGGGTAATCAATGTCAGGAATTATCTGGACTTGAGAGTTAGGGGAGCTACATCACTGAAAGTATATAAAGAGGTGGTACATGGATTTTTGACCTGCCAGAGATCTGAGGACTGTAAAGAACTGGGCATTAAGGAGGAGTTAATGATAACAGTCGATCAGCCATGATCGTATACAATGGCTTGACCGTCCAAATTACCTATTCCTGTTCCTTATGTTCTCATTTTCTTTAATTTCAATGTAAATGGCTGTAATTTTTCTGGATGTTCTGTTATTGAATGTTGTAATCAGAGAGAGCAAAACATTTTGAGTCATCTCTGAGTAAGGGATGGAGCTTTATTCATAATGAATCCTGGTCTAGACCAAGACCAACAAATGAAGCACAAGTTGCAGAGAGGAGGCACTCTGTAAAGAGACAAGAGGCGTCTTTTGAATCCAGCCTGGATTTCCAAATAACATTTTCTAATCCGTACCAATCTGTGTGTGACAGTTTGAGGGATTAAATGAGATCCTGTGTTACTGTGGAACGGGTATTTGGAGCAAATGGCCCCCATCTACACCTTGCATGAGCTGTGAGAGGCTGAATGCACCATATTAACACGGGACTGTGGAGCAAAAGTGGGTCATCAGACACTTTGTCACTGCTCTACCATGCACTATGATCTCATTAAGGTCTCAGCAGCACTTTTCTGTCAGTGTACCATTTTCCTACATTAATTTGTCTTTCAAATGTCTAACTTCGACAATTTTGAACAAATGGAAATATCCAGGCATCACAAACCTCTGGGGAAGGGAATTCACACCTGAACAACCCTTTGAGCATCTCTTGTTCGTGTTCTGATCAATGTTGGAGGGTCACTCATTTCGTTTCCCTTTCCTCTATTGGTGAAAGCAAATCTTAAATGTAACCAGTTGAGTGTTGTGTCCAATGATATTGTTATCCGATTGGGTAATTTTCTAGAAAGATCTGAGACACAGAAAGTTGAACTCTGAACAAATGGTAAAATGATAGAGTGTCCCAAATGTTTTCCTGACTTTGAAGTTATTCTACTCACACAAATGTATGGGAATGCGGATTTCTTCCCCGAACATCTGAATTGAGCTGAATTCCCTTTGCTTCGAGCTGTGCAGAGATTCCTATGAATCTTCACCAGGCATCCTCCACGAGTGGTAAAGATGACTCAGGATTTTTCTGCCCTCGCACCTTGTTTTCAAGCAGAACAAAGTAAGAGAGAGAGACCAATTTGCTGCTGCTTCTGAGGCAAGTAACATTTTTCTCCGTCTCTGTGTGAAAAATACAATAATGTCAACTGAACACCAAACTGGACCATGTGCACTCTCCATGTACATTCTCTGGAATGGATGATAATAGACTGCATGCTGTATGCAGCATCATTGCTATTGTTGTGCACAGTGCCTTTAATTAGCAAAAGAAAGAAATGTGCCCGCTTTATAATTTGATGACATGCATACATGCGTCTGCGTAATTTTTCAAAATGGGTTTATATCTTCATAACATTTGTGTTAATGCCAATGCATCTCATTCAAAAAAATGTTATCTAGCTTTAGTCTTCTTAACAAGAGAAAATATATATCCAGCTGAAAGACTTCTCTGAAAATCTTTGTTCAATAAGATTTCTCAACTAATATCTAAACAAATAATCTCCGATAACAAAAGGCCTTCATTTCAAGAATGAGTAAGGGGAAGCATCTTTGAACATCTTTGAAAGGAATTGTATCCTTTTTTTTAGCTTAGAGGATCAAAACTGCAACCAGTGTATTTGATGTGGTCCCAGCAATGCCCTGTACAGATACAGTGAAATATTCCTAATTAAACCCAATACCCGTTGCCACAAATATCATCATTCCACTTACGTTCCAAATTTCTTGCTGCATCTGCAGACAGGCTTCATATGATTTCATAATATGAAAAACATCTGCATCACAGAGTTCTGCAATCTCTCTCCATTTAAATTGTTTCCGACTGCAACAGACAACTCACGTTATATTATTTGTGCTGAAGGTATGCTCACTACCCTTCCCTGTCTACATCATAGTGCAGATTCACTACCTCCATTTGAAGATATATTGAATGATCGTTTTGGTGTACAACGTAATTCAGCCTAGATCCATTCAGTCCCTTCATCCCGATATTTGACCGGGATTCTTGATCATTGATGACCCCACAGTGATCTCTGAGGCAAAACTAGTTACAGTTTTGTTAAAATAAATCATATATCTCAACTGTCTATTCCCTGTTAGTGACAGAATCCCTGTTCCTGTGCATCAGTTCAGGCGGGTTGAATGGCCTCCTCCTGGGCTGTGTAATGTACTCAACGAGCTGAATGACTTCATTCTATATTCCTGTGTAATTCCTTAGAGGGGCAGAATGGTATCCTCCCGTCTCATTGTAACGATATAGTCTGGCTGAATGGGATGTCCTCTACCCTGTAATCGCATTGAGGGGTGGATTGAGGGAACAACACATGAAGTAGGGACAGTAGTATATCTCTTTAACAGCCTCGCGGGGAGAATTGAGGGCATATCACATGGGGTAGGGACAGCAGTATATCTCTGTAACTGCCGGGAGCATGGATTGAGGGAACAACACATGGGATAGGGACAGGAGTTGGCCATTTGGCGGCACGATTCAGAATGCTCAGAATGATCTGAGTGTGTCTGACCATCTGTCTCCTGTCTGTTCCCAATAAACATTAACTCTCCTGTCCGGCAAAGATCAGTCAAGCTCAATCTAGAATACCTTCATTAACCGAGTCTTCACTGCTCCCTGAGGATGAGGACACAACAGACAGCACAACCCTAAATGGAAAGGGGCATCCTTCTTTCATTGTGAGACCCATTTTTTAAAAACTGTGTTAACCTCACATCAAATCACTGCCCCTTTTCGGATATAGTGGTACACTAACTAGGAATAGACATTAACCATTCTGCCCTCCAATCTTTTCCCACATTACCACTGACACTTTCCAATCAAATATGCTGCTGCTGCTGTCTCAGGAAGAGAATACCTGATAACAGAACAACGCACGAGCATTAAAAAAGGAGCAGAATTAGACCATTTGGCCTACTGAATCGGATATGCCATTCAATCATTTCTAATACGTCCCTCGACATCATTCTCCTACCTTCTCCCTAGAATCCTTGGTCTCCTTATAAATCAAAAACGTATTTATTTGTGTATTAATGGCACTCATGTCTGTGTCTTAATGTGTATTCTTGTGTGTGTATGTCTCCATGTGCTTGTTATCTGTGTATTTGCGTGACTATGTCTGTCTGTCTTTGTATCAGCCTGTGTGTTTCTATGTGTGTTTGTTAGATTAGATTAGATTACTTACAGTGTGGAAACAGGCCCTTCGGCCCAACAAGTCCACACCACCCCGCCGAAGCGCAACCCACCCATACCCCTATATTCACCCCTTACCTAACACTATGGGCAATTTAGCATGGCCAATTCACCTGACCTCACATCTTTGGACTGTGGGAGGAAACCGGAGCACCCGGAGGAAACCCATGCAGACACGGGGAGAACGTGCAAACTCCACACAGTCAGTGGCCTGAGGCGGGAATTGAACCCGGGTCTCTGGCGCTGTGAGGCAGCAGTGCTAACCCGTTTGTGTCGATTTGTGAGTGACTGTATACGTTTTCGTGTGCTTCTATGTGTGTGCATGCTTATCTCCTGGTATGCATTGTGCATGTTAGTATATTGGGGTATTTACCAATACGTCTGTGTATTTCACTGCCCGCATCTCTGTGCAATGGGATATCTGTTCTTCTGCGAATGAGAGAGGTGAGGTTGGAACTGACAGACGGCTTGAATTGTTCTTCACGGAACACTGCTCCTTATTCGGTTGGTGGGACGTGGATGTTTCAGAATCTCCACACAAGGCCTCCCGGTCCTCTCCGGTTCGTACCAGGGTCCTCCGCACATGTCGGGATAGGGGGATGAGGGAACGGATATCCGGCACTCCACCACCTGGCTTAGCACTTTCTGTTCTATTCCAGGCTGTTTCTCCTGGAATGGGAGAAAGGGAGGGAATGATTGAGGGTGGCAGTGGATGGCGCTGCTGTTAGTGCTGGGGTAGGTGAGGTGTGACATGGTGAGATGGCCGGAGGGTATCTGTCCACAGTGTTTTATCCATGAGTACTATTAGTGTGCGGGACTATTGCGTCAGGGACAGAAAATGTGGGTGAGGGAAGATGCTGAATTCAACAGTAAGAGTGGTCGTGCTTGAGCCTTATTTAGAGTTAGAGTGTGAGCCTTGATCGAGGGTAGGTGCTATAAGAGACATACAGTGAGTGTGAGGGAGCAGTGAGGATATACGGTGACACTTATCCTGACAGAGCAGGGTGGATATTGATGCTTGTCCTGTATTGCTGGACATTTCTTCAGATCATCTCAACATAGAGATGAGTCTCCCCGAATGTCTTATCCAAGTCTATGACTAAGAACGACACAGGCTCTGTCCCTCATATTCCACAGAATCAATTTGGGTGGGTCTTACAAGTAGCAAGGAGAAGCAAACTTGTTGTGTTATATGTCCGAACCAAAACTGTCGCACAAATATTTTCCATCATATGCTCTGGAAATTAGATATGCAACTATATGCAAAGGAAAGCCATGACATACTCATATTATCGCTGGGCTCTTAACCCAGAGACCCAGGTAATGTTCTGGGTACATAGACTCAAATCCTGCCAAGGCAGATTGTGGAATTTAAATTCGATAAGTATCTGGAATCGAGGGCTGATGATGATCAGGAATCCATTGTTGATTGTTGGAAAAATCTCATCTGGTTCACTGATGTCCTTTAGGGAAGGAAACGGCTGTTCCTTACCTGGTCTGGCTTGCGTGTCACTCCAGATCCAAGGCAACGCTGTTGACTCTTAACTGCTCTCTGGCATGGCCAGTAAATGCTGGTTATCCAGCGAAGCCCTCATCCTGTGAATAAGTAACAAATACTCGTGGGTTCTGCTGTAATAATGGATGGTGTCAAGTTGCATCGAAACTGCGTTAACTAAGTGAAAAATGTTGTGAAAAATAAATTCCATAAGTGTATATCAGGTAGGTTGAAGAGTATGTTGTGAACCAAACGAGAGAGCAGATTATTTCGGATTTGGTATTACTAACCTTGCCCTGAAGCAGCTTTGGAGGAATAGTGACATTAATATGTTGTGTTTTACACGGTGTCTGCATACAATATGGAATGTTTGAACAATCTGGTCAAACATTATGGAAGCTCAGACGCTAGAGGGTCAAGTTAGCTCCGATGAAATGGGGAAGCACAAAATAACATTCAGTGGTTGTTAGACTCATAGAGTCTTACAGCACGGAGACAGGCCATTCGGCCCAAACTGGTCCATTCCGAACAAAATGTCCATTCACACTAACCCCATTTCCCTGCCATTTTCCTGTATCCTTCTAATCCTTTCCTACCTGTGTATTTGTCCAAGTGTTTTTTTAAATTTTGTGAATGTACCCGCCTCGACCACTTCTGCTGGCATGTTCATCCCATATGTGTGTAAAAGAAATTGCCCCTCAGGTTCCCTTTTACTCTTTCCCCTCTGACCTTAAATTGATGCCTTCGAGTCCGTGATCGCCCAATCCTGCGGAAAAAAAGCGACTGAGTGCATTCACTGTATCCATGCCTCGCATGATCTTATACACTACTATCACATCCCTCTCAATCTCATACATGTTAAAGTAAAAACCCCTAGCTTTTCCAACCTCTCCCTATAAGACAGACCATTGAGTCTTGGCAATATCCTTGTAAATTTCTTCTGCACTCTTTCCAATTTAATAACATCCTTCCTCGAGCAAAGTGAACAAAACTGAACATGACGCTACAAGTATGGATTCGCCAGCATCTTGTATAACTGCAACATAACTCCTTAATTTCGATACTCGGTGCTCTGACTGATGAAGGACAGTGTGCAAAATGCCTTTTTCAGTGCCTTGTCTCATGGGACTCCACTTACAGAGAACCATGCCCTTAAACTCCAAGGTCCCTTTGTTCCACTACACTCCTTAAGACCCTGCCATTCACCATCAAACCCCTAGCTTGATTTGACTTTCTAAAATGCAAGAACTTACACTCATCTGTATTAAACTCCATTTGCTATTTCACGGCCCACTTCCCCACCTGATCAAGGTACTGCTGTAATTTCTGAAATTTCTGATAATCTTCCACACTGTCCACAATCCCGCCTATTATAGTGTCACCTTGAAACTTACAAATCATGGAGGAGAAAGTGAGGTCTGCAGATGCTGGAGATCAAAGTTGAAACTTTATTGCTGAAACAGCACAGCAGGTCAGGCAGCATCCAGGGAACGGGAGATTCGACGTTTCGGGCACAGGCCCTTCTTCAGGAATGGCCTGTGCCCGAAACGTCGAATCTCCTGTTCCCTGGATGCTGCCTGACCTGCTGTGCTGTTCCAGCAATAAAGTTTCAACTTACAAATCATGCATGTACATTCTCATCTAAATCATAAATATGCGTAATAAGTGAATATATATATATATATATATATTCTTCTTCCTATCATCAAGCCAATTTTGGATCTTATTTGCCAGTTCCCCCTCAATTCCATGTGATCTAACCTTCCAGAGCAGCATACCATGTGGAAACTTATTGAAGGCCTTACTGAAATCCATATAGACTATTTCTGCAACCATGTCCTTATCAAAACTACTGGTCACTTCATCAAAGCACGCTAACAAATTTGTGAGCCATGATCCCCCATGCACAAAGCCCTGTCTTCCCAAATGCATGTATATCTTCTCTTTCAGAATCTTCTCAAGTAACTTAACTGCTACAGATTTTAGGTTTCCTGGTCTATAGTTCCCCAATTTTTTTTGCAGCCCTTCTTGAATAATGGCACAGCATTCGCTACTCGCCAGTCTTCCGGGATCTCACCAGTTGGCTACTGATGATGCAAAAGTAACAACCAGGGCCATCTATTTCTTCTCTGACCTCTTGAAATGATCCTGAATATATCTGGTCAGTACCAGGAGATTTATACAAATACTACGAAGTCTGAAAAATATGTCTATTTATTTCAGGTAAAAAACACCAAAGAGTGAGAAAGTGATTTAACAATGATTATCATAAGAAATTAAAGATTATATTCATCACAGGAAGTGACTTCAGAAGAATTCTAGACATTGTGGAATCCTGAGAATTCTCGGAAAATTGTGATCCAGAAAAGGAGCGCCATGAATCTGGTAAGGAAATCAAAAAGTGAACATGCATGTAAACAAATAGGAACACAAAGACTGAATAAATCCATGATCTATATTTCAAAGGGGAAAAAAAAAGCATCGTCAAATGTGGAAATTTTCAATTGGGAGAGACGAGTTTATTGTGGATAACTTGGAAATGGCCAAGCAAATAACCAGTTACTTTGCTTCTGTCTTCATGGAGGGAGATCCAGAAAATCACCCAGAAATACGAAGTGATCATATAGGTCTTGTGGAACGAAAGACATAAAGTCAATTGATATCAGAAATAAGGCTTTACTTGAACATGCAGCTGGATTGAGCATTGCTAAGGTTGACAAACCAGACGTACTTCATACTAAAATCTTCAGGAATAAACCACTAATGGAAGTATTAATGTCCATGACTGTGTTCTATTTTCCAGTGCATTCTGCAGAGTCTGGAAGCCATTGTAGATAAATGGACATTAGTAAATGTGATCCAAGCACTATAGATGAACGGAAGGGATCCAAGTATCTACAAAGGGAAGAAGATATAGTGTGGAGAACTGCAGACCAATTAACTTGACAATTGTCGGGAAACTGTTGGAATCTATTATATAGGATGTGATATTACTTATTTAGAAATTAACATCAACATTGGAGAAAATCAGTATGCACGTCTGAAAGGGAAATTATACTAGACAAGCTTTGGAATTGCTTGAAGTTGATTCTTACAGTATAGATATTGGGGAACCGTAGAATTGGCAAATTTTCGATTATCAGAAGGCTTTCTATAAGAAATCACACAATGAGTTTGTAAATGTAATGAATGTCAAGGGTATTTGGAGGAATATATGCAAGTGATAAGTTAAAGTTTGGATTCCCTTCCTTTAAGGGATTCAGAATATAGATGTAAAAACATGTTGAAGCAGTTTAACAGCGTGTTGGTGAGAACTGTGTCTGGAATATTGAGTACAGTTTTCGTGACCAAATCTGAGAAAGAATATACTGACCACAGAGGAAGTGCAATGGACGTTCTCCAGATTAATCCCTCAGTTGGCGAGATTGCGTGTTGAGGAAACTTGGCCTTTGTTCTCGAAACTATCAAAGAATGAGAGGCGAGTCACTGAAATTTATAAAATTCACAAAACATGTGACAAGTTGGAAATTAACAGGATGTTTCTCCGGCTGTCTAATCCACATTTAAAATAAATAATGGCAGGATAAAGGACGACCATTTAAAACTGCCATAAGGAGGAGATTCTGCCCACGTAGGGGACTAACTAACACAGGGGCATGGAAACTTGCTGACAGGGCAAGATAACGGAGAATGCCCAAAAATTCTACAAGTGTGTCCAGCAGAACAGAATAATCAGGGAACAGGTAGGACTCATTAGTGACTTGCCAAGTTGCATGCAAATGAACTTTAGTGGTAGGAGACAGAAGGTGATGGTAGACGGCTACTTGTGTGACTGGAGGCAAGAGTCCAATGGTATACCACAGGGATCAGTGCTGTGCCCCTTATTATTTGTGATTCGGAGGTGCTGGTCTTGGACTGGGTGGACAATGCTATAAATCGCATAACACCAGGTTAGAGTCCAACAGGTTTATTCGGTGGCATTAGCTTTCGAAGCGCTGCTTCTTCATCAAAGCGCACAATCACCTGATGAATCAGCAGCGCTTCGAAAGCGAGTGCCTCCGAATAAACCTGTTGGACACTAACGTGATGTTGCGTGATTTTCCACTTTAATATTTGTGGTATTGATACATAATGTAGCTGTGAATATGGAGGAGGTGTAGGGAGTGTTATAAGTCAGTTTGTATTTGATACGCGGATTGGCCGGTCGGTTGGCAGTGAGGAGGAAGGCCTGAGGTTATGGGAAGATACAGATGGAATGGTCAGCTGGGAAGATCAATGGCAGATGGAATGTAACCCTGATAAATATGAGGTGATACACTTTGGAAGATGGAACCAGACAGGGGAGGATTCAATAAATGGCAGCAGAATAGAAAGCTCAGAGGGTGCTTCTCCACACATCCCTGAATGTAACTGTACAGGTTAATACACAATTTGGGAAAGTATAGGGGACTGTAAACATAACCTTGATTCATTGAGGCACAGATTATAAGAGCTATGCAGAACTTTGGTGAGACCAAGATGGAATACTGTGTGTAGTTCTGGGAACCACATTACAGGAAGGATATGATTGTACTGGAGGGGGTGCAGAGGAGATTCACCAAAATGTTCTCCGGCTTGGAGCATATCAGCTATGGAGAGAGGCTGGATAAGCTCGGGTGTTTAGTTTGGAGCAGAGAAGGCTGAGGGGGCCGTGATTCAGAAGGATAGCATTATGAGGAGCGTGGACAGGGTAATGGACAGCAGCTGTACCTTTTAGTCAAATGGCCACACTTTTAAAGTGAAGGGTTTGCGGTTTAGTGAAGATTTGAGGATTGTTTTTCACCCAGAGGGTGTTGGGGTCTGAAGTGCACTTCCCGAGAGGGGAGTTCTCATGATAAACTCAAAATCATTAGAAAATACACTGTAGTGCACTTGAAATGCCTTAAGACTCACGGCGACGGTTGTTGTGTCGGAAAGTGGGTCTAATGTAGACCGTGCTGTATTTCTGATAGTACACAGTCTTTGCTTCTGTGATTGTATGACTGTGGAAGGACAATCACTGAGTACCTTAAAATAGGAATTGATAGGTTTATGAAGAATATCTTAACAACGTTTATAAGACAGAACTTGTAATATTTTCAGAAAATATGTCAATGGCAAAATTAAGAGACAAAAATGTGCACCTTTCTTACAGTCTGATACCAGTGAATTGAGGACCGGGAAGTAGCCGAACTATGGAGCAAATACTTCAGTTATGCCTTCACAGAGGAAAACAAAACAAAAAAGAAAACTTCCTAGCAATACTCGGGAACTTTAGTCTGATGAGAAAAAGCGAATAGAATGAAATTAACAACTAAACAGTTTAGAGAAAGTATCGGACTGAAATTAATGGGCATAGACAAAGTCAACAGAGATTTGTGAAATGGGAATCATATTTGAGAAAGTGGCTTTTAGCAAAATTATGGAGAAGCTGTCAATGCAATATGAGTGTAATCTCAGAAAGATTTTTGATAAAGCCCCACACCTATTTTGCAAATTCGAATCCTGTGTGACTGGAGCTATTATATCGTCATGGTTTTCGTAGGGCAAAGCTGGCAGGAAACACTGAGTAGGTATAAAACATTTTTCTTTAAATGGAAGGCTAGGAAGATATAGCAAGGATCGTGGCTTGGGCCCCAGCTATTCCCAACACACGTCATATATTTGGTTCAGTGTCTCAAATGCAATATTCTCAAGTTTGCTGCCAGCACTAAACGATGTCAGCTTGTGAGTGGGTGAGGAGGATGTAAAAAAGCTGAAAGGTGACTAAGACAAGTGAAATGACTGGGCAAATGCGTGGCAGATGGAGAGCAATGGCAGATATGAGATGTTGTGTACTTTGATGGGAACAATAGAATGGCAGCCTCTCATTTGAAAAGGGAGTGGTTGAAAAATGTTGCTCTATAAAGGAACTTAAGCAGCATTTTCGTTTATTTCTGAGCAGCCCTCCGAATACATGCAGGACAGTGAGTTCTGAAGCCAGAAGTCAATACTGGGAATGGCATTGGGACGCTGACCAGTGTGTATAGACCCCGCAAGTGGGGAGCTGTAACATTGAAAAAAATCTGGATCACCTTTTACACCAGTTACTGAAAGCAATATTGCAGGAGCAGAAAGCAGGTAGGCAGATAAATGGTGTATTCACCTTCGTTTCAGGGGAATTGAGTACAGGAGTAAGAGTATCTTACTTCAACTGTACAGGGCCTTGGTGAGACCCCATCTCGAACATTGTACAGTATTGTGTGCAGTTTTGGTCTCCTTACCCAATAAAGGACAAAACTGACATTGAAGGAGGGCAGTGAAGGATGACCAGACTGATCTCTGGGATGACAGACTTGTTGTGAGAGCAGAGTTTGGGGCGACGGGACCTGCATTCCATGGGGTTTAGGAAAATGAGTGGTGATCACAGTGAAATATATAAAACTCTGACAGGCGAGACAGATTGGAAGCTGGCTTGGACTTCGAAAACAAGGGGCCAGAACATTAGGTACGTAGAGGCATTGAGATGAGAATAAATGCCTGCACCCAGAGACTGGCGAACTAGGGGTACCCTCTCCCAGCATGGGCTGTGGAAACCAATTGCTGAATATAAATAAGGATTTCTGGAAATTAAAGGGATTTGGAGAGAGCGGAGTATCGTGTGAAGATAGAAGATCAGCTATCAGTCCAGGTTGTTCTCCAATAACTCAATAGCTGTGTTCCTGTGCAACACTGTGTTGTAGAAAATCGTGCAATATTAATAATGGGGTCTATGGAAAAAAGAGGATAATAGGCGAAACCCCCAAATATCAGAAAAGCCAAAAATATAATTTAGTCTAACACACACACACTAGCAGTCTAAATAAATCTTTAAATCACATATTGTAATAAAACAGTGCTGTAAATGTAACACTTTCAAACGACAGGTTTGAAAGGTACACTACAAACGCTTCACCAGAAAGCGCGTGGGGCTGACTGAACACGTGATGCCGATGGGAAAATTCCAGTTCTCCTCAAGATTCTCCCCACAGTTTGAAATAAAGCTCTTTCTAAATGAATACTACAATTCCCCGTTTCAGGCTCAGTTTCAAAGCTTCCAGAGCGCATTGCATTCCTGTTTTAGCTGAACACATTGATTGTACATTTTGCAGACAGAGGATCCTGAGGCTGGGTTTGCTGTTCAGCTGGTTCCCGGCAAGGAATTGCGTCACAATGAACGGGAGTTCACTTTATGGAAAAAGGTTCACGAATCACATTGCAGCCAAATTTTATTTAATCAACACGCGTTATCTGAGAACTGCCCGTATATTGAATGGAGGAGCAAAATTGATGGGCTGAAGGGACCACAGCAGTTCTCATTTTATATTTCACAATGTTTAAACATATTAAGGGATATGAATATTGTATGGGAAAAACTGCAATAAGGAGATGTTCGGCCATTAACTAGCACAGGGAAAGCTCAATGTGTTGTGTGACTACTCCTTTCCCGATGTTTCTGTGCAGTCTGTGGAAAAGCTCTGTAAATGTTGTCACAAACTCTCAGATGTTAGGAAGGAAGTCTCTGCACGGTCAACAGGATTATGTTTCCCATTCTCTTTTCCGACACCGAGGTTGGGGCCGCGTGTTCCCTCCAGGTATACCCTTTGAGAACTCGGAGCAGTTTGATACAAATGAGTGCCTTGCTTGGCCGTTTCAGAAACCATTTAAGAGTTTATCACAGTCTTTGTGTCTGGAGTCAATTTTAGGCCACACCAGAAAAGCATGGGAGATTCACTTCCTGAACGCGCATTGGGGAAGGAGATCGATGTTTACAATCAATATTGTACACAAGATCACTATTACTGACACCAGAGTTTAGATCTCGATATGTTAGTAATTGTTTTTAACTTGCACCAGCTGCCCAAGCATTAGCCTTGTCTGTATTAGTAATCCAATGACAATTCCACAACAGCACCATTTCGACATGGGGACTTATCTGAAACCATACCAAGCTGGTTATTTCTGTGCTGATTGACAGTTCTGTTAAAAAGAAATCCCACCAATTTGACTGTTGTGATGGGACTGAGGGGGTGGTAATTTCTCAGATTGTAAATATTCTCATTTTAGGGAACTGGACATAGCTGAGTAATTTTCCACATTGCCAGGGAGATGTCAGAGTTGGAGTTGGAATGATACAGCTTTCCCAGGGACATGGTTTGTTGTGCAGCACAACTCTTCGGTCTTCTTGCAGGAATGGTGTCAGGGCCCATTGCCGTTGTCGTAACGACTGTGTTCAGCTGTTCCTTCATGTCACGTGCAGCGAATCAAATTGCTTGAAGACTGACATCTGTGATGCTGTAGGCATCATGAATTGGTTGATGTGGATCAAAACGTCTGGACGAGGATAGTGCAGACACAACATACTTCCATTATTTAGGATGGGTATATTTTTGGAGTCAACTCCTCCAGTAAGTTGGTTAATGGTCCATCGACATGTATGCTCGGATTTGGCAGGATGACAGAGCTTAGATCTGATTTGTTAGTCGTGGGATCACTTCTGCCTCTGTACCAGATGTAAGCTCTGCTGTTTCGAATGTAACCAGTCAAGTGCGGTAGCTTTAATGGGTTGTCATCAGGTAAAGGTACACATGGTACTGACCCTGGCATGTTCACCCACACTCGTCACTGAACCATAGATCGGCTTGATGGTAATGGTGGACTGAGGGATTATCTTGTGGGAAAGGTTGCAGTTTGTCATTGAATACCATTCTGCTTCTGCTGCTGCTGTGATCGACAGCATCAGACGATAACCCAGTTTAAGCTGCAATATCTACAATTCAATTCTACTGACTATCCCCCAGTTCACACCGAGACCCATTCACCCAACAGCTCTGTATTCAGTGACTTACTCTGGTTTGTGATGCGGTAACACTTTCATTTTCATATTCTCCTTCTGCTGAAATTCTTTCCTTGGTGTCACACCTCCAATTTGTTACTTTAACTCAACTATTTAAGGTATTAATCTGAATCGTTTCCTTTCTGGAATGCCATCTTCTGTGTTTGAAGTGAACGTGTTTCCCTCTGTTTTTCTCCCTGACCATAATTCAGAGCTCTGCAGTGTCAGTGATGCCAGGTCATAGGGTGGCAAGGAGGGGGAATGTTGACTATGTGGTATTATGTAGATCTGACCATAGATACGTTTTCATTCTTGAGATCATCACCCCCTTTAGACAAAGAAATTCAGATGCTTGACTTTTTATTGGCACTAAGTAAGCGTTTCATGCTGCCTCAGTATTGTAATAAGGAGAAAAGCAAATAACAATATGAAGTTTGGTATGAGTATAGTTTTACTGTCAAGTTTAATATAGTTTCCAATTTGCAGTACTTATCTTTAAATGTTTGTTCTTGAAATTAGTATCGGATGGAGTGTAGAAGATTGCCGGCTGATATTATAGAAGTTTATAAAATCATGAGAGGTATGGATCGGGTGAATAGCCAAGATCTTATCCACAGGATGGGAGAGTTCAACCATAGAAGGCATAGGTTTAAGTTGAAAGGGGGAAGATTTAAATGGGACGAAGGGGCATTGTTTTCGTACAGAGGGTGGTGTGGGTATGGAATGAGCTTCCAGAGGAAGAGTGGTAGATCCATGTACAACTGCAACATTTAAAACTCATTTGGACAAACATATGAATGGGAAACATTTAGAGGCCTGTGTGCCAAATGAAAGCAGATGGGGCTAGTTTAGTTTGGAAAACCTGGCCAGCATGGTCATTCAGGAAAGCTTCACGCAGAGTCAGTGTGGTTTTGTGAAAGGGAAATTATATTTTGCCCTGTAAGATCATGCAAAGTTTTTCCTGGAGGTGCCTAAAAGGTAACAAGTGGACTTGATAAAGGGGATCTGGTAGACAAGAGGCTTTCCAGAGATTTTCCACAGGGTATTACAAAACAAAAGATCTTACTCAAGCCAGAAGCTCGTAGGATGATGGATAATGTATTAACACGCGATGATGATTGGTTAACACATATAAATCGGAGAGTCAGGATTAATAAATCTTCATAATAAAGATGTATCTACTGGAGTACCACAGCTATCAGTCGGATGGCATCAGTTATTTACAATCTATACTGACAACCTGAAGGAGGGAGCTGAGTGCAATATACATCCGAGTTTGTGGATGACACTGAGAACCAAAAGGCAGGCTGTTATTTAATGGAGAGGACTTCCAGAAAAGGAGCAGTACAAAGAGATTAGAGTGTTCCTGTGTATGAAATATAAAGTCAGCATGCTGATGCAGCAAGTAACTAGCTTGGTTAATTAGCCGGCTTCCAGGGATGAAAGGGTTGAGTTATTCAGAATCTCTATAATGGTGAGGTGGTTATTCATTGGGGTTCAAATGAATTAAGAGTGATTCTGCTGAAATATATAAGATACAAAGTGGGCTTGAGAAGGTAGATGTTGAGAAGTTGTTTCCATTCCTAGGCAGAGTGTCGTACTCGAGGGCATATTTACCGAATAAGGAGCATCAATTTCAATCTGAGGTGCAAATTGATGTATTGTCTCAGAAGGTAGTGCTGTCTGGAATTCCCTAAACCAGAGAGGTGTGGAGGGATAAAGGAGTCGGCAAGAAAGTGGAGTTGAGCCCTGAAATAGATCAGCCATGTTCTTATTAAATGACAGGGCTAGCTTGATGGGCCGAATTACCTACTCCTATTCCTATTTATTAAGTTCACATGTTATGCTTTTGGAAATTAACTGGTTATTTTCCTAGACATGGTGTTGGACAATGTTGCATTCAGGGACAGCAGAGGATTCGTTTGGGTTAACCCTGGGTGGAGTATGGGGGCTGTATTCCCAGCGTATCTGGGCCTGTAACATGACCCACATCTGGAGCAGAGGTTACAGAGGGGGAAAGCCTGGAAAGAGGTCTTGGGGGTGGCGGTCGGTTCCTGACCCAGCCTGGATTTAGCAAGTACATTTCTGAAACGACACCTAACCATCGGAGTGGCCTCGATCTGCCCTTGTGTAGCAGGCCCGAAAGGCTGAACGTAACATCAGAACACAGGGCTGACGGACACGACTGGGCCATTCGGCCATTTGACACTACTCCACCAGTAAATAAGGTCGTGGTTCATCTCATTGTGTACCCAGCTGCACTTTGCTCTCCATGTACCATTATCCCTGATTCACCTGTCTATGGAAAATTAGACGAAACCAGTCTCGATATAATAATAAGATTCAGCCATCCCAAACCTCTGGGAAAGAGAATTCCCACTGGAATGAATTCCCACTTGGTGAATTTCACCTAATTCCTGCTCTGACTGAGGTTGGAGGGTGTCACTGTTTCCTTTTCTAGTCCCACTCCTCCACTGCTCCCAACAAATTTTAAATGTAACCAGGTTGGTGATATTTTCGATCATAAAGGTCTCAGACTGGGTCAGGTTCAATGACAGGAACAAGTCAGGCAGGTTTCTTTAGTCAGCCACAAATAACTAATAGAACTAACGAATGTACATGGTGGACCTGTGGTTCGCACTGCTACCTCCCATCACCAAGGAGCTGGGTTCAATACCAACCTCGGGTGAAGGTCTCTGTGGAGTTTGAGTATTCTCTATGCAGGTATCTGTGTGGGTTTCCTCCAAATGCTCCAATTTCCTCCCACAGTCCAAAGATACGCAGCTTTGAGTGGATTGGAGATACTAAACTGCCCATCGTGCCCAGGGATGTGTAGGTTAGGTAGGTTAGTCATGGGAAATGAAGGGTCACATGTATAGGGTAGGGGTGCAGATCCGGGGGAATGCTGTTCGGCGGTTCAGTGTGGACTTGATGGATGGGATGTCCTGCTTCCATACTGTAGAGATTCTGTGAAAATGTCAAGAAATTTGGACTATTCCCAGTGGGTATCTATCTGATCCACTCTCTTCTAGGTCTTGTATGTTTCAATAAGTTCACCTCTCTTTCCAAGAGTGACCTTGGAAAGCCTTCATAATATAAGGTACTCATTCCTGGAATACGTGAAGCGAAACATCTCCAAACTGCTTCCAATATAATTATATCCTTTCTCAGATAAGGAGACAAAGAAAAATTAATCTCACACTCAGATCTTGAGTTCTATTTTTGTTGTCTCAGTGTTGTGATTCTTTGTAACAATCTTCCCCACAGAGCATTGGAGGCAGATATATTGAATAATTTTGAGGCACAGACAGAAGATTCATAAATAACAAAGCTGTCGAGGATTATCGGGGATTGGCAGGAATGTGTGGTGTTCAGCAAAATGTAGACAGTGGTGCCAAATGACACGGCTCCAGAACATCCAGGAATATAATTCAAAATGAGCCAATAATATCGATAAAATGTTATGGGGGAATCCAAGATGGCGGCGATCCGGAAGGTCTGCTTTACTGGGGTCTGCATCACAGCACGGGTAAAGTGGTTTTCTAACCCACCCCATCCCAGCCATTTACTTAACATTCAACACTAAAAAGAGCGATAGAAGCTTTACTAATCCCGTTTTGCCAAGTGGAAATGACAAAACACGGGAGAGGATCGAGTAAGTCCCAACACGCGGTGTACCCGTCAGAAACATCGAGCATGCATGAGGCTGTAGCTGCAACCCACTCTGCTAGTTCGAAGGACCCAGTTACTCACCAGGCCTTGGTCACTGAGTTCACCAATTTACTTGCAATGATTGAAGGTATGATTGAACAAAAGTTCAGCTGTGGTGAGAACCGCTGTCAGACGTGCTCCAAAAACATGAGCAGCAACTAGACAGCCTTGAAACAGAACAGACAATGTCATGCACAGAAGCATTGACAGAGACTGTGATCGATTCTTCTCGGGAGAGGATCCTCCCCCTTGAAATGCAGGTCCGTACCTTAGATGAACAGGGACAGGATGAAGAATGTTCACATCGTCGGTCTGCTGGACCAGACGGCAGGTGGTCAGCTAGTGAGTTTCTTCGAGATCTGGCTGCTGTGATTCCTTCAGTTCGAAGCTGAAGAGGGACGTGTGAAGACTAAGACAGTTCATCGGGTTACGACGCGGAGGTTAGACTCAGACCAACGCCTTCGCCCTTTCCTTGTGCAGTTACATAGTTTTAGGAATAAGCAAAGACTGATGGAAGCTCAGTGTGGTTTCCGATGGCTTTAATTCACGAGAACTCCAGGATTATGTTCTTTCAGGACTTTTTAGCAGTGGTGATTCCGAAAACAAAACCTTTTGATGATATCAGTAGAAGAGTAAGGGAACTCGGGATTCAGTATTCCTTACGGTTTCCAGCGGTGCTCCGTATTGCTTTGAGTGGATCAATGAACTCGTCTAACTCCCCAGAGAAAGCGAAAATTTTGTGGACATTTTAAAGTAAGCTGAATGTTTAGATAATCATGTTTCTCTCTTAAAAAAAATTTTATTGGAATTTTCTGGTATTAACCAGTGTTAAATTATAGTCGGGGATGGGTAGAGTACACACTATTAACTTCTTCATTAGTATTACTACTCGTTTTCTCTTTCTTTGCTTGTGTCTGAGGTGTGGCTCAAGCTGGAAGGAGTTAGAATGGTAGTTGTGATGACTAAGTGCCGACCAAAGGGCAGTTGACGCCCGATATTTGTTATTAATTGCCCTGGATGCCATTTTGGTAGCGGGCAGAAGATAAAGTTTTGTGATATGTAAGCGTCCCCATTTGGCAGGGTGTGGGGGGGGGGGGTGGTAATTCCCCTATAAAGTGTCATTGGCACTTTGGATTTGTTTCGTTCTTTGTTTTTTATGTGGCTAGCTTTGGAAAGTACTGAGAGCTTGTTAGCTGTAATAGTTTTAGTTTGTACAGTTTTTAGGCTCGATGAGTCATTTGTCATTAATGCTCAGCGATGTGCAATTCGATGTGAAACACTCTCGAGTTCAAATGTTGCTACAGAGTGTTATGGATAATTATGTGCTTAAATGGTGTATCTGAAACATTAAGGGGAGCCACCTGCCAGTCAAGAGGAAAAATGTAATTTCTCGTCTTAAAAAAACAGAGGGTGGATGTTGCCCTATTGCAGGAGATACATTATGATGACAAGGAACATTTGACGTGACAGCAGAGCTGCTTTGATCGGGTTTATTTCTCGCATTTTAATACTAGGAGTAGGGGAAAAGTCATAATGGATACGAAGAGCCTTCCATTTAAATAACGAGATTGTATTAAACACTCACGGATGGATCATAATCCTCAAAGCCTTAAACTATGGGAATTAATACAGTATTTTGAATGTTTATGACCACCCGGCGCATCCTCTTAAAATCCTGGTAGATGCATTTCCCAAATTAAGTTATCTTGCATCGTGGAACCTTATTGTAGAAGGAGATTTCAACTGCCTTATGGACACCACGGTAGACAGAATGTCCAAAGGTCCCCCAATACCCTCATTATAATGTAAGCAATTAGTGAATTTGTGTGCAGAACTTCAACGCGGTGGATGTCTGGAGGCAGATCAACCTCACAAGTAGGGATTTTATTTTCTTCTTTAACCCGCAGAAATGGCACACGAGGGTTGACCTCTTCCCCATACCTGCAACAATCTTGGATTCGGTGGCATCCTGTAAAATTGGGAATATTACCCGAACATACCTTCCCCAGAGGTGGGATAGAAGTCACATAAGATTATGTTGTATGCAGATGAAGGTCTTATATTTTTGTCAAATCATGCAATTTTGGTAGCTCCCGTGATGCAATGCATTAATTCGCTTGTCGCCATTTCGGGCTTTAAGATTAATTTCACAAAGTTTGAGGCCATGCCTATGGGAGGTCTTGGGAAAATACCTGATGTTGAGGGCAAATCTTGGTTTCTTTTTAAATGGTCACGGGGGTGTGGGGGGGGGGATGATTTGTCTATTTCAGTGTATCATTACATCCGGTTTTGATCATTTATTTAACGTGAACTATATCCATTTGTTTGACAAAATTAAACAAGACTTTCAAAGATGGGAGGCATCTCCAATATCCTGCCTAGGTCGGATAGCTGTTCTTAAAATGAATGTCCTGCCTAATTTACTATACCCCGTGTGAATGCTTTCTTTGATGTTTCCCAGACAGACATTTAGGGACTTTGTGGCTGGTTTAGCTCTTTTATTTAGCATCATAAGCGACTCTTTATCAAGCTAACCAAATTGTAACTACCTCACAGATTGTGGGGAGTAGATCTCCCAGATTAAAAGCTATGAATTCAGCTCTTTCTTATCCTATGTTAGCGCCTGAGCCGCTGAGGACTCGGCGTCAATAGGGTTAAATATTGAACCATTTCAGACAAAGTGAACCCTTATTAGTCTGTTGGTCTTAGACAAAATGACAACATTTATGGAGTATTGTCATAACCCAATAATTATCAATACCGTAAAAGCATGAATGACAATGCGTCAGATCAAGGGCAATACAGCCAAAACCATCTTTATTACCCTTGTAATTGGTATACTAGGTTGGCAACCGGGGATAATGGATTCCAGGTTTAAACTGTGGGCAGTCAGGGGTGTGCCTTGCTTAAATGATTTACAATTAATAGAATCCTTAAAGTGTGGATACAAGCCCTTGGGCCCAGCAAGTACACTTCGACCCTCTGAAGAGTAACCCACCAGACCCGTTCCCCTACCATCCCATATTTACCCTGACTAATTACCCAACCTACTCATCACTGAACACTATGGGTGATTTATCAATGGCCAATTCATCTAACATGCACATCTTTGGACTGTGGGAGGGAAACCCACACAGACACGGTGAAAATGTTAACTCCACACAGAACCAAAGCCGGGACCCTGGTGCTGTGAGGCTGCAGTGTTAACCACTGAGCCACCACATGGTATTTGAGGGAGAAACAATGATGTCATTTGATCAAATAATTCGTACATATGGACTACCTAGTAGAGACCTATTCTGTATTTTGTTCCACATCAGAGATTTGATTTTTTTTTAAAAAACACACCCCTTTAACAGACTGTTACAGATCCGATAGAGAGAACATAGAACATAGAACATAGAAGAATACAGCGCAGTACAGGCCCTTTGGCCCTCGATGTTGCGCCGATCCAAGCCCACCTAACCTATATAAACCCACTATCCTCCATGTACCTATCCAATGCCCGCTTAAATGCCCATAAAGAGGGAGAGTCCACCACTGCTACTGGCAGGGCATTCCATGAACTCACGACTCGCTGAGTGAAGAACCTACCCCTAACTTCAGTCCTATATCTACCCCCCCTTAATTTAAAGCTATGCCCCCTTGTAATACCCGACTCCATACGCGGGAAAAGGTTCACGCTGTCAACCCTATCTAACCCCCTAATCATCTTGTACACCTCAATCAAGTCACCCCTAAACCTTCTTTTCTCTAATGAAAACAGCCCCAAGTGCCTCAGTCTTTCCTCATACGATCTTCCTTCCATACCAGGCAACATCCTGGTAAACCTCCTCTGCACCCGTTCCAGTGCCTCCACATCCTTCCTATAGTATGGCGACCAAAACTGCACACAATATTCCAGATGCGGCCGCACCAGAGTCTTATACAACTGCATCATGACCTCAGGACTCCGGAACTCAATTCCTCTACCAATAAAAGCCAGTACGCCATATGCCTTCCTCACTGCACTATTTACCTGGGTGGCAACTTTCAGAGATCTGTGTACATGGACACCAAGATCCCTCTGCTCATCCACACTACCAAGTATGCGACCATTAGCCCAGTACCCCATCTTTTTGTTATTCTTCCCAAAGTGAATCACCTCACACCTAGCTACATTGAATTCCATTTGCCACCTTTCTGCCGAGCTCTGCAGCTTCTCTATATCCTGCTGTAACCTGCCACATCCTTCCTCACTGTCAACAACTCCTCCGACTTTCGTATCATCCGCAAACTTGCTCACCCAACCTTCTAACCCCTCTTCCAGGTCATTTATAAAAATGACAAACAGCAATGGTCCCAAAACAGATCCTTGCGGAACACCGCTAGTGACGGCACTCCATGAAGAAACTTTGCCATTCAACTACTACCCTCTGTCTTCTTCCATCCAGCCAATTCCTAATCCAAACCTCCAACTCACCCTCAATGCCATATCTCCGTATTTTCTGCAGTAGCCTACCATGGGGAACCTTATCAAACGCCTTACTAAAATCCATATATACCACATCTACCGCTTTCCCCTCATCAACCTCCTTCGTCACCTTTTCAAAGAATTCAATAAGGTTTGTGAGGCACGACCTGCCCTTCACAAAACCATGCTGACTATCCTTGATCACATTATTCCTATCCAGATGTTCATAAATCCTATCCCTTACAATTCTCTCTAAGACTTTGCCCACAACAGAAGTTACTAGGGCCTATAGTTACTAGGGTTATCCCTACTCCCCTTTTTGAACAAGGGAACCACATTTGCTATCCTCCAGTCTTCTGGCACTACTCCTGTAGACAAAGAGGACATAAAAATCAAGGCCAATGGCTCTGCAATCTCCTCTTTTGCTTCCCAGAGAATCCTAGGATAAATGCCATCAGGCCCAGGGGACTTATCTATTTTCACCTTTTCCAGGATTTCCAACACCTCCTCTCTACATACCTCAAAGCCATCCATTCTACTTATTTGTGACTCAGTATTCACATCGACGACAATGCCCTGTTCCTGAGCAAATACTGAAGAAAAGTATTCATTCAGTGTCTCCCCAATCTCTTCCGCCTCCACACGCAACTTCCCACTACTATCCTTGACTGGACCTATTCCTACCCTAGTCATTCTTTTATTCCTAACATACCTATAGAAAGCCTTAGGGTTTTCCCTAATCCTACCGACTAAGGACCTTTCATGTCCCCTCCTTGCTGCTCTTAGCTCTCTCTTCAGGTCCTTCCTGGCTACCCTATAACTCTCAATCGCCCCAATTGAACCTTCACGTCTCATCTTGAGATAGGCCGCCCTCTTCCATTTAACAAGGGATTCCAATTCCTTATTAAACCACGGCTCCCTCGCACGACCCTTTCCTCCCTGCCTGACAGGTACATAATTATCAAGGACACTCAATAGTTGCTCCTTGAACATTTCATTTACACTCTTGCCTTGGAGTCTACTTTTCCAAGCCACACATCCTAAGTCATGCCTCACCGCATCATAATTTTCCTGACCCCAGCTATAACTCTTGCCCTGTAGTACACACTTATCCCTCTCCATCACGAGAGTAAAACTCACCGAATTATGGTCACTATCCCCAAAGTGCTCACCTACCTCAAATTCTAACACCTGGCCTGGTTCGTTACCCAGAACCAAATCCAGTATGGCCTCACCTCTTGTTGGCCTGTCTACATATTGTGTCAGGAAACTCTCCTGCACACATTGAACAAACACTGACCCATCTAACGAACTTGAGCTATAGCTTTCCCAATCAATATCAGGAAAGTTAAAGTCCCCCATAACAACCACCCTATTACTGTCACTCATCTCCTGAATCACCTTCCCTATCCATTCTTCAATGATTCTAGGACTATTAGGAGGCCTGTAAAAGACTCCTAACAGGGTGACCTCACCTTTCCTATTCCTAACCTCAGCCCAAACTACCTCAGGTGGCAAGTCCTCATCCATCGTCCTTTCCACCACTGTAATACTATCTTTGACAAGCAATGCCACACCTCCCCCTCTTTTACCCCCACCTCTGACCCTAATAAAACATTTAAATCCTGGAACCTGCAACAGCCAATCCTGTTCTTGTTCTAGCCATGTCTCCGTAAGAGCCACAACATCGAAGTCCCAGGTACCAACCCACGCTGCAAGTTCACCTACCTTATTTCGTATACTTCTTGCATTGAAGTATACACACTTCAAGCCACTTTCCTGTTTACAGGCACCCTCCTTGGAAATTGATGCCATGTTCCTAACCTCCCTACACTCCAGGCCCTGCACCCTGAAGCTACAATCTGGGTTCCCATGCCCCTGCAGAGTTAGTTTAACCCCCCTCCCTCCAAGAGCACTAGCAAACCTCCCTCAATGATACTGGTGCCCCTCAGGTTCAGGTGTAGACCATCCTGTTTATAGAGGTCCCACCGTCCCCAGAAAGAACCCCAGTTATCCAAAAACCGGAATCCCTCCCTCCTGCACCATCCCTGTAGCCACGCATTTAAGTGTTCTCTTTCCCTATTCCTCGAATCTCTATCACGTGGCACGGGTAACAAACCAGAGACAACAACTCTGTTCGTTCTAACTCTGAGCTTCCAACCTAGCTCCCTGAAAGCCTGTCTGACATCCTCGGCACTCCTCCTACCAATATGGACCACGACTTCGGGCTGCTCCCCCTCCCCCTCCAGGACCCGGAAAACACGATCAGAGACATCACGTACCCTTGCACCTGGGAGGCAACATACCAAACGTGAGTCTCTCTCGTTCCCACAAAACCGCCTATCTGTGCCCCGAACTATCGAGTCCCCAATTACTACTGCTCTGCTCTTCTTCACCCTTCCCTGCTGAGTAACGGGGACAGGCTCCGTGCCAGAGACCTGAGCCCCGTTACTTACCCCTGGTAAGTCATCCCCCCCACAAGTATCCAAAACGGTATACTTGTTCTTGAGGGGAACGGCCGCAGGTTCCTATTGCTTCGAATATACACTCTGTCAGTACCCTTTATCATTGGTTGGAGAGTGTCTCCTCAGACGAGACTGTGCAGCTTTGTGATGTCTGCAAGAGAGAGTTGGGGGTTCAGAACACCTCAGAGACATGGGAGCTATTTGTAAAAATGCTCTAAGGATTTCATCTGTAATAGGACCCATTCCATGCAGTTGAAAATTCTTCATAGGGTGTACCTGGCCCCAGATTGTTTCTCAAAATTCAAAGTGGGATTATCTCCAGCATGTCCTAAATGCACAACGACTACAGGCACTCTCACTCATGGCTTGTGGTCCTGTTGCAGGCTTCATCTATGTTGGAGCAAAGAGTTAGGTGTTATAGAGTGGGTCTAAGGGAATGAATTGGAGATGGACCTGGTTTTTCTGTTCCTGGGCATTACCAGAGAACTTTACACAGATGCATATGGGAAAAAAATATGTCCTTAATTTCCGTGCTCGGAAAAATATTCTGTTCTGTTGGATGTCTGAACTCAGTATGGTGCACAACAAACCAGGTTACAGCGGGATATAGATAAGCTGCAGAACTGGGTAGAAAGGTGGCAAATGGAGTTCAATGTAGCTAAGTGTGAGGTGAATCACTTTGGTAAGAGTAATAAAAAGATGGGGTACTGGGCTAATAGTCGGATACTTGGTAGTGTGGATGAGCAGAGGGATCTTGGTGTCCATGTACACAAATCTTTGAAAGTTGCCACCCAGGTAAATAGTGCGGTGAAGAAGGCATATGGCGTACTGGCTTTTATTGGTAGAGGAATTGAGTTCCGGAGTACTGAGGTCATGTTGCAGTTGTATAAGACTCTGGTGCGGCCACATCTGGAGTATTGTGTGCAGTTTTGGTCACCATACTATAGGAAGGATGTGGAGGCACTGGAACGGGTGCAGAGGAGGTTTACCAGGATGTTGCCTGGTATGGTAGAAAGATCGTATGAGGAAAGGCTGAGGCACTTGGGGTTGTTTTCATTGGAGAAAAGAAGGTTTAGGGGTGACTTGATTGAGGTGTACAAGATGATTCGGGGTTTAGATAGGGTCGACAGTGAGAATCTTTTTCCTCGTATGGAGTCAGCTATTACAAGGGGGCATAGCTTTAAATTAAGGGGGGGGGGGGGTAGGTATAGGACAGATGTTAGGGGTAGGTTCTTTACTCAACGAGTCGTGAGTTCATGGAATGCCCTGCCAGTAGCAGTGGTGGACTCTCCCTCATTATGGGCATTTAAGCGGGCATTGGATAGGCATATGGAGGATAGTGGGTTAGTATAGGTTAGGTGGGCTTGGATCGGCGCAACATCGAGGGCCGAAGGGCCTGTACTGCGCTGTATTCTTCTATGTTCTATGTTATATGTTCTAAACCAGATATTTATATAAGACATGGCAGCCTTTTTTGGATTACCGCGATACAGGCTTATCTGCCACTCTCAGAAGGGCTTTTATATAGCCAGGACGATATTGTCTAATGAATCTAATATCCAGAGACGAAGAACTATGAACATAAAAATGTGTATCAGTTAATGCTCTTGACGAACGAGAGCTATTGTTTTGTTATGCTGAGCTGTATTATTTATTCATTATTTATTGTTTAGTTTTGTTTTTCTTCTGTTTGTTTAGTGTTTTAACTTGTTTTGTATGTACATGCAATTGGATGTAAATTTGTTCAGTTATTTGAATTGTGTTGTTATTGGTTTATTATACTATTAAAAATCTCTTTTTCAGTAAAAATATTTTTTTATTAAAATGCTAAAATTGATAGAATAGAGTTCCAAAGTACTCTCATTAGAGAGACCACTCATGGTGGCTTATCCTGAGGATCACCACTCCTCAGTGATGGGGTGATGTTGAGAGAGCGTCCCCTTCATGGTAATCTCTGTCAGTGTGAGAAACTGAACCTGCGCTGTTGGCCTCCCTCTGCATCACAAAGCAGCCATCCAGCCAACTGAGTGGGAGACTGTGTAACTGTTACAGATAGAAACAGTCACCGGAAAAGGGTAAGATAAACATGCATAACAAAGAAAGTGGTACAATTCAGATAACAGTCAAGATAACGCCTAAGGGTTAAAACGTTCTCTGCTCGAAATTGTATTTTATAACAAGAAATTTTTAGAAGCTGTTTTTGATTTAAAATAATTAAGGTGAGTCAAGTGAAATAACTAAGTGTGATTGGATATCTATAACCATAAAGTGAGTGTATATTTTTGTTTGGTCTGTGTAAAGCATGCTGACCATTGCATGAAAGTATAAAGATGGTGGAACATATTGTTAGGAGTGTCCGTCCACATGGGAAATGCCCTCAAACAGGCGCTTGAAAAAAACCGGGGTAAAAGTGCCTGAGACCTGTCTGGTTAGTGACAGAACCCAGGGGTTTGAATGACTGAAATTTCCTGTAACATGGTGCTGAGAAAACCATCAGATCAACGGGGACCGTACATCTCTACTCCTTCCTCTTATATGTTACGCACTGGGACACTGCCATTTTCCTGAAACTGGAAATTATTTGGAACATTATCTGGAATATTCCATAATTGGCATTCTCCAGAATATTCTATAACTGTGTGGGGGATATTGCAAAGGCGAGAGATAGAAAGAGAGAGAGAGAGAGAAGGTGTTGCAGAGTGGTGGAGCATGAGCCTTGATGGGGGTAGGTACTATAACAGATATACAGTGAGTGTGAGGGAGCAGAGAGAATCCAGTGACCATTATCCTGACAGGGCGGGGAAGGTTTTTGATGCTTGTCCTGTATTGCTGGACATTTCTTCAGACCACAGATACTGCACTGAGCTGGGTGGTAAGCTCAGACCATGCTCGGTGGGCCTGGTGGTGTGGCTCCCTCTGGGATGGGAATGTTCCCCCTCTGTACTCGCCCATTCAATTCACCCACCATGCTCCGTCAACAAACCATGGTGTAATTGCCTCTTATCTGCCAATCTGCCATTTCCCTGCCTTTGCTCTGTATCCATCTAATCCTTTCCCATCTGTGTATTTGTACAAATGCCTTTTCAATGTTGTTATTGTACCCACTTCAACGACTTCCACTGGTAGCTCAGTCCGTATGCGTTCTATACTCTGTAAAAAAAGTTGACCCTCAGGTTCCTTTTTATTTTTTTCCTCTCCAAACATTAAAGGATGTCATCTAGCATTCGATTCCCCAACCTTGCAAAACAAATGTTGAAGTATTCACCCCATGCACGCCTCTTATGATTTGATAAGATCTATACTTCCATAAGAACTCCCTCAGTTTCCTACTCTGTAAAGAAATAAGTTCTAACCTGTCCAACTTCTCCCTATAACTCAGATCCTTTCGCCCAGGAAACAACTTTGTAAATTCCTTCTACACTCTTTCTAGTTCAATAATCCCCTTTCTAGAGCAAAGTGAACAAAACTAAGCACAATACTCCAACTGCAGCCTTACCAACATCCTGTACAACTGCAACATAACGTCCCAACTTCTATACTCAATGCCCTGATGTAGGCCAATGTGCTAACAGCCTTCTTCACTGTCCTGTATATGTGTGACTCAAATTTCAGACAATCATGCACCTGATCTCCAGCGTCCTTTTGTTCCACTACACTCCTTAAAACCCTCTTATTCATCATTAAAATCCTACCTGGATTTGACTTTCCAAAATGCAAGACGTCACACTTATCTGTATTGAACTCCATTTGTTAAATCTCAGCCCACTTCCACAGCTGATCAAGGCACTGCTGCAATTTCTGATAACGTTCCCCGCTGTAAACGATGCCTCCTATTTTTCTGCCATCTGCAAACTTACTAACCTTGCGTTGTGCACTCTCGTCCAAATCATGGATGTAGATAACAAACAGCAATGGGCCCAGCACCGACCTCTGAGGCACTCCACTGGTCACAGGCCTCCAGTCCGACAAGCACACCTCCACCATAGCCACTTGATTCATAATGTCAAGGCAATTGTGTCGCCAATTTGCCAGATTACCTTGGAGTCCATGCGATCTAACCTTCTCGAGCGGCCTACAATGTGGAACCTTATCAAAGGCTTTACTGTAATCCATATAGACTATGTCCACCACCCTGCCCTCGTCAACCTTCCTGGTCACTTCCTCAAAAAACTCAAACAAAATTTGTAAGGCATGATCTGCCATGCACAAAGCTATGCTGACTGCTCAAAGTCAAACTCTGTCTTTCCAAATGCATGCACATCTTACCTCTCAGAACCTTTTCAAGTGGTTTACCGAAAAGAGATATGAAGCTTACTGGTCGATATTTCCCAGGCTTTTCTTTGCAGCCCTTCTTGAACAAGGGCATATTTGCTACTGTCCAGTCTTCCGGGACCTTGGCCCCTGAACCGTATTCTCTTGTGTCTTGCAGTGCTCTGGGATATATCTGGTCAGGACCAAGAGATTTATCTGTTCAAAGTTTGTGCGAAGATTTGTAGCTCGGGTGCTCGTTGTTGTGGTTTTGTTCGCCGAGCTGGAAGTTTTTGGTGCAAACGTTTCGTCCCCTGGCTAGGCGACATCATCGGTGCTTGGGAGCCTCCTGCGAAGCGCTTCTTTGATGTTTCCTCCGGTGTTTATAGTGGTCTGTCCCTGCCGCTTCTGGTTGTCAGTTTCAGCTGTCCGCTGTAGTGGTTGGTATATTGGGTCCAGGTCGATGTGTTTGTTGATGGAGTTTGTGGATGAATGCCATGCCTCCTAGCACTGATGCCTCACAGCGCCAGAGACCCGGGTTCAATTCCCGCCTCAGGCGGCTAACTGTGTGGAGTTTGCACGTTCTCCCCGTGTCTGCGTGGGTTTACTCCGGGTGCTCCGGTTTCCTCTCACAGTCCAAAGATGTGCAGGGTCATGTGAATTGGCCATACTAAATTGCCTGTAGTGTTCGATAAGGGGCAAATGTAGGGGTAGGGGTGGGTTTCGCTTCGGCCGGACGGTGTGGACTTGTTGGGCCGAAGGGCCTGTTTCCACACTGTAATCTAATCTAATCTAATCTAATCTTACTCCAACAAAATTCGCCTTGCCCCAATTCAGAACTTGAATCTGTGGACCAATTTTGTTCTTCCCATAACTATTTTAAAATTAATACAATTCTAGTCACCGGTCCCAAAATGCTCCCTCAGTTTACCTCCGTCACCTATACTGCCCTATGCCCCAACAGTAGGTCGAGTTTGCTCCTTCTCGAGTAGGACGCTCTATGTACTGCTTGTGGAAACTTTCCTGAACACGCTTAACAAATTTCATTCTATCTAAGTCATTAACCCTGTGGAAGTCCCAGTCTATGTTAGTATAATTAAAATAACCTATTATGACAACCCTATTGCTCCTGCAAGTCTCCCCAGTCTCCATGCATATTTGTTCCTCTAATTCCCATTGATTAATTGCAGGCTTATAGAGCAACCACTATAATGATTGACTGCCTCCTGTCCCTGTTTCCCAGTCTCGTGCAGTTGAATAACTGCCCTCTGTTCCTGTGTCCCAATCTCTAGCAGTTGAATGACTGCCTCCTGTCCCTGTGTCCAAGTCTCGAGCAGTTGAGTGACTGCCTCCTATTCCTGTGCCCCAGTCTTGTGCAACTGAGTGATGCCTCCTGATCCCAAGTTTGTGAAAATAGATGTCCTCCTCTCGCTTCGGAGTAACAGGCTCCAATAGCTCTGAGCTCTGCTGCTCCTGTGGAATGGAGTTTACGGTCTGAATGGACTCTTCGAATTCCTTACAGCTACTGTTGACGAAAAACCTTTCTCCTCTTTCTGTTAAACATCATCAAAATCTGAAGGATGTATTTTTGTATTTGACTCTCAGTAATTGAGCAAACAAGCTGACGGACAGAATTCAGAACCTGAATAGCCTCTTCCTGTTCTTGTGTTATACACTCAAGAGTCAACAGACTCTCAGTGATGTACAGCACTTTCGATCCAGTCGTCCATTCTGACCAAATATCCTAAATTAATCTCGTCCCCCTTGCCAGCACTTGGGTCCATATCTCTCTAAACCCTTCCCATGCACGGACCCATTCAAATGCCTTTTAAATGGTGTAACTGTGCCTGCCTCCACTACCTCTTTTGGGTGCTCAATCCATACACACAGCAGTCTCTCTTTGAAAGTGTTGTACTTCATTTCCCTTTATAAATCATTCATCTCTCACCTTAAAACTTTGTCCAGTAATTTTCGACTCGCCTATGCTGGGGTAATGACGTTGACTGTTTACCTTATCTATGCCTCTCATGATTTTATAAATCTCTTTAAGGTCACATCTCAGACTCAACACTTGAAAATAGTCCCAGCCTATTCAAACTCTCCCTGTAACACTAACCCTCCAACACCTGCAACATTCTTTTAAACCTCTACTACACCCTTTCAAGTTTGGAAACATCTTTCCGACATCAGGGAGACCAGAATTAAAGGCAATATTACAAAAGTAGCCATACCAATGTCCTGTACAGATGCAACATATCATGCAAATGCTTCGACTCAAAGCACTCACCAATAAAGGGAAGATCACCAAGTGCCTTCTTCACTCCGCTGTCTACCTGTGACGGCACTTTCAAGGAACTGAGAGCCTGCACCACCAGGTGACTTAGTAGCTCAGTGGCTAGCATTGCTATCTCACAGCATAGCGATCTGGGTTTAATTCCATCCTTGAATGACTGGCTGTGTGGAGTTTGCACATTCTCCCCGTGTCTGCGTGAGTTTCTTCCGAGTGCTACATTTTCCTCACACAGTACAAAGATATACAGATAAGGGTAGATTGGCCATGCTAAATTGCCCCAAGTACCCTGGGATGTGTAGGCGAGGTGGATTAACCATGGGAAATACCGGCTCAGAGGGATAGGGTGGAGGTTTGTCCAGTGGGATATTGTTTAGAGGGTCAGTGTGGCCTCGATGGGCTGAATAGACTGTTTCCTCACTGTAAGGATTCTATAATTTCAATGGAGTTCTCTTTGATTGGCAACTTTCGACAGGACCCTACCTACATGTCTTCCTCTGATTTGTCTTGCCAAAATGCAATACGTCACATTTATCTAAATTAAACTCCATCTGCCACCCCTCAGCACACCTAACCAAATTTCCACTGTGTTCTGAGATATCATTCTTCACTGTCGACCACACTACTAAATTTGGAATAATCTACAAGCTTACTGGCCATACATCATCTACTCAAATGCAAATGTTTTGTATAAGTGACAAAAGGCAGTGGACTCACTATTGTCCTTTGTGGCACACCACTGGTCACAGGTCTCCAAGTTCAATGAACAAGTATCCACTGTCACGCCCTGTCTCCAATATTCTAGAAACTTTGGATATAAATGGCGAGCTCTCCCTGGATTCCAGGCAGTGTAACCTTGCTAACCAGTCTACCATGTAGAACATTTTGGTTTTCTTACTGAATTCCATAAAGGCAACATTCACTGTCCTGCCTTCATCAATCATCTTCATCTCTTCCTCAAAAAAGTCCACCGAGTCAGTGAGACGTGATCGCCAATGTACAAAGTCCTATTCAGTCCTTGTCTTTCCAAATGCATATACATGCCTTCCCTCAAAATCGCCTCCAACAATTAAGTCACCATTGACGTCAGGCTCACCAGTCTATAGTTACCTGGTTTTTCCTTACTTTGTTAAATAATGACATTATGTTAGCAGCCCTCCAGTCTTTTGACACCCCACCTGTAGAAATCAGTAATACAAATATAACAGAAAAATGCAGAGCAATCTCTTTCCCAGCTTCCCACAAACTTGTCGGATACAACTGATCAGGTCCCAGGGATTTGTTCACCTTTATGTGTTTTAAAATGTCCAACACCTCCTTGTAATATAGATACTTTTCGAGATATCACTATACATTTCTTCATTCTCTCACTCTTGTAACCTCTTCCACATTAAATACTGAGGAGAAATGCTTATTTCATATCGCTCCCATCTCTTGTGGTTCCACACATAGGTAGCCTGACTGATCTTTAAGTTGCCCTATTCTCTCCCTAGTTAATCTTTTGCCATTAAAAGATTTGTAGAATTTCTTCAATACCTCGTTAACCCTATTTCTAAAGCCAACTCGTGTTCACATTTTTCTGGCCCGATTTCCCCATACACTATACACTTACTACCTTTATACTCCTCTGGGGATTCACTTGATTTCAGCTCTGTTTACCCGACCTATGCCTCCTTCCTTACCTTGAGCAGGGCATCGATATATTTAGCCATCCAACACTCCCTGCACCCACTAGCCTTGCCCATCTCCCTCATAGGAACACATTGGCTCTGGGACTCTCTGAAACCAAGTTTTGATGGCCTTGCATTTTCCAACCATCCCTTTACCTGTGAATAGCGCATGCCAGTCAGCCTTTCACAGGGCTCGCCTAACACTTTCAAAATTGGCCTTATTCAAAGTTAGACCTTTAAGGTTTACATCAGGTCTTTCCTATTCCATAATTATTTTAAAACTAATATTTATGCCTAACAGACTTGAAATGTTAAATAAACACTTCTTGCCCCTCTGTAACAGGCTCGAGAGGCTGAATGGGTTCCTCCTGTCCCTGTATAACAGCCATGAGACATTAAATGACACAGCAACACGTGGATTACGAGCAGCCAGTAAACTGCATCTGTTGGAGGTCAATCCCTTCTCATTTACAGAAACACAAACAGCACAATGTACTCCAGGTGTCCTCTCAGTGACACCTCATACAGCTGCAGCGACAAACCTTTTATTTTGAATGATTTTGTTGGCAAAATGTGCTAATATTCCAGCGTTCCACCTTTTCAAGTATCAACAGGCTAATATGGACTGAATGGCCTCCTCCTTTCCTTCTGTAAGAGGCCCAAGGGACATAATTGCTTCGGCCTGTTCCTGAGCAGCAGTCTCAGTGCTCTGTCTCAAGGGTATGAAAGGATTTGAAAACAGGACACTTAAAACCAGGAGTAGCCTCACACTGGTCAATAAGTATCATACTGTAGGTTAAGGTATCTAGAAACCTGCCCACCCGATTTTTTTTTATGTAGCCGATCTGTTATTTTATAACTGCTTCCTTTCGTAAACAGAGTGGAACATATATAGACCCCTGCAGTGTTCTGTTAATACTCTCATATGCAAGGAAAAAAAAGATTAAAAAATTGAAAGATTTATGGTCCATCCCTCAGCAACCCTCATCCATTCCATCCAAACCCAGTAAATGTTCCCTTTTATAATGACATGAAAAGTGATGTATGGAACTGGTAAACTGATCCTATTTGTTCAGTAACTGTGATGAATGCCAATCTCCATGGATTCTAATTATCCCAGTCGAGGGTTTCCATCTTTTAATGATAAATGGGCGCCGTTCAATGTGTTATCCCATAACATGAGCGGGACCATCACCGACAGCACTGACAGGGATCAGCAGATCCAGAGAGAGGAGGAGAGAACAGAATCTTAGAAATTTGACTGGAATGTTCCAAACATGGATCAAAATCTGAGAACCTTAGACTGGAATATTCCAACAATAGACAGGAGTTGATCCGATTATGTTTGATATCTTTCTGCATTTTATTGGTTGTCATTATCTTCGCAGATCTATTACGCACTTCGCATTATTCAATACTTTTATTATTCAATATTTTTATGATACCTTCCTGGCTGTTGTTGGTATTCCTGGTGAGTGTCACTGTCCATTTTTTTCTATAAACTAGTTATGACTGTATTACTTTTTTTCATATATTCTACACTTCTGGCCACTATTATTGTTCCTGTTGAAACTCTGAATCCAGATATTTACTCTACAGACCAGGACTAACTACATCAATGAACGTGTTCAATTAGTGTCTCCCTCTGCACTGGCAGTGTTACTCACGGATCTCTATGTTGACCTACTCAGTTTCAGCGGAGAACCGCAATGCATTGTATCTTGGCCTTTGTTATTTAAATATTTAAAGAGCATGGAGGTCACTGTCCAGTATTCTGGTTACAAACTCCACTTCCTTCCAGTGTTTCCATCCCATCCCTGGCCAAGATCTGCGGCTGAAGCAGACAAGTCATAACTGTGGGTGATCCCTTTGACCATGAGCTGATTCCTGACACCATGCCCTGAGCATTTCTAACCTGAAATACTCGCCACTCCACAATGTATCTCACTGGCTTATTCCAGCTCCTGTTTGAGCCTTGAGTTATAAAATGCAGTCTTAATGACGTTAATAATCTGCTGCTGATACTCCCAGCTTCAAACCAGTTGAAGCAAATCTGATTCGAACTCACACCAAACTCCCATCCATCTGTCATTCATGTTCACGCCGATGTTTATTGCTATTGTGTATGGCAATGACTTTATTTTAACATTCTCAAACACTTTATCTCATCTGTCCATGAAACATCTCTCGTTCTCTCTCTGTTGATTAACAAAAAGCCTGCCTGTTGTTCGTATTTAAAATAGTATCCTCCATGTGCGTTCCTTCTCAAACAATGAGTTTTGCATTCAACCACGCCAATCGCGCACACACACGCACTCTCTCTCACTCTCTAATGAACACACATACGCACGCACACACACGCAGAGAGAGCAAACCTTCCCATTGGAGACAGTATTTTGATATGAGTATAGTTCGCATATGATGGTAAAGTTTGCAATGCTCTCTATGCTGGGCAGATAGTGCTGGCAAGATAATGCTTTCTATGCTGGGCAGATACTGAGCAACACACTAGCATGGTCTGCACAGCTGTCCATGCTGGGCTGTCATCTTGTCCCACTTTATGTTGTTTGTGGTGTTCTGTGAAGCAGATTCAGAATTTGATGTAACAAACCATTTCCGCTGATCTGACAATGCCTTTATTCAATGTTCTCATTCTGGTAATTTTACTCTCGAAGATCTCACTTCTCCAGTTAGTCCCACTGCTCTGTCTTTTTTCCCCATATTTCCACAACGTCCTCCCTGTTAATTAACTGTCTGTTTTTGCCTTTAATGTGATTCTCTCTGTCCCTCTGTCCCTGACGTTGGGTTTTGGCTCAATAGTGTATCGAGTGCTGGCATTGTGTAGCTCAGAAACAGTGAAATGGTGTGTGTCAGGCTGTTTTCACTTCCCGGTATGTCCCGTGTGATGGCCCATGGACAGGCGTGTTTCAAAAGTTATGAGACACATCCTTGTAACTTGGACTGTACCTGTATTTGCTCCACTCAGGTGACCTTGCGATCAGTATCACGAGGAATCCCATTGAGTAAAGGACCAGTCATCTAAATTGTGTGAGAATGCTGTCACTTTTTTCATAAAACGTTATTTTCTCCTTTTTCTAGTAAGAGGTCTTAAAGGCCAAACTGCCTACTGAAAATGGCCCAAGTAAATAACTTACGAGGCTTTTAAGGTTTTTAATAAATAATAGCAACAATGGCCAGCTGGCACAGACCAGGCTTTCTAGTTTTTTCCTAGTAGCTGTAACAGTAACCAGGAGCTTGGGGTCCCAGAAGGGTCCGAAGTTTTAATAAATCATCCCTAGCTGCTATTCTCTCTGGAACTTCACTTGATGCTATTTCCTCCTAGATTGGAGCACTGTATGTCTGAATGCTCCTTTTTACCATGGAGCGTGTTTAGGTGATGTTAGTATGTTGGAACAGTTCACTTGTAGAAGGTACTGCATCCATTATTCGGTTAAGGTTTCCAATAGTTAAGTTATTCTAAAATCCTCTTCATTTTGTATGGATTTTCATTTGAGTGTTTAAGTATATTGTGTTTTAATTAATGGTGAGTGGTTTGACTAGTAGCATCACATCTGGAACACCCACTTCGCATCTACCTTTAAAATAAGAAAATGTTGGCATCCAAGTTACCTTCTTGAAATAGATTGAGGCAGTCTGGTTGGTCCATAGCAAACTGGGGACTCTTGCCTGGTTCTAAATCGGTAACCCTGAAGAAGGACTTATGCCCGAAGCGTCGATTCTCCTGTTCCCTGGATGCTGCCTGACCTGCTGCGCTTTTCCAGCAACACATTTTCAGCTCCAAATCGGTAATAACAAATTGGGTTTAGAATTACAATCCCTACAGTGTGCAAACAGGCCATTCGATCCAACAAGTCCACACCAACCCTCCGAGGAGTAACCTACCCAAACCCATTCCTCTACACATTTACCCCGACAAAGGCTCCTAACCCACACATCCCTGAAAACTACAAACAACTTAGCATGGCCAATTCACCAGACATGCACATCTTTGGATTGTGGGAGGAAACCAGAGCATCCAGAATGAGCTCATGCAGACACTGGAGAGTATGCACCGGGACGCTATTGGGTTCAAAGGTCGCGTATGGTAGTTATCAGTGTCTTTTGTTCCGGATGTTGAATTCGGTTGGTTTAAACAATATTTTGTGTATAAAGATTCTTTCAGTCACTGAGAGTTCTTTGGGTGTGGAAAAAGTTAAGTTGGGGGTTTTACAAAAGGTAATGAAGGCAAAGCTGTAGGAATTGGCAGACAAGCTGGAGTTGGGGTTGTGTTTGTCTGTGAGAAAGTGAGAGATAATTACAGCTGTAGCTCGGCTATTAAATTTGGTGGAACTCCCATCAGACTCTTCGGAAAAGGCAGGAATTCAATTTCAAATGAGTCACCTTGAATATGAAAAGGAATTGAAACAGTTTGAATTATGTTGAAAAATAGAAATAAAGGAAAAGGAAATGAATAAGAAAGAGAGAAAAAGAGAAGAAAAACAGAGAGTTTCAACTTCAAAAGTTAGTAATTAGAGAGGAAAGTTGACTTAGAAGTTTGTGATGAAGGCAGAGGGTAGGCTGGATGAGAAGGGTAGTGAGGATGAGCAATCCTATAGTCGCCAAAGGTCTGATGGGGATCTGTTTAAATACATCCAGGCATTATCTAAATTTGATGAGAAGGATGGGGGGAGCCTTTTTAATTTCATTTGAGAAAGTGGCTAAACAAATGCAGTGCCCAGTGACCATGTGGATTTAGTTGATTCAAACAAAGCTGATAGGTATTTGCATTTGTCGGTATCTGGGGAGTAGGTGGAGGTGAAGAAAGCCACCTGAAGTGCATATGAGCTTGTGCCAGAAGCCGACAGACAGTGTTTCAGGAATCTAAAATAGCGACCCTGGTTAAACGCACATTGAGTTTGAATGAATCTAACAAAGTAATTTTGGAAACTGGGGAAGGGTATTAAAAACAGAGCAAAGCTATGGCACTCTTAGAGAGATTTCTTATTTTGGAGAAGTTCAACAATTCACTTCCTGCAGTCGTGAGAACTCGTGTTGCAATGGCAAGCTTAGAAGCTGAAAAGGCTGATGATGATGATTGGGTTCAGAAATCAATGTTTGGTTTCTATGAGGGATTGAGAAGAATGTGCGAGATCTTCTTAAAACATATCCCTGTGAGAGGAAGGTTTATTGCATAGGCCAGGAGTAGCAGGTAAAGAGGTTACAGCATTAAGAGATAATTCTTTTATGCTGAGACATGAGGAGACATGTCATTCATAGGGAGTATTGGAGAGATGAGAAGTGCTCCCTTATGTAACGTGTGTTTGGAGTGTCCAGTGGAAACATTAAAAGATTTATTCCACAATGGGGAAGGAGGCCTTGAGCTTGGTGTTGGCATTACAACATTTCAGCATTTAAATCATGAATAACATACCTGAGACAAATCTTTCTCACTGATCATGAACCCTTAAAGTTTTTGGAGAGGTGTAGGGAGAAGAATACCAGTCTGTTTAGATTGAGCTTATTATTGCTGCCATTCAATTTGAAATTATACAGATCAAAGGGCGAGAAAAGCCTAAGCTTTGACACGTTATGGAGACTTGGATGAAGAAAGACAAAGTCGTACTGGGGCAGGAGTAAAATGATTGAAATCGAATCGAGTTCTGAACATTTGTATGCTCAGAGTCAATGTAATATATATATGCACCTCTTCCTCCGCTACATTGATGAATGTATTAGTATCACCTCGTGCTCCCGCGAGGAGGTTGAGCAATTCATCAACTTCACCAACACATTCTACACTGACCTAAAATTTACCTGGACCAGCTCTGACACCTCTATCCCCTTCAGGGACATCTCTATCTCCACTAATGACGACCGACTTGACACTGACATGTTTTACAAACCCGACTCCCACAGCGACCTGGATTACACCACTTCCCACCCTACCTTCTGCAAAAATGACATCCCGTATTCTCAATTCCTCCGCCTCCGCCGTATCTGCTCCCAAGAGGACCAGTTCCACAGAACACACCAGATGGCCTCCTTCTTCAGAGACCGCAATTTCCCTTCCCACGTGGTTAAAGATGCCCTCCAACGCATCTCGTCCACATCCCGCACCTCCGCCCTCAGACCCCAACCTTCCAACCGTAATAAGGACAGAACGCCCCTGGTACACACCTTCCACCCTACCAACCTTCGCATAAACCAAATCATCCACCGACATTTCTGCCACCTCCAAAAAGACATCACCACCGGGGATATATTTCTCTCCCCACCCCTTTCCGTCTTCCACAAAAACCATTCCTTCCGTGACTACCTGGTCAGGTCCACGCCCCCCTACAACCCACCCTCCCATCCTGTCACCTTCCCCTGCCACCGCAGGAATTGCAAAACCGGCGCCCACACCTCCTCCCTCACCTCCATCCAAGGCCTTAAAGGAGCCTTCCACATCCTTCACAGTTTTACCTGCACATTCACCAATATCATTTATTGTATCCGTTGCTCCCGATGCGGTCTCCTCTATATTGGGGAGACTGGACTCCTGCTAGCAGAGCGCTTTAGGGAACATCTCCGGGACACCCGCACTAATCAACCACACTGCCCTGTGGCGCAACATTTCAACTCCCCCTCCCACTCTGCCGAGGACATGGAGGTCCTGGGCCTCCTTCACCACTGCTTCCTCACCACCAGACGCCTGGAGGAAGAACGCCTCATCTTCCGCCTCGGAACACGTCAACCTCAGAGCATCAATGTGGACTTGAACAGTTTCCTCATTTCCCCTTTCCCCACTTCACTCCAGTTCCAAACTTCCAGCTCAGCACTGTCCCCATGACTTGTCCGACCTTCCTATCTCCTTTTCCACCTATCCACTCCACCCTCTCCTCCCTGACCTATCATCTTCATCCCCTCCCCCACTCGCCTATTGTACTCTATGCTACTTTCTCCCCACCCCCACCCTCCTCTCACTTATCTCTCCACCCTTCAGGCTCTCTGCCTGCATTCCCGATGAAGGGCTTTTGCCCAAAACGTCGATTTTACTGCTGCTCGGATGCTACCTGAACTGCTGTGCTCTTCCAGCACCACTAATCCAGAATCTGGTTTCCAGCATTTGCAGTCATTGTTTTTACCTATATATACATTTCAGTCTACTAATAGAGACGATTAGGAGGTCTAAAATTAATCCATCTTTGTATATTGATGGATCATTTTATTAAAGGAGGAGTTGAGAGTATACTATCACTGTAAAGAGGTTAGTTTCCCTTAGGATGTTTTTGAAGAGAGGTTCTAAAGGCAGAGGTGCAGAACTGCTGTCTGAACACAGTTTAAGTAAATAACTGAGGAGGCCTTTAGGTTTCATTAAATGGTGGTAACAATCGAAGGGCAGTGGCCAGCTCTCCCAGACCAAGATTTCTCATTTTGTTTTTAGCTGCAGCATTCAGAAGCTGTTGAGGATCCTAGAAGGGTTGGAAGTTTCAATACATGATCCCTAGCTGCTTTTCTCTCTGAGATCTCTGTTGATGTTGATTTCTCCTGAATCAGAAAACTGCATGTAAGAATCTGTATTTGAATATATCTTTGTGTCAAACAGTGTATACCAAGAAGGTACGATTTCTATTGTTTGTGTAAGTGTTCCAACATACAAGCTATCCCAAAATGTTCTTTTCTTAGATTGGATTTTAACTAAAACATTTGAATAGATTATATTTTGCTTAATGTCGAGTGGTTTGACCAGTCACAGCATATCTGGAACGCACACTTCACATCTATATTCAAAATAATGAAATGTTTGGGTCTAAGCGGCCTTCTTAAAACATTTTGGGGGATCTGGACTGGTCCACAACACTTATAGAGGAGGGGTTTCTGACTGACTCCTGTTATTGAAAAGTTAGTGGAGAGGCTGGGAATGGTTTGCTGGAGGTTGTGATGTGAGCTGCCTCCGACATTTAGGGAGACCTGAGGATTTGGTGACCCAACTCTGGATGGAGCCTCGAGACTATACTAACAACATCTGGGCCGGTAACATGAACAGCAAATGGAGCAGAGGCTGCAGAGGGGAAGCTCTGAAACCACGGAGTGGGTGTGTGTGGGGAAAGGGATCTGCTGTATCTTCCCCGGGTTTTCCAGGAACAGCTTCCCAAGCTCCACTAAACCTAGGATCAAAGTATGAGGGGACCCCGATTGAACAAGGAGATTGTCACAGAGCGGTGTCACCTCCTTCAACATTACCTGCAGCTTCACACCAGGGGGAGGATGGTGCTGCCAGTGGCTGTTAAGGTCACAGTTTCATTCAGCTTCTATGATCCAGAACTTTCCAGGCAAGACAAGGTGACATGTCCATCATCTCGCAGTATCTCAACATCAGTGTCACCATACGGTGACGGAGGTTATATATGATCGATGGGGTCAACACATTGTTTCTCCCACAGAAGGGAGATGCCGGGTGTATCCAGTATAGTGGGATTCACAATGGTGTACATGGCATCTGCGGAGTACCCATGTCAATGGGGAGAGGTAGAGGAACTGAAGGAGCTCTCTCTCTATTAATGTTGCAGCGTTCCCATGCACAGTACATCATGTTGGTGAATACCCACTGTCCTGGCAGCAGTCACGGCCTCTTCATTCAGAAGCAGTCAGCCATTCCCATCGTCATCGGGTGTCCACGTAGAAAGAAATGAATATGTCTTGGATAAAGGCCGTCTCCTTGATGCACGTTTCAAAACATCATCCACGCCACCAATCAACCACATCAATATATTCCATGTATATGGAGAGCAATGGAGTCACTTGGAGTGTCAAGGAGCAGACGATAAGGGATGGAGCAAAACCTCCCATGTCAGAATGGATCTGAGTGAACCCCGCCCCCCTCAGGACACAGTATAATTAAGTCCTGTAATCCTTCTCCATTTCAGTAACGTACTGCCTTCGATTATTCCTGTAAATGAAATGACAGGTTATATCATGTTAAATTCCACCTGCCAAACTATTATCTATTGTCTTTACCTCTCTGAATCTATCTGCAGACTCTCCACCCTCTCTTGATAATTTAATCTCTTGCTTATCACAGCGACATCACCAAACTCAGCATCTGTATGTCTGTTCCATCCTCCTAATCATTAATATAGATTGTAAATAGTTGAGGAACCAGCGCTGGTCACTGCGTGACCCTACTGGTTACGTTCTCTCTAACTGATTGAGAATGATTTATCCTGAGTGCCTGTTTCCTGTATGATACCCAGGCCTCCCCCATTCCTGTGCAATACAGTCGAAGGGTTGAATAAGAACAAGGAGCTTCTGTGAGGAATCCAACCCCTCGAACCTGCTCCGTCATTGCATACAATCATGGCTGATGTCATCGCGGCCTCTGTTCCACTTTCCTGCCATCTCTCCATCCTAAAACCCGAGTCTCTTCTTGTAGATTGCGCCACAGGAAAGAAAATACACTCCACATCTACACTTTCAATTACTTTTAGCATTTTACAGACCTCAATGCGATCTCCTTTTATTCTTATAAACTCGAGAGTAGAGGCCTGAACTGCTAAATTTCTCTTCATAAGACAAACACTTCAAATATGGAATCAATCTAATGAAGCTATTCTGAATTGCCTCCAATGCAAATACCTCATTCTGCAGGACACCTAAACTATATTCCAGTTGCAGCCTCACTAATGCCTTGCATAGCTACACCAACATTCCCTACCTTTCTACTCTATCCTTTTATAAATAAACACTGAAACTATGCTTGCATTTCTCATTACTTGCAGTACCCTCAAACAGGTTTTCTTTGATATGCCAGCAGACACCCAGATCCCTCTGCACCTAAGCACTTTGAACTTTCTCTCCACTTAGATAATAACTGTCTTTCCATTATTCTGCCCAACTTGAATAGCCCCATATTTATTCACTTAAAATTTCATTGCCAAATGTTTGCCTATTCACCCAACCTGTCCATATAGTTTTTTAATCTCTTGCATTATCATTCCAAAGTAACTTCCCACCAATGTTCGTGTCATCTGAAAATGTAGCTACAGTATTTTCTATCCTGTCAACCGAGTACAGTAATACCATCGATCACAAATGAGAACTGAAATCAATGGCATCCCACAAATTGTATTTGCCAAAAGAAAATGACACATTTATTCCATCTGACTGCATTTTGTTGGTTAACCAATCCTCCATCTAAGCCAATAAATTACTCCTAAACCGATGTTGTCTGATCTTACCACTTCCTCTTTGGAGAAGCGACATATCCAATGCCTTCAGGAAGACCAGATACATTCCATCTCCAGGAATCCACCTTGCTTGTCACGTATTTAAGTAAGTTAAGCGAACACTTCAAACTCGATTTATCCTTTGAAAACCATGTTGACTCCGATGGATTGTGGTGTAACTTTGCAAATATCCTCAACAATGGATTCTAATAATTATCTTAAATTACAATAGTTTATCATTACCTTTTACTCCCAAATGTATACAGTTATTATAAGTTCTTCCCTTTCGAAAACCTTTACGTTTTCTTTGAATTCCTATTTAATGGGCGAAGGGTTTTAAGAGATCTGCGCCAATTGTTTTTGAGGCAGATGTGGCTGACTGGACTCATCATCCTGCTGGTGTACAATCTCGATGGACTGATGTCTTTCTGGTGTTCCCATGTTGTCGTCTCCAAGGCTAGAATGACCTTTTCCCGTTGATGCATTAGAGGGTTGGGGGATTCCGGAATCCTCCTATTGCTATGTAACATTTTGAAGGTCTGATGGGTCTTCTCATACTTCTCCATAACAGGTGGAGATACTTACTGAATGGTCTCCGCATGTATCCCGGAGATGGGACTGAGGGTGTGATTGATCTTCTCTTGTTCCCATACAACAGACATGTGTCTGAATTACCTCTTCCTTTCTCATGAAAGAAGTGTCAGATAGTTTTTATCCTTATCCAATTCCCTTGGAATAGGCTCGGTGGGTCTGAATGTCCTCCTGTTATCCCAGTGTAACAATCTCCAGTCACTGTGTGACCGCTTCCTGTTACTATGTTCCAGACCTGAGGTGGCTGAATGAACTGATCATGTTGCTGTGTAACAGGATACTGGTGCAGCATGCCTTCCTTTGGGTCTAATGTTATAGGCTCGAGGGGCTGATTGGCCTCCTTCTGGAAATGTATATCAGGCTCCAGGGGCTGAATAGCCTCGTCTTGTTTTGGTGTAAGAGGCTTTAAGGCCTGAATATCCTTCTGTTGTTCCAGTGTAACAGGCTGGAGAACGTAATGGATTCCTCCACTATCTGTGTAATTCGCTTTACTTGTTAACTCCTTCTGTCATCTATGTTGAAAGAGGACAATCTTTAATTTATGTAAACTCCAATGGCTACTGGGTCAACCTGATCATCCTTTCGTTATAAGCTAGCACCTTCATTGCAGGAATCAGCTGAGGGAACCATCTCTGAGCTGCTCCCAATAAATCAACATCCTTTCTTCATTGAAGAGATTAAATCTGTACACACTACTCCAATGTGATTTCACTAAGACCCTGTACAGCAGTAACAACATTTCGCCAGCCTGTTGCAAGGTTCCCACCCAGGTTAGAGTTGTCTCAGCTCTCTGGGGGAAACAGAGCATTATTGGAAGATCATTGTCCTTCTCTACTCCACAGCATAACGGGAGATCTGGAGAAATTAATGTTTGAGACGATCATAAATGATGTGGCGAGATGATCTCTAACATTAATCTCCCCAGAGCCCACATCACTCAGCTTCCACAGAATTTAGTAAGGTGGAGTGCAAAAACAGCAAGAAGGAGCAAACATTGATGGGAGTTAGATATCAAAGTGAAAGCTGCAATACAAATGCTGGACATTATTATAAAACAGGAAATGAGACATACACGTTTGTGGGTACTGCAGTAATAATGTACTGTTTAAATTATATCTAAACTGTGCTAATCCAATTGAATGCTAATGCTGGGAAAAATGGATTTCGTGACCACGTGTGAGATGATTTGCATTAACATTATGTAGAGCACTGAGCTCGAGATCAGGTTAGTTAGGCATTGGTGTTGAGTGAACAGAAGAGCTAATTGAAAGTTTTGCTGTAAATGACCTTTTGGGAACAGTGACTACAATGCATTGGTTTCCTTTTATGCTGTTTGAGTACACGACAGTTATCGTTTTATTTGAAGAATTGGTTATAAATCTGAGTCATATAAGCCATGAAGGTGTGAGGAGAAAGTGGGGACTACAGATGCTGGAGGTCAGAGTCGAAGAGTGTGGTGCTGGGAAAGCACAATCAGGCAGCATATTAAGAGCAGATTATTCGATGTTTCGGGCATAGGCCCTTTATCAGGAATGAAGTTTATTGGCCAAAGGGGCTAAGAGATAAATGAGAAGGGGGTGCGGCCTCGGGGAGGTAGCTGGGATTGCGATAGGTAGATGAAGGTGTGGTTGAAAGTGATAGGTGATGAAGGGAGACAGAACGCCTCATCTACTGCATCCATTAAACCCAATGTGGTCTTCTCTACACTGGCAAGGCAGGAGGTCAACTTGTGGATCATTTCAGAGAACATCTCTGGGACAGCCACATTGAACAACTCCATCGCCTTGTGGCTGAGCACTTTAACTCCCCTTCCCACTCTGCCAAGACATGACGGTCCTAGACCTGCTCCATCGCCAAACCAGAGCCACCAGAAGCCTGGAGGAAGAAAGCCTCCTCTTCTGCCTTGGGACCCTCCAACCACAGGGGATCATAGTGTATTTCTCCATTTCCCCTTTTCCTCTAATCCCAACTTTACCACTCCAATCTTCCAAGTCAGCACCGCCCTTTTGAATGTTCCTATGTGTCCACCTTCCTTCCTCTCAACCTGGTCCACCCTCCTCTCCGATTATCACTTTCAAGCCCACCTTCATCTACCTATTAGATGAAAGGAGGAAGCTTAGAAAAATGCCAAGTGTTGCAGTAAGCCAGTAGATTCAGAGAAATGTAGGACCCAGCAAAGGATGACCGAGAAACTGAGAAGAAAATCAAAAAGAGAAAAAAACGTGCAAACGAAAGAAAAACATAAAGACTGCTAAAAAGCGTCTATCAATGAAAAAAAGGTCAAATATGGAACTGTTGGTGCGCGTTCAAGATAATTTATTGCAGAGAACAGAGAAATCGCAGGGAAAAGAAACAGTTTCTTTGTGTCTATCTTCATGACACGAAGATATGACACAAAGAATGACCAGAAATTCTTCCAGAAATACCAAGTGACCATGGGACTTGTATAAGTAAAGTCTAAGATCATTCATATTAGTGTTGGGGTCACCTTTGAAAAGAAAGCTTGATTGAGTATTTATAAATCTGACATATCAGATGTATTTCATACAAGAATTTCAGAAGAAGCAGCAATAGACATGTTGATTGCATCGCGGATTTTCACTTTATTTTCCGACACATTCCCGAAATGCATTTAGCCAATCTGGTAAGGCAAAGGTTACACATATTATCCAACAGTTTAAGAAAGAATGAAGATCGAGAGTGGTGAACTACAGACCGGTTATCTTGTCATCCGCAGTCGGGTGTCTGTTTGACTCGATTACAAAGAACATGCTACTAGATATTTAGAAGATAAAAACATAACTGGGGAGTATGGTAATGTATCTATGAAAGGAAAACCAGAAGTGGCAAACATTTTTTTGGAATGGTTTGAAGATGATTCTTGTGGACATATGCAATGAAGAACCAATGGATAGCGTATAGTTGGATATTCATGAGCTTTTTTTAAGAACTCACACAGTAAGCTCATAAGAAAAGTTAAAGCGAGAAGTATTAGGAAGAACATATGCAAATGGGAAAGTAAAAATTAGGTTTACATTCATGTGAATGTAATTGGAATACAGAGAATGTCGTGCACCAGTTACATCGAGTGTTGGTGAGACTAATCTTAGAGTACTGCGTATCGTTCGGAATCCCAATCAAAGAAAGAATATCCTGACTACAGAGGAACTGCAAAAGGTATTCGACAAATTAATCACTAAGTTGGCAAGCTTGTCTGAAGGGGAAACCCAGCCTGTAATCGCGAGTTTCAAAACATGAGAGGTGATTAGAGTGAATCTTAGAAACATCGAAAGGACTGAATAACAAAGGGACATGAAGAAGTATAAGTAGGCGAGATCAGGAAGAATCCCACGATATTCTACACGGACAAGTAGAACAGGATAACCAGCAAATAGTTAGTGTCAATTAGAAACCAAAGGGGCAATCTGTGTGTCAAGCTGGAGAGCATTGATGGGCTGTTACATGAGACCTTCACATCTATTTCACTTGGGAGAAGGAGGATGCAGGTACAGAATTCAAAAAGATGGACTGGTAAGCTCTTGAACAGGTTGATGTAAAATACGAGCAGGGATTTGAGGCTTTGTTCTGTATAAACTTGGATCAATATCCATGTCTGAATGAGTTGTATCACAGGCGGCTGTTGGGGGTCAAGGGAGGAAAAACACTGACGGAATATTTTAATTAGAATCTGACAATGGGGCGGTGCCAGAGAACTGGAGAACTGCTAATACGATTCCACTTCACAGGGTGGGAGAGATAAACCAGGGAACTATAGACGAGTGAGTATTCGATCACTGTTAAGGAAACTACTGGAGAAAATACTGAAGGAGAAAGTTGAATTCCAATCAGAGTCGCAAGGTTTTATCAGGGATAACCATCATGATTTTATCAGAAGAAAGTCACATCTAATGGATTTGATCGAATTAGTTTGCGGAGGTCGATTCTTTAGTTTTATAGGAAGGCCTTTGACAATTTTCCAGCTGGGAAACTGAAAAATAATGTAAAATCTCACAATATGAAGGATAACTTGACAAGTTACAACGAAAGTTGTCTTAGTGGCAGGAGGCAGAGGGTGGTGACAGAAGGTTGTTTGAACGACTGGAGACCAGTGTCCCCTGGTGAACCACAGGGATCTGTTCTGTGTCCCTTATTGTTTGTGTTATTCATAAAAAAACAATCTGAATGTGGCGGGAGATAGGTGGAGAATGGGGGAGGTGTGATAAGTAAGTGTATGTTTGACGTAAAGATTGACCGGTTTGTTCACAGTGTGGAGGAATGCCTTAAGTTACAGGAAGATGCAAATGGAGTGGTCAGATGGGCACGTCAATGGCAGATGGAATGTAACCGTGATAAATATGAGGTGATGCACTTTGGGAGAAGTAACCAGACAGGGGAGGACTCAATGAATGGCAGCACATTGGGAAGCTCAGATTGTGCTTCTCCACACATCCCTGAATGTGACTGGACAGGTTAATGGACTAGTTAAGAATTGGACATTGGGTGTAGCGTTTCCTAATCAGGGCGTAGATTATAAGAGCTATACAGGGCTTTGGTTCGGGCAAAATCGAGTACTATATGTATTTCTGGGAGCCACATTCCAGGAAGGATGTGATTGTACTGGAGAGGGTGCAGAGGTGATTCACCAGGATGTTCCCTGGGATGGAGCACATCAGCTATGGAGAGAGGCTGGATAAGCTCGGGATGTTTACTTTGGAGCAAAGAAAGCTGAACGGTCAGTGATTCAGAAGGATAAGATTATAAGCGACACGGACAGGGTGGATAGACAGCAGCTGTTCCTTTTAGTCAGAGGATCAAGAACAAAGTAGCACACTTTTAAAGTGAAGAGTTTGAGGTTCAGAGATGATTTAAACACTTTTTCACCTCGAGGGTGTGGGGTTCTGAGATTACTTCCTGAGAGGGGAATTCTCACGGGTAACCTCACAATCATTAAAAAGTTACTTGGACGAGCACTTGGAAGTGTCATAATATTCCCTGCTGTGGGCCTGCTGTAGGAAAGTGGGACTAATATAGATCGTGCTGTATTTCTGTAGGCACAGAGTCTATGCTGCTGTGAGTGTATGATGTGAAAAGTCAATTATTGAGCAGTTTAAGGCAGGAATTGATGGGTTTCTGAAGAGTTATATTCATAAGGGTTGTAAGAGTGAGCTGTAATAGCTTCTTAAATTATGTCAATGTGAGAAATATGAGAAAACAAGTGCAGTTTCCTTACAGTTTGAAACCAGAGAATGGAGAATGGAGAACCGGGAAAATGGCAGAACTATGAAGCCACTACATCAGTTCTGTCTTCACAAAACTTTCTAACAATACAAGGAAAACTAAGTCTGGTGTGGGAAAATGATAGAGTACATGGAACATAGAACATAGTAAGTAAATGGTTTAGGAGAAATTATTGTGGCTGAAAGTAGTGGTCATAGACAACACTAACATAGATTTATGAAATAGGAATTATGTTTGAGAAACAGACTGGGAGACAAATGAAAGAGAAACAATGGATGTAAAACATTTTGATTTTTAGAAAAAGTTTGGTAAATGTCCAAGCCCAATTTGCAAAATCAAATCTGAGTCGATTGGGACGAATATATGGACATGTTTCTAGAATAGGACAGCTGGCAGGAAACAGTGAATAGACATAAACAGACTCGTCAAATAACAACCTGACGTTGTCCGTAAGGTATGATTCTGTGAGTATGACTATGTCCCAGATTCCCCATCACCTTCCCCGGATATCTCCTGTCTCATCAGCAGGACGGACACAGCAGAAATGGAGGCACAGTGGGATACAGTTGGAAGGGAATTGCTCTTAGAGTCCTCAACAATGACTCCGTATCCCATGAAGTCTCATGGCATTAGTTTGCACATGGGAAAGGAAACCGCCTGCTGATTACCATGTAACAGCCTCTCTCAACTGATGAATCAGTACTCCTCCATGCTAACCAACACTTGGAGGAAGCACTGAGGGTAGCACGGACGCAAGATGTACTCTGGGTGGAGGATTTCAAGGTTCACTACCAAGATATCTCAGCTACAGCATTACTGATCGAGCTGGCCGGGTCCCAAAGGACATAACTGCTAGACTGGTGCTGCGGCAGGTGGTGAAGGAACCAACAAGAGGAAATACATAGTTGACCACAGCCTTACTAATTTCCCAGTTGCAGAAGTATCTGTCCATGACAGTGTCGGTAAGAGTGACCACCGCATAGTCATTGTGGAGCCAAAGTCGCACCTGCACATTGAGAATAACCTCCACCATTTTGGGTGGTACTATCACGGTGCTTAATAGGGTAGACTTCGAACAGATCTAGCAGCTCAAGTCTGGAAGTCCATAAGGTGCTGTGGGTCATCAATAGCAGTGGAATTGTACTCCCGCATAACCTCATGGCCTGGCATAAACCCCTCGCAACAATTACCATCAATCCAGAGGATCAACCTTGGTTCAATGGAGTTTGTAGGATGGCAGGGGCAGCACCAGGCATACCTGAAAATGAGGTGTCAGCCTGATGAAGCCATCAAGCAGGACAACTTGTGCACCAAACAGCATAAGCAGTAAGTGATAGACAGAACTAAGTGATTCCACAAGCAAAGGATCAGATCTAAGCTCTGCAGTCCTTCCACATCGAGTCGAGAAACGTTGGGGACAATTAAACAATTCACTAAAGGAAGAGATTCCACAATTAATCCCTTCCTCCATTATGGAAGAGCCCAGCACTTCAGTGCATAAAATAATGCTGATGCATTCCTAAGAGTCTTCAGTCAGAAATGCTGAGTGGATGGTCCATTTCAGCCTCCTTCAGTGGTCCTTAGCAATTCCGTTACCAGTCATCAACCAATTCGATTCCGTCCACGTGAAGTCCAGAAACGGTTGGAGATACTGGACACACCAAAGGGTGACAACATTCTGGCAATAGTACTGAAAATTGTGCTCCACAACTTGCCACTCCCCGAGCCAAACTGTTTCAATACAGTTACAACAATGGCTTTTCCTGATTATGTGGAAATTTACCCCAAGTATCTCGTGTATATAAAAAGCAGAACAAATCCAATCCGGCCAATTACCACTCCATCAGTCTACTCTCGATCATCAGTAAAGTGGTGGAAGGTCTCAGTGCTTTTAAGCAGCAACCTGCTCAGCAATACCCTGGTCAATGACGCCCAGTTTGGGGTCCACCAGGGCTACTCAGCTCCTGACCTCATTACCTTGGATCAAACATGGACAAAAGAGCTGAATTCCAGAGGTGGGGTGAGAGTGACAGCCTTTTAAAACAAGGCTGCCTTCGACCAAGTGTGGTATCACGGGTCCTTAGCAACACTGGAATCAATGGATATCAGAGGCAAACCCCCTGCTGGTTAGAATCATACCTGACACGTAGAAAGATGGTCATGGTTGATGAAGGTCAGTCAACTCAGCTCCAAGTCTGTAGAAGTCCCTCGAGCAGTGGCCGAAAACTTCTTCAGGGTTGCTTCATCAGTGACCTTCCCTCCATTTTAAGGTGAAAAGTGGGGATGTTTGCCAATGATTGTGCAATGTTCTGCAACAATGTTCAAATGCGACAACATCTGGACAGTGTCCAGGCTGACAAGTGGCAAGTAATATTCAGGCCACACGAATGCCAGACCATGACCATCACCAATAAAATACAATCTAACCTGCCCCTTGGCATTCAATGGTGCTACTATCACTGAATCCCCCAGTATCAAATTTCTGGTTGGTAATTATTGCTCAGAAACTCACTGGTCTCGCCACATGAACACAGTAACTACAAGAGCAATACATAAGTCAGAGGTGTGATAGAAGACTCCCAATTTGCCTGGAGGAGTGAAGCCCCAACAACATTCTAGAACCGTTATACCATCCAGGATAAAGCATCCAGTTTGACTGTCCTTTCATCAACAATGCTCCACCATCAACGTTCAGCAGCAGCAGTGTTTTACTAACTACATGCTGCAATGAAATGATTCACCAAAGATCCTCAGTGACCATCTTCCCAACTCACGACCATGTCTATCTAGAAGGAAAAGGGCGACAGATGCATGGGAAACCATTATCTTCAGGTTCCCCTCCAAGCTATTCATCAGCCTGAATTGGAAATATATCACTGCTCCTTCACAGTCGCTGGATCAGAATCTTGGAATTCCCTCCCTAATGGTACTGGAGGTCAACCACAGCAGGTGGACTGCAGCGGTTCAACAAGGCATCTCACCACCACCTTCTCAAGGGCAACTAGGGACAGGCAATAAATGCTGGCCGAGCCATAGACTCCGAGATTCACGAAATAAATTAATAGAAATTAACAGAGGAAGATAGCTGAGGTGTCACAGGGATCAGTGCTTGGGGCCCAGCTGTTCACAATGCCTTTTAAACATTTGGTTGCTGGAATCAGATACAATATATCCCAACCTGCTGACAGCACTAACGGATGTGGGATTTTGAGTGGGTGAGGAGGATGTAAAAAAGCACCGAGAAGACTAAGACAAGTGGAGTGAATGCGTGACAGATGGAGAACAATGTAGATAGAGGTGACAGTGTGCCCTTAGGTGGAAACGATAAATTGGCAGCCTACCCATTTGAAAGGGATTGGTTGAAACATGTTGATCTACAAAGGGACGTATGCTCCTTTTTGTTGTTTCCTTCTGCATAAACCTCTGAGGCCCATGCAGCGCAGTGAGTTCTGCAACCAGAAGTCAATACTGGGCATGGCATTGGCATGCTGCCCAGTGTACACAGACCCACCAAGTGGGGAGCTGCAACACTGCAAAGGATCTGCATCTCCTTGTACACCAGTCGCTGAAAGCAATATTGCAGAAACAGAAAGCAGTGAGGAAGATAAATGGTGTGTTGACCTTCATTTCAGGGGGATGTGAGTCCAGAAGAAAGGGTGTCTTACTGCAGCTGTACAGGGTCATGGTGAGACCTCATCCCGAACATTGTGCAATATTGTGTGCAGTTTTTGTCTCCTTACCTCAGGAAGGACAAACCAGACATTGATGGAGAGCAGTGAAGGATGACTAAACTGATCTCTGGGATGACGGGCTTGTTGTGGGAGCAGAGATTGGGGAGACTGGGTTAGTATTCCATCGGGTTTCGGAAAATGAGTGGAGATCTCAGTGAAATAAACAAATCTCTGACAGGGTGAGTCAGATTGGAAGCCGGGATGATAATTCCTCTGGCTGGTGCGTCGAAAACAAGGGGCCACAGTATTAGGTACAGGCAGGTCACTCTGCATTGAGATGAGAATACATGTCTGTACTCACAGACTGGTGGACATGGGGAATTCGCTCGCACCTGGAAACCAAAACACTGATTATAAATAAGGATTTAGAGACAGTAAAGGGATGGTGGGATGGCAGGAGTACGGTGTGGAAATGAAGGGCCAAACATCATTGCATTGAATTGGGTAGCAAATTCGATGGCCCAAATGTACTACTGATCTTCCTATTTTATAGCTTCCCAAGGTTACTCACATTAACGGATATGTATATCGTGTGGGATAAGTGCATTGAGGAGATTTTTTCCATGAACTAGAATGGGGGAGGCTCAATGTGTTGTATGACCTACTCCTTTCCCGCTGTTTCTGTGCAGTCTGTGGGAAAGCTCTGTAAATGTTGTCACAAGCTCTCAGGTGTTAGGAAGGAGGTCTCTGCAGGGTCGACAGGACTGTATTCCCATTCCCTTTTCCGATACTGATGCTGAGGCCGGGTGTTCTGTCCAGTTTCATCATTTCAGACCTCGGAGTAGTTTGATACAAATGAGTGCCCTTGCTTGGCCGTTTCAGAGACCATTGAAATGTTTATCACATGTCAGGGTCTTTGGAATCACTTTTAGGCCAGCCCAGGAAATCATGGGAAATTCACTTCCTAAAAGTACATTGGAGAAGGAAATTCTGTTTACAATCCATGTTGGCTTCAAGGTCACTGTTCCTGACCCCAGATTTTAGATCTCGATATTTTATTAATTGTTTTTAATTTCCACCCGCTGCCAGAGTTTTAGCCTGGTCTGGATTAGTAATCCAGTGACATTTCCATAACAGCACCATCTCCACATGGGGACCTGTCAAAAACTACACTGAGCAGGTTATTTCTGTGCTGCTTGACAGCTCTGTCAAAAAGAACTCCCACCAATTCGACTGTCGTGATGGGACTGAGGGGGTGGTAATTGGTCAGATTGTAATTATTCCCGTTTTAGGGGACGGGACTTAGTTGAGTAATTTTCCACATTGCCATGGAGATGTCAGAGGTGGAGCTGGAATGAAACAGCTTCCCCCAGGGTTGCGGCTTGTTGTGCAACACAAGTCTTCAGTCCTATTGCAGGAATGGGGTCAGGGCCGATTGCCTGTGTCATATCTACTGTGTTCAGCTGTTTCTTCATGTCACGTGCAGCGAATCAAATTGGTTGAAGACTGACATCTGTGATTTTGTGGGCATCATGATGAGGGTGAGGTGTATCATCGACTCAATATTTCTGGCAGAGGATGGTGCAGATAAAACATCCTTCTCTTTTACACTGATGTGCAGGTCTGTTCCATTATTTAGGATGAGGATGTTTGTGGACCCGTCTACTACGGTCATTTGTTTAATCGTCCATCACTATTTATGACTGAACGTGACAGGACTGCAGGGCTTCGTTCAGATCTGTTGCTCAAGTCTGGTAGCTTTAATGAGTTAGCATCAGGAAAAAGTTCATGTGATTCTGACTCTGACATGTTCACCCACACTCGTCACTGAGCCATAGATGGTGTTGATGGTAATGTCAGACGGAGGTGTTACCCTGGCAAAAAGTTTCAGGTTGTGGATGAATGCTGTTCTGTTTCTCCTGTTACTGTGGTCTACAGCACTACATGAATACGCAGTTTCGAGCTGCAATATCTGCAATGCAATTCTGCTGTCTGTTCCCCAATTCTCACTGAGAACCATTCACCCATCAGCCCTGTACTCAGTGACCTAACCTGGTTTCTGATGTGGAAATACTTCCATTTTCAAACTCTTATTCTGCTGAGGGTCTGTCTCCCCGGGTCTTTCTTCCCATCTGACCCATTCCGCAAAAGCATTTAACTGATCTTAATTCAAATGCTTAATTCACCTGAATCTTTTTCCTTGTAAATAACATCTTATGTGTTTAAACTGAATGTGTTTCCTCTGTTTCTTTCCCTGCCCATGATTAAGAGCTCTGCAGTGTCAGTGATGCCAGCCTTATGTAGTTTCAGAGCCAATGAATTCTCTGGATTCCCAATCATCTTCACCACATTGTATGCTTCCTCTTTTGGTTTGATGCCTTATCACTCGTGACTGCCTTGTCCTCCCATGAGTATGTATCATCTTCTTGGGATTGCATTACTGGTATTATCTTCCGAATTATCCCCAGAACTTCCTCCCATTGCTCCTCCATGATCTTTCCTGCTCAGCTCCCCTTCCAATTAACTCTGGCCAGCTACGCCCGCATGTCTTTGTAGTTACATTGCTTAATTATAACCACGTCTCATCTTGAAGAGAGCATTAAATCTAAACTGAAAGAAGGAGTTTTGAGAGATGGGACACGAAGAATAATTGGTGGATTTCTTAACGGGATACAAAGGGAGAACGAGAGAGAGGATATAGATAGGGAGATGTGGAAAATGAGAAAGCTACATTATCGACACAAGTAGATGAACATCCCCCAATGTTTTGGCAATGCCTGTATGCTGTGGTCCGTTGTACAGTGCATGTACAACAGCTAATATGTTCAAATGCTAGGTCTGATGCCAGAATATTTATCTCCAATAATATGACAGACACTCGCTTTGGAAAGAACCCAAAGGCCAATATATTGAAGTATGGGTAGAAAGAGGATTATCTGAAATAAGTTGGGACACTAGAATCAAGAATTTAGAGCACACATCCTGGTAAGAATGAGAGATTAGAGTTGGGAATCCAAGGAAAGGAGGGAACGTTGAGAGGATCAAATCATGTTTTAATGTTTTATCAATTTTATACATCATATGCATCATTTTTCTTTAACTGTGTCTCTGTTGTTCATTACAATGTGTTGTGCACATGAGAAAAATGTTACTTATCTGCACACACACATTGATTAAACAGTATTTATAAATCATTTTTCCATCATTGAAACTGTCCTGTTGCCGTGTTACAAGGATACATGAATACCAACTGGCCACCAAAACACACGACCCACATACATACAAAGAAGGGCACCACTTTGACTGGGACAAAGCACACACACATACTAAGACACGCAAGGACCTTCTTAGAGGAATGTCATTCTAACCAGAAGTCCATCAATAAGCACATTAATTTAGATACTGTCTACATTCTCTTGTTAAATTAACCGGAAATGACATCACCCACTTTAAGAAACCAAGACCTATAAATAGAGAGGCGGGACATACCACCAGAGCTTCAGTAGAAACTCTCACTGATGATGTCACCTAGTCATGGTGACGAAACTTCTGAAAACAAACCTTCAAGCTCAGCGAGCTAATTTGCATACATGTAAATTGGGTTTTTTTTGGTTTATTAGTGGAATTTAGAAGTTCTCTGTCACTCACGTTTTAACAGATTATGATGTGAGGTGAGCTTTTCTGGGTGTGTGGTTTTAATTAACAGAGGGATTCGACATTGATGTCATAACAGTTTGCGGCCTTGCCGTATGGGATTTGGACAGATTTGAACAGATTTGGGGTACAAAAGGTCCCAGCAAATTCCAACTCATTGCAATTAGTGACGTTGATCTTCAAATAAAACCAGTGGGAAAATTCGTTTAATTTTGTTACTTGTGGTTGGTTAAATTAAAAGTGAGGGAAATGGCTTTTAACATTGCTAAAGAGGTTCCCAAATTTTCCAAGGAAGTTTAGAAAGACAGAAGGAGGACTTTTTTTTAGAATTAGCAAATAGGTTGGAATTGGGTTTAACCAGGGAGAAAAGGGAATCTGAAATTGTAATGGAGTTGGTCAAGCTCTTTGATGTATCAGAGAAATAGGCAACTGCAGTAGAGTTAGAAAAACCTTAAATTGCAAATGTGGCAACTGGAGTTAGAAGATAAATAAAGCGACGGAAACAGAGAGAGAAGAAAGAGAAATAGAGGAAAATGAAAGAGAGAGAGGATGTGAAATTCAGAAGTTGGGAATTAGACAAGGAAGTTAAATTAACAGGATGTAGATGAAGAGAGAACGTAGGGATATATGCAACTATGTTAATAACTTGCCATATTTCGGTGAGAAAAATGTCAAAACCTTTTTTAATTCATTTGATAAAATGGCTAAGCAGACGACGCGTCCAGTGAACTTGTGGTTAATGCTAGTGCAGACTCAGCTAGTGGGCACAGCTGGTGAGGTATGTGCAACGCTATCAGATGAGGGGTCAAGAGATTACCAAGATGTCAAATTGGTTATTTTGATTGGTTATGAATTGGTACTAGAAGCATATAGACAGAAGTTCAGAAAAATAGAGACGGAACCAAGTCAGACTTATATTGAGTTTGAAAGAATTAACCACAGTCATTTTGATAGGTGGGTGGTGGCCTTAAAAATAGATAAGCACTGTGAGGCTTGAAGGGAGATTAATCTGCTGGAGAAGTTAAAAGATTCACTTCCAGAGATAGTAAGAATTCATGTGAATGTACAAGAAGTGCGAAGCGTGGCAGAAATGGTAGGTAAATATGCATTGTGGCATGAGATGATATTTCGCTTCTGGCAAGATTTTCATCCTGTGAGGGATAGAAATTGGGAGAAGGGAAGATCACACATTACAAAGCGAACAGTCACGCACAATAGTTTACGACAGGTGGAAAAAGAAGCCCATGGGGGTTGAAAGGAGGTGGAAGGCCTCAGGTGTTCTCACTGTAAGGGAGTGGAAACGTAAAATTACAGTGCCGATGGTTTAAGAAGGGCACAGGGAAAAGGTGTTTTCACTGCAGTAAGCTGGGACACACAGTGCTGGGCATTGAAGGAAGGCACTTTGGGGAAAGATGTGGTAAAAGAGGCTAAGCCCAGTGGCATTAGTGAAACTGGTAAGGGAGACCACAAGTGGAGCCAAGGAGCTGCATGAGATTGCACAGCGTAGGCAAGGGCTGGGTATGGAGGCAGTGCCTGATATCTCTAAAGAATTCGCCTCTGTAGATAACGTTTACTCAGAAAGAACAGGGGGTGAAGGACAAGGAGGTATATAATTTTGTGAGATACGGGATCTGCTCAGTCTCTAATAGTTGAGAAGTGAGGCGCCGGAAAAGCACAACAGATTAGGCAGCATCCGAACAGCGGGACAATCGAATATCAGGCATAAACCCATTGTCAGGAATGTGGTGGGTGGACAAAGGGCCTGAAAGATAAATACGACGGTAGTAGCTGGGCTAGTGGGACGGTCACTGGGAAGGTAATAAGAAGATGTAGTTGGGAATGATAGTGATATGTCGGAGGGAAGGGTGGAGTCGATAGGTAGGAAGGAAGATGGCCAGTTAGGGCAGTTCAAGAAGGCAGTGCTAGGTTGAACGGTTGGATCTGGGAGAGGTTGGTCGAGGGGAGATTTGGAATTTGGTGAAGTCAACGTTGATACTGTGCAGTTTGAGGGTTCCAGTTGTCCTACCACCTATAGGTGTCCTATCACCCTCCTGTCCGATCTATTACCATCACACCCCACCTGCATCTACCTATCGCCTTCCAAGCTCCCTTCCACCCAGCTCCACTCCACCCTCCCATTTATTTCTCAATATCCTTCCCCCTCCCTTACTCCCCACTTTCCTGATGAAGGATTTATGCCTGAAACGTCAACGCTCATGCCCCTCGGATGCTGCCGACGTGCTGTGCTTTTCCAGCCCCACACTTTTCAACTCTCATCTCCAGCATCTGCTGTCCTCACTTTCTCTCGCCCTGTAATAGTAAGAGATGAAAGTATTTTTACTCTTTCTGGCATGTTAATCAAGAGCGTGATAATTTCTGGAATGGGGACAGAAATTAAGCATTCCCTTGTGCAAAATCAGGATGGAATACCAAACCAAGATTAGGGAAGTAACAGTGACAGTGAGTAACAGAGTGTCAGTTCCAGGAATACAGTTTGTTCTTGGGAACCATTTACCAGGAGGCGAGGTGGGAGAAGCACCCTTTGTGGTGGAGAATCCAAAGGAAGACTAGGGAATTGGTGAGTTAAAAGAAAATTACCCACGAATTTTTCCAGACTGTATAGTAACAAGATCCCACTGTCATAAGTTACAGCAGGAAGGAAAAACGAACTAGAAAGACAAATGAGTTGATGCTTAGTGAACTGACACCCTGTGATGGTACAGAAAAAAAACCTGAACAAGCAGAGGATCAGGCAGAGGTGTTTAGTCCAAAAAGGCTAATGGACTTACAACAGGTATGTACACACACATACACATACACACACACAGAAAAGGAATCAGGATATATTGTCGAACGTTATTAACTTAAAGATAGAATCATAAAATTAAAATGGAGACCCCGATAGGTTACTGCAGAAGGGAAAGGGGCCGAAGTACACCAGATTGTGTTACTGGTAGTATATAGTGTTACGGGTAGCTCATAAACTAACTGCAGGCGGTCACCTAGGTGTACGGAAGAGTCAGGCAGTACAGAAGCATTTCTGGTGGTCTGGAATGCACAAGGACGCGGTTATTTATTGTTGGACGTGACATACATACCGAATGGTAGGAAAGTCACAGGCAGTAATAAAATCAGCACCTTTCTTGCCAATTCCTGCATTCGAAGAACCTTTCACGTGGAATATGATTAATTGTTTAGCTCCCCTTTCTAAAATAAAAGTGGAAACCAATATTTGATGACCATAATGGATGTGTCTACCAGATTTCCATTTACGGAATGTTAAGGTGAAATGGGAGGTGGAGGGGTTGGTAGCTTTCTTTACTCGCTGTGGACTGCCCAGAGAGAGTCAGTAAGACCAAGGGTTTCATTTTACTGCTCAGCTATGTAAGGAAGTCATGGATTGCTTAGATATATAGCACTTCAAATCAAGTGCGTCCCATCCTGAATCCCAGGGAGCCTTTGAAGGTTAGCATCAGACGATGAAGACTATTTTAACAGCATACTGTTAGGATTACCCGAATGATTGGGATAAAGGTTTCCAATTAAATTGTTTGCCATTAGACATGCCCCAAATAAATCTACTCACTTTACTTCCTTTGAGTTAATATTCATGAGACGTCCTATGAAATTAATTAAATATAAATTGACAGGACCGAAGTCGGAAATCTCACACTTGGATTATGTGTGTGAGGTGAAGGAAAGAGTAGATGGAGTAGGTGAGTTAGCTAAACAGTATCTGAAGAGCACAACATAAAGTGAAGCAGGTGGCAGGGATGACGTATTAGTATTGCCAGCAGTGGTAAGAAATCCCTTCAAAACCAGGTTTAGTGGCCCCTTTCTAATTAAAAAATGTGTGGAGTCAGTTAAACTATCTAGTAAAGATACCGGAGAGGACAAAAAAACTTTATCGAGTATTTCATATGGATGAATAATGTACCAGCCACATTTAAGACTCAGGGACAGAGTTGTGGCCAGATGAACAAATTGTGCAGCTTATCTGTATGATGTAGCGATCTTTAGCAAGTGATGGAAAGCTCACATGTTACAGTTAGCAGAGCATGTTGAACAATTACAAGAAGCAAACTTGGTAATAAACTTAGAGAAAACAGAATTCGCGAAGGCAGGGCTTACGTTCTTGGGACATTACATTAGACATGGAAGGTTGACCCCATGGAACACAAAAACGAAGGGCTTTGAGGACTTTCCACGACCATCCTCGAAGAAAGAGCAGCTTCGATTTTTGGAACTGAGTGGATTCTATCGGAAGTTTGTTACAAACTTCAGCATCGTGTTGGCACCACTGATGGATTTATTAAAGAAGAACACAGAATTGTGATGGACAGAACAATGCCAGGAGAATTTTTAAGCAGGATTAATCACCGCACCAGTTTTAGCTACACCAAATATTTTGAAAATTGTGTTTTATCTCGGGATTTCGGGGTCGGAGATGTATTGATACTGAAAGAGGATGATGGAATTGAATGGCTAATTGGCTACTTGTCGAAAAACTCAATATCCTCCAGAAAAAAATAGAAAATCTCCATTATTGAACAAGAATGATTAAGTTTCGCACGGGCCTGACAATATTTTAATGTTTACATGACAAACAAATTGTCGTAGATGGTTGTGGACAACAACAAATCTCTCGCATTTTTTGGAATATTTAAAGACCAGAATATGAAACTATTTCATTGGAGTCTTACCTTACCGACTTTAAACTTACAAACTGTACATGCTATGGCTCCTACAATGTGATAACAGGTTTGCTTTCGAGGATTTAAAGGAAAAAGTGCAGTTAAGATTTGACTTATTCCACTGTTATATTGGTGTGCAGAATTAATATGAATGATATAACTGAGATTAATACTTTTGCATTTCTTAAAATTGGGATCAAGAATTAGAGGAAAAGAAATATAGCCATCTTTTCATTCTGCTGATTCACTTTATTTTCTGAAGCGGGGAGATGTTATGAAGACAAAAACATGTATGGGCACTTTAAGACTGAACGGGTTTTGCTGAATAGAAATTAAAGCCACAGATGCCAGCTAATGGTCACACTGTTCCACATGTAACCATTAGCTGAGAAATAGATACCTAAGTTTTTGTTGCTGTTTCGACAGCCATTCAAATGCAACCAAAGTGTTTAAATAACGCTCAGAATACCAGAAGCCAAACAGAATTTGAATATTATTGTTTGGACACCTGGAAAGCAATCAAATTATGAGAATTATTATATCATGGGGAGTAAATGACCCCAGCATTTTGAACACTGGAGGGATAGCTACTGCCATCCAACAGCAGAGCAACTGCTGTAGAGCAGGAGTGCTAACTGGCCATCTCAAACACTCTCTATCAAAGACACATGTTCATGTAAACCTACCTGCAATAAAAGAAAAGACCCAGGGAGATCAGCAGCTGAAAGAGTGAGCACAGCGGGGAAGATAGAGACTGTATGGTCTTGGGATTGTAATGTTTAATATGTGGGTTGTTGAAACAGCACATTTTTGCAGATTTGGAGTCAGATAGTAAGAAAAGAGTGGCTTGTATTTGTGAATAGTTGTTGTTTAGTGTTCACTATTAAAGTTAAGAAACTAACTTGTTATTTTTTGTTTAAATAGTGGAATGTAGGAGATTTGTGTCACTCATATTTTAACAGGTGACGAGGTGAGGCGAGCTTTTCTGGGTGTTAGGTTTTAATTAACAGAGGAGTTCGACTCTACCTTGTAAATGTCCATCCACGTTAACCATGTCCATCCCTGCAGTTGGCCCATATCCGTCCAGTCCTTTCCTATCCACATATTTATCCAAATGATTTTGAAATGTTGTTAATGTACCCCTCCTCAACCACATCTGCTGCCAGCTCATCCACGTATCAGCCTCTGTGTAAAGAAGTGGCCCCTCAGGTTCCCATTTATTCCTTCCTCTTTAACCTTAAACTGATCCCATCTAATCCTCGATTCTCTACACCTTGGAAAAAGACTGAAAGCATGAACCCTATCCATACCACTCGTGATTTTACACAGCTCTATAAGGACTCCCTCAGTATCCTACACGCTAAAGAAAATGTCCTAGTTTGTCCAACTTCTTCCTATAACTCAGACCATTGGGCCCTGGCAACGTCTTTGTAAAATTCTTATGCACTCTCTAATTTAATAACATCCTCCCTATAACAAAGTGACAAAACTGAACACAATACTCCAAGTGCGGCCTTACCAAAGTCCTGTGTAACTGCAACATAAGTTCCCAACTTCTATACTCAATGTGCTGCCTGATGAAGGCCAATGTGTCAAAAGCCTTTTTCACTGCCCTGTCTACCTGTGACTCCACTCTTCGTGAACCGTGCACCTGCCCACTACACCCCTTAAGACCCTCCCATTCACCATGAAACTCCTACCTTGATTTGAGTTTCTAAAATGCAAGACCTCACGCTTCTATATTAAATTCCATTTGCCATTTCTCGGCCCACTTCCCCACCTGCTTAAGGTCCTGCTGCAATTTCTGATAATCTTCCTTACTGATCATGTAGCCAATTACTTTAGTGTCATCTGCAAACTTACTAATCATGCCTTGTACATTCTCAACCAAATCATAGATAACAAATAGCAATGGACCAAGCCTCCTGTCTGACAAGCATCCTTCCACTAAACCATCTGCTTCCTACCATCAAGCCAACTGTGTATCCATTTGGCCAGTTCCTCCGGGCATTCTACGTGATGTAAGTTTCCTGAGCAGCCTGCCATGTGGAACCTTATCAAAGGCCTCACTGAAATCCATAGAGACTACGTCTATCACTCTGCCATCATCAAAGTTCCTGATCACTTCATCAAAGGACTCTAAGAAATTTGGAAGCATGATCTCCCACTCACAAGTCTATGCTGACTGCTCCGAATCAAACCCTGTGTACGTAATAGGTGCAGTCAATGGTATGTTGTCCTTCATTGTAAGATGATTCGAGTACATAAGTAAAGCCAACTTCCTGCTGTTGTAAATCGTTGCTGAGAGAGCATTAGGGGCACTCTGTGCACATTTGATCTCCTTTGTAAGGATGATGGTAACAGGAGGATAGAGTAAAGAAGCTGAGTGTTTAATCTGTAGAGCTGTGAGAGACGAATAAATGGTGATGATGAAACACGAGGAGTGGCAGCGATCACTCATTTCCAAAACAGACATTGACAGAGAGAGAAATTCCATACTTTACCCAGGGTTGATTGGTTTGATTTATTGTCACGTGTACCTCAGTACAGGGAAACAATTTATTTATGAGCAGTGGAAGCAGATGGCCAGACAGATCATAGGGTGGAAATAGACTTGGACAGAGTAAGGCATACAGGTTACACTGAACAGGACGTGCACTAGACAAGATCAACATGAACAAGATAACCATTATTTGAACTTAGAGTCAATTCATCAGTCTAACGTGACTTTCTTAATTGTTTATATGCCTTAATTAACTCTCCCCACGTTATTGTGCAATCGGCGTGTGAACCCGTACTGAACGTCAGGTTGCTCACAATCCCCAAGAGCAACCACAATACCTTCCATCTGAAGCAGGTAGCCATTCCCACCAGCTTCCGCCCTGCACAGACTGTCTTCTCGGAGATGGAAGGTGCCTTCTTGAGACATGAAACAAGACATATGGCTTTCCTGCTCACTTCTAGAAAACCACGTTAAAGTCCCACGTGTGTATCATAAACAACGGAGCCAGGAGGAACAACATGGAGTTGTCTGTCTGTGCAGCCACTGCTCCACGTGTTCATCATGTTGGAGCATCAATTAGGAGACAGTTAAGAATGCCGATGCTGGAGATCAGAGTAGAGCGTCGATTGCTGGAAAAGCACAGCAGGTCAGGCAGCATCCGAGGAGCAGGAGAATCGAGGATTGGGGAATAAGACATTCATCAGGAATCAGCAACAATTACCTCATTCTGCCCCCCGTGTAAATGCATTGAGGTGGGAATGGCCTCCTCCTGTTCATGTATAAGTGACTCAACGTACTGACTGCCTTCAACCTCGTCCAATTGGACAGGGCCAAGGGCCTGACTCGTTTTCCCGGTTCCAGTTTGACAGATCATTGTACTGACCAGTGTGACAATCCTGCAGCCTTAAGAAGCTATTTTGTCCTGGTTTCTTTTAAGAGAGAGATTGAACAATTGATACAAAGCTGGCTAGTTAAGACCACTTTAGTGAAAGCTAGGGAGGCCTTGTGTTTATTTTCATACAGACTGAATGGGTGTGGCCAGCTCTCACAGATTAGGATAGCTGGGTTTTGGTTTCTCGGCAACATTAGAAACTATTGGGGTCTCCACAGAGTTGAAAGCTTCAGTGAATGTTTCCTGGATGCTACCCTCACTGAAATTTGTCTTGATGCTGTTTTTAATTGCTGGATTGGAGAAATGTTTGTGACAATCAGTGTCTGAATATTTATTTTTGCCAAGGGCTGTGTTTATGGGACTTTCCTATATTGGCACAGTTCATTAGTAATAGTTCCTAGATCTAGTATTCTGTAAACTTGTCAATTGGAATTACGTTATTCTAAATTCCTCTTTCTGTGGTTTCATTTTCTCTTCCGTGTTTAAGTAGATGGTGTTTTGCTTCACACCGAGTAGTTTGACCAGTCACATTGCATCTGGAACAGACACTTTACATTTCCTTTAAAATACAGAAAAACCATTAGAGTCTAGGCTACTGCCTTCAAATATTTTCGAGAGACTCTGGTGTGGTCCATCACACTAGACTCCTTCTCTTCCTGAGTAATAGGCTGGACGCACTGAATGGGCTGTCCCTGTTCTTTTCCAATAGTGTCAATGGGCCGAATGACTTCCTCATATTCCTGTGAAACCAGCGTGAGGTCCGGAATGAACTCTTAGTTTACTGTGGTAATGTGCAGTGTCAGGCAGTGCTGTTACATGAATGTTGCGGACACTTTAACAGCACAAGTCTCAATGCAGTCTGGGTCCTGCTGCACACGGACACAGACCAGTTCAGGAGTTGAAAGGGAACAAAATGTTCTGAACATTGTGGAATCTTCAGTGACCATCCCCACTTCTGATCTTATGGTGGGGAAGGTGGGGGCGGGGAGACATTGATGGAGCAGCTGAAGATGTTTGTGAAGGGGAAGCTATCCTGAGGATCTCCCACAGAGGTGAACCAGGACTGAGATGATGAACATCTTCCTTTGTGCCATGTTTGACTCCAAACATTGGAGAGTTTACTCTGGTTCCGATTAAGTTCAGTTTTGTTAAGCTCATTGATGTCAACAGAAGTCAACCACTGCCTTGATATCGGGGCCAGTCATTTTTACTTGAACCCTTGTGTCAACCTCTTTTGTTCATATCAATAGGCCATGATATAGGAGCAGCAAGTGTTTTCTTCAAACAGGTGGGATTGAATGTCAGGATTTCTCTTCTCAAGGGTGTTCGGGGAGCAAGATGACTGAACGTATTTGAAGAGGAGGTAGATGGAAATTGATCTGTCAGAGAGTTGAGGGCTATGAAGAATTGGATATGAAAGAGGATTTGAGACCAAGAGCAGATCAGTCATGATCTTATTGAAGGGCAAGGCAGGCTTGTGGAGTGAACGACCTGCCCCTGTTTCTAATGTTCTCCCATTCTGTTATTGGAAAGTTAGTAGGTGCTATTTTCATGAATTTTCTGTTATTGAATGTTGCAGACAGGGACCCAGAGGATTTTGTGAGCCATCGCTGGGTGAGGTATGGGGGCTGTATTCACAATGAATTTGGGTCCACAACATGACCAACAAATGAAGCACAAGATGCAGAGAGGGAAATCTCTGTAAAGAGAGATGAGGGGCCTCTTTCGTACCCAGCCTGGGTTTTCCAATTACATTTCCCAAATCACCTCAAAGCGTGTGGGACAGTCTTGAATGGCCAAAAGGTCTCATCTTTTTCTGTGCAACAGGTTATAGGAGTAATTAGCCTCCAACTGCTCCTATCTAGCAGGTTTGAGGGGCTGAATGGAACACAGGAACATGGGACTGAGGAACAGGAGTGGGTCATTCGATACTTTGAGCCTTCTCCACCAGGCACTAAAATTGTGGCTGATATGGTTGTGGTCTCAGCTCCACTTTCCTGTCTGCGTCCCATTGTGCGTGACTCAATTCTCTGTCAAATATTTAACTAACGCAGCTCTATGTGAACATAGAGGCGCGGTAAACTTCCAGTGAAAGGAATTCCGACTTGAAAGGTCTTTTCAGAATTATTCGTCATCCCTCTTATAGAACCAGAGAGTCATGCAGAACGGAAACAGACCAGTTAGTCCAATCCGTTCACTCCGATCAGATATCAAATCTGATCTCGTCCCATTTGCCAGCATTTGGTCAATATCCCTCCTCTTTCAGATACATTTTAAATGTGCGATTGTAACCGCCTTCAGCACTTTCTGTACACATAACCACTCTCTGTGTGAAACATTTATCTTCAGGTCCCTTCTAAATTATTCGCCCTCTCCCCTTCAACCTATGCTCTCTTGTTCTGGACTCCCCTATCCTGGGGAGCAGAACATGGCTGTTCAGAATATCCATGCCTCTGATGATTTTATAAACCTCTATAATGTTACCCCTCAACCGCTGACACTCGAGGGGGAAACACCTCAACGTGATCAGCCTCACCCTACAGCTCAAGCCTCCAGTCCTGGAACATCCGTGTAAGTCATTTCTGCAGAAAACCGAGTTGTACGCAATATTCTTAAAGTGGCCTCACCAACATCCTGTACAGATACAAAACGACCACCACAACTCCTATACTCAATGCTCTGTCTGATTAAGGCAAATGTGCCAAATGTGTTCAGCACCACTCTGTCTAGCTGCGACTCTACTTTCAAGGAACAACGTACCGGCAGCTCTATGTCCCTTTGTTCCACAACAGGCCCCAGGACCTTGCCCATTAAGTGTATAATTTCTGCCATGATTTGCCTTCCCAAAATGCAAAACCTCGTATTTATCTAAATTAAACTTCATCTGTCACTCCTTGCCCCTTTGTCCCATCTAATTATGGTCTCGTTGTACTCTGAGATAATCTGCTACACCACCTTTCTGATGACATCTGTAATCTTACTAACTATAGCCTTAATATTCATATCCAGATCCCCGACACAAATGATGAAACACAGTTATCTCAGTATTGATTCTTGCAGCACACTGCTGCTCATAAGCCTCCAGTCTGAAAAATATCCCTCTTCCTTCAAGCCAATTGTGACTACCTTCTTCTGTATCCCATGTGACCGAAACTTACTAATTTGTCTACCAGTCGGAATGAAATACTAGCTATGAAGAGAGGCTGAGTAGGTTATGTTTATTTTCACTAGAATAAAGGAGATTGAGAGGAGACCTGATTGAGGTTTGCAAAATCATGAAGGGTATGGACAGGGTGGATAGAGACAAGCGTTTTCCCAGGTTGAAGGATTCAGTAACGGAATGTCGTGCTTTCAAAGTGACAAGTGGAATGTTTAAGGGGGATATACGCGCTACTTACTTCACACAGAGGATGGTGGGCGTTTGGAACGCGTTACTAGCAGAGGTGGTAGAGGCAGGCACGGAAGATTCATTTAAGATGCGTCTGGACAGATGCATGAGTAGGTGGGGAGCAGATGCTTAGGAACTAGCCGACAGATTTAAACAGTACATTTGGATCGCCTCAGGCTTGGAGGGCGAAGGGCCTGAACCTGTGCTGTAAATTTTCTTTGCTCTTTGTTCTTTAAATGAACATCTTGCTGAGGTCCATATAGACAATGTCTACCAAACTGCATTCATTAATCTTCTTTGTCACCTCTTAAAAAAACTCAACCAAATTAATGAGACATGATTTTCCATGCAGAAAGCCACTTTGTCTACTCCGAACAGCCCTTGCCTTCCCAAATGTATGTAAATGTTATCCCTCAGAATTCCCTCCAACAACTTACCCACCACTGACATCAGACTATAGTTCCCCGGATTTTTGGGTCACTGTTTCCTTTTCTAGTCACACTCCTCCACTGCTCACAACAAAGGTTAAATGTAACAAGGTTTGTGATATGGCCGATGATATCGGTCTCAGACTGGGTCAGTGTCAGTTTCAGGAACAAGTCAGGCTAGTTTCTTTTATCTGCGAAAATTGCACGTTTATGACCCAGAGAAATGTTACTCAAACTATGATGGAAAGAACAATGGCAAAATGTTTGTGTATTGCAAATATATAATCAATATTTCCCTTTCTAAAAACATTGACACACACACACACACACACACACACACACGCACACAGACACATACACACAAACACACACACACAGACACACACGCACACACACACACACACACACACAAAAACCTCTGTAATTTTAACTTGAAAGAATTTTGTCCAGATATTAGTGTAACTCATGGCAAAAGGAAAAATTGAGAGATTGTCCAAAATGTGATTCTGCTTCTGAAGATATTGTACTCACACAGCTGCTAGCAATGGGATTTCATCCTGGGAGAGTTGGATTTGGCTGAATTCCTTTTGCTTTCGGCAGTGAGTCGCTTCCAGTGAATTCTGGTCAGGGGTCACCCAAAGGGGAGCACGGTGGTTAGCACTGCTGCCTCACAGCACCAGGGTCTTGGGTTTGATTCCATCCTCAGGCGACTCACTGTGTGGAGTTTGCACATTCTCCACTTTTCTGTGTGATCTTCTATTGGGTGATTCAGTTTCCTCCCACAGCTCAAACTGTGTAGGTTAGGTGGATTGGTCATGATAAATTGCCCGTAGTGTTCAGGGATTTCCAGGTTAGATGCATTAGTCAGGTGTAAATGTTGGAGAACGGGTCTGGGAAGGTTACTGTTTGGAAGGTTGCTATGGACTTGTTGGGCCGAAGGGCCTGTTTCAACACTGCAGGGATTCTATAAAAATAAGAATGCTAATGATGAATGTACTACTTTTGTTTTAGCTCGCACACATTGCTGTGATGAGGAATAATGAAGGAGAGAGAGTGCAATACGCCGTTCCTTCTCGGGCAGATTACATTTTCTCCCTCTCTGATTGAATCACACAATAATGTTATCCTCTCCCAAATTGGACCATGTGAGGTCTCCTTGTACATTGTCTAAACCATGTCTCCATCACATTCCCTGTTCCATGTAGGTGCATCATTGCTGCTGTCACGCATAGAGCCATACTGTTAGCAGAATTTGATCTTGGTCGATTTGAAATATGTTTATATGGTCCTGCGTCATTACAAAATAAAATGGTAAATTTATTCAGAATACCTCTGTTAAAATGAAAGCATTTTTTAAAACATAGAGAAATTGCTGGAAAAGCTCGGCAGGTCTGTCAGCATCCAGATGCCTTTTACATGCTGTAGTTGTACCAGTCTCCACCACCTCCAATGGCAGCTCAATCTATGCACACACAACCCTCTGCGTGAAAAGGTGCCCCTTTGGCCTCTTCAAAACCTTTCCCCTCTCACTTTCAACCAATACCCTCTAGTTTTGGATGTCCCTAACCTGGGGAAAAACCCTGACTACTCACCCTATCTATGAGCATTCTGATTTTATAAACTTTTACTGCGGTGAAATGTGACTCCAATCACGAATAGCTGTGCTTTCAATTATCCAGGGCCTAAATTCTAAAATTCAATACTAACACCTCTTCCTTCTCCATCAAATCACAATTCTAAATCCGTTTTAATCAATTTGTTCAAATGTATCATGAGACACTGCTGTGGAATTTACACCTCGACCTTTGTGCCCGGAGGTAGGGACACTAGCACCACTCAGCAATACCCATAAAACTGTAACAGTATTCTTCTGTCTGTTTGCTCATCAGCATGTTCTGACATGCTGTGACATACCTCTGCAACAGACAGGACTTGAATTTAGAACTTCTAGTCCAGAGCTAGGAACACTAACACACACGTTCAGGAATTGGAATGAAATCCAGATCTCTGGCTCAGAGACAGGGAAATTACTCACTACATGACCATACCCAGATTTTGTGTCATATTTTAAGTGTCAGCTTTCAGCTCGGTGTGGATTTATTATAATTAGGTTACCATTACTGAACTCCACAAAACACTTCGTATTGTTAAAGAAATGTAAGATATTTGTCTCAACTGTAGGATGTTGAGTGCACGTGCTATGCTATCGAAATTAACGATGAACATCTTTAATGGCTATTATCTGTAGTCTGCAATATTAGGGAAAGAAATCCTGCAGACACACTCTGCCCAATGAATGGTCTGAAGTGGATATTTATTACTGAACACCAGAGACGGAGAAAGACTATAATTTCTGGCCCCAAAACACCGATCAGTATGACCCAACTCTCACGTGCGACTGCCTTCTTCCTCAAACCATGAATTTATAGCAGGCCGCTGATTACTGTCCAGCCTCTCCTCCCCACTGACTGTGTCTACAATCTGTCCCTCCTCCCCCTAACCACACAAGGCAAACCAAGCTCAGGATCTTTGTGAAAATAAAGGCCGGAGTGTGCAGGCCTCCTGGAGAGGGATGGGCATTTTAAGATTGAAGGGGGTGGGTGAGGAGGCAGGAGTATCACACACTGGGCTGAGGGATCGCAGATGGAGTTTAGTTTGTATTCATGCGAGGTATTGGATTTGGCAAATCAAACAAGAGCAGGACCTATACGATTAAAAGTAGGGCGGTATTGTAGAGAAGAGACCTAGGCCGTCAGGTACAACTCTTTAAAATTTGCAGCTCATACAGAGAGCGTGGTTAAGAAGGTGTTTAGCACACTTGTCTTCATTGGTCAGACCTTTGAGTATTGGAATTGGGACGTCATGTTCAGGTTGTACAGGACATTGGTAAGACATCTTCTGGAATACTGTGTCCAGTCTGGTCACCCTGCCCGCTCATTCCATAGGCACACCACTCTCTGTGTGACAAAGCTGCCCCTTAGGTCGCTTTTAAATGTTTCCCCTCTCACCTTAAAACTTCGTCCTCTAGATTTGGACTCCCCTACCTTAGAAAATACCTTGTACATTCATTTGATATTATTAAGCTGGAGAGGGTTCAGAAGAGATTAACGTGGATGTTGTTGGGAATGGAAGGAGTGAACTATAAGGAGAGGCTGGATAGGCTGGAACGTTTTTCACTGGAGAGTATGAGATTAAGGGGTAATTTTGCAGAAGTTTATAAAATCATGAGGGGTACAAATGAGCTGAAGAGCCGATGTCTTTTCCAGAGAGTTGGGAATTCAAAACTGAGGGATATTTTAAGGTGCGAGGAAAAAGATTTACAAAAGTCATGAGAGTGAGGTAATTATTTTAGACAGAATTTGGCTTATGTGTGGAATGAACTTCCAGAAGAAGTGGTGAAAGCAGGTACACTTACACCGTTCAAATGACATTTAGATCAGTTAGAGCTCGACACAGTATTCCAGAAGAGGTCTCACCAATGTCCTGTAAAACCTCAACATGACATTTAGAACAGAGAGCCCTGGCTGTGTATGAGCACAAATTGTAAAAGGTATCAGGACAAGTGAGGAGAGCAGTAACTATTTCAGATTAGTTTCAGTATCTGAGCTGTTTACAGGAGGACGTGTAGGAGGGAGCCTCCGTGCTCCCTTGCTGGGAGGTGGTGGTGATGATATGTTGTCAGCCCACCCTCCTGTCCACCGAGTCTGTGCGGATTCCATTTGTACCAGCTCGACACAAAAGGGAGATGACATCAGGGCCACGGCTTCTAAATTGTGCCGGGGGGAAATGGAGCTGCTAGTGGGTTTAAAGTGAGAATTGCCCTTCACTAAACATTGATTCTCACTCGGTCGGTGGGAAGTAGACGTTTCAGAACACCACACGAGGCATTCCGGTCATCTCCAGCTCGGACCAGGGCACTCCCAACATGGCGGGGCGGGGAGGGAACGGACATCGGCACTCCACCACCGGCTTGGCCTTTTCTGTCCTATTCCAGACTATTTCTCCTGGAATGGGAGAAAGGGAGGGAGTGAGGGTAGGAGTGGGTGGCCCTGCTGTTAGTGCTGGTGCATGTGGGGATGGGGGGAGATATGGTAAGGTGTCCGGAGGGAGTCATTCCACAGTGTTGTATCCATGCAGTGTTATTAGTGTGTGTGTGTGTGTGGGGGGGGGGGGGGGGGGGGGGTAGAGTGGAGTGAGGGGGGGGGGTGGTGAGAGAGAGAGAGAGGGAGAGAGACAGAGAAGGAGAGAGCGAGGGAAGGTGCTGCATGCAGCAGTGAGAGTGGTGGACCATGAGCCTTGTTCGGGGGTCAGTGCTATAACAGATATACAGTGAGTGTGAGGGAGCAGAGAGAATACGGTGAGCCTTATCCTGACAGAGCGGGGAAGGTTATTGATGCTTGTTCTGTATTGCTGGATATTTCTTCAGACCGCAGTTACAGAACTGAGCTGGGTGGTAAGCTCAGACCATGCTCGGTGGGTTCTGGTGGTCCCCTCTGGGAAGAGAATGGTCCCCCTCTATACTAGCCCATCCATCAGCACCTCCGTGCCCCTGTCTGCAAACCGTGGCGTAATTGTGCCTTATCTGCCAAGCTCAGGGAAAACTGTGCAGGGCAGCTCCAACCTAAGAAAGCTCAACCGTGTGCCCATCGGATTTTTAAAGATGGCACCAGTGCCAGGGATCACGGAATATCCAGGGGCATCCGGGCGATGATGAGTAGCTCCAGCCATGATGGTTGGGAGAATCGGGCTAGTATTGAATGAGAGGGACACCATGGGGTGGGATGGGTAGTTAATGAGATGAGTCTGATAAGATAGCACCAGGACCTTAGCTCAGCCTCGTGCAGATATCTAATCTGTCACACTCAAGGAAAATCAAACAAAGATAAATTATTGTTAGAATCTGCCCAATGAGTCATAGATTCTGTTGAAACCAATTTCAATTACAAAGATGCAGAACAAATGCTCATCTGAGCTCACACCAATATCCCTGTTTCCTATCTTTCCTGGGAAGACTGGCTCATGTTGCAGGATGCTATCGAAGTGTCTACATTTCAGTATTCTGAAACCTGGGAACACATCTCTTCATGACACTGTCTCAGTCTCCCCCTCACTGTCTATACCCCAAACCCCTCCCATGTGGTGATATTTAAACAGATACCCCGACATCTCTCTCTGGCACTGATGTTTCCAATCATAGCACCTCCCTTGTCATGGGACAATGGAGATATGGAGCTGCAAATGGGAGGGAGCTGTACATCCGTTCACTTCCAGCATGGGCTGCAAGTTTCCCCACGCTGGGCAGTGATCTAACAGTGTTACTGCACAATGCTCTGGGGGGATGCACACAGCCCTACATGCTAGGAGGGTGACTGCTCCTGGTTTGCAAATCAATGCACTGGGGGGATGTACAAAGCTCTACATGCTGGGAGGGTAAATGCTCCTGGTTTACAGATCAATGCACTGGTGAGGTGTACACAGTCCTACATGCTGGGAGGGTAACTGCTCATGGTTTACAGATCAATGCACTGGGGTGGTGTACACAGCTCTACATGCTGGGAGGTTAAATGCTCCTGGTTTACGGATCAATGCAATGGGGTAGTGTACACAGTCCAATATGCTGGGAGGGCAACTGTTCCTGGTTTATAGATCAATGCACTGGGATGGTGTACACAGTCCTACATGCTGGGAGGTTAACTGCTCCTGGTTTACAGTTCAATGCACTGTGGTGCTGTATACAGTCCTCCACGCTTGGAGGGTAAGTGCTCATGGTTTACACATCAATGCACTGTAGTACTGTACAGAGTCCTCCATGCTGTGAGGGTAACTGCTCCTGGTTTACAGATCAATGCACTGGGGTGGTATACACAGTCTTACATGCTGGGAGGGGAACTGCCCCTGGTTTACGGATTAATTCACGGGTGATCACTGCACAGGTCGCTGTGCTCGTCAGACTATCTGTTTGAGCTTTATCGATAATGCAATGATGTGATCAGTGCAGCTCCCGGTGCTGGATGCAAATTTGTTTCAGGTTTACACGTCAGTGCCCTGCTGTGGTCTGCACTGCTCCGCGTGCAAGACAGATATCCAGTCCGGGTTTACAGACCAATGCACTGCTGTGGTCTGCAAATCTCCCAATGCTGGACAGATATCTAGTCTGCGTTTATATATTAATGGGCTAATGCCCGAAACGTCGATTCTCCTGTTCCCTAGATGCTGACTGACCTGCTGCGCTTTTCCAGCAACACATTTCCATCTCTGATCTCCAGCATCTGCAGACCTCACTTACTCCTTTATATATTAATGCTCTGCTATGATCTGCACAGCTCAAAGCCCTGGATAGACGTATGGTCTGGGTTTATAGACCAATGATTTGATCTGATCTGTGCAGTGTTTCACTCTGTACAGATTGCTAGGTTGTATTGACCAGTGCAATGGATGAATCTGGACAGATTGCTGTGTTGTACTGAGCAGTACACTGGCCTGGTCTGCAGAGTGTTCCTTGGTGAGTAGATATCTCCCCTAGGTTTATGGGGTCTGGGCTGGTTCTGTGAGGTGGATTGAGAATGTGGTACATCTAACCATTTCAGCTGATCGGGCAATGCCTTTAGTTCCCAAACCTGTGATTGGACCCTCCGTCTCTCACCCCATTAATGTTATAGTGTGTCCAGGCACAGTACATCATGTTGGTGAGGTGGGTAGGGGGGAAAGGTGATGGACAGGTCAAGGAGCTACCCCGAACGTTCTGTCCTCAACATTCTATAACTGACATTCCCCGGAACGTTCTGTCCCTGACATTCTATTACTGACATTCCCGGAACGTTCTGTCCCCAACATTCTATAACTGACATTCCCCTGAACGTACTGTCCCCAACTTCCTATAACTGACATTCCCCGGAACGTTCTGTCCCCAACATTCTATAACTGACATTCCCCGAAATGTTCTGTCCCTGACATTGTTTGTGAACGGCCGGACGTCAGTGAATTGAACAAACGATAAGATCCCGAGGGAAGAGATCCCGTTCCAGGAAGAAGGAGACACTGTTCCGAAGGCCCCTCAGCAGTTAAAGGGGTGAATACATTTTCCCTGCGTTTACATTTCTTCCCGACACAGGATCGACCACAATTTAGACCAAAATACAGAAATTCCCAAACTCCGTTTGTCTTCAGGAAACTGGGAGAGAATCCTTCAGGACAGCAACGTTTCCAGCCTCCGTATTAGGAACTGGGAAGGAATGACCTGTGTCTGCTCTCGAGTGATCGAGTGTGTGGGAATGTTCCAGAAACCATCTGTCCTTATGGATGCATCTCTGTGTGTTTGGGGAGGGAGGCTTTCTTGTGGGTCATGTCACATTTTTGTCAGTAATTGCGACCTTCCCATTTGTTATACCAGCTCCAATTATTTTAATAAATCCCTGAATACAGGGACATATTTGAAAATCTCACTGGGTCCCCGGTCAAACGGGTCCCTTTGCCTCCAGGCTGATGGATAATGGGTTTGTTTTCCTTCCTCACAGTTAACGTAGTGACCATCTACGTCTTGCTTTATAAAGATTGTGGATTGTCTCCATGTGTCAGACGTTACCTGGGGGCCATGGCAGCGGCGGATCTCCTGGTTATTATCCTCGACCTGATACTGAGACACATTCCCATTGTTTATCGGGAACAGTCTTATTTCCTGAGGGACTCCGTCCCCGTTTGTAATATCCACGCCGTCCTGCTTTATGCAGCCACTGACTGCTCTGTCTGGTTCACCGTCACTTTCACCTTTGATCGGTTTGTGGCCATTTGTTGTCAGAAGCTGAAAAGTAAATATTGCAGTGAGAAAACGGCGGCTGTGGTTCTGGGAGCAGTAACTGTGCTGAGCTGTTTCAAGAACATTTTCTGGTATTTTATGCTCACTGCTCGGTATCGGCTGGGTAACGCCCCCTGGTTTTGTGTTGTAACAGACGCTGTTCGTTACTCCAGTGTCTGGGTCACAATCGAGTTCCTCCACCACATTCTAACCCCGTGTGTCCCATTTCTCCTGATTCTGCTGCTCAATGTTCTCACCGTCAGACACATTTTAGTGACGAGCAGAGCCCGCAGGAGACTCCGCGCTCACACCAATGGCGATGCTCAGTCTGACACTGAAATGAGAAATCGAAAAAAATCCATCATTTTACTGTTTGTGATCTCGGCCAATTTCATCCTATTATGGTCAACGTTAATGCTGTTTTCTATTTGGAGACGGATGTGGGATATTGTGGATACCCCGGTGTTTCTCCATCGCTTTGTGCACGAATTGGGCTTCATGCTGCAGCTCCTCAGTTGCTGCACAAACACCGCGATTTATGCCGTGACCCAGACTAAGTTCAGACAGCAGCTGAAGAATGTGCTGAAATATCCCTTCACCCAAATCCATCCATCAATCAAATTCCCTCATTAATCAATCCATCCGGGATTTTCTCATTTCAGTTCACTGTTTCAGCGATGGGGCAGACTGTCGCTATGGTAACAGACTGAGGGTAGCGGTGGTTTGTCCATCCATATCCCACAGGGGAGTTACAGGGTCACATTTCAATGATTCTCACAACTCAGGGGCCAGTGAGAAAAGGCACCATCCCACTGACTGTATCCATCACTTCCATTTGTAAACAATAAAAATTTCATTAAAGCGTGCCGAGCAGCAGAGTGAACAATGATGTTGTGTGTCTTTGTGTTGGAGAAGCTGAGCAGGGGAGAGACAGCCCCAAGTCCTGGTCCTCATGGAAGGGGAGAGCACCGCGCCCTGAGCTCAGGAGCTGGGTATAACTCTCTCTGCCCCCCCCCCCCCACTGCAGCCTGGCATCCCCATTTCCTCTCCCCTACTCTTTTTCATCGCTACTCTCCCTCTATTTCTGCACACTCACTCTTCCTCAACACCTCTCCCTTTCACTCCCACCTCTCTCTTACACACCCCCAACACCCGTTTCATCATCTGCCTCCACTCTTCCCTCTCCCCGTCACCCTCACCCTCACTCTGCCGTCTCTGTCTTCCTCCCTCCATTCCGTCTCCATCCCATTTTCCCCTCCTCCCATATCCCACATCTTTCTATCTTCTCACCCCAACCCCACCCCCCAAAACATGCAGCCTCATCACCAATCCGCTCCGCCCCAGTCTCTGGGTCAGAGGGAGAGGGAAGGACCAGGGAAACAGGGTGTGTCAGAGAGGGACAGGAGGGAGAGGGATTCAGTCAAAAAGAAACGGAGGGAGGGGGGAGAGAGACACACACAGAGGGAGGGGGATCGAGAGTGAGAGAAGGTGGAGAGACAGTGAAGGAGTAGGGAGAGAGAGGGGGACAAGGGAGAGAAAGGATGAGGGAAGGATTGAGAGAGAGAGACAGGGAGGAGATAATGAGAGACAGAGACGAGAGAGCGAGACTGAGAGAGGTGCGAGGGACGGGACGAGACAGATAGAGAGAGAGGTGAGAGAGAAAGGGGTCAAGTCTTAGAGAGAGAGAGGGAAAAGGAGAGAGAAAGGGGATGAGAGAGATGGGGAGGTGAGAGAGAGGAGAGATGGAAGAGACAGAGAGAAGGAGGGGGTGAGAGAGTAAGGGGGCGAGAGAGGGAGACAGAGGTGAGAGATAGAGGGAGGGCAACAAAGAGCGGGATTGCAAGAGAGAGATAGAGGAGGCAAGAGAGAGAGGGTCGAGCGAGAGAGAGAGGGTCAAGAGAGCGAGTGGGTGCGTGAGAAAGAGGCAAGGGAGAGGGTGAGAGAGTGAGTGAGAGGGCGAGTGAGAGAGCGCGGGCGAGAGAGAGTGTGAGGGCGACAGAGAGTGGGCAAGAGAGAGTTAGAGTGTGTGAGAGAGTGATGAGGTGAGAGAGAGAGAAAGACAGGACGAGAGAGACATAAAGGTGAGCGAGGGGGAGTGAGAGAGAGGAGGGTAAAAGAGAGAGAAGGAGGGGCAAGAGGAGGTGAGAGAAAAAAGGAGCGAGAGAGGGAGGCGAGAGAGAGTGGGAGGGAAAAGAGAGATAGAGGGGGTGAGAGAGATGCGTCCAAAAAGAGGGGGCGAGAGAGAGAGTAGAGAGAGGGGATGTGAGCAGGGCAAGGGAGAGGGGTACGAGAGAGAAGGGGGCGAGAGAGGGGGTGAGAGAGGGGGCGAGAGAGGGGGTTGGGAGGGGGGCCCCGAGAGAGTGGATCGAGAGAAAGAGATATTGTCAAGAGAGAGATTGAGGGGTGACGAGAGGGAGTGGGAGCAAGAGAGACAGAAGGAGCAAGAGAGAGAGAAACAGGGTTCGAGAGAGAGTGGGAGGGAAAAGAGAGATAGAGGGGGTGAGAGAGATGGGTCCAAAAAGAGGGGGCGAGGGAGAGAGAAAAGGGATGAGAGAGAGGGGGGAAAGAGAGAGAGAGGGAGGGAGATAGAGAGCGAAGGCAAGAAAGAGAGTGAGGGCAAGAAAGAGAGAAAGGTTGAGAGAGAAAATGTGATGGGCGGAGAGAGAGCGCAAGGGCGAAAGATGGTGAGAGAGACAAGAGAGAGAGGAAGGGTTTGACAGAGAGGGGGCAGGAAAGAGAGTGGGTGACAGCGAGAGCACAGGGGCAAGAGAGGGCGAGACAGAAAGAGAGAGAGACAGAGACAGAGTGAGATGGAGGGAGGAAGAAAAGAAACGAGAGAGAGAGAATAAGGGGACAGAAGAGAGTTGCCAAAAGCAAGATAGAGAGACAGATAGAGAGGGGTGCGTGTGTGTGAAAGAGAGCGACAGGGAGAGAGAGACAGGATGAGAGAGAGAGAGAAAGAGAGAGAGGGGACGAAAGGGGCAGCGGGAGAGACAGAGGATGAGAGCAAGGGAGTGAAAGAGTGGTGCGATAGAGAGGAGGTGAGAGAGGGAAATAGCGAGAGAGAGACAGACGAGGAGAGAGAGAGGGTGAGCAGTATAGAGAGAGAGAGGCTGCGCGAGAGAAAGAGGGGAGCTGAGCAAAAGAGAGAGGGGAGAGAGAGATGGAGTCGAGAGAGGGAATGAGAGAGGTGGCAAGAGAGGGAGGGAGATGGCAGCAAGATAGAGAGAGACAGGGGGCGAGAACGAGAGAGAGAGGGAGATGAGGCGACAGTGACTCGAGAGTGAGTGAGTGAACAAGGGGGGGATGGGTCCAGAGAGAGAGAGAGAGAGATTCAGAGGGGTGAGATGGTGGGGAGAGAGCGAGAATGGGTGAAAGATGGAGAACGTGGAGGGAGACCGAAGGAGCAGGGCAAGAGAGGGTCGAGAGAGGGTGAGAGTGTCGAGAGAGGGTGAGGGGGCGAGAGAGGGTGAGGGCGTCGAGAAGAGGGTGGGGAGGGGCGAGAGAGGGTGAGGGGGCGAGGGAGGGTGAGGAGGGGCGAGAGAGGGTGAGGGGGCAAGAGAAGGTGAAGGGGCGAGAGAGGGTGATGGGGCGAGAGAGGGTGAGGGGGGCGAGAGACCATGAGGGGGACGAGAGAGGGTGAGGCAGGGCGAGAGAGGGTGAGGCCGGGCGAGAGAAGGTGAGATGGGGCGTGCGAGGGTGAGGAGGCAAGAGAGGGTGGGGGGCGAGAGAGGGAGAGAGAACGAGAGAGAGAGAGGGTGGCTAGTGAGGGGGAGAGAGGGGGTGCGAGAGAGGGGGCAGGGAGCAAGGGGGTTCGATAGAGAGGGGTTGCGAGATAGAGGGGCGAGAGAGAGGAGGGGCAAGAGAGAGGGGGCGAGAGAGGGGGGCGAGAGAGAGGTGGGTTGAGAGAGGGGGCGAGAGAGGGGGTCAGGAGAGGGGGCCAGGAGAGAGCAGGGGGACGAGAGCGCTGGGGGCGAGAGAGGGCGTGTGAGAGAGTGGGGTCGAGAGAGAGGGCGAGAGAGGGATGTGAGAGAGGGGTGCGAGAGAGGAGGTTCGAGAGAGGGGATGCGAAAGAGGGGGACGAGAGAGGGGATTTGCGAGAGAGGGGGTGCGAGGGGGCGATGGGGGGATGCGAGACAGGAGAGGGCGAGAGATATGGGGGCGAGCGAGGGGGCGAGAGGGGTCGAGGGGGCAAGGGGGGGCGAGATAGGGAGGAGAGAGAGTGGTGCGAGTGGCGGCGAAAGATAAGAGGGTGAGAGAGAAAGGGGCGAGGGGGGGCGAGAGAGGGTGGGCGGGGGCGCGAGAAAGGGTGTTCTAGAGATGGGGCGAGAGAGGGGAGTCGAAATAGGGGTGTGAGAGAGAGGGGAGGCGAGAGAGGTGGGGGCGAAAGAGAGGGGAGCGAGAGAGTGGGGCGAGAGACGGGGGACGAGAGAGGGGGGCGAGAGGGGCGGTCGAGAGAGGGTGGGCGAGAGAGAGAACGTGGGCGCGAGACAGGGGCGTTGAGAGATGGGGTGCAAGAGAGGGGGTTGCGAGGGGGCGAGAGATAAGGGGGCGAGAGACAGAGGGGTCGAGAGAGAGGGGAAGAGAGAGGGGGAGAGAGGGGGCGAGAGTGAGGGGGCGACAGTGAGTGGGCGAGAATGAGGGGGCGAAAGAGAGGGGGCGAGAGAGAGGAGTGAGAGAGATGGGGGTGAGAGAGAGTGGGCAGCGAAAGAGAGAGGGGGCGAGAGAGAGGGGGGCAAAAGACAGAGGGGCGAGGCGGGGCGAGAGAGCGGAGGGTGAGAGAGAAGGGGGCAAGAGAGAAGGGGCGAGAGATTGGGTGCGAGAGAGGGGGCAGCGAGAGAAGGGGGCGAGAGAGGGGTGGCGAGAGAGGGGGAGCGAGAGAGGGGGCGAAAGAGGGGGCGAGAGGGGGTGCGAGAGAGGGGGTGCAAGAGAGGGGGGCGAGAGAGTGCCGCGAGAGAGCAGTTGAGAGAGGAAGGATTGAGAGAGGGGTGCGAGAGTGAGGATGCGAGAGTGAGTGGGTGAGAATGAGGGGGCGAAAGAGAGGGGGCGAGAGAGAGAGGAGTGAGAGAGATGGGGTGAGAGAGAGTGGGCAGCGAAAGAGAGAGGGGGCGAGAGAGAGAGGGGGCAAAAGACAGAGGGGGAGGGGGGCGAGAGAGCGGAGGGTGAGAGAGAAGGGAGCGAGAGAGAAGGGGGGAGAGATTGGGTGCGAGAGAGGGGGCAGCGGGAGAAAGGGGCGAGAGAGGGGTGGTGAGAGAGGGGGAGCGAGAGAGGGGGCGAAAGAGGGGGCGAGAGGGGGTGCGAGAGAGGGGGTGCAGGAGAGAGTGCCGCGAAAGAGCAGTTGAGAGAGGAGGGATTGAAAGAGGGGTGGGAGAGAGGGGAGACGAGAGAGGGTGACGAGAGAGGGGCATTGAGGGGGGGGCGAGTCAGGGGGCGGGAGCGATAGAGTGGGGTTGAGAGAGTGGGGGCGAGAGACGGGGTGCGAGAGAGAGGAGGCGATAGAGGGGGCGTGAGAGAAGGGGGCATGAGAGGGCGGGAAGAGAGAGAGAGTCGGGTGGGGTCGAGAGAGGGGGAGGTGAGAGAGAGGGGGATGCGAGAGATGGGGCGAGAGAGGGGGGGCGAGAGAGGGGCGAGAGAAGGGCGAGAGAGAGGGGGGCGAGAGAGTGGGGCGAGGGGGGTCGAGATAGGGGGTGCGAGAGAGTGGGGTGCGATAGAGGGGGGCGAGAGAGAGGGGGCGAGAGAGGGGGAGAGAGAGAGAGGGGAGAGAGGGCGACGAGAGAGGGGAGGCCGGGGGGGGCGAGAGTGGGGGGCGAGAGAGGGGGCATAAGAGAGGGGAGTGCGAGAGAGAGGGGGCGAGAGAGAGAGGGGGCGAGAGAGAGAGGGGGAGAGAGAGAGGGTGGAGAGAGAAGGGGCGAGAGAGAGGGGTGTGAGAGAAGGAGGAGGACGAGAGAGAGGGGGTGAGAGGGAGGAGGTGTGGCGGATTCGAGAGAGGGGAGGCGAGATGGTGGTGCGAGAGATAGGGGGCGAGAGAGAGGGGGCGAGAGAGAGAGGACGGAGAGAGAATGGGTGAGAGAGAAGGGGCGAGACGGAGGGGTGAGAGAGAGGGTGTGAGAGAGAGGGGAGAGAGGGGGGAGAGAGGGGGGCAAGAGTGGGGGGCGATAGTGAATGGGCGAGAGTGAGGGAGTGAAAGAAGGGGGCGAGAGAGAGGGGATATGAGAGAGGGGGCGAGAGAGAGGGGGAGCGAGACCGGGAGCGAGAGAGCGGGGTCGAGAGAGAAGAGGGCAAGAGAGAAGGGGTGAGAGATGGGGCAAGAGAGGGGGCGAGAGAGTGGAGGCAAGCAGGGGGGCGAGAGAGGGGTGTGAGAGAGGGGGACAAGAGAGGGGGCGAGAGAGGGGGCGAGAGAGGGTGGGCAAGAGAGGGACGGCGAGAGTGTCTGTGAGAGAGAGGGGAAGCGTGAGAGGGGGCACGAGAGAGGGGGCAAGAGAGGGCGGGGCGAGAGAGGGGGCGAGGGGGCGAGAGAGAGGGGTTCAGGGGGCGAGAGAGGGGGAGAGACGGGTTGAGAGAAGGGGGCGAGAGAAGGGACGAGAGAGGGAGGCGAGAGAGAGTGATGAAAGAGCGGAGGCCAGAGAGGGGGGGCGAGAGTGGGGGGCGAGAGAGGGGGCATAAGAGAGTGGGGTGCGAGAGAGAGGGGACGAGAGAGAGGGGGCGAGAGAGAGGGTGGAGAGAGAGGGGATGAGAGAGAGGTGTGTGAGAGAAAGAGGAGGACGAGAGAGAGGGTGCAAGAGAGAGGGGTTGTGTCGGGGGCGAGAGAGTGGAGGCGAGATGTTGGTGCGAGAGACAGGGAGCGAGAGAGGGGGGCAAGAGAGAGGACGGAGAAAGAGGGGGTGAGAGAGAAGGGGCGAGACAGAGGGGTGAGAGAAAGGGTGTGAGAGAGGGGGGAGCAAGAAAGAGAGAGGTGCGAGAGCGGGGGAGAGAGAGGGGGCGATAGAGAAACGGGGCGAGAGAGAGCGGGCGAGAGAAAAGGGGCGAGAGAGAGAGAGGGGTGAGCGATGGGGTGGGAGAGAGGGGGCGGAGAGAGAAGGGGCGAGAGAGAGGTGGCGAAAGAGGGGGAGCGAGAGAGGGGGCGAAAGGGGGGCGAGAGAGGGGGCGCTTGAGAGTGCATGTGAGAGAGGGAGCACGAGTGAGGGGGGTGAGAGAGCGGACGAGAGAGGGGGGTCAAAGGGGGACAAGAGAAGGGGCGGGGGAGTGATGGGGCGAGAGAGGGGCGGCAAAAGAGGGGGCAAGAGAGTAGGAGCAAGAGAGGAGTTGCAACAGAGGGGAAGTGCGAGAGGGAGCTCGAGAGAGGGGGCAAGAGAGGGCGGGGCAAGAGAAGGGGCGAGAGAGGGGTTTTGAGAGGGGGAGGCGAGAGAGGGGCGGCGAGAGTTGGGGTCGAGAGAGGGGGCGAGAGAGACGGGGGAGCGAGAGAGAGAGGGATGCAAGAGAGGGGGCAAGGATTGCGGCGCGAGAGAGAAGGGGGCGAAAGAGAGGGGGGCGAGAGAGGGGGTGGCGAGAGAGACGGTGTTGCGGGGGTGAGAGAGAGGGGGCGACAGAGAGAGGCGGCGACAGAGAGAGGGGGCGACAGAGAGGGTGGAGAGAAAGAGGGGACGAGAGAGTGGAGGAGTGAGAGAGTGGAGGCAAGAGAGAGAGGGTGCCAAGGCAGAGGGCGTGAAAGGGAGGGGGCGAGAGAGAGAGGTTGTGAGAGAGAGGAGGCGACAGAGGGGGTGAGAGAGAGAGAGGTTGCGAGAGAGAGGAGGCGACAGACAGAGGGGGCGAGAGAGAGAGGGGCGAGAGAGTGGGGGCGAGAGAGAGAGGGGGCGAGATAGCTAGGGGGCGAGAGAACTGGGGGGTGCGAGAGAGAAGGGGGCGAGAGAAGGGGCGCGAGAGAGGGGGGCGAGAGAGGGAGCCCAAGGGAGGGGTCACGAGAGAGGGGATCGAGAGAGAGAAGTGGGGTGAGAGAGGGGGCGGGTGAGATAGGGGTGAGGAAGAGGGGGGCGAGAGAGAGAGAGGGTGAGAGAGGGAGGGGTGAGAGTGTGGGGGCGAGTGGGAGGAGAGAGGGGGGCAAGAGAGGGGGCGCGAGAGGGGGGTGAGAGTGAGGGGGCAAGCGAGAGAGGGGACCAACAGAGAGGGCGCGACAGGGAGGGGGCGAGAGTGAGAAGGGGGTGAGACAGGTAGGCCAAGAGATGGGGGTGAGAGGGAAGAGCGAGAGAGGGGAGTGAGATGGGGGCGAGAGAGAGAGGGCAACGAGCGGGGGGAGAGAGGGGGTGGCGAGAAAGAGAGGGTGTTGAGCGAGAGGGGGGTGCGAGAGAGAGGGCGAGAGGAAGAGGGGGTGACAGAGAGAGGGTCGAGAGAGCGGGGGGGCGAGAGAGAGAGGGGCGAGAGAGAGGGCGCGGCAGAGCGGAGGGGCGAGAGAGCGGGGGGGTGCGAGAGAGTGGGCGAGAGAGGGGGCTCAAGGAAGGGGGCACGAGAGAGGTGTTCGAGAGAGAGAAGTGGGGCGACAGAGGGGGTGCGGGAGAGAGGGGGGTGAGAGAGATGGGGGTGAGAGAGAGGTGGGGCGAGAGAAAGGAGTGTGAGAGAGAGGGGGGCGAGAGTGAGGGGGGCGAGAAAGAGAGGGGGCGATAGAGAGAGAGAGAGGGGCCAGAGAGAGAGGGGGCAAGTGAGAGAGCGGGGCGAGAAAGAAAGAAGCGAGAGAGACAGAGGGGCGAGTGGGGGGGCGAGAGAAAGAGGGGGTGAGAGAGAGAGAGGGGGTGAGAGCAGGGGTCAAAAGAGGGAGGAAAGAGAGTGTGTGCGAGTTGTGGTGAGAGAGCGGGGGCGAGAGAGAAGGGGGCGAGGGGTGCGAGGTGAGGTCCGGAGAGGTGGGGTGAGAGAGGGTGGGCGAGAGAGGGGCCGATAGAGGAGTTTAAGAGAGGGGGTCGAGAGAGGGTGGTCGAGAGAGAGGGGCAAGAAAGGGTGTTTGGGGGGGCGAGAGTGGCGGTCGAGGTAAGGGTGCGAGAGAGAGGGAGCGAGAGAGAGAGGGTGGCGAGAGAGAAACGGGGATAGCGAGCGGGAGAGAGGGGTGTGAGAGTGAGGGGGCGAGAGTGAGGGGGCGAGAGTGAGGAGGCAAAAGAGAAGGGGCGAGAGAGCGCGGAGAGAGAGAGGCGGCGAGAGAGGGGGTAGCGAGAGAGTGGGGTGCAAGAGAGGGGAGCGAGAGAGAGTAGGCGAGAGAGGGGGGAAAGAGAGAGAGGGGGCGAGAGAGAGGGGGGTGAGAGCAGAGGTGAGAGAGCGGGGGACGAGAGAGAAGAGGGCAAGAGAGAAGGTTCGAGAGGGGGTCGAGAGAGGAGGGTGAGAGAGTGGAGGCAAGAGAGAGGGGGCCAAGAGAGAGGGCGTCAGAGGGAGGGGGCGAGAGTGAGAGGGTGTCGAGAGAGAGAGGGGGCAAGACAGAGAGGGTGCGGGAGATAGAGTGTGCAAGAGAGAGGGGCGAGAGAGCGGGGGCGAGAGAGAAGGGGGCAAGAGAGAAGGGGCGAGAGGTGGGGTGAGAGATGGTGGGCGAGAGAGGGGGGTCGAGAGAGAGGGGCAAGAAAGGGTGTTTGGGGTGCGAGAGAGTGGGTCGAGAAAAGGGTGCGAGAGAGGGGTCGAGAGAGAGGGCGGACGAGAGAGAGGGAGGCGAGAGAGAGAGGGTGGCGAGAGAGAAAGGGGGAGAGCGACGGAGAGAGAGGGGTGTGAGAGTGAGGGGGCGAGAGTGAGGGAGCTAGTTTGAGGAGGTGAAAGAGAGGGGGCGAGAGAGAGCAGAGAAAGAGGTGGTGAGAGATGGGGGAGTGCGAGAGAGTGGTGGGAGAGAGGGGCGAGAGAGAGGGGAGCGAGCGAGAAGTGGGCGAGAGAGAGGGGGCAAGAGAAAGAGAGGGGGTGAGAGAGAGAGGAGGTGAGAGCAGGGGTGAAAGTGCGGGGGGCGATAGAGCAGATGGCAAGAGAGAAGGGGCGAGAGGGGGTAGAGAGAGGGGTTCGAGAGAGTGGACGCAAGAGAGAGGGGGCCAAGAGAGAGGGAGCGAGAGTGAGAGAGGGCAAGAGATAGAGGGTGCGGGGGAGAGAGGGTGCGAGAGGGAGAGGGGCGAAATAGAGAGAGGGCGAGATAGATAGGGGCGAGAGAGCGGGGGCGAGAAAGAAGGGGGCAAGAGAGAAGGGACGAGAGGGGGTGCGAGAGAGGGGGCGAGAGAGAGATGGGGGCGAGAGAGCGGGGGCGAGAAAGAAGGGGGCAAGAGAGAAGGGACGAGAGGGGGTGCGAGAGAGGGGGCGAGAGAGAGATGGGGGCGAGAGTGAGGGGGGCGAGAAAGAGAGGGGGGCGATAGAGAGAGAGAGGGGCCAGAGAGAGAGGGGGCAAGAGAGAGAGAGCGGGGCGAGAAAGAAAGGAGCGAGAGAGACAGAGGGGCGAGAGCGGGGGCGAGAGAGAGAGGAGGTGAGAGAGAGAGAGGGGTGAAAGAGAGAGGGGTGAGAGAGAGGGCGCGAGAGATGGAGGAAAGAGAGTGGGTGCGAGTTGCGGTGAGAGAGCGGGGCGAGAGAGAAGGGGCGAGGGGTGCGAGGGGGTGTCCAGAGAGGTGGGGTGAGAGAGGGTGGGCGAGAGAGGGGCCCATAGAGGGGTTTAAGAGAGGGGGCGAGAGAGGGTGGTCGAGAGAGAGGGGCAAGAAAGGGTGTTTGGGGGGGAGAGAGTGGCGGTCGAGATAAGGGTGCGAGAGAGAGGGAGTGAGAGAGAGGGTGGACGAGAGAGAGGGAGGCGAGAGAGAGAGGGTGGCGAGAGAGAAAGGGGGAGAGCGAGCGGGAGAGAGGGGTGTGAGAGCGAGGGGGTGAGCGTGAGGGGGCGAGAGTGAGGAGGCGAAAGAGAAGGGATGAGAGAGCGGAGAGAGAGAGGCGGTGAGAGAGGGGGTAGCGAGAGAGTGGGGTGCAAGAGAGGGGAGCGAGAGAGAGGAAGCGAGAGAGGGGGGCAAGAGAGAGAGGGGGCGAGAGAGAGGGGTGTGAGAGCAGAGGTGAGAGAGCGGGGGGCGAGAGAGAAGAGGGCAAGAGAGAAGGGGCGAGAGGGGGTCGAGAGAGGAGGGCGAGAGTGTGGAGGCAAGAGAGGGGGCCAAGAGAGATGGCGTGAGATGGAGGGGGCGAGAGTGAGAGGGTGGCGAGAGAGAGAGGGGGCAAGACAGAGAGGGTGCGGGAGATAGAGTGTGCGAGAGAGATGGGCGAGAGAGAGGGGGCGAGAGAGAAGGAGGCAAGAGAGAAGGGGCGAGAGGTGGGGTGAGAGAGGATGGGCGAGAGAGGGGGGCCGAGAGAGAGGGGCAAGAAAGGGTGTTTGGGGTGCGAGAGAGTGGGTCGAGAAAAGGGTGCGAGAGAGAGGGGTCGAGAGAGAGAGTGGACGAGAGAGAGGGAGGCGAGAGAGAGAGGGTGGCGAGAGAGAAAGGGGGAGAGCGACGGAGAGAGAGGGGTGTGAGAGTGAGGGGGCGAGAGTGAGGGAGCCAGTGTGAGGAGGTGAAAGAGAGGGGGCGAGAGAGAGCAGAGAAAGAGGCGGTGAGAGATGGAGGAGCGCGAGAGAGGGGTGGGAGAGAGGGGGCGAGAGCGAGGGGAGCGAGAGAGAAGTGGGCGAGAGAGAGGGGGCAAGAGAGAGAGGGGGGGTGAGAGAGAGAGGGGGTGAGAGCAGGGGTGAAAGAGCGGGGGGCGATAGAGCAGATGGCAAGAGAGAAGGGGCGAGAGGGGGAAGAGAGAGGGGTTCGAGAGAGTGGACCCAAGAGAGAGGGGGCCAAGAGAGTGGGAGCGAGAGTGAGAGAGGGCAAGAAATAGAGGGTGCGGGAGAGAGAGGGTGCGAGAGGGAGAGGGGCGACAGAGAGAGAGGGCGAGATAAATAGGGGCGAGCGAGCGGGGGCGAGAGAGAAGGGGGCAAGAGAGAAGGGACGAGAGGGGGTGCAAGAGAAGGGGCGAGAGAGAGATGGGGGCGATAGAGAGAGAGAGGGGCCAGAGAGAGTGGGAGCAAGAGAGAGCGGGGCGAGAAAGAAAGTAGAGAGAGAGACAGAGGGGCGAGAGGGGGGGCGAGAGAGAGAGGGGGTGAGAGAGAGAGAGAGGGGTGAAAGAGAGAAGGGTGAGAGAGAGGGCGCGAGAGACGGAGGAAAGAGAGTGGGTGCGAGTTGCGGTGAGAGAGCGGGGCGAGAGAGAAGGGGGCGAGGGGTGCGAGGGGGGGTCCAGAGAGGTGGGGTGAGAGAGGGTGGCCGAGAGAGGGGCCGATAGAGGGGTTTAAGAGAGGGGGGCGAGAGAGGGAGGTCGAGAGAGAGGGGCAAGAAAGGGTGTTTGGGGGGGCGAGAGTGGCGGTCGAGATAAGGGTGCGAGAGAGAGGGAGCGAGAGAGAGAGGGTGGACGAGAGAGAGGGAGGCGAGAGAGAGAGGGTGGCGAGAGAGAAAGGGGCAGAGCGAATGGGAGAGAGGGGTGTGAGAGTGAGGTGGCCAGCGTGAGGGGGCGAGAGTGAGGAGGCGAAAGAGAAGGGACGAGAGAGAGCGGAGAGAGAGAGGCGGCGAGAGAGGGGGTAGCGACAGAGTGGGGTGCAAGAGAGGGGAGCGAGAGAGAGGAAGCGAGAGAGGGGGGCAAGAGAGAGAGAGGGGGCGAGAGAGAGGGGTGTGAGAGCAGAGGTGAGAGAGCGGGGGGCGAGAGAGAAGAGGGCAAGAGAGAAGGGGCGAGAGTGGGTCGAGAGAGGAGGGCGAGAGAGTGGAGGCAAGAGAGAGGGGGCCAAGAGAGAGGGCGTGAGAGGGAGGGGGCGAGAGTGAGAGGGTGGCGAGAGAGAGAGGGGCAAGACAGAGAGGGTGCGGGAGATAGAGTGTGCGAGAGAGAGGGGCGAGAGAGCGGGGGCGAGAGAGAAGGGGCAAGAGAGAAGGGGCGAGAGGTGGGGTAAGAGAGGATGGGCGAGAGAGGGGAGTCGAGAGAGAGGGGCAAGAAAGGGTGTTTGGGGTGCGAGAGAGTGGGTCGAGAAAAGGGTGCGAGAGAGAGGGGTCGAGAGAGAGAGTGGACGAGAGAGAGGGAGGGGAGAGAGAGAGGGTGGCGAGAGAGAAAGGGGGAGAGCGACGGAGAGAGAGGGATGTGAGAGTGATGGGGCGAGAGTGAGGGAGATAGTGTGAGGAGGTGAAAGAGAGGGGGCGAGAGAGAGCAGAGAAAGAGGCGGTGAGAGATGGGGGAGCGCGAGAGAGGGTTGGGAGAGAGGGGGCGAGAGCGAGGGGAGCGAGAGAGAAGTGGGCGAGAGAGAGGGGGCAAGAGAGAGAGGGGGGGTGAGAGAGAGAGGGGGGTGAGAGCAGGGGTGAAAGAGCGGGGGGCGATAGAGCAGATGGCAAGAGAGAAGGGACGAGAGGGGGTAGAGAGAGGGGTTCGAGAGAGTGGACCCAAGAGAGAGGGGGCCAAGAGAGAGGGAGCGAGAGTGAGAGAGGGCAAGAAATAGAGGGTGCGGGAGAGAGAGGGTGCGAGAGGGAGAGGGGCGAAAGAGAGAGAGGGCGAGATAGATAGGGGCGAGAGAGCGGGGGCGAGAGAGAAGGGGGCAAGAGAGAAGAGGGCAAGAGAGAAGGGGCGAGAGTGGGTCGAGAGAGGAGGGCGAGAGAGTGGAGGCAAGAGAGAGGGGGCCAAGAGAGAGGGCGTGAGAGGGAGGGGGCAAGAGTGAGAGGGTGGCGAGAGAGAGAGGGGGCAAGACAGAGGGGGTGCGGGAGATAGAGTGTGCGAGAGAGAGAGGGGCGAGAGAGCGGGGGCGAGAGAGAAGGGGGCAAGAAGAAAGGGGCGAGAGGTGGGGTGAGAGAGGGTGGGCGAGAGAGGGGAGTCGAGAGAGTGTGGCAAGACAGGGTGTTTGGGGTGCGAGAGAGTGGGTCGAGAAAAGGGTGCGAGAGAGGGGGGGCGTGACAGAGGGAGTGGAGAGAGAGAGAGGGGGAGAGTGAGGGGGCGAGAGTAACGGGGTGAAAGAGAGGGGGCGAGAGAGAGCGGAGAGAGAGAGGGGTAGGAGAGAGAGGGGGGCGAGAGAGAGGGAGCAAGAGAGAGATGGGGCGAGAGAGAGAGGGGCCCAGAGCAGGGGCGAGAGAGCGGGGGGCGAGAGACAAGAGGGCAAGAGAGAAGGGGCCGGGCGGCGAGAGGTGGGGGCGAGAGAGTTTAGGGAAGAGAGAGAGGGGGCCGAGAGAGAAGGGGCCGGGGGCGAGAGGTGGGGGTGAGAGAGTTTAGGGAAGAGTGAGAGGGGGCGAGAGAGGTGGGGCGAGAGATGGGGGTGAGTGAGAGGACCGAGTGAGGAGAGCGAGATGGGGGGCAAGAGAGAGAGTGAGGAAGGGTGGGCGAGAGAAGGGGTGGCAAGAGAGAGGGATGTTGACAGAGAGGGGCGAGGGAGAGGGGGTGACAGAGGAAGGGGCGAGAGAGCGGGGAGGCGAGAGAGAAGGGGGCAAGAGATGGGGAGTGAGAGAGGGGGGCGAGAGAGGGGGCCCGAGGGAGGGGTCAAGAGAGGGGGTCAAGAGAGAGAAGTGGGGCGAGAGAGAGGGGGGCGAGAGTGAGGGGGCGAGAGAGAGGGCGGCGAGAGAGAGGGGGCCGAAAGAGTGGGATCGGGAGCGAGAGGGGTGCGAGAGAGAGAGATGGGGGGGAGAGACAGAGGGGATCGAGAGAGAGGGGGTGAGAGAAAGAGGGGGTGAGAGAGAGAGGGGTGAGAGAGAGGGAGCAAGAGAGAGAGGAGAGAGAGTGGGTGTGAGTTGCAGCGAGAGAGCGGGGGCGAGAGAGAAGGGGCGGGAGGTGCGAGGGGGGTGAGAGAGGTGGGTGAGAGAGGGTGGGCAAGAGAAGTGGGCGAGAGAGGGGGGCGAGAGAGGGGAGCGAGATAAGGTTGCGAGAGAGAGGGGGCGAGAGAGAGCAGAGAAAGAGGCGGTGAAAGATGGGGGAGCGGGAGAGAGGGGTGGGAGAGAGGGGGCGAGAGGGAGGGAGCGAGAGTGAGAGAGGGCAAGAGAGAGAGGGTGTGGGAGAGAGAGGGTGGGAAAAGAGAGAGGGGCGAAAGAGAGAGAGGGCGAGATAGATAGGAGCGAGAGCGCGGGGGCGAGAGAGAAGGGGCAAGAGAGAAGGGACGAGAGGGGGTGCGAGAGAGGGGGCGAGAGACTGGAGGCAAGAGAGAGAGGGGTCCAGAGAGACGGTACGAGAGGGAGAGGTCGAGAGTGAGAGGGGGCGAGAGAGGTGGGCAAGAGATGGGGGTGAGTGAGAGGAGCGAGAGAGGAGAGCGAGATGGGGGCATGAGAGAGAGGGGAGCGGGGGGCGAGAGACAGGAGTGTTGAGAGAGAGAGTGGGCGCGAGAGAGATAAGGGTGCGAGAGAGCGGGGGTGCGAGAGAGGGGGGGCGAGACAGAGGGAGTGGAGAGAGAGAGGGGGGAGAGTGAGGGGGCGAGAGTAACGGGGTGAAAGAGAGGTGGCGAGAGAGAGCGGAGAGAGAGAGGGGTAGGAGAGAGAGGGGGGGCGAGAGAGAGGGAGCAAGAGAGAGATGGGGCGAGAGAGAGAGGGGCCCAGAGCAGGGGCGAGAGAGCGGGGGGCGAGAGACAAGAGGGCAAGAGAGAAGGGGCCGGGGGGTGAGAGGTGGGGGTGAGAGAGTGGAGGGAAGAGAGAGAGGGGGCCGAGAGAGAAGGGGCCGGGGGCGAGAGGTGGGGGTGAGAGAGTTTAGGGAAGAGTGAGAGGGGGCGAGAGAGGTGGGACGAGAGATGGGGGTGAGTGAGAGGAGCGAGTGAGGAGAGAGAGATGGGGGGCAAGAGAGAGAGTGGAGCAGGGTGGGCGAGAGAAGGGGTGGCAAGAGAGAGGGATGTTGACAGAGAGGGGCGAGGGAGAGGGGGTGACAGAGGAAGGGGCGAGAGAGCGGGGAGGCGATAGAGAAGGGGGCAAGAGATGGGGAGTGAGAGAGGGGGGCGAGAGAGGGGGCCCGAGGGAGGGGTCAAGAGAGGGGGGTCAAGAGAGAGAAGTGGGGCGAGAGAGAGGGGGGCGAGAGTGAGGGGGCGAGAGAGAGGGCGGCGAGAGAGAGGGGGCCGAGAGAGTGGGATCGAGAGCGAGAGGGGTGCGAGAGAGAGAGATGGGGGCGAGAGACAGAGGGGGGCGAGAGAGAGGGGGTGAGAGATAGAGGGGGTGAGAGAGAGAGGGGTGAGAGAGAGGGAGCAAGAGAGAGAGGAGAGAGAGTGGGTGTGAGTTGCAGCGAGAGCGCGGGGGCGAGAGAGAAGGGGCGGGAGGTGCGAGGGGGGTGAGAGAGGTGGGTGAGAGAGGGTGGGCAAGAGAGGTGGGCGAGAGAGCGGGGGGCGAGAGACAAGAGAGCAAGAGAGAAGAGGCCAGGGGGCGAGAGGTGGGGGTGAGAGAGTTTAGGGAAGAGAGAGAGGGGGCCGAGAGAGAAGGGGCCAGGGGCGAGAGGTGGGGGTGAGAGAGTTTAGGGAAGAGTGAGAGGGGGCGAGAGAGGTGGGGCGAGAGATGGGGGTGAGTGAGAGGAGCGAGTGAGGAGAGCGAGATGGGGGGCAAGAGAGAGAGTGGAGCAGGGTGGGCGAGAGAAGGGGTGGCAAGAGAGAGGGATGTTGACAGAGAGGGGCGAGGGAGAGGGGGTGACAGAGGAAGGGGCGAGAGAGCGGGGAGGCGAGAGAGAAGGGGGCAAGAGATGGGGAGTGAGAGAGGGGGGCGAGAGAGAAGGGGCCAGGGGCGAGAGGTGGGGGTGAGAGAGTTTAGGGAAGAGTGAGAGGGGGCGAGAGAGGTGGGGCGAGAGATGGGGTGAGTGAGAGGAGCGAGTGAGGAGAGCGAGATGGGGGGCAAGAGAAAGAGTGGAGCAGGGTGGGCGAGAGAAGGGGTGGCAAGAGAGAGGGATGTTGACAGAGAGGGGCGAGGGAGAGGGGGTGACAGAGGAAGGGGTGAGAGAGCGGGGAGGCGAGAGAGAAGGGGGCAAGAGATGGGGAGTGAGAGAGGGGCGCGAGAGAGGGGGCCCGAGGGAGGGGTCAAGAGAGGGGGGTCAAGAGAGAGAAGTGGGGCGAGAGAGAGGGGGGCGAGAGTGAGGGGGCGAGAGAGAGGGCGGCGAGAGAGAGGGCGGCGAGAGAGTGGGATCGAGAGCGAGAGGGGTGCGAGAGAGAGTGATGGGGGGGAGAGACAGAGGGGGGCGAGAGAGAGGGGGTGAGCGAAAGAGGGGGTGAGAGAGAGAGGGGTGAGAGAGAGGGAGCAAGAGAGAGAGGAGAGAGAGTGGGTGTGAGTTGCGGCAAGAGAGCGGGGACGAGAGAGAAGGGGCGGGAGGTGCGAGGGGGGTGAGAGAGGTGGGTGAGAGAGGGTGGGCAAGAGAGGTGGGTGAGAGAGGGGGGCGAGAGAGGCGAGCGAGATAAGGGTGCGAGAGAGAGGGGGCGAGAGAGAGTGGGGGAGAGCGAGGGGGAGAGAAGGGGCGAGAGTGAGGGACGAGAGTGAGGGGGCGAGAGTCAGGGAGCGAAAGAGAGGGGGCGAGAGAGAGCGGTAAGAGAGATGCGGCGAGAGAGAGGGGGAGCAAGAGAGGAGGGCGAGAGAGATGGGAGTGAGCGAGAGAGGGGGCGAGAGAGAGGAGACAAGAGAGAGAGTGGGCCAAGAGAGAGGGTGTGAGAGGGAGGGGGCGAGAGTGACAGGAGCGAGAGAGGAGAGCGAGATGGGCATAAGTGAGTGGAGCAAGAGAGGAGAGTGAGATGGGAGCAAGAGAGAGAGAGGGGAGCGGAGGGGTGAGAGAGGGGTTGGCGAGAGAGAGGGGGCGAGAGAGAGAGTGGTGAGAGAGAGGGTGGTGAGAGCAAGAGGGGGGCGAGAGAGAGGGTGCAGGAGCGAGAGCGTGCGAGAGAGAGGGGGTGAGAAGGAGAGGGGCGAGAGAGATGGGACGAGACAGTGGGGGGGCGAGAGAGAAGGGGGCGAGAGAGGGGGCGCGAGAGGGGGCCGAGAGGGGGCCCGAGGGAGGCGTCAGGAAAGAGGGGTTCGAGAGAGAGAAGTGGGGCGAGAGAGAAGGGGGGCGAGAGAGAGGGGCAATGGAGAGAGGGGGCGAGAGAGACGAGGGCAAGAGAGAAGGGGCAAGAGAGAGGGCAAGAGAGGGTGGGCAAGAGAGTGGAGGCAAGAGAGGGAAGGAGAGAGAGGTGGTGAGAGAGAGAGAGAGGTGCGAGACAGTGGGGCGAGAGAGAGGGTGGGCGAGAGAGAGGGGCAAGAGAGAGAGGGGGCGAGAGAGACGAGGGCAAGAGAGAAGGGGCAAGAGAGAGGGCGAGAGAGGGTGGGCAAGAGAGTGGAGGCAAGAGAGGGAAGGAGAGAGAGGGGGTGAGAGAGGGGGCTGAGAGAGGGGGCGAGACATGGGGGCAAGACACGGTTGGCGAGAGAAGGGGTGATAGAGGGGGGCGAGAGAGGGGTTGAGAGAGCGGGGGCGAGTGAGAGAGCGAGAGAGAGTGGGTGAGAGAGAGGACAAGAAAGGAGAGTAGAGAGAGGGGTCGAGAGAGGGGGGCGAGAGAGGGGGTGCGAGAGTGGGGGCGAGAGAGGGGGGTGAGAGAGGGGGCGAGAGAGGGTGACGAGAGACAGGAGGTGAGGGGGGCGAGAGTGGGGGGGCAAGAGAGAGGGGCGGCGAGAGAGAGGGGGCCGAGAGAGTGGGATCGAGAGCGAGAGGAGGGAGAGAAAGAGAGGGGGCGAGAGAGAGAGGGGTCGAGACAGAGAGTGGTCGACAGAGAGAGGAGGCGAGAAAGTGAGGAGAGAGAGGGTGTCGAGAGAGTGGGGCGAGAGAGAGGGCGCGAGAGAGGGGGTGTGAGTGAGGGGAGCAAGAGAGGGGGGCGAGGGAGATAGGAGGCAAGAGAGAGAGAGGGATGTGAGATGGGACGACAGAGAGGGGGCGAGAGAGGGGGGTCGAGAGAAAGGGGTGAGAAAGGGTGTTTGGGGGGTGAGAGAGGGGATCGAGATAAGTGTGCGAGGTGGGGAGCTAGAGGGGGGCGAGAATGAGGAGGGGAGAGCGAGGGGGGCGAGAGAAAGAGAAAGGGAGAACAAGGGGGTGAGAGAGGGGGCGGGAGTGAGGGGGCGAGAGTGAGAGTGCCAGAGCAAGGGGGCAAAAGAGAGGGGGAGAGAGAGTGGAGAGAGAGAGGCGGCGAGAGAGAGGGGAGTGAGCGAGAGAAGGGGTGAGAGAGACGGGGCAAGAGAGAGAGGGGGTGAGAGAGAGAGGGGCCGATAGCAGGGGCGAGAGCACAGGGGGCGAGAGAGAAGAGGGCAAGAGAGAAGGGGCGAGAGGGGGGCGAGAGAGGGGGGCGAGAGAGTGGAGGCAAGAGAGGGAGAGTGAGAGAGGGGGTGAAAGAAAGGGACGAGAGAGGGGGGTGAGAGAGTGGGCCAAGAGAAGGTGGGCGAGAGAGGGTGCAAGAGACAAAGGGGGTGAGAGAGAGAGGGTGAGAGAAAGAGGGCGAGAAATAAAGGAGAGAGATTGTGTGCGAGCGGATGCGAGGCAGCAGGGGGCGAGAGAGAGGCGCGAGAGAGAGAGAGGGGCGAGAGAGAGGGGGCGAGAGAGCTGGGCGAGAGAGAGGGGGTGCGAGCGAGAGGACGGCGAGAGCGACGGGAGCCGAGAGAGGGGGGAGCGAGAGAGATAGGTGGCGTGAAAGAGGGGGTGGCGAGAGAGAGGGGGGCGATGGGGACGAGAGAGGGGGGAGACACAGCGGGCGAGAGAGAAAGGGGTCGAGAGTGAGAGGTGTGAGAGAGAAAGAGGGGGCCAGAGAGAGAGGGGACAAGAGAGAGAGGGGGCGAGAGAGAGGGAGAGAGAGGGGGGCGAGAGAGAGGGGCGAGAGAGAAGGGGGCGAGGGGGTGCGAGAGAGAGGGGGCGAGAGAGAGAGGGGTGAGTGAGAGAGGGGGAGAGCGAGGGGGAGAGAGAGGGGGCGAGAATGAGGGGGTGTTCGGGTGGCGGAAGAGGGGGCCAAATAAGGGTGCAAGAGAGAGTGAGGGGCGAGAGAGAGGGCGGGGCGAGAGAGAGGGACGCGAGTGAGAGAGGGGGGCGAGAGAGAGGGGGGAGAGAGAGGGGGAGAGAGACGGTGCGAGAGTGAGGGGGCGAGAGTTAGGGGGCGAGAGTTAGGGGCGAAAGAGAGGGAGCGAGAGAAGGGGTCAAGAGAGAGGGGCGAGAAAGTGTGTTCGGGGGGCGAAAGAGGGGGTCGAGATAAGGGTGCAAGGGAGAGTGAGGGGGCGAGGGGGGGCGAGAGAGAGAGGGAGGCGTGAAAGCGGGGGACGAGAGAGAAGGGGGCGAGAGGGGGGCGCGAGAGAGGGGAGCGAGAAAGGGGGCCGACGGAAGGGTCACGAGAGATGGGTTCGAGAGAGAGAAATGGGACGAGAGAGAGGGTGTTGGGCGAGAGAGGGGCGAGAGAGGGGGGGCGAGATAGAGAGCGGGTGATGAGAGTGAGGGGGCAGAGAGAAGGGGATTGAGAGCGAGAGGGGTGGTGGACAGATGGGGACGAAAGAGGGCTGGGCGAGAGACAGAGGGGGCGAGAGTGATGGGGGTGAGAGGGAGAGGGGCAAGAGAGAGTGGGGGCCAGAGAGAGAGGGGACGAGAGAGAGAGGTTTCAAGAGAGAGGGGGAGAGAGAGAGGGGGCGAGAGAGAGGGGCGAGAGAGAGGGGCGAGAGAGAGAGGGGGTGAGAGAGAGGGGGTGAGAGTGAGAGGGGGCGAGAGAGGATGGTCGAGAGATGGAGGCGAGAGAGTGGGTGCGAGAGAGAAGGGGGCGAGGGGGTGTGAGAGAGAGGGGGCGAGAGAGAGAGGGGTGAGTGAGAGAGGGGGAGAGCGAGGGGGAGACAGAGGGGGCGAGAATGAGGGGGTGAAAGTGAGGGGGCGAGAGAGAGGAGTAAGAGTGAGGGGTGAAAGAGGGGGGAGAGAGGGGGGTGAAAGAGGGGACCGAGAGTGGGGGGCGAGAGAGGGGTCAAGAGAAGGAGGGTGAGAGAGGGCGCGAGAGAGAGGGGGGGCGAGAGAGAGGGGCGAGAGAGAGAGGGGGTGAGAAATAGAGGAGAGAGATTGGGTGCGAGCGGGTGCGAGGGGAGGGCGAGAGAGAAGGGGGGCGAGAGAGGGGGAGTGAGAGAGAGGTGGCGAGAGAGAGGGGGTTGAGCGAGGGGGTGGCGAGAGAGAGGGGGCGAGGGGGGCGAGAGAGGTGGGCCACAGAGCGGGTGAGAGAGAAAGGGGTCGAGAGTGAGGGGGTGAGAGAGTGGGGGCGAGAGAGGGGGGCGAGAGAGTGAGGGGGTGTGAGAGAGAAAGGGGGCGATAGAGAGAGGGGGCGAGAGAGGGAGGAGAGAGAGTGGATGCGAGCAGCAGCGAGAGAGCAGGGGGTGAGAGAGAAGGGGGCAAGAGGGGTGCGCGAGAGGGGGGCGAGAGAGGGGTGGGGCGAGAGAGAGGTGGTCGGGCGAGAGAGGGTATCGAGAGAGGGAAGCGAGAGAGTGTGTGCGAGAGAGAGACGGGGGCGAGAGAGGGGGGCGAGAGAGAGAGGGGGCGAGAGTGATGGGGGCGAGAGAGAGGGGGCAAGAGAGAGAGAGGGAGGCCAGAGAGAGAGGGAGATGAGAGAGAGAGGGGCGAGAGAGAGGGGTCGAGAGAGGGAGGTGAGAGAGTGGGTGCGAGAGAGAAGTGGGCGAGGGGTGCGAGAGAGAGAGGGCGCGAGAAAGAGGGGGTCGAGAGAGAGGGAGGTGAGAGAGGGAGGGGTGAGTGAGAGAGGGGGAGAGCGAGGGGGAGAGAGAGGGGTCGAGAATGAGGGGTTGAAAGAGAGGGGGCGAGAGAGAGGAGTTAGAGAGAGAGGGGTGGGAGAGAAAGGGGCCAGAGATAGGGGGCGAGAGTGGGGGGCAAGAGAGAGATGGGGCGAGAGAGAGAGGGGGCGAGAGAGAAGAGGGCAAGAGAGAAGGGGCGAGAGAGGAGGGCGAGAGAGGGGGGGGCGAAAGAGTGGAAGCAAGAGAGGGAGGGCAAGCGAGGGGAGTGAAAGAGGGGGCCTAGAGAGGGGGGGCGAGAGAGGGGGGCAAATGAAGGTGGGTGAGAGAGGGCGCGAGAGAGAGTGGGGGTGAGAGAGAGGGGCGAGAGAGAGGGGGCGAGAAATAGAGGAGAGAGATTGGGTGCGAGCGGGTGCGAGAGCGGGGGCGAGAGAGAGGGGCGAGAGAGAGGGGGTTGAGAGAGAGGGGGCGAGAGAGGTGGACGAGAGAGAGGGGGTGCGAGCGAGGCGAGGGCGAGAGAGAAGGGGGCGAGAGAGGGGGAGTGAGAGAGTGAGGGCGAGGGGGGCGAGAGAGGGGGGGACAGAGCGGGTGAGAGAGAAAGGGGTCGAAAGTGAGGGGGTGAGAGAGAGGGTGTGAGAGAGAGAGGGGGCGAGAGAGAGAGAGGGGGCGAGAGAGGGAGGAGAGAGAGTGGATGCGAGCGGCAGCGAGAGAGCAGGGGGTGAGAGAGAAGGGGGGCGAGGGAGTGCGAGAGAGTGGGGCAAGAGGGGGGCAAGAGAGAAGGGGGCAAGAGGGGTGCGCGAGAGGGGAGGCGTGAGAGGGGGCCCAAGGGAGTAGTCACGAGAGAGGGGGTCGAGGGAGAGTAGTGGGGCGAGAGAGGGGTGGTCGGGCGAGAGAGGGTATCGAGAGAGGGAAATGAGAGAGTGTGTGAGAGAGAAGCATGGGGGGCGAGAGAGGGGGGCGAGAGAGAGAGGGGATCAGAAAGAGAGGAGGCGAGAGAGAGAGGGGTGCGAGAGAGAGGGGGAGAGAGAGAGAGGGGCGAGAGAGAGAGAGAGGGGCGAGAGAGAGGGGCGAGAGAGAGAGGGCGAGAGCGAGAGGGGTGAGCGTGAGACCGGGCGAGAGAGAGGGGTCGAGAGAGGGAGGTGAGAGAGTGGGTGCGAGCGGCAGCGAGAGAGTGGGGCGAGAGAAAAGGGGGCGAGGGGGTGCGAGAGAGGGAGCAAGAGAGGGGGCAAGAGAGTGTGGGCGAGAGAGGGGGAGCGAGAGAGGGGGCGAGAGAGGGGGAGCGAGAGAGAGGGGCGAGAAAAGGTGTTTGGGGGGCGAGAGAGGGGGTCGAGATAAGAGTGCAAAAGAGAGAGAGGGGGAGAGAGAGGGGGTCGAGAGATAGGGAGGCGAGAGAGAGGGGGGACAAGAGAGAGAGGGGATGATAGAGGGAGAAGAGAGACTGGGTGTGAGTGGCAGCGACAGAGCAGGGTGTGAGAGAGAAAGGGCGAATGGGTGCGAGAGAAGGGGTCGAGAGACGGTGTGCAAGGGGGGACGAAAGAGGGCGTCCGCTAGAGGGGGGTAAAGGGGGCGAGAGAGGGGTTCGAGAGAGAGGGGCGAGAAAGGGTGTTCAGGGGCCAAAAGAGGGGGTCGATATAAGGGTGCGAGAGAGAGAGACGGGGCGAGAGGCAGGGCGGGCGTGAGAGAGGGAGGCGAGAGAGAGGGGCGAGAGAGAGGGGGAAGCGGGTGGGGGCGAGAGGGGGGCGAGAGTGAGGGGCAAAAGAGAGGGAGCGAGAGAGAGGGGGAGCGAGAGAGAGAGGGGTGCGAGAGAGGGGGGCGAGAGAGAGAGAGGCGCAAGAGAGAGGGGGCGATAGCGAGAGGGGGCGAGAGAGGGGGCGAGAGTGCGGGGAGCGAGAAAGAAGAGGGCAAGAGAGAAGGGGCGAGAGAAGGGGTTGAGAGATGGGTCCGAGAGAGGGGAGCGAGAGAGGGGGGCGATAGAGGGAGGGAAAGAGAGTGGGTTAGAGAAGGGTTGAGAGGGAGGGGGCGAGAGAGAGGGCGAGAGAGGGTGGGTGAGAGAAGGGGTGGGGGGGCGACAGAGGGGGCAAGAGGGTGGCGAGGTGGTGCAAGAGAGGGGGTTCGATGGGGGGTCGAGAGAGGGGGAGAGAGTGTGGTCGAGAGAGGATGTGAAAGAGGGGGTGCGAGCGAGGGGTGCGAGAGAGGGGGTGAGAGAGTGGGTGCGAGTGGCAGCGAGAGAGCAGGGGGTGAGAGAGAAGGGGTTGAGGGGGAGCGAGAGAGTGGGGGAGAGAGAGGGGGCGAGAGAAGGGGTCAAGAGAGAGGGGCGAGAAAGTGTGTTCAATGGGGTTGAGAGAGTGGGAGGCGAGATGTGGAGAGAGAAAGGGAGAGAGAGAGAAAGGGCGAGAAAGATGGGGGTGAGAGAGCGGGGTGAGAGAGAGAGTGGTCGAGAGAGAGGGGGCGAGAGCGTGAGGATAGAGAGGGGGTCGAGAGAGGGGCGGAGGGTCGAAGAGAGGGTAGCGAGAGAGGGGGCGAGAGAGATGGGGGCGAGGGAGAGAGGGGTGCGAGATGGGGGCGAAAGAGAGGGGGCGAGAGAAAGAGGGGGCGAGAGAGAAAGGGGGCGAGAGAGAGGGGAACGAAAGAGAAGGGGCAAGAGAGAGAGGGGGCGACAGAGACAGGGTGCGAGAGAGAGGGGATGAGAGGGGGGCGAGAGAGGGGTGGGCGAGAGAGGGGGCGAGAGCGCGGGGAGCGAGAGAAGAGGGCAAGAGAGAAGGGGCGAGAGAGGGGTTTGAGAGATGGATCCGAGAGAGGGGAGCGAGAGAGGGGGGCGATAGAGGGAGGGTGAGAGAGGGGGCGAGACGGTAGCGAGGTGGTGCAAGAGAGGTGGTTCGATGGGGGGTCGAGAGAGGGGGCGAAAGAGGGGTTGCGAGCGAGGGGGGCGAGAGAGGGGGTGAGAGAGTGGGTGCGAGCGGCAGCGAGAGAGAAGGGGTGAGAGAGAAAGGGTCGAGGGTGTGCGAGAGAGGGGCCGAGAGAGGGGGCGAGACAGGATGGGTGAGGGGGGCGAGAAAGGGGTTGAGAGAGGGGGTGCGAGGGGGGCGAGAGAGGGCGGGCGATGGGGGGTGAGGGGGCGAGAGAGGGGGTCAAAACAGAGGCAAGAAAGGGTGTTCGGGGCAAAAGAGGAGTCGAGATAAGGGTGCTAGAGAGAGAGGGGGCGAGAGAGGGGGGCTTGAGAGAGAGGGAGGCGAGTGAGAGAGGGGGCGAGAGAGAGGGGGAGAGACAGAGGGAGAGAGATGGGGCGAGAGTGAGGGCGCGAGAGTGAGGTGGCGAGCGTTAGCGGCAAAAGAGGGTGGGCGAGAGAGGGGGCGAGAGTGCGGGGAGCGAGAAAGAAGAGGGCAAGAGAGAAGGGGCGAGAGAAGGGGTTGAGAGATGGGTCCGAGAGAGGGGAGCGAGAGAGGGGGGCGATAGAGGGAGGGAAAGAGAGTGGGTTAGAGAAGGGTTGAGAGGGAGGGGGCGAGAGAGAGGGCGAGAGAGGGTGGGTGAGAGAAGGGGTGGGGGGGCGACAGAGGGGGCAAGAGGGTGGCGAGGTGGTGCAAGAGAGGGGGTTCGATGGGGGGTCGAGAGAGGGGGAGAGAGTGTGGTCGAGAGAGGATGTGAAAGAGGGGGTGCGAGCGAGGGGTGCGAGAGAGGGGGTGAGAGAGTGGGTGCGAGTGGCAGCGAGAGAGCAGGGGGTGAGAGAGAAGGGGTTGAGGGGGAGCGAGAGAGTGGGGGAGAGAGAGGGGGCGAGAGAAGGGGTCAAGAGAGAGGGGCGAGAAAGTGTGTTCAATGGGGTTGAGAGAGTGGGAGGCGAGATGTGGAGAGAGAAAGGGAGAGAGAGAGAAAGGGGCGAGAAAGATGGGGGTGAGAGAGCGGGGTGAGAGAGAGAGTGGTCGAGAGAGAGGGGGCGAGAGCGTGAGGATAGAGAGGGGGTCGAGAGAGGGGCGGAGGGTCGAAGAGAGGGTAGCGAGAGAGGGGGCGAGAGAGATGGGGGCGAGGGAGAGAGGGGTGCGAGATGGGGGCGAAAGAGAGGGGGCGAGAGAAAGAGGGGGCGAGAGAGAAAGGGGGCGAGAGAGAGGGGAACGAAAGAGAAGGGGCAAGAGAGAGAGGGGGCGACAGAGACAGGGTGCGAGAGAGAGGGGATGAGAGGGGGCGAGAGAGGGGTGGGCGAGAGAGGGGGCGAGAGCGCGGGGAGCGAGAGAAGAGGGCAAGAGAGAAGGGGCGAGAGAGGGGTTTGAGAGATGGATCCGAGAGAGGGGAGCGAGAGAGGGGGGCGATAGAGGGAGGGTGAGAGAGGGGGCGAGACGGTAGCGAGGTGGTGCAAGAGAGGTGGTTCGATGGGGGGTCGAGAGAGGGGGCGAAAGAGGGGTTGCGAGCGAGGGGGGCGAGAGAGGGGGTGAGAGAGTGGGTGCGAGCGGCAGCGAGAGAGAAGGGGTGAGAGAGAAAGGGTCGAGGGTGTGCGAGAGAGGGGCCGAGAGAGGGGGCGAGACAGGATGGGTGAGGGGGGCGAGAAAGGGGTTGAGAGAGGGGGTGCGAGGGGGGCGAGAGAGGGCGGGCGATGGGGGGTGAGGGGGCGAGAGAGGGGGTCAAAACAGAGGCAAGAAAGGGTGTTCGGGGCAAAAGAGGAGTCGAGATAAGGGTGCTAGAGAGAGAGGGGGCGAGAGAGGGGGGCTTGAGAGAGAGGGAGGCGAGTGAGAGAGGGGGCGAGAGAGAGGGGGAGAGACAGAGGGAGAGAGATGGGGCGAGAGTGAGGGCGCGAGAGTGAGGTGGCGAGCGTTAGCGGCAAAAGAGGGTGGGCGAGAGAGGGGGCGAGAGAGAGGGTGCAAGAGAGAGAGAGGGGTGAGAGAGAGGGTGGCGAGAGAGAGGGGGCGGGAGGAAGGGGGCGAGAGCTGGGGCGGAAGAACGGGGGCTGAGAGAGAAGAGGGCTAGAGAAAAGGAGAGAGCGAGGGGGTTGAGATAGGGGTCCGAGAGTGGGGGCAAGAGACGGGGGCAAGAGAGTGTGGGAGAGAGAGGGAGGGAAAGAGAGGGGGTGAGAGAGGGGGTGAGAGGGAGGGGGCGAGAGAGAGGGCGAGAGAGGGTGGGTGAGAGGGGGGCGAGAGAGGGAGGGTGAGCGAGGGGTTGAGAGGGGGTGGTGAGGTTGGGCGAGAGGGGGTGTTCAATGGGGGGTCGAGAGAGGGGTGTGAGCGGGGGGGCAAGAGAGGGGGGTGAGACAGGGGGCGCGAGAGAGGGGTGTGCGAGAGAGAGGGTGTGACAGAGCGAGAGTGGAAGAGAGAGGGGCGAGAGAGAGGGGTGCAAGAGAAGGAGGGTGACGAGAGAGGGAGGACGAGAGAGGGGGCGAGAGAGAGGTTGGGCGAGAGAGAGAGGAAGGGCGAGAGAGAGGGGAGTGAGAGGGGGCGAGACAGAGAGGGGTTGAGAGAGGGGGGCGAGATGGGAGGGCGAGAGAGGGGGTCAAAAGAGAGGGGTCGAGAGAGAGAAGGGGTGAGAGAGAGAGAGGTTGGCGAGAGAGAAGGGGGCTAGAGAGAGGTGGTGCGAGAGTGGGGGAGAGAGAAAGGGAGAGAGAGCGTCGAGAGAGGGCGGGTGAGAGAGGGGGTCAAGAGAGGGAGCTCGAGAGAGAGAAGGGGGCGAGAAAGATAGGGGGCGAGAGCGCGGAGAGAGAGAGAGTGGTCGAGAGAGAGGGGGCGAGGGAGTGAGGAGAGAGAGGGGGTCGAGAGAGGGGGCGGGGGGTTGAAGAGAGAGTGCGAGTGAGGGGAGCATGAGAGGGGGCGAGAGAGAGGGGGTGCGAGGGAGAGCGCGGGGCGAGATGGGGGCGAAAGAGAGGGGGCGAGAGAGAGAGGGGGCGAGAGAGAAAGGGGGCGAGAGAGAGGGGGACGAAAGAAAAGGGGGTGAGAGAGAGAGGGGCGACAGAGAGAGGGTGCGAGAGAGAGGGGTGATGAGAGAGGGGGGCGAGAGAGAGAGGGGCGACAGAGAGAGGGTGCGAGAGAGAGAGGAGGCAAGAAAGAGAGGGGAGAGAGGGAGTGCGAGCGGGTGCGAGAGAGTGTGGGCGAAAGAGAGGGGTGGGAGAGAGCGGGCGAGAGAGGGGGAGAGAGAGGGGGAGAGAGAGGGGGCGAGAGAGAGGGAGGCGAGTGAGGGGGCGAGAGAGAGGTGGCTGAAAGAGAGGGATACGAGGGGGTCGAGAGAGAGGGGCGTCAGAGAGAGTGGGGCGAGCGAGGCAGCGGCGAAACAGAGGGGGGCGTGAGAGAGGGGGGCGCGAGTGATGGGGGCGCGAGAGAGAAGGGGCGAGAGAGAGGGGGGCGAGAGAGAGGGGGCCGAGAGATGGGAGCGAGAGAGAGCGGGGGTGAGAGAGAGAGGGGCGAGAGAGGGGGTCAAGAAAGATGGGGGCTAGAGAGATTGGGGCAAGAGAGATAGGGGGCGAGACAGAAAGGGGTGTGATAGAGAGGGGGCGAGAGAGAGGGGGGACGAGAGAGAGGGGGCCCAGAGGGAGAGGGGGCGAGTGAGAGAGGGGGCGAGAGAGGCGGGTGAGAGATAGAGAGGGGTGAGAGAGGGAGTAGAGAGAGTGGGTGCAAGCGGCAGCGAGAGAGCGGGTGGCGAGAGAGAAGGGGCAAGAGAGGGTGGGCCAGAGAAGGGTGGCGAGAGAGGTGGGCAAGAGAGGGGGCGAGTGAGGGGGTGAGACAGGGGGGCGAGATAGGGAGGGAGAGAGAGGGAATGCGAGAGAGGGGGGATGAGAAAGGGTGATCGGGGGTGAGAGAGGGGGTCGAGATAGGGGTGCGAGAGAGAGAGGGCAGTGAGAGAGAAGGGGATGAGAGAGAGGGAGGCGAGAGAGAGAGGGAGAGAGAGGGAGAGAGAGAGGGGGCGAGAGTGAGGGGGCGAGACTGAGGAGGCTAGATAGAGGGGGTGAGAGAGAGCGGGTCGAGAGACAGAGGGGGTGAGAGAGAGGGGGCGAGAGACAGTGGGGCAAGAGAGAAAGGGGGGCGAGAGAGAGGGGGAGCGAGAGAGAAAGGGGGTGGGAGAGAGGGGGCGACAGAGAGAGGCTGCGAGAGAGAGAGGGGTTAGAGACAGAGGGAAGCGAGAGAGAGGGGGGCAAGAGTGAGAGGGGCGGGAGAAAGAGTGGGCGAGAGAGAGAGGGGCGAGAGAGTGTGGAGAGAGGGGGGTCGGGAGAGATGGGGACGAGAGCGAGAGGGGTGCGAGATGGGGCGAAAGAAAGGGGGCGAGAGAGAGGGGCGTGAGAGACAAAGGGGGGCGAGACAGAGGGGGACGAGAGAGAAAGGAGGCGAGAGACAGAGGGGGCGACAGAGTGAGGGTGCAAAAGAGAGATGGGTGAGAGAGAGAGGGTGGCGAGAGGGAGAGGGGCAAGAGTGAAAGCGGCGGGAGAGAGGGAGGTGGTGAGAAAGAGAGGAGAGAGAGGGAGTGCGAACGGGTGCGAGAGAGCAGGGGTGAGAGAGAGGTGTGGGAGAGAGGGGGCGAGAGATGGGGAGAGAGAGGGGGCGGGGAAGGGGGGGCGGGGGAAGGGGGCGAGAGAGAGCGGGGGTGAGACAGAGAGAGGGCGAGAGAGGGGGGCAAGAGAGATGGGGGCGAGAGAGTTGGGGGCAAGTGAGATAGGGGGCGAGACAGAACGGGGGGTGATAGAGAGGGAGCGAGAGAGAGAGTGAGTCCAGATAGAGAGGGGGCCCAGAGAGAGAGGGGGGGCGAGTGAGAGAGGCGGGCGAGAGAGAAATAGGGGGTGAGAGAGGGAGGAGAGAGAGTGGGTGAAAGCGACGGCGTGAGAGCGGGTGGCGAGAGAGAAGGGGCAAGAGAGGGTGGGCCAGAGAAGGGGGCGAGAGAGGAGGGTGAGAGAGGGGGTCGAGAGAGGGGGTTGAGAGAGCTGGGCAAGAGAGGGGGCGAGTGAGGGGGCGAGACGGGGTCGAGATAGGGAGAGAGAGAGAGAGGGAGTGCGAGAGAGGGGGGATCGGAAAGGGTGATCAGGGGGTGAGAGATAGGGTCGAGATAGGGGTGCGAGAGAGAGAGGGCAGTGAGAGAGAGGGGGGTGAGAGAGAGGGAGGCGAGAGAGACAGGAAGAGAGAGGGGGAAAGAGAGGGGACAAGGGTGAGGGGGTTAGAGTGAGGGGGCGAGAGTGAGGAGGCTAGAGAGACGGGGTGAGAGAGAGGGGTTATAGAGGGGGGCGAGAGAGAGGAGGGCGCGAGAGAGAGGGGTGTGAGCTAGGGGGGGCGAGAGAGAGGGGGGCGAGAGAGAGGGGTTGAGAGAGGGGGCGAGAGAGGGGGGCGAGAGAGAGGGGGCGACAGAGGGGGAGAGAGACAGGGCGAGAGAGGGGGCGAGAGAGAGAGGAGGGCGAGAGGGAGAGGGGGCGAGAGAGAGGGGGTGAGATAGAGTGGGGGCGAGGGATGGGGCGAGAGAGAGTGGGAGCGAGAGGGAGAGGGAGCGAGAGTGAGCGGGAGTGAGAGTGGGGGCGAGAGAGGGGGCAAGAGAGAGAGGGCGCGAGAAAGAGAGGGGCGAGATAGAGTGGGGGCGAGAGAGAAGGGGTAAGAGAGAAGGGTGCGAGAGAGGGAGTGAGAGAGAGGGGCGCACGAGAGGGGGCATGCAAAAGGGGTGAGAGAGGGGTGCGAGCGAGGGGGTCGAGAGAGAGAGGGTTCAAGAGCGGGGGTGTGAGAAAGAGAGGGGCGAGAGAGGGGTGTGGCGAGTGAGGGGGACGAGAGAGAGGGGGCAAGAGAGAAAGGGGTCGAGAGAGGGGGATGAGAGAGGGGGCAGAGTGAGTGGGGCGAGAGGGGGGCAAGAGAGACAGGGGGCAAGAGAAAAGGGGGCGAGAGAGGGGGCGAGAGAGGGGGCGAGAGAGGGGGATGTGAGAGGGGGTGCGAGGGGGGCGAGAGAGAGGGGTCAAGAGAGTGGGTATAAGAAAGAGAGGGGGCGAGAGAGGGGTGTGGCGTGAGAGGGGGGCGAGAGAGAGGGGGACGAGAGAGAGGGGGTGAGAGACGGGGGTGAACGAGAGGGGGCGAGAGAGAGCGGGGCGACAGAGACAGAGGGGGCGAGAGTGGGGGTAAGAGAAGGGGGCGAGAGAGAGAGGGGATGAGAGAGGGAGGAGAGAGAGTGGGTGTGAGCGGCGGCGAGAGAACAGGGCATGAGAGAAGGGGCGAGAGAGGGTGGCTGAGAAAAGGGGAGCGAGAGGGGGGCGAGAGAGGGAGGCGAGAGAGGTGGACGGTGGGTCGAGTGAGGGGGGCGAGAGAGGTGGGCGAGATAGGGAGGGCGAGAGAGAGGATGTGAGGGGGCGAGAAAAGGTATTTGGGGGTGAGAGAGGGGTTCGAAATAGGGGTGCGAGATAGAGAGGGCAGTGAGAGAGAGGGGGTGTCAGAGAGAGGGAGGCGAGATAGAAGGGAGAGACAGGGGGAGAGAGAGGGGCGAGAGTGAGGGGGCGGGGGAGAGGGGGCGCGACAGAGAGAGGGTGTGAGAGGGAGGCGAGAGAGAGGGGAGAGAGAGGGCAGAGAGAGGGGTGAACGAGAGGGGGCGGGAGAGAGGGGGCGAGAGAGAAAGGGGCGAGAGAGAGAGGGGGCGAGAGAGGGGGTCGAGAGAGAGAGGGGGCAAGAGAGAGAGAGAGAGGTTGAGAGAGAGGGACGAGAGAGAGAGGGGGGCGAGAGAGAGAGGGCAAAAGAGGGGACGAGAGCGAGACGGTGCGAGAGAGAATGGGGCAAGAGAGGGGGCGAGAGAGAGAGAGGGGTGAGAGAGAGGGGCGAGAGAGGAGGGCAAGAGATGGGGCTAAGAGAGGGGGAGAGAGGGGGCGAAAGAGAGCGGGAGAGAGAGAGGGGGAAATATAGAGGGCGAGAGATAGAGGAGGGCGAGGGGTGGGCGAGAGAGAGAGGGGGTGAGAGGGAGTGGGGGGCGAGACAGAAGGGGCGAGAGAGAAGGGGCGAGAGAGGGTGGGCGATAGAGGGGGCGTGAGAGGGTGGCGAGAGAAGGGGGCGAGAGAGAGAGGGGGTGAGAGAGAGGGGACGAGAGAGAGGGGGCGAGGGGGAGAGGGGGTGAGAGAGGGAGGAGAGAGAATGGATGTGAGCGGTGGCGAGAGAACGGGGCGTGAGAGAAGGGGGCGAGAGAGGGTGGTTGAGAAAAGGGGAGCGAGAGAGGATGCGGCGGTTCGAGAGAGGTGGGCGGAGGGTCGTGTGAGGAGGGCGAGAGAGGTGGGCGAGATAGGGAGGGCGAGAGAGAGAGTGTGAGGGGGGCGAGAAACGGTGTTCGGGGGTGAGAGAGGGGGTCGAGATAGGGGTGCGAGATAGAGAGAGCAGTGAGAGAGAGGGGGTGTGAGAGAGAGGGAGGCGAGGTAGAGGGGAGAGGCAGGAGAGAGAGAGGGGCGAGAGTGACGGGGCGGGAGAGAGGGGGCGCGAGAGAGAGAGGGTGTGAGAGAGGAAGGCGAGAGAGAGGGGACAGAGAGCTGAGAGAGAGGGGTGAAGGGGGGCGGGAGAAAGGGAGGCGAGAGAGAGAGGGGTGCGAGAGAGGAGGGCGAGAGAGAGAGGGAGCGAGAGAGAAAGGGGTGAGAGAGGGGGGCGAGAGAGGGGGGCGAGAGAGAGTAGGGTGAGAGAGAAAGGGGGTGAGAGAGAGAGGGGGTGAGAGAGAGGGACGAGAGAGAGGGGGGGCGAGAGAGAGGGCAAGAGAGGGGGCGAGAGCGAGACGGTGCGCGAGAGAGTGGGGCAAGAGAGGGGCCGAGAGAGAGAGGGGGCGAGAGAGAGGGGCGAGAGAGGAGGGCGAGAGATGGGGCTGATAGAGGGGGAGAGAGGGGGCGAATGAGAGCGGGAGAGAGAGAGAGGGAGCGAGAGAGGGGGCGAGAGAGAGAGAGGGGCGAGAGAGAGGGGTGAGAGAGAATGGGGGGCGACAGAGAAGGGGGCGAGAGAGAAGGGGCGAGAGAGAAGGGGCGAAAGAGGGGGGAGCGAGAGAGGGGGCGAGAGAGAGGGGGCGAAAAAGAGAGGGGGCAAGAGAGAGGGGGCGAGTGTGGGGGCGAGAGCGCGGAGGCGTGAGAGGGGGGCGTGAGAGGGGGCGAGAGAGGAGGTTCTGAGAAAGTGGGGCGAGAGAGGGCGACGAGAGACGGGGGTGAGAGGGGTGGCGAGAGAAGGGGGCGAGAGTTGGGGGCGAGAGAGGTGGGGCGAGAGAGGGGGGTGAGAGAGTGGGATGAGAGAGGGGGCCGGGGGGCGAGAGAGGGGGGCGAGTGAGTGGAGGCGAGATTGGGGGCGAGGGGGCACGAGAGCGGATGGGGCGAGTGAGGGGGGCGGGGGGTGAGAGGTGGGCGGCGAGAGAGGGCGGAAAGAGAGGGGGCGAGAGAGAGAAGGGGGTGAGAGAGCGGGGGCGAGAGTCAGAGGAGTCCGAGAGAGAGGCAGGCGAGAGAGAGTGGGTGCAAGCGGCGGTGAGAAAGCGGTGGGCGAGAGAGAAGTGGGCGAGGGGGCGCGAGAGAGGGGTGCGAGAGAGGGTGGGCAAGAGAGGGGGCAAGTGAGGGTGCAAGAGAGGGGGTGCGAGAGAGGGAGGCGCGAGAGAGGGCGAGAGAGAGGGGGCAGGAGGGGGGAGAGAGTGAGAGGGGGCGAGAGAGGGGGGCGAGATAGGGCGGGTGAGAGTGGGGGGATGAGAGAGGGGACATGATCCTGCAACAGCACAGATGTCATGCAGGCAAGCTTCTCATCTACGGTTTGTACAAAAGGCTTGTTTGGATTCAGAATCCTCAGTGCACCATTTTCAATATAACAAAGGCACCCTCGGCCTCTGGAGTCCACTGCAACGAGCTCTGGCTCTGCAACCTTTTTCTGGATCAGTGGTGCTGGAAGAGCACAGCAATTCAGGTAGCATCCGACGAGCAGCAAAATCGACATTTCAGGCAAAAGCCCATTCCTGATGAAGGGCTTTTGCCCGAAACGTCGATTTTGCTGCTCGTCGGATGCTACCTGAATTGCTGTGCTCTTCCAGCACCACTGATCCAGAATCTGGTTTCCAGCATCTGCAGTCATTGTTTTTACCTCTGCAACCTTTTGCCAAGGGCTATGTCCCTTAGGGGCATCTCAAAGGTTGTGTAATGTGGGATAAATATTGTATGTAGGTACACTTGCCCAAAAGGATAGCAATTGTTTCTTCGTTGAGGCTTTGGAATTTGTTGGATTGCTTGAACTCTGTCTTGACCAGTGGCCTTGTCCTGTCACATATTAAATGACCTAAGAACTTCACCTGTTGTTGCACAAATTGTAGGTTTGCCAGACTGACTTTGTACCCTTCCCTTGCTAGATAGAAGAGCAATGCAAGGGTATCCTTCTCACATTGTTCCTCTGTCGGTGCTGCTATTAAGCAATCGACTACATCCTGCAGAAGCGCTGACCCCAGGTTTAAAACAAGAGTCTCCAGACTCCTACGCAGAGCCTCATTACGTATGGTGGGGGATTCACAGTAACCTTGACAAAGTCACGAGAAGGTACATCATTTCCCTTTGTATGAAAAAGCAAACCAGAATTAACTATCTGGGTGCACCGGTACACTAAACAAAGCATTTGCTAAATCCACAACAGGGAACCATTTAATGTCCGGTGGAACTTGAGCCAATATTGTATTGGGTTTGGGAACATTTGGCGCAGGTGGAACAACAGCGTTTTGACTGCCTGTAGGTCTTGAACAAACCTCCTTTCCTCCGGTACACCGGGAATGCTTGCCATTTTTGCTGGAAAAATGGGTGTTCTCACCGGTGAGTTTTCACAGGGGATTATCACTCCAGCCTTGAGGAGGGATTCAAAAAATGGAGTAATTCCTTTTGTGGCCTCGGGTTTTAACGGGTATTGTGCTCTGCAAGGACGATACTCAGACTTCAGGGTTATTCTTATGGGCTCATAGCCCCATATGAGCCCCACATCATGTTTTCCCTGTGCCCACAACTCAGTAGGGACCATTTATAATTTTGTGTCTGAGACCTCTATCTTAGGTATACGCCTCCTTGGCACTTTATGTCTAGTGCGGTTACCTGGACTGTCCTATCTGCCTGAGTTAGCCAATTTATTTTTTTTCCGATATGTCCGCATATCTGCATTGAATCAGATACCCACATCGTCCTGTAAGACCCAACCTTTCGTTCTTTGTGCCTTTAGCACCCATGGACCCAAATCCTGCCAACTGTCACTGGACACCTTTGCCAGTGACCCATGAGAGCAGAGCCTTCCACATCAAAAAAGGTCTACTTGCTGTCACAGATACTTTAGATAAGTTCATTCTGACTGCACATCTGTGATCACTCCAATAAAATTCACACAATAACAACTGATCTGGTTTAACCAATCTCCTGAAGCAATCTTTCTCATATGATTCGTCAGGGCCATCGCGATGTATGTGTGCTATGCAGTGCAGCATATTTCCAGCAAGAAAATCGGTGTTAATAGGATTAACATAGTTACTTGCTTCCAGGGCGAGTGAATAGCTCACTAAACGTATCGCTCTCTGGTTTAATTGCCACTCATAGACATACATCAGGGGTCATGTGTCATATTTTATAGCCTGCACTGGTAAATATTCCATTGAATTACCTGCAAGCCCGTCGGAGTAATGACCAAATCCAACCCCAGTCTCCCTATGAGTCCCGAGCCATCAGATATAAAGGACAAAATTCCAATGACAAGAATGAGAATTGGAATGTTTCCCCATTAGTAGTTTTGCACAATAGGGGTGCGGAAAATCTCTCTCGCACCATCACTCCTGATGCACCCATTGTGTTCAGGAACCTTTGACTCATCATTATTTGTATCGATTGTGGAAACTGGCTTAATTTAAGGACGTTGTCCCTGTATCTACCAAAAAGGTAACTGATGTACCTTCCACATATAACATAGAGGCAGGCATCGACTTATACGCATCATTGTGATATTGGACATACTGTCCACGCTTCGCAATCTCAGTGCTCAACATTGAGGTGTGATATGTCTCAGTACGTGAAAGGTTAGTAGAAGAGATTAGCATAAGTGCCAAGCGTAAGGGAAAGAGGCTTACCTGTAACTTGTGGGCTGCCCACCTCCACCTCAGCCTTCCCCTGTCAGTCACCCTGCTGTCCAGCCTCCAGGCCCGAGTGAGGCTGTCTGTGCGGGCACTGTCTCGCCCAATGGTCCATTGCTCTGCAAACAAAGCACCCACCAGATCTACCTCTGCCAGCGCCTCTTCAGTGACCTCTTCCTCTTCCACGACCTCCCCTTCTGCCTCTCTCTCTTCCTACAGTACCTCCCTCCAACGGCTGGGTAACCATTTGCATCAGAGTAAGCTGAGCTTTATGTGCTTGCTGTTCTATCTTTAATTTCTGCCTATCCTTCTCTTGGGTAAGCAACCTTTCAGCATATATCACATATTGTTCTGTCAAATTCAGCTTTCCCGTGTCCCAGGTAATACATGTGTCTTTTTCCTTTTTCACTATTTCGTCCTTCATTCCATTGATGAAGCTGTTCCTCAGCGTGCTTCATACGGCGTGATTTCTGCCGCCATTATGTCGTCGGGTGGTCTCAGTGCACTATGGGTGTTATGGACTTCAGTGAGGTGCGTAAGGTACTGGGACACTGACTCAGCTTCCCATTGTTTTCACATTGCTGTTTTGGTCATGTCCATTCGCACTGGGACTATCTCCCTGCAGGAGGTTGCCAGCGCTGCAACAAAAGCATTAAAGTCTCCATTCTCTTCCACTTGCGTGTTGGCTTCTCTGGCACGGACATTTGCAGCTGGCTAGGTATACTTGCTTTTGGTGACATTGGCATCTAGTTTTCATCCCAGGAGTCGTCTCATCTCATGTGATGTGAGACGGAACTCAGTACAGAACTTTGTCATTTCTTATTAGCTCCAATCTCGTGCGGGTCAGGCAACTGCCCAGAGGCACTTTCCAGATCCTTCATGGTCCATGGCTGGTGGGCCAACACTGGGCGCCCTTCTGGACCTGCAACTTCAACCATTGGGGCTTGCAGAACGACCTGGTTAGATGATCGTACGCCAGTACCCTCACCATGTGAATCATCATCCGTCAGGGGTGATCACGGACAGGCCTTGGATGCCTTTCCGTCTTGGAGTGGTCGTCTTTCTTTTGGCCTTCTTGCTTACATCTGTTGCGGGTATGGCGTGCTATCCTTGATCCAGAAAGCCCTGAGGCAGTGGCCACTGACGTGGAACTTTCACCAGGCGGATCTCGTAGGGGGGTTGCAGGTCTCAGAGGGCAGTCATCAAGGTCAGGGTCTGAAACAGCTTCGTCAGGTTGTTTTTCGCACGCGCCTGCATATGCGCTGGTGTTTGTATGTGTATTTGATCTATCCTTTACTTGAGGTTTCCTTTCTTTGATATCAGCCTCAGCTTTCCACATACTATAAACACTCCAATTCATAGGTTCTATTTTTCCCTTCCTTTTCTCCTTCTCTCTCTCCTCCTACCTCAACGTTAATATTTCCAGCTGTCTTTTAGTAAAACTTCCTCCCTCCGGAAATACACATTCCTTAATCCACAATTCTAACTGCTTTACACATTCTGGGCCGGAATTATTTAGCATGTATTATATTTTTAGTTGGCCATTCCAAGTGCTGTGTGGACTCTCCTTTTGTTTGCTCTTGCTGGAACCCATTTTTAGTGTAACTGGAAAAATGTTCAGCTCTCTCTCTCTCTTTCTCTCTGTCTTTCGCTCTCCTGGTACAATTGTCTTTTCCCTTTTGACTTGCTTTTACCTCTGGAGGTCCCCTTTCGCATTGAGCACGTCCGCCTCAATACCTTGGTTTTCGTAAACCAAGAAACCACGTACCCGGTACGACTTAGGTGAGTCCAACTCAGCCAGTGGTGGTTCCAAGTCTAAAACCACCCTTAACCTTGCTGTCTCCTAAACAATCTTGAGACAGCAATCCCCTTCCCATGGGGTTTTACTTTAATACCACGTGAGAGTTCACTGAACCCTTTTCCTGCTGTATTTGTTCTGTTAGAATGACTCTCTATGTAGGATTATGTAAACCACGACTCTTAGCCGACTTTATTTGATTTGAAACCTTGGTGCTAGGAAATTTCCACAGATTTCCAGTCCTCTCACGCAAAAGGTCCAATTCAGCGTTCGAGTTGAAGTGAAAGAACTTCAAGGCGCTGCGCCTGCGCCTCCTAGGAATCTTCAGAATCTCACCCAGTCGTGGGGTCCCGGGTCGAGCCCCCACGTTTACTGTCGTGGAAATTAAATCGACTTGACTCAATAATTAGCAAGAGCAAAGCAAGGGTCTTTATTAAAAATTTTGCAAGTTTAACCCATCACATTAAGTCAGATGCCTCAATGCAATGAGTGCCCAAACATTTACACAGACACCTGCCTTATCGCGTTCCAAATCACACTCTCAAAGGCAGAGACTGGAGAAACTCAAGTTGTTATCCTCTCAACCCCTGGTCCTAGACATAACAGTTATTCAACTTTCGCTGAGTTCGACTATCGCAAGGTCGAGTTGAATGCTTACAGAATTCAAACAGAGATAAGCTAACTGCAAACCTTCATCAAAGCATCGTTTACAAAGCTCAGCACAGCATTGATTTAAACAAAGCATTCTCTTTAAACTTCACAGTATATGGATAATTAATTTCACAGTAAATGGATAATTTTCTATTGCAGTCACAGTGCGTTCAGAGAGAATCAGAGGATGTCACAAAGTGTCTCAGGGACAGTCACAGTGAGTCAGAGTGTCATAGTGTGTCTCAGAGTGTCAGAGAGTGTCACAGTGTTTCATGGTGTGTCTTAGAGAGGGTCTCAGTGTGTCTCGGAGAGTGTCACAGTGTATCAGAGAGACGCAGGGAATGTCACAGTGTGCCAGAGAGTGTCGCAGTGTGTCAGAGCATGTCACAGTGGGTCTCAGAAACAGTCAGAGAGTGTCAAAGTGTATCATAGAGTGTCACAGTGTGTCTCAGAGAGTGACAGAGAGAGTCACAGTGTGTTCGAGAGTGTCACAGTATATCTCAGAGAGTGTCACAGTGGGTCTCAGAGAGAGTCAGAAGGTGTCACAGTGTGTTGCAGAGAGTGTCAAAGAGAGTCAGAGTGTGGCACAGTGTGTCTCAGGGAGTGTCAGGGAGAGTCAGGTAGTGTCACAGTGTGCCACAGTCTGTCAGAGAGTGTCACAGTAAGTCTCAGAGAGCGGCAGAGATTAACACAGTGTTTTAGAGAGGCATACAGTATGTCTCTGAGAGGTTCAGAAAGTGTCACGGTGTCTTAGAGAGTGTCACAGTGTGTCAGAGATTGTCACAGTGTGTCACAGTCTGTCAGAGAGTGTCACAATATGCCTCAAAGAGCGTCAGAGATTATCACACTATTTTAGAGAGGGATACAGCATGTCTCTGAGAGTGTCAGAAAGTGTCACAGTGTCTAAGAGAGTGTCACAGTGTGTCAGAGATTGTCACAGTGTGTCACAGTCTGTTAGAGAGTGTCACAGTCTGCCTCAGAGAGTGTCACAGTGTGTCACACAGAGTGTCAGAAAGTGTCACAGTGTCTCAGTGGGTGTCACAGTGTCACAGTAAGTCACAGTCTGTCAGAGAGTATCACAGTGTTTCTCAGAGAGTGACAGAGATTATCACACTGTTTTAGAGAAGGATACAGTATGTCTCTGAGAGTGTCAGAAAGTGTCATAGTGTCTAAGAGCATGTCACAGTGTGTCACAGTCGGTCAGAGAGTGTCAGAAAGTGTTACAGAGTGTCACAGTGTGCCTCAGAGAGCAGCAGAGATTATCACACTGTTTTAGAGAGGGATACAGTATGTCTCTGAGAGTGTCAGGAAGTGTCACAGTATCTTAGAGAGTGTCAAAGTGTGTCACAGTCTGTCATAGAGTGTCACAGTGTGCCTCAGAGAGCGTCTGAGATTATCACACTGTTTTAGAGAGGGATACAGTATGTCTCTGAAAGTGTCAGAAAGTGTCACAGTGTCTAAGAGAGTGTCACAGGGTGTCAGAGATTATCACAGTGTGTCACATTCTGTAAGAGAGTGTCACAGTGTGTCAGAGATTATCACAGTGTGTCATAGAGAGAGAGAGAGTCAGAGAGTGTCACAGAGTGTTTCATACAGAGTCACAAAAGTCACAGTATGTCACAGTCTGTCATAGAGTATAACAGTGTTTCTCAGAGAGTGACAGAGAGAGTCGGAGAGTGGCACATTGTGTAGGAGAGTGTCACAGTATGACTTTAAGCATGTCAGAGGGTGTCAGAGTGGGTCTCAAAGAGTGTCAGAGAGATTTAGAGAGTGTCACAATCTGTCTCAGACAGTGTCAGTGAGAGTCAGAGTATGCTACAGTGTGTCTCAGACAGTGTCAGAGAGCGTCACAGTATGTTTCAGAGAGTGTCAGAGCGAGTCAGAGAGTGTCACAGTGTTTCTCTGAGAGTGTCAGAGAGAGTCACAGTGTGTAACAGCCTGTCAGAGAGTGTCAAAGCATGCCTTAGAGAGTGTCACAGTGTATCTCAGAGAGTCTGAAAGAGTCAAAGTGTTTCACAGTCTGTCTCAGAGACTGTCACAGTGTGTCTCAGAGAGACAGAGAGACTCACAGTGTGTCTCAGAGTGCCGGAGAGTATCACAGTGTGTCAGCGATTGTCAGAATGTGTCAGAGAGAGACTCAGAGAGTGTCAGAATGTGTCAGAGAGTGTCACACCGTGTCTCAGAGAGAGTCAGAGAAAATCACTGTGGGTCTCAGAGAGTGTCAGAGAGAATCAGAGAGTGTCACAGTGTATAACAGTCTGTCAGACAGTGTCACAGTCCGTCTCAGATAGTGTCAGAGAGAGTCAGGGATTGTCACAGTGCATCAGAGAGAGTCAGAGAGTGTCACAGTGTGTCTCAGAGAGAGTCAGCGAGTGTCACAGTGTTTCATACAGAGTCATAAAATGTCACCGTATGTCACAGTCTGTCAGAGAATATCACAGTGTTTCTCAGAGAGTGACAGAGAGAGTCGGAGAGAGGCACAGTGTGTTAGAGAGTGTTACAGTATGACTCAGAGTGTGTCAGAGAGTGTCAACGTGGGTATCAGAGAGTGTCAGAGAGAGTCAAAAAGTGTCACAGTGTGTCACAGTCTGTCAGAGAGTGTCACAATATTTTTCAGAGAGTGTCAGGGAGTGTCACAGTGTGTTACAGAGAGTGTTAAAGAGGGTCAGAATGTGTCACTGTGTGTCTCAGAAAGTTTCAGAGAGAGTCAGGGAGTGTCACATTGTGACTCAGACAATGTCAGAGAGAGTCAGAGAGTGTCGCAGTGTGTCTCAGAGAGTGTCAGAGTATGTCAGAGATTGCAACAGTGTGTCACAGTCTGTCAGAGAGTGACAGAGTGTGCCTCAAAGAATGTCACGGTGTGTCACAGCGTCTTTCAAAGAGTGTCAGAGAAAGTCACAGTCTGTCTCAGACGGTCAAAGAGGGACAGAGTGTGTCACGGTGTGTCTCAGAGTGTCACAGTGTGTCAGTGTCGGTCAGAGAGTGTCACAGTGTGACTCAGACAGTGTCAGAGTGTTTCAGAGACTGTCGAAGTGTGTCTCAGAGAGTGTCAGAGAATGTCAGAGATTGTCACAGTATGTCACAGTCTGTCAGAGAGTGTCACAGTGTGACTCAGACAGTGTCAGAGTGAGTCAGAGAGTGTCAAACTGGGTCTCAGAGAGTGTCATAGAGAGTCAAAAAGTGTCACAGTCTGTCAGAAAGAGTCACAATGTTTTTCAGAGAGTGTCAGAGAGTGCCACAGTGTGTGACAGAGAGTGTCAAAGAGGGTCAGAGTGTGTCACAGTGTGTCTCAAAGAGTGTCACAGTGTGTCTCAAAGGGTATCAGAGAGAGTCAGGCAGTGTCACAGACTGTCAGAGAGTGTCACAGTATGCCTCAGAGAGCATCAAAGATTATCACAGTGTTTTAGAGAGAGATACAGTATGTTTTCGAGAGTGTCAGGAAGTGTCACAGTGTCTTAGAGAGTGTCACAGTGTGTCAGAGATTGTCAGAGTGTGTCAGAGAGAGAGTCAGAGAGTGTCACAGTGTGTCAGAGAGTGTCACAGTGTGTCTCAGAGAGAGTTAGAGAGTGTCACAGAGTGTTTTATACAGAGTCAAAAATGTCACAGTATGTCACAGTCTGTCAGAGAGCATCACAGTTTTGCTCAGAGAGTGACAGAGAGAGTCACAGTCTGTCTGTGTGTCAAATCGGTCAGAGTGTGTCACAGTGAGTCTCTGAGAGTGTCACAGTGTGTCTCAGTGTCGGTCACAGAGTGTCATAGTGTGACTCAGTGTCTCACAGTCGGTCAGAGAGTGTCACAGAGAGTCAGAGACTGTCACAGTGTGACTCAGACAATGTCAGAGAGAGTCAGAGAGTGTCGCAGTGTGTCTCAGAGAGTGTCAGAGTATGTCAGAGATTGCAACAGTGTGTCACAGTCTGTCAGAGAGTGACAAAGTGTGCCTCAGAGAATGTCACGGTGTGTCTCACAGAGAGTCAGAAAGTGTCACAGTGTCTCAGTGGGTGTCGCAGTGTGTCAGAGAATGTCACAGTATGTCAGAGAGAGAGTCAGAGAGATCCACAGTGTGTTTCATACAGAGTAACAAAATGTCACAGTATGTCACAGTCTGTCAGAGAGTATCATAGTCTTTCTAGGAGAGTGATAAAGAGAGTCGGAGAGTGGCACAGTGTGTCAGTGGGTGTCACAGTATGACTTTAAGAGTGTCAGAGAATGTCAAAGTGGGTCTCAGAGAGTGTCAGAGAGAGTTCAAAAGTGTCACAGTGTGTCACAGTCTGTCAAAGGGTGTTACAATGTTTTTCAGAGAGTGTCACAGTGGGTCTCAGAGAGAGTCAGAGAATGTCACAGTGTGTTACAGAGTGTGTCAATGAGGGTCAGAATGTGTCACAGTGTGTCTCAGAGAGTGTCACAGTGTGTCTCAGGGAGTGTCAGAGAGAGCCATGGAGTGTCACAGTGTGTCACAGTCTGTCAAAAAGTGTCAGAGATTATCACAGTGTTTTAGAGAGGGATACAGTATATCTCTGAGAGTGTCAGGAAGTGTCACAGTATCTTAGAGAGTGTCACAGTGTGTAAGAGATTGTTACAGTGTGTCACAGTCTGTCAGAGAGTGTCACAGTGTGCCTCAGAGAGTGACACAGTGTGTCTCACAGAGTGTCAGAAAGTGTCATAGTGTCTCAGTGGGTGTCACAGTGTGTTAGGGATTGTCACAGCGTGGCAGAGAGAGAGTCAGAGAGTGTCACAGTGTGTCAGAGAGTGTCACAGTGTGTCTCAGAAAATGTCAGGGTCTGTCGGAGCGTGTCTTAGTGTGTCAGAGGGAGTCAGAAAGTGTCAGAGTTGTCTCAGAGTGTGTCAGAGAGTTTCACAGTGTTTCAGAGAGTGTCACATTGTGACAGAGAGTGTCAGAGAGAATCAGAGAGTCACAGTTTATCACAGTCTGTCAGAAAGTGTCACAGTGAGTCAGAGATTGTCACAGTGTGTCAGAGATTGTCACAGCGTGTCAGAGAGAGAGTCAGACAGTGTCCCACTGTGACAGAGAGTGTCACAAACTGTCTCATATTGTGTCAGAAAATGTCAGAGAGAGGCAGAGCGTGTGACAGTGTGTGTCAGAGTGTCACAGTGTGTCTCAGACAAAGTAAGGGAGTGTCAGAGAGAGCTAGAGAGAGTCACAGTGTGTTTCAAAGAGTATCGGAGAGAGTCAGAGAGTGTGTCTCTGAGAGTATCAGAGAATGTCAGAGAGCGTCCCAGTGTGTAAGAGAGTGTCACAGTGTGTCAGAGAGTGCCATAGTGCGTCTCAGAGAGAGTCAGAGAGTGTAACAGTGTATCTCACAGAGTGTCAAAAGTTGTCACAGTGTCTCAGTGGGTGTCACAGTGTGTCAGAGAGAGGGTCAGAGAGTGTCACAGTATGTCAGAGAGTGTCACAGTGTGTCTCAGAGAGAGTCAGAGAGTGTCACAGAGTGTCTCATACAGAGTCAAAAAGTGTCAGTCTGTCAGAGAGTATCGCAGTGTTTCTCAGAGAGTGACAGCAAGAGTCAGAGAGCGGCACAGCGTGTAAGAGAGTTGCACAGTATGTCACAGAGAGAGTCATATAGTGTCACAGTGGATCTCAGAGACAAAGTGAAAAAGTGTCGCAGTCTGTCAGAAAGTGTCACAGCGTCTTTCAGAGAGTGTCAGAGAAAGTCACAGTCTGTCTCAGACGGTCAAAGAGGGACAGAGTGTGTCACGGTGTGTCTCAGAGGGTCACAGTGTGTCAGTGTCGGTCAGAGAGTGTCACAGTGTGACTCAGACAGTGTCAGAGTGTTTCAGAGACTGTCGAAGTGTGTCTCAGAGAGTGTCAGAGAATGTCAGAGATTGTCACAGTATGTCACATTCTGTCAGAGAGTGTCACAGTGTGACTCAGACAGTGTCAGAGTGAGTCAGAGAGTGTCAAACTGGGTCTCAGAGAGAGTCATAGAGAGTCAAAAAGTGTCACAGTCTGTCAGAAAGAGTCACAATGTTTTTCAGAGAGTGTCAGAGAGTGTCACAGTGTGTGACAGAGAGTGTCAAAGAGGGTCAGAGTGTGTCACAGTGTGTCTCAAAGAGTGTCACAGTGTGTCTCAAGGGGTATCAGAGAGAGTCAGGCAGTGTCACAGTCTACAAGAGAGTGTCACAGTCTGCGTCAGAGCGCGTCAGAGATTATCACAGTGTCTTCGAGAGTGTCACAGTGTGTCTCAAGGAGTGTCAGAGAGAGTCAGAGATTGTCACAGTGTGTCACAGTCTGTCAGAGAGTGTCACAGAGTGCCTCAGAGAGCGGCAGAGAGTATCACAATGTTTTAGAGAGGGATGCAGTATGTCTCTGAGAGGGTCAGAAAGTGTCACAGTGTCTAAGAGAATGTCACAGTGTGTCGGAGAATGTCACAGTGTGTCTCATAGAGTGTCAGAAAGTGTCACAGTGTCTCAGTTGTTGTCACAGTGTGTCAGAGAGCGAGTCAGAGAGTGCCACAGTGTGTCAGCGAGTGTCACAGTATGTTTCATGCAGAGTCAAAAAGTGTCAGAGTCTTTCAGAGAGTATCACAGTGTTTCTCAGAGAGTGACAGAGACAGTCAGAGAGCGGCACAGCGAGTAAGAGAATGTCACAATCTGTCTCAGACAGTGTCAGTGAGAGTCAGAGTATGTCACAGTGTGTCGCAGACAGTCAGAGAGAGACAGAAAGTATCACAGTGTGTCACAGTCTGTCAGAGCGTGTCATAGTGTGTCTCAGAGATTGTCTGAGTCAGAAAGTGCCACAGTGTGTCACAGTCTGTCAAGATTTGTTACTATGTCTTTCAGAGCATTTCGGAGAGAGTCAGAGAGTGTCACAGTCTGTCTCAGAGATTGTCAGAGGTGATCAGAGTTTTTTTGAAGGTCAAAGTCTGTCAGAGAGTGTCACAGAGTGCCTCAGAGAGCGGCAGAGAGTATCACAATGTTTTAGAGAGGGATACAATATGTCTCTGAGAGTGTCAGAAAGTGTCACAGTGTCTAAAAGAGTGTCACAGTGTGTCAGAGAATGTCCCAGTGTGTCTCATAGAGTGTCGGAAAGTGTCACAGTGTCTCAGTTGGTGTCACAGTGTGTCAGTGAGCGAGTCAGAGAGTGTCACAGTGTGTCAGAGAGTGTCACAGTATATTTCATGCAGAGTCAAAAAGTGTCAGAGTCTTTCAGAGTATCACAGTGTTTCTCAGAGAGTGACAGAGACAGTCAGAGAGTGGCACAGCGCCTAAGAGAATGTCACAGTCTGTCTCAGACAGTGTCAGTTAGAGTCAGAGTATGTCACAGTGTGTCACAGACAGTCAGAGAGAGACAGAAAGTATCACAGTGTGTCACAGTCTGTCAGAGTGTGTCATAGTGTGTATCAGACATTCTCAGAGAGAGTCAGAAAGTGCCACAGTGTGTCACAGTCTGCCAGAAATTGTTACTATGTCTTTCAAAGAGTGTCAGATAGAGTCAGAGAGCGCAACAGTGTATCGTACTGTGCTTCAGAGCATGTGAGAGAGAGTCAGAGAGTGTCACAGTCTGTCTCAGAGATTGTCAGAGGTGGTCAGAGATTTTCTGAAGGTAACAGTCTGTCAAAGAGTGTCACAGAGTGCCTCAGAGAGCGGCAGAGAGTATCACAATGTTTTAGAGAGGGATACAGTATGTCTCTGAGAGGTTCAGAAAGTGTCACAGTGTCTAAGAGAGTGTCACAGTGTGTCAGAGAATGTCACAGTGTGTCTCACAGAGTGTCAGAAAGAGTCACAGTGTCTCAGTTGGTGTCACAGTGTGTCAGAGAGTGAGTCAGAGAGTGTCATAGTGTGTCAGAGAGAGTCATAATGTGTTTCATGCAGAGTCAAAAAGTGTCAGAGTCTTTCAGAGAGTATCACAGTGTTTCTCAGAGAGTGACAGAGACAGTCAGAGAGCGGCACAGCGCCTAAGAGAATGTCACAGTCTGTCTCAGACAGTGTCAGTGAGAGTCAGAGTATGTCACAGTGTGTCGCAGACAGTCAGAGAGAGTCAGAAAGTACCACAATGTATCACAGTCTGTCAGAGCGTGTCATAGTGTGTCTCAGACATTGTCAGAGAGAGTCAGAAAGTGCCACAGTGTGTCACAGTCTGTCAGAAATTGTTACCATGTGTTTCAGAGAGTGTCAGATAGAGTCAGAGAGCGTCACGGTGTATCGTACTGTGCCTCAGAGCATGTCAGAGAGAGTCAGAGAGTGGCACAGTCTGTCTCAGAGATTGTCAGAGGTGGTCAGAGTTTTTCTGAAGGTCACAGTCTGTCAGAGAGTGTTACAGTGTGTCTCAGTGAGTGAGTGAAAGAGGGAAAGAGTGTCACAGAGTGCTTCAGAGACTGTCAGAGAGTCACAGTCTGTCTCAGAGAGTGTCAGAGAGGGTCAGAGAGTCCACAGTGTGTCTGAAGAGTGTCACTGTGTCACAGAGTATGTCACAGTGTGTCGCGGTGTGTCACAGTGTGTCTCAGAGAATGTCAGAGTGTGTCAGATAGAGTCACATTGTGTCTCAGAGAGTGTCACAGTGTGTCACTGAGTGTCACAGAGTGTCACAGAATGTCACAGTGTGTCTCAGAGTGTCAGAGTGAGTCAGAAAGTGTCACAGTGTGTCACCGAGAGTGTCAAACTGCGTCACAGTCTGTATGAGAAGGTTACAGTGTATTTCAGAGTTTATCAGAAAGACTCAGCGAGTGTCACAGCGAGTCATGCTGTGTCTCAGAGAGTGTCAAAGAGAGTCAGAGAGTGTTACAGTGTGCCGCAGAGAGTGTCAGAGTGGGTCAGAGAATGTCACAGTTTGTCTCAGACAGTAAGAGAGAGTCAGAAAGTGTCACAGTGTGTCTCCGAGAGTGTCACATTGTGTCACAGTCTGCAAGAGAAGGTTACAGTTTATTTCACAGTGCCTCAGAGAGAGTCAGAGAGGGTCACAGTGACTCAGACTGTGTCTCAGAGAGTGTCAGAGAGTGTCAGAGAGTGTCACAGTGTGTCTCCGAGAGTGTCACAGTGTGTCACAGTCTGCAAGAGAAGGTTACAGTTTATTTCAGAGTTCATTAGAGAGTATCAGACAGGGTCACAGTGAATCAGACTAAGTCTCAGAGTTTGTGAGAGAGGGTTAGCGTTTGTCTCAGAGAGGGTCACAGTGCGTGAGAGAGTGTCAACGTGTGTCAAAGTCTGTCAGAGAGTGTCGTATTGTGTTTTAAATTGTCAGAGAGAGTCACAGTGTGTCTCAGAGAATGTCAGCGTGTCAGATAGAGTCATAGTGTGTCTCAGAGAGTATCACAGTGTGTCTCAGAGAATGTCCGAGCGAGTCAGAGAGTGTCACAGTGTGTCAGAGAGTGTCATAGTGTGTTACAGAGAGTGTCAGAGAGTTTCACAATCTATCAGAATGTCACAGTGTGTATCAGTGAGTGTCAGAGTGTCGCAGTGTGTCTCAGAGTGTCAGAGAGAGTCGCAGTGTGTCTCACAGTTTCAGGGTGAGTCACAGTGTGTCTCAGAGTGTCAGAGAATGTCACTGTGTGTCTCAGAGTTTCAGGGTGCGTCACACTGCGTCTCAGAGAGCCAGAGAATGTCACAGTGTGTCTTAGAGATTGTCAGGGAGCTTCAGACAGTGTCACAGTCTGTCTGAGAGGGGTTCAGAGTGTGTTACCGTGTGTCACAGTCCGTCAGAGAGTGTTACAGCGTCACTCAGAGAGTGTCAGAGAAAGACAGAGAGTGTCACAGTGTGTCTCAGAGACTGTTACGTCGTGTCTCAGAGAGTGTCAGAGAGGGTCAGAGAGTGTCACATTGTGTCACAGTCTGTAAGAGAAGGTTACAGTGTATTTCAGAGCGTTTCAGAGAGAGTCACAGAGTATCACAGTGAGTCATGCTGTGTCTCAGAGCGTGTCTGAGAGGGTCAGCGTTTGCTCAGAGAGGGGCAGCGTTCGCTCAGAGAGGGTCACAGTCTGTCAGAGAGTGTCACAGAGTGTCTCAGAGAGTGACAGAAAGAGTCAGAGAGTGTCACAATGTGTCGAAGAGAGTTTCAGAGAAAGTTAGAGCGTGTCACAGTTTGTCAGAGTCTGTCAGAGAGTGTCACAGTGTGCCTCAGAGAAAGTCAGAGAATGTCACAGTGCGTTCAGTCTGTCAGAGCGAGTCATAGTGTGTCACAATCTGTCAGAAATTGTTATCGTGTGTTTCAGAGAGTGTCAGATCGAGTCAGTGAGCGTCACAGTGTATCGTACTGTGCCTCAGAGAATATCAGAGAGAGTCAGAGAGTGTCACAGTCTGTCTCAGAGAGTGTCACAGTGTGTCTCGGAGAGTCTCGCAGAGTGTCTCCGGGAGTCAGAGACAGTCAAAAGTGTCATAGTCTGTCTCAGAGAGTGTCACAGTCTGTGAGAGAGTGTCACAGAGTGCCTCAGAGAGTCTCAGAGAAAGTCAGAGAATGTCACAGTCTGTCAGAGACTGTCTCAGAGAGTGTCACAGTGTGTATCAGACAGTCAGAGAGAGTCAGAAAGTGTCACAGTGCGTCTCCGAGAGTGTCGCAGTATGTCACAGTCTGCAAGAGATGGTTACAGTTTATTTCAGAGTTCATCAGAGAGAGTCAGACAGGGTCACAGTGAATCAGACTATGTCTCAGAGTTTGTGAGAGAGGGTAAGTGTTTGTCTCAGAGAGGGTCAAAATGCGAGAGAGAGTGTCAACGTGTGTCAAAGTCTGTCAGAGAGTGTCGTATTGTGTTTTAAATTGTCATAGAGAGTCACAGTGTGTCTCAGAAAATGTCAGAGTGTCAGATAGAGTCATAGTGTGTCTCAGAGAGTATCACAGTGTGTTTCAGATAATGTCCGAGCGAGTCAGAGAGTGTCACAGTGTGTCAGAGAGTGTCATGGTGTGTTACAGAGAGTGTCAGAGAGTGTCACAATCTGTCAGAATGTCACAGTGTGTATCAGTGACTGTCAGAGAGAGTCGCAGTGTGTCTCAGAGAGTCAGAGAGTGTCACAGTGTGTCTCAGAGTTACATGATGAGTTACAGTGTGTCTCAGAGAGTCAGAGAATGCCACAGAGTGTCTCAGGGATTGTCAGGGAGCGTCAGACATTGTCACAGTCTGTCTCAGAGGGGGTCAGAGTGTGTCATACTATGTCACAGTCTGTCAGAGAGTGTCAAAGTGTGTCTCAGAGAGTCAGAGAGAGTCAAACGTGTCACAGTCTGTCTCAGAGAGTGTCACAGTCTGTGAGAGAGTGTCACAGAGTGCCTCAGAGAGTCTCAGAGAAAGTCAGGGAATATCACAGTCTGTCAGAGAGTGTCACAGTGCATCTCCGAGAGTGTCACAGTGTGTCACAGTCTGCAAGAGAAGGTTACAGTTTATTTCAGAGTTCATCAGAGAGAGTCAGACAGGGTCACAGTGAATCAGATTATGTCTCAGAGTTTGTAAGAGAGGGTCAGCGTTTGTCTCAGAGAGGGTCACAGTTAGTGAGAGAGTGTCAACGTGTGACAAAGCCTGTCAGAGGGTGTCGTATTGTGTTTTAGATTGTCAGAGAGAGTCAGAAAATGTCACAGTGAGACATGCTGTGTCTCACAGAGATTCAAAAAGTGTCACTGTTGGTCTGAGAGAGTGTCTGAGAGGGTCAGAAACTGTCAGAAACTGTTACCGTGTGTTTCAGAGAGTGTCAGATCGAGTCAGAGAGCGTCACAGTGTATCGTACTGTGGCTCAGATAATGTCAGAGAGTGTCATAGTCTGTCTCAGAGAGTGTCAGAGGTGGTCAGAGTTTGTCTGAGGGTCACAGTCTGTCAGAGAGTGTTACAGTGTGTCTCAGAGAGAGACAGGAAGAGGGAAAGAGTTTTACAGAGTGCTTAAGAGACTGTCACATAGAGTCAGAGAGTGACACAGTCTGTCTCACAGAGTTTCAGAGATAGTCAGAGGATGTCACAGTGTGTCGGCGTGAGTCGCAGTGTGTCTCAGAGTAAGTCAGAGAATGTCACAGTGTGTCACAATCTGTCAGAGAGTCACAGTGTGTCTCAGAGAAAGTCCGAGAGAGTCAGAGAGTGTCACAGTGTGTCAGAGAGTGTCACAGTCTTTCAGAATGTGTCACAGTGTGTTTCAGAGAGCGTCAGAGCGTGTCACAGTGTGTCTCAGAGACGGGCAGAGAGTGTCACAGTGTGTCTCAGAGTGTACCAGAGAGAGTCAGAAAGTGTTACAGTGTGTCTCCGAGAGTGTCACAGTGGGTCACAGTTTGTAAGAGAAGGTTACAGTGTATTTCAGAGTGAGTCAGAGAGTGTCACAGTGAGTCATGCTGTGTCTCAGAGAGTGTCAGTGAGGCTCAGAAAGAGTCACAGTGGGTCACAATCTGTCAGAGAATGTCACAGTATGCCTCAGAATGTGTCAGAGAGAGTCAGAGAGTGTCACAGAGTGTATAAGAGAGTGTCAGAGAAAGTCAGAGAATGTCACAATGAGTCACAGTCTGTCAGAGAGTGTTATAGTGTGTCTCAAAGAGTGTCAGAGAGTGTTACAGTTTGTCTCAGAGAGTGTCAGAGAGTGTCACAGTGTCTCAGAGCACGGTACCGTGCGTCAGGGAGTCTCACAGTCGGTCAGAGAGTGTCAGAGTGTGTCAGAGACTGTCAGAGAGTGTCACAGTGTGCCTCAGAGAAAGTCAGATAGTGTCACAGTGTGTTACAGTCTGTCAGAGCGTGTCATGGTGTGTCACAATTTGTCAGAAATTGTTATCGTGTGTTTCAGAGAGTGTCAAATTGAGTCAGTGAGCGTCACAGTGTATCATACTGTGCCTCAAGAATGTCAGAGAGAGTCAGAGAGTGTCACAGTGTGTCTCAGAGAGTGTCAAAGTGTGTTTCAGAGAGTCAGAGAGAGTCAAACGTGTGACAGTCTGTCTCAGAGAGTGTCACAGAATGTGAGAGAATGTCACAGAGTGCCTCAGAGAGTCTCAGAGAAAGTCAGGGAATATCACAGTCTGTCAGAGAGTGTCACAGTGTGTCTCAGAGTGTGTCACAGTGTATGTCAGAGTTTGTAAGAGAAAGTCAGAAAGTGTCACAGTACATCTCCGAGAGTGTCAGTGTGTCACAGTCTGCAAAAGAAGGTTACAGTTTATTTCAGAGTTCATCAGAGAGAGTCAGACAGGGTCACAGTGAATCAGATTATGTCTCAGAGTTTGTAAGAGAGGGTCATCGTTTGTCTCAGAGAGGGTCACAGTTAGTGAGAGAGTCTCAACGTGTGTCAAAGCCTGTCAGAGTGTGTCGTATTGTGTTTTAGATTGTCAGAGAGAGTCAGAGAGTGTCACAGTGAGACATGCTGTGCCTCACAGAGGTTCAGAAAGTGTCACTGTGTGTCTGAGAGAGTGTCTGAGAGGGTCAGCGCATTTCTCAGGGAGGGTCCCAGTCTGTCAGAGAGTGTTACATTGTGTCAGAGAGAGTGACAGAAATAGTCAGAGACTGTCACAATGTGTCTAAGACAGTGTTAGTGAAAGTCAGAGAGTGCCACAATTTGTCAGAGTCTGTCAGAGAGTTGTACAGTGTGCCTCAGAGAGTGCCTCAGAGAAAGTCAGAGAGTGTGTCACAGTCTGTCAGAGGATGTCATAGTGTGTCACATTCTGTCAGAAATTGTGGCACTCTCTGACTTTCACTAACACTGTCTTAGACACATTGTGACAGTCTCTGACTATTTCTGTCACTCTCTGTGACACAATGTAACACTCTCTGACAGACTGTGACCCTCCCTGAGAAAAGCGCTGACCCTCTCAGACACTCTCTCAGACACACAGTGACACTTTCTGAATCTCTGTTTCAGAGAGTGTCAGACCGAGTCAGAGAGCGTCACAGTGTATCGTACTGTGGCTCAGAGAATGTCAGAGAGTGTCACAGTCTGTCTCAGAGAGTATCAGAGGTGGTCAGAGTCTGTCTGAGGGTCACAGTCTGTCAGGGAGTGTTACAGTGTGTCTCAGAGAGTGACAGGAAGAAGGAAAGAGTTTCAAAGAGTGCTTCAGAGACTGTCAGAGAGAGTCAGAGAGTGACACAGTCTGTCTCAGAGAGTTTCAGAGATAGTCAGAGTATGTCACAGTGTGTCGGCGTGAGTCACAGTGTGTCTCAGAGTAAGTTAGAGAGTGTCACAGTGTGTCACAGTAAGTCAGAGAGTATTACAGTGTGTCTCAGAGAGTGCCATAGAGAATCAGAGAATGTCACAGTGTGTCACAATCTGTCAGAGTGTCACAGTATGTCTCAGAGAATGTCCGAGTGAGTCAGAGAGTGTCACAGTCTTTCACAGAGTGTCACAGTCTGTTTCAGAGAGTGTCAGAGAGTGTCACAGTGTGTCTCAGAGAGGGGCAGAGAGTGTCACTGTGTGTCTCAGAGTGTATCAGAGAGAGTCGGAGAATGTTACATTGTGTCACAGTCTGTCAGAGAGTGTTATAGTGTGTCTCAGAGAGTGTCAGAGAGTGTTACAGTGTGTCCCAGAGAGTGTCACAGAGTCTCAGAGAATGTCACCGTGTGTTATGGAGGGTCGCAGTCAGTCAGAGAGTGTCACCTTGTGTTTCAGCGAGAGTCAGAGAGTGTCACAGTGTGTCACAGTGAGTGTCAGAGAGGGTCAGAGAGTGTCAGATATATTCACAGTGTGTCTCAGACAGTGTCACATTGTGTCTTAGAGAGTGTCAGAGAGTCAGAGAGTGTCACTGTGTCAGAGCCTGTCATATTGTGTCACAGAACGTGTCAGAGAGTGTCACTGTGTGTCACAGAGAGTGTCAGAGAGGGTCAGAGAGAGTCACAGTGAGTCATGCTGTGTCTCAGAGACATTCAGAAAGTGTCACAGTGTGTCTCAGAGAGTGTCAAAGTGCATCACAGTCTGTAAGAGAAGATTACAATGTATTTCAGAGTGTATCAGAGAGAGTCATAAAGTGTCACAGTGAGTCAGAGAGTGTCAGAGAGAGTTACAGAGGCTCACAGTCTGTCAGAGAATGTCACAGTGTGCCTCATAATGTGTCAGAGAGAGTCAGAGAATGTCACATTGTGTCACAGTCTGTCAGAGAGTGTTATAGTGTGTCTCAGAGAGTGTCAGAAAATGTTACAGTGTGTCCCAGAGAGTGTGACACGCTCTGACAGACTGTGACACATTGTGATACTTTCTGACTCTCTCTGGCTATCTGCGACACACTGTGACATACTCTGACTCTCACTGACACTGTCTGAGACAGACTGTGACATTCTCTTACGCGCTGTGCCTCTCTCTGAGTGTCACAGGGTCTCAGAGAATGTCACCATGTGTCATGGAGGGTCGCAGGCGGTCAGACAGTGTCACCGTGTGTTTCAGCGAGAGTCAGAGAGTGTCACAGTGTGTCACAGAGAAGGTCAGAGAGGGTCAGAGAGTGTCAGATATATTCACAATGTGTCTCAGACAGTGTCACACTGTGTCTCAGAGAGGGTTAGAGAGAGTCAGTGAGTGTCACTGTGTGTCAGAGTCTGTCATAGTGTGTCACAGACCGTGTCAGAGAGCGTCACAGTCTGTCAGAGAGTGTCACAGTGTGCCTCAGTGTGTCTCACAGTGTGGTACAGTCCGTGAGAGAGTGTCACAGTGTGCCTCACAGCGTCTCAGAGAAAGTCAGAGAACGTCACAGTGTGTCATAGTCTGTCAGAGAGTGTCATGGTGTGTCTCAGAGAGTGTCAGAAAGAGTCAGAGAGTGTTCCAGTGTGTCTCAGATGGTGCCAGACAGAGTCAGAAAGTGTCACAGTGTGTCTCCGAGAGTGTCACGGTGTGTCACAGTCTGCAAGAGAAGGTTACAGTTTATTTCAGAGTTCATCAGAGAGTCAGAGAGGGTAACAGTGCATCAGACTGCGTCTCAGAGAGGGTCAGCGTCTGTCTCATAGAGGGTCACAGTTAGTGAGAGTGTGTCAATGTGTGTCACAGTCTGTCAGAGAGTGTCATATTGTGTTTCAGAGATTGTCAGAGAGAGTCAGAGAATGTCACAGTGTGTCACAGACTGTCAGAGAGAGTCACAGGGTGTCTCAGAGAATGTCAGAGCGTGTCAGACAGAGTCATATTGTGTCTCAGAGAGTGACAGATAGAGTCACAATGTGTCTCAGAGAGCGTCACAGTGTGTATCAGAGGGCGTCCGAGACCGTCAGAGATTGTCACAATGTGTCAAGGAATGTCGTAGTCTGTCACAGAGCGTATCACAGAGTATCACAGTCTGTCAGAGAGTGTCACAGCGTGTTTCAGAAAGTGTCAGAGAGTGCCACAGATAGTCAGAGAGTGTCACAGTGTGTCAGAGAGTGTCACTGTGTGTTTCAGAGTGTGTCAGAGATGGTCAGTCAGTGTCTCAGAGTGTCAAAGTGAGTTACAGTGTGTCTCAGAGAATCAGAGTGTCACAGTGTGTCTAAGAGAGTGTCAGAGAGCGTCAGAGAGTGTCACAGTCTGTCTCAGAGAGGGTCAGAACGTGTCACAGTGTGTCTCAGTCTGTCAGCGAGTGTCACAGTGTGCCTCAGAGAGTGTCAGAGAAAGTCAGAGAGTGTTGCAGTGTGTCTCAGAGAGTGTCAGAGAGGGTCAGAGAGTGTCACAGTCTGTCTCAGAGAGTGTCACAGTGTGTCAGAGAGTGTCATAGTGTGTCACAGAGAGTGTCAGAGAGTGTCACAATCTGTCACAGTGAATCAGATTATGTCTCAGAGTTTGTAAGAGAGAGTCAGCGTTTGTCTGAGAGAGGGTCACAGTTAGTGAGAGAGTCTCAACGTATGTCAAAGCATGTCAGAGAGTGTCGTATTGTGTTTGAGATTGTCAGAGAGAGTCAGAGAGTGTCACAGTGTGTCACAGCCTGTCAGTGAGAGTCACAGTGTGTCTCAGAGAATGTCAGAGTGTCATATAGAGTCATAGTGTGTCTCAGAGTGTCACAGTGTGTTTCAGAGAATGTCCAATAGAGTCAGAGAATGTCACAGTGTTTCAGAGAGTGTCACAATCTGTCAGAGTGTCACAGTGTGTATCAGTGAGTGTCAGACAGTGTCACAGTGTATCTCAGTGAGTGTCAGCGAGAGTCACAGTGTGTTTCAGAGTATCACAGAGAGTCAGAGAGTGTCACAGTGTTTCAGAGAGTGCCATAGTGTGTCACATAGAGTGTCAGAGAGTGTCAAACAGTGACACAGTCTGTCTCAGAGAGGGTCAGAGTGTGTCACAGTGTGTCACAGTCTGTCAGAGAGTTGTACAGTGTGCCTCAGAGAGTGTCAGAGAAAGTCAGGGAGTGTTACAGTGAGTCTCAGAGAGTGTCAGAAAGTGTCACAGTCTGTCTCAGAGAGTGTCACAGTGTGTCTCAGAGAGTGTCACAGTCTTTAAGAGAAGGTTACAGTGTATTTCAGAGCGTATAAGAGAGTGTCAGAGAGTGTCACAGTGAGTCATGCTGTGTCTCAGAGCGTGTCTGAGAGGGTCAGCGTTTGCTCAGAGAGGGTCACAGTCTGTCAGAGAGCTTCACAGTCTGTCAGAGTTATTACTGTGTGTCTCAGAGAGTGACAGAAAGAGTCAGAGAGTGTCACAATGTGTCTAAGAGAGTGGCAGAGAAAGTCAGAGAGTTTCACAGTTTGTCAGTCTCTGTCAGTCAGTGTCACAGTGTGCCTCAGAGAAAGTAGGAGAGTGTCACAGTGCGTTACAGTCTGTCAGAGCGTGTCATAGTGTGTCTCAATTTGTCAGAAATTGTTATTGTGTGTTTCAGAGAGTGTCAGATAGAGTCATAGCGTGTCTCAGAGAGTGTCACAGTGTGTCTCAGAGAATGTCCGAGCGAGTCAGAGAGTGTCTCAGAGTGTCAGAGAGTGTCATAGTGTGTTAGAGAGAGTGTCAGAGAGTGTCGCAATCTGTCACAGTGTCACAGTGTGTCTCAGAGTTTCCGGGAGAGTCACAGTGTGTCTCAGAGTATCACAGAGTGTCAGAGAATGTCACAGTGTGTCTCAGAGATTCAGGGTGAGACACAGTCTGTCTCAGAGGGCTTCAGTGTGTGTCACAGTGTGTCACAGTCTGTCAGAGAGTTGTACAGTGTGCCTCAGAGAGTGTCAGAGAAAGTCAGAGAGTGTTACAGTGTGTCTCAGAGAGTGTTTCATCGTATCTCAGAGAGTGTTAGAGAGGGTCAGAGAGTGTCACAGTGTGTCACAGTCTGTAAGAGAAGGTTACAGTGTATTTCAGAGCGTATCAGAGAGAGTCAGAGAGTGTCACAGTCTTTCAGAGAGTGTCACAGTGTGTTTCAGAGAGTGTCAGAGAGTGTCACAGTGTGTCTCAGAGAGTGTCGAGAGGGGCAGAGAGTGTCACAGTGTGTCTCAGAGTGTACCAGAGAGACTCAGAAAGTGTCACAGTGTAAATCCAAGAGTGTCACAGTGTGTCACAGTTTGTCAGAGAAGGTTACAGTGCATTTCAGAGTGTATCAGAGAGAGTCAGAGAGTGTCACAGTGAGTCATGCTGTGTCTCAAAGAGTGTCAGAGAGACTCAGAGATTGTCACAGTGTGTCAGAGAGAGAGTCAGACAGTGTCAGTGTGTCAGCGAGTGTCAGAGAGTGTCACAGAGTGTTTCATACAGATTCAAAAAGTGTCAGTCTGTCAGAGAGTATCACAGTGTTTCTCAGAGAGTGACAGCAAGAGTCAGAGAGCGGCACAGCGTGTAAGAGATTGGCACAGTATGGCTCAGAGAGAGTCAGAGAGTGTCACAGTGGGTCTCAGAGCGGGTCAGAGAAAGACAAAGTGTCACAGTCTGTCAGAGAGTGTCACAGCGTCTTTTAGAGAGTGTCAGAGAGAGTCACAGTCTGTCTCAGAATGTCAAAGAGGGTCAGAGTGTGTCACAGTGTGTCTCAGAGAGTGTCACAGTGTGTCAGTGTCGGTCAGAGAGTGTCACAGAGAGTCAGAGAGTGTCACAGTGTGACTCAGACAGTGTCAGAGTGTTTTAGAGACTGTCGCAGTGTGTCTGAGAGAGTGTCAGAGAATGTCAGAGATTGTCACAGTATGGCACATTCTGTCAGAGAGTGTCACTGTGTGACTCAGACAGTGTCAGACTGAGTCAGAGAGTGTCAAACTGGGTCTCAGAGAGTGTCATAGCGAGTCAAAAAGTGTCAGATTGTGTCACATTCTGTCAAAGAGTGTCACAATGTTTTTCACAGACTGTCAGAGAGTGTCACAGTGTGTGACAGAGAGTATCAAAGAGGGTCAGAGTGTGTCACAGTGTGTCTCAGGTAGTGTCACAGTGTGTCTCAAGGGGTGTCAGAGAGAGTCAGGCAGTGTCACAGTCTGTCACAGTCTGTCAGAGAGTGTCATAGCATGCCTCAGAGAGCGTCAGAGATTATCACAGTGTCTTTAAGAGTGTCACAGTGTGTCTTAAGGAATGTCAGAGAGAGTCAAAGATTGTCACAGTGTGTCACAGTCTGTCAGAGAGCGTCACAGAGTGCCTCAGAGAGCGGCAGAGAGTATCACAGTGTTTTAGAGAGGGATACAGCATGTCTATGAGAGGGTCAGAAAGTGTCACAGTGTCTAAGAGAATGTCACAGTGTGTCAGAGATCGTCACAGTGTGTCTCACAGAGTGTCAGAAAGAGTCACAGTCTCACAGTTGGTATCACAGTTTGTCAGAGAGCGAGTCAGAGAGTGTCATAGTGTGTCAGGGAGTGTCAGAATGTGTTTCATGCAGTGTCAAAAAGTGTCAGAGTCTTTCAGAGAGTATCACAGTGTTTCTCAGAGAGTGACAGAGACAGTCAGAGAGCGGCACAGCGCCTAAGAGAATGTCACAGTCTGTCTCAGACAGTGTCAGTGAGAGTCAGAGTATGTCACAGTGTGTCGCAGACAGTCAGAGAGAGTCAGAAAGTATCAAAGTGTGTCACAGTCTGTCAGAGAAGGTTACAGTGTATTTCAGAGTGTATCAGAGAGAGTCAGAGAGTGTCACAGTGAGTCATGTTGTGTCTCAAAGAGTGTCAGAGAGACTCAGAGATTTTCAGTGTGTCAGAGAGAGAGTCAGACAGTGTCAGTGTGTCAGCGAGTGTCAGAGAGTGTCACAGAGTGTTTCATACAGATTCAAAAAGTGTCAGTCTGTCAGAGAGTATCACAGTGTTTCTCAGAGAGTGACAGCAAGAGTCAGAGAGAGGCACAGCGTGTAAGAGATTGGCACAGTATGGCTCAGAGAGAGTCAGAGAGTGTCACAGTGGGTCTTAGAGCGGGTCAGAGAAAGACAAAGTGTCACAGTCTGTCAGAGAGTGTCACAGCGTCTTTTAGAGAGTGTCAGAGAGAGTCACAGTCTGTCTCAGAATGTCAAAGAGGGTCAGAGTGTGTCACAGTGTGTCTCAGAGAGTGTCACAGTGTGTCAGTGTCGGTCAGAGAGTGTCACAGAGAGTCAGAGAGTGTCACAGTGTGACTCAGACAGTGTCAGAGTGTTTTAGAGACTGTCGCAGTGTGTCTGAGAGAGTGTCAGAGAATGTCAGAGATTGTCACAGTATGGCACATTCTGTCAGAGAGTGTCACTGTGTGACTCAGACAGTGTCAGAATGAGTCAGAGAGTGTCAAACTGGGTCTCAGAGAGTGTCATAGCGAGTCAAAAAGTGTCAGATTGTGTCACATTCTGTCAAAGAGTGTCACAATGTTTTTCACAGACTGTCAGAGAGTGTCACAGTGTGTGACAGAGAGTATCAAAGAGGGTCAGAGTGTGTCACAGTGTGTCTCAGGTAGTGTCACAGTGTGTCTCAAGGGGTGTCAGAGAGAGTCAGGCAGTGTCACAGTCTGTCACAGTCTGTCAGAGAGTGTCATAGCATGCCTCAGAGAGCGTCAGAGATTATCACAGTGTCTTTAAGAGTGTCACAGTGTGTCTTAAGGAATGTCAGAGAGAGTCAAAGATTGTCACAGTGTGTCACAGTCTGTCAGAGAGCGTCACAGAGTGCCTCAGAGAGCGGCAGAGAGTATCACAGTGTTTTAGAGAGGGATACAGCATGTCTATGAGAGGGTCAGAAAGTGTCACAGTGTCTAAGAGAATGTCACAGTGTGTCAGAGATCGTCACAGTGTGTCTCACAGAGTGTCAGAAAGAGTCACAGTCTCACAGTTGGTATCACAGTTTGTCAGAGAGCGAGTCAGAGAGTGTCATAGTGTGTCAGGGAGTGTCAGAATGTGTTTCATGCAGTGTCAAAAAGTGTCAGAGTCTTTCAGAGAGTATCACAGTGTTTCTCAGAGAGTGACAGAGACAGTCAGAGAGCGTAAGAGAATGTCACAGTCTGTCTCAGACAGTGTCAGTGAGAGTCAGAGTATGTCACAGTGTGTCGCAGACAGTCAGAGAGAGTCAGAAAGTATCAAAGTGTGTCACAGTCTGTCAGAGAAGGTTACAGTGTATTTCAGAGTGTATCAGAGAGAGTCAGAGAGTGTCACAGTGAGTCATGTTGTGTCTCAAAGAGTGTCAGAGAGACTCAGAGATTTTCAGTGTGTCAGAGAGAGAGTCAGACAGTGTCAGTGTGTCAGCGAGTGTCAGAGAGTGTCACAGAGTGTTTCATACAGATTCAAAAAGTGTCAGTCTGTCAGAGAGTATCACAGTGTTTCTCAGAGAGTGACAGCAAGAGTCAGAGAGAGGCACAGCGTGTAAGAGATTGGCACAGTATGGCTCAGAGAGAGTCAGAGAGTGTCACAGTGGGTCTTAGAGCGGGTCAGAGAAAGACAAAGTGTCACAGTCTGTCAGAGAGTGTCACAGCGTCTTTTAGAGAGTGTCAGAGAGAGTCACAGTCTGTCTCAGAATGTCAAAGAGGGTCAGAGTGTGTCACAGTGTGTCTCAGAGAGTGTCACAGTGTGTCAGTGTCGGTCAGAGAGTGTCACAGAGAGTCAGAGAGTGTCACAGTGTGACTCAGACAGTGTCAGAGTGTTTCAGAGACTGTCGCAGTGTGTCTGAGAGAGTGTCAGAGAATGGCAGAGGTTGTCACAGTATGGCAAATTCTGTCAGAGAGTGTCACTGTGTGACTCAGACAGTGTCAGAGTGAGTCAGAGAGTGTCAAACTGGGTCTCAGAGAGTGTCATAGAGAGTCAAAAAGTGTCACATTGTGTCACATTCTGACAAAGAGTGTCACAATGTTTTTCACAGACTGTCAGAGAGTGTCACAGTGTGTGACAGAGAGTATCAAAGAGGGTCAGAGTGTGTCACAGTGTGTCTCAGATTGTGTCACAGTGTGTCTCAAGGGGTGTCAGAGAGAGTCAGGCAGTGTCACAGTCTGTCACAGTCTGTCAGAGAGTGTCACAGCATGCCTCAGAGAGCGTCAGAGATTATCACAGTGTCTTTGAGAGTGTCACAGTGTGTCTTAAGGAATGTCAGAGAGAGTCAAAGATTGTCACAGTGTGTCACAGTCTGTCAGAGAGCGTCACAGAGTGCCTCAGAGAACGGCAGAGAGTATCACAGTGTTTTAGAGAGGGATGCAGTATGTCTCTGAGAGGGTCAGAAAGTGTCACAGTGTCTAAGAGAATGTCACAGTGTGTAAGAGATCGTCACAGTGTGTCTCACAGAGTGTCAGAAAGAGTCACAGTGTCTCAGTTCGTATCACAGTTTGTCAGAGAGCGAGTCAGAGAGTGTCATAGTGTGTCAGGGAGTGTCACAATGTGTTTCATGCAGTGTCAAAAAGTGTCAGAGTCTTTCAGAGAGTATCACAGTGTTTCTCAGAGAGTGACAGAGACAGTCAGAGAGCGTAAGAGAATGTCACAGTCTGTCTCAGACAGTGTCAGTGAGAGTCAGAGTATGTCCCATGGTGTCGCAGATAGTCAGAGAGAGTCAGAAAGTATCACAATGTGTCACAGTCTGTCAGAGCGTGTCATAGTGTGTCTCAGACATTGTCAGAGAGAGTCAGATAGCGCCACAGTATGTCACAGTCTGTCAGAAATTGTTACCATGTGTTTCAGAGAGTGTCAGATCGAGTCAGAGAGCGTCACAGTGTATCGTACTGTGCCTCAGAGCATGTCAGAGAGAGTCAGAGAGTGTCACAGTCTGTCTCAGAGATTGTCAGAGGTGGTCAGAGTTTTTCTGAAGGTCACAGTCTGTCAGAGAGTGTTACAGTGTGTCTCAGTGAGTGAGAGAAAGAGGGAAAGAGTGTCCCAGAGTGCTTCAGAGACTGTCAGAGAGAGTCACAGTCTGTCTCAGAGAGTGTCAGAGAGGGTCAGAGAGTCCATAGTGTGTCTGCGAGAGTGTCACTGTGTCGCAGAGTATGTCACAGTGTGTCGCAGTGTGTCACAGTGTGTCTCAGAGAATGTCAGAGAGTGTCAGAGTGAGTCACAGTGTTTCTCAGAGAGTGACAGCAAGAGTTAGAGAGCGGCACAGCGTGTAAGGGAGTGGCACAGTATGCCTCAGAGAGAGTTAGATAGTGTCATAGTGGGTCTCAGAGAGTGTCAGAGAATTTCAAAAAGTGCCACAGTCTGTCAGAGATTGTCAGAGCGTCTTTCAGAGAGTGTCAGAGAGATTCACAGTCTGTCTCAGAATGTCACAGAGGGACAGAGTGTGTCACAGATTGTCCCAGAGAGTGTCACAGTGTGTCAGTGTCGGTCAGAGAGTGTCACAGTGTGACTCAGACAGTGTCAGAGTGAGTCAGAGAGTGTCAAAGTGGGTCTCAGAGAGTGTCATAGAGAGTGAAAAAGTGTCACAGTCTGTCAGAAAGAGTCACAATGTTTTTCAGAGAGTTGCAGAGTGTGTCACAGTGTGTGACAGAGAGTGTCAAAGAAGGTCAAAGTGTGTCACAGTGTATCTCAGAGAGTGTCACAGTTGTCTCAAGTGGTGTCAGAGAGAGTCAGGCAGTGTCACAGTCTGTCACAGTCTGTCAGAGAGTGTCACAGTATGCCTCAGAGAGCGTCAGAGATTATCACAGTGTCTTTGAGAGTGTCACAGTGTGTCTCAAGGAGTGTCAGAGAGAGTCAGAGATTGTCACAGTGTGTCATAGTCTGTCAGAGAGTGTCACAGAGTGCCTCAGAGAGCGGCAGAGAGTATCACAGTGTTTTAGAGAGGTTTTCAGTATGTCTCTGAGAGGGTGAGAAAGTGACATAGTGTCTTAGAGAGTGTGACAGTGCGTCAGAGATTGTCACAGTGTGTCACAGTCTGTCAGAGAATGTCACAGTGTGTCTCACAGAGTGTCAGAAAGAGTCACAGTGTCTCAGTTGGTGCCACAGTGTGTCAGAGAGCGAGTCAGAGAGTGTCATAGTGTGTCAGAGAGTGTCACAATGTGTTTCATGCAGAGTCAAAAAGTGTCAGAGTATTTCAGAGAGTATCACAGTGTTTCTCAGAGAGTGACAGAGACAGTCAGAGAGAGGCACAGCGCGTAAGAGAATGTCACAGTCTGTCTCAGACAGTGTCAGTGAGAGTCAGAGTATGTCACAGTGTGTCGCAGACAGTCAGAGAGAGTCAGAAAGTATCACAATGTGTCACAGTCTGTCAGAGCGTGTCATAGTGTGTCTCAGACATTGTCAGAGAGAGTCAGATAGCGCCACAGTATGTCACAGTCTGTCAGAAATTGTTACCATGTGTTTCAGAGAGTGTCAGATCGAGTCAGAGAGCGTCACAGTGTATCGTACTGTGCCTCAGAGCATGTCAGAGAGAGTCAGAGAGTGTCACAGTCTGTCTCAGAGATTGTCAGAGGTGGTCAGAGTTTTTCTGAAGGTCACAGTCTGTCAGAGAGTGTTACAGTGTGTCTCAGTGAGTGAGAGAAAGAGGGAAAGAGTGTCCCAGAGTGCTTCAGAGACTGTCAGAGAGAGTCACAGTCTGTCTCAGAGAGTGTCAGAGAGGGTCAGAGAGTCCACAGTGTGTCTGCGAGAGTGTCACTGTGTCGCAGAGTATGTCACAGTGTGTCGCAGTGTGTCACAGTGTGTCTCAGAGAATGTCAGAGAGTGTCAGAGTGAGTCACAGTGTTTCTCAGAGAGTGACAGCAAGAGTTAGAGAGCGGCACAGCGTGTAAGGGAGTGGCACAGTATGCCTCAGAGAGAGTTAGATAGTGTCATAGTGGGTCTCAGAGAGTGTCAGAGAATTTCAAAAAGTGCCACAGTCTGTCAGAGATTGTCAGAGCGTCTTTCAGAGAGTGTCAGAGAGATTCACAGTCTGTCTCAGAATGTCACAGAGGGACAGAGTGTGTCACAGATTGTCTCAGAGAGTGTCACAGTGTGTCAGTGTCGGTCAGAGAGTGTCACAGTGTGACTCAGACAGTGTCAGAGTGAGTCAGAGAGTGTCAAAGTGGGTCTCAGAGAGTGTCATAGAGAGTGAAAAAGTGTCACAGTCTGTCAGAAAGAGTCACAATGTTTTTCAGAGAGTGTCAGAGTGTGTCACAGTGTGTGACAGAGAGTGTCAAAGAAGGTCAAAGTGTGTCACAGTGTATCTCAGAGAGTGTCACAGTTGTCTCAAGTGGTGTCAGAGAGAGTCAGGCAGTGTCACAGTCTGTCACAGTCTGTCAGAGAGTGTCACAGTATGCCTCAGAGAGCGTCAGAGATTATCACAGTGTCTTTGAGAGTGTCACAGTGTGTCTCAAGGAGTGTCAGAGAGAGTCAGAGATTGTCACAGTGTGTCATAGTCTGTCAGAGAGTGTCACAGAGTGCCTCAGAGAGCGGCAGAGAGTATCACAGTGTTTTAGAGAGGTTTTCAGTATGTCTCTGAGAGGGTGAGAAAGTGACATAGTGTCTTAGAGAGTGTGACAGTGCGTCAGAGATTGTCACAGTGTGTCACAGTCTGTCAGAGAATGTCACAGTGTGTCTCACAGAGTGTCAGAAAGAGTCACAGTGTCTCAGTTGGTGCCACAGTGTGTCAGAGAGCGAGTCAGAGAGTGTCATAGTGTGTCAGAGAGTGTCACAATGTGTTTCATGCAGAGTCAAAAAGTGTCAGAGTATTTCAGAGAGTATCACAGTGTTTCTCAGAGAGTGACAGAGACAGTCAGAGAGAGGCACAGCGCGTAAGAGAATGTCACAGTCTGTCTCAGACAGTGTCAGTGAGAGTCAGAGTATGTCACAGTGTGTCGCAGACAGTCAGAGAGAGTCAGAAAGTATCACAATGTGTCACAGTCTGTCAGAGCGTGTCATAGTGTGTCTCAGACATTGTCAGAGAGAGTCAGATAGCGCCACAGTATGTCACAGTCTGTCAGAAATTGTTACCATGTGTTTCAGAGAGTGTCAGATCGAGTCAGAGAGCGTCACAGTGTATCGTACTGTGCCTCAGAGCATGTCAGAGAGAGTCAGAGAGTGTCACAGTCTGTCTCAGAGATTGTCAGAGGTGGTCAGAGTTTTTCTGAAGGTCACAGTCTGTCAGAGAGTGTTACAGTGTGTCTCAGTGAGTGAGAGAAAGAGGGAAAGAGTGTCCCAGAGTGCTTCAGAGACTGTCAGAGAGAGTCACAGTCTGTCTCAGAGAGTGTCAGAGAGGGTCAGAGAGTCCACAGTGTGTCTGCGAGAGTGTCACTGTGTCGCAGAGTATGTCACAGTGTGTCGCAGTGTGTCACAGTGTGTCTCAGAGAATGTCAGAGAGTGTCAGAGTGAGTCACAGTGTTTCTCAGAGAGTGACAGCAAGAGTTAGAGAGCGGCACAGCGTGTAAGGGAGTGGCACAGTATGCCTCAGAGAGAGTTAGATAGTGTCATAGTGGGTCTCAGAGAGTGTCAGAGAATTTCAAAAAGTGCCACAGTCTGTCAGAGATTGTCAGAGCGTCTTTCAGAGAGTGTCAGAGAGATTCACAGTCTGTCTCAGAATGTCACAGAGGGACAGAGTGTGTCACAGATTGTCTCAGAGAGTGTCACAGTGTGTAAGTGTCGGTCAGAGAGTGTCACAGTGTGACTCAGACAGTGTCAGAGTGAGTCAGAGAGTGTCAAAGTGGGTCTCAGAGAGTGTCATAGAGAGTGAAAAAGTGTCACAGTCTGTCAGAAAGAGTCACAATGTTTTTCAGAGAGTGTCAGAGTGTGTCACAGTGTGTGACAGAGAGTGTCAAAGAAGGTCAAAGTGTGTCACAGTGTATCTCAGAGAGTGTCACAGTTGTCTCAAGTGGTGTCAGAGAGAGTCAGGCAGTGTCACAGTCTGTCACAGTCTGTCAGAGAGTGTCACAGTATGCCTCAGAGAGCGTCAGAGATTATCACAGTGTCTTTGAGAGTGTCACAGTGTGTCTCAAGGAGTGTCAGAGAGAGTCAGAGATTGTCACAGTGTGTCATAGTCTGTCAGAGAGTGTCACAGAGTGCCTCAGAGAGCGGCAGAGAGTATCACAGTGTTTTAGAGAGGTATACAGTATGTCTCTGAGAGGGTGAGAAAGTGACATAGTGTCTTAGAGAGTGTGACAGTGCGTCAGAGATTGTCACAGTGTGTCACAGTCTGTCAGAGAATGTCACAGTGTGTCTCACAGAGTGTCAGAAAGAGTCACAGTGTCTCAGTTGGTGCCACAGTGTGTCAGAGAGCGAGTCAGAGAGTGTCATAGTGTGTCAGAGAGTGTCACAATGTGTTTCATGCAGAGTCAAAAAGTGTCAGAGTATTTCAGAGAGTATCACAGTGTTTCTCAGAGAGTGACAGAGACAGTCAGAGAGAGGCACAGCGCGTAAGAGAATGTCACAGTCTGTCTCAGACAGTGTCAGTGAGAGTCAGAGTATGTCACAGTGTGTCGCAGACAGTCAGAGAGAGTCAGAAAGTATCACAATGTGTCACAGTCTGTCAGAGCGTGTCATAGTGTGTCTCAGACATTGTCAGAGAGAGTCAGATAGCGCCACAGTATGTCACAGTCTGTCAGAAATTGTTACCATGTGTTTCAGAGAGTGTCAGATCGAGTCAGAGAGCGTCACAGTGTATCGTACTGTGCCTCAGAGCATGTCAGAGAGAGTCAGAGAGTGTCACAGTCTGTCTCAGAGATTGTCAGAGGTGGTCAGAGTTTTTCTGAAGGTCACAGTCTGTCAGAGAGTGTTACAGTGTGTCTCAGTGAGTGAGAGAAAGAGGGAAAGAGTGTCCCAGAGTGCTTCAGAGACTGTCAGAGAGAGTCACAGTCTGTCTCAGAGAGTGTCAGAGAGGGTCAGAGAGACCATAGTGTGTCTGCGAGAGTGTCACTGTGTCGCAGAGTATGTCACAGTGTGTCGCAGTGTGTCACAGTGTGTCTCAGAGAATGTCAGAGAGTGTCAGAGTGAGTCACAGTGTGTCTCAGAGAGTATCACAGTGTGTCACAGAATGTCACAGTGTGTCTCAGAGTGTCAGAGTGAGTCAGAAAGTCTCACAATGTGTCCCCGAGAGTGTCAAACTGCGTTACAGTCTGTAAGAGAAGGTTACAGTGTATGTCAGACTATATCAGAAAGAGTCAGCGAGTGTCACAGCGAGTCATGCTGTGTCTCAGAGAGTGTCAAAGAGAGTCAGAGAGTGTTACAGTGTGTCGCAGAGAGTATCAGAGTGGATCAGAGAATGTCACAGTGTGTCTCAGACAGTAAGAGAGAGTCAGAAAGTGTCACAGTGTGTCTCCGAGAGTGTCACAGTGTGTCACAGTCTGCAAGGTTACATTTTATTTCAGAGTTCATCAGAGAGTGTCAGACAGGGTCACAGTGAATCAGACTATGTCTCAGAGTTTGTAAGAGAGGGTTAGCGTTTGTCTCAGAGAGGGTCACAGTTAGTAAGAGACTGTCAACATGTTTCAAAGTCTGTCAGAGAGTGTCGTACTGTGTTTTAAATTGTCAGAGAGAGTCACAGTGTGTATCAGAGAATGTCAGAGTGTCAGATAGAGTCAGAGTGTGTCTCAGAGAGTGTCACAGTGTGACTCAAAGAATGTCCGAGCAAGTCAGAGGGTGTCACAGTGTGTCAGAGAGTGTCATAGTGTGTCACAGAGAGTGTCAGAGAGTGTCACAATCTGTCAGAGTGTCACAGTGTGTATCAGTGAGTGTCAGAGAGTCACAGTGTGTCTCAGAATATCACAGAGTGTCAGAGTGTCACAGTGTGTCTCAGAGTTTCAGGATGAGTTACACTGTCTCAGAGAGTCAGAGAATGTCACAGTGTGTCTTAGAGATTGTCAGGGAGCGTCGGACAGTGTCACAGTCTGTCTCAGAGGGGTTCAGAGTGTGTCACAGTGTGTCACAGTCTTTCAGAGAGTTGTACAGTGTGCCTCAGAGAAAGTCAGAGAGTGTTACATCGTGTCTCAGAGAGTGTCAGAGAGGGTCAGAGAGTGTCACAGTGTGTCTCATTGCGTGTCACAGTGTGTCATAGTCTGTAAAAGAAGGATACAGTGTATTTCAGAGCGTATCAGAGAGAGTCAGAGAGTATCACAGTGAGTCATGCTGTGTCTCAGAGCGTGTCTGAGAGGGTCAGCGTTTGCTCAGAGAGGGTCACAGTCTGTCAGAGAGGGTCACAGTCTGTCAGAGAGTGTTACAGTGTGTCTCAGAGAGTGACAGAAAGAGTCAGAGAGTGTCACAATGTGTCTAAGCGAGTGTCAGAAAAAGTCAGAGCGTGTCACAGTTTGTCAGAGTCTGTCAGAAAGTGTCACAGTGTGCCTCAGAGAAAGTCAGAGAGTGTCACAGTGTGTTAGAGTCTGTCAGAGAGTGTCACAGTGTGCCTCAGAGAGTGTCAGAGAATGTCAGAGAGTGTCACAGTGTGTCTCAGAGAGTGTTACATCGTGTGTCAGAGAGTGTCAGAGAGAGTCAGAGAGTGTCACAGTCTGTCTCAGAGAGTGTCACAGTATGTCACAGACTGTAAGAGAAGGTAACAGTGTATTTCAGAGCGTATCAGAGAGTGTCAGAGAGTGTCACAGTGAGTCATGCTGTGTCTCAGAGCGTGTCTGAGAGGGTCAGCGTTTGCTCAGAGAGGGTCACAGTCTGTCAGAGAGCTTCACAGTCTGTCAGAGTGTATTACTGTGTGTCTCAGAGAGTGACAGAAAGAGTCAGAGAGTGTCACAATGTGTCTAAGAGAGTGGCAGAGAAAGTCAGAGAGTGACACAGTTTGTCAGTCTCTGTCAGTCATTGTCACAGTGTGCCTCAGAGAAAGTAAGAGAGTGTCACAGCGTGTTACAGTCTGTCAGAGCGTGTCATGGTGTGTCTCAATTTGTCAGAAATTGTTATTGTGTGTTTCAGAGAGTGTCAGAGGGAGTCGCAGTGTGTCTCAGAGTTTCATGGTGAGTTACAGTGTGTCTCAGAGAGTCAGAGAATGCCACAGAGTGTCTCAGAGATTGTCAGGGAGCGTCAGACAGTGTCACAGTCTGTCTCAGAGGGGGTCAGAGTGTGTCACACTATGTCACAGTCTGTCAGAGAGTGTCACAGTGTGTCTTGGAGAGTGTCAAAGTGTGTCTCGGAGAGTCAGAGAGAGTCAAAAGTGTCACAGTCTGTCTCAGAGAGTGTCACAGTCTGTGAGAGAGTGTCACAGAGTGCCTCAGAGAGTCTCAGAGAAAGTCAGGGAATATCACAGTCTGTCAGAGAGTGTCACAGTGTGTCTCAGAGAGTGTCACAGTGTGTCACAGTCTGCAAGAGAAGGTTACAGTTTATTTCAGAGTTCATCAGAAAGAGTCAGACAGGGTCACAGTGAATCAGATTATGTCTCAGAGTTTGTAAGAGAGGGTCAGCGCTTGTCTCAGAGAGGGTCACAGTTAGTGAGAGAGTCTCAACGTGTGTCAAAGCCTGTCAGAGTGTGTCGTATTGTGTTTTAGATTGTCAGAGAGAGTCAGAGAATGTCACAATGAGACATGCTGTGTCTCACAGAGATTCAGAAAGTGTCACAGTGTGTCTGAGAGTGTCTGAGAGGGTCAGTGTGTCACATTCTGTCAGAAACTGTTACCGTGTGTTTCAGAGAGTGTCAGATCGAGTCAGAGAGCGTCACAGTGTATCGTACTGTGGCTCAGATAATGTCAGAGAGTGTCACAGTCTGTGTCAGAGAGTGTCACAATCTGTCTCAGAGAGTGTCAGAGGTGGTCAGAGTTTGTCTGAGGGTCACAGTCTGTCAGAGAGTGTTACAGTGTGTCTCAGAGAGACAGGAAGAGGGAAAGTGTTTTACAGAGTGCTTAAGAGACTGTCACAGAGAGTCAGAGAGTGACACAGTCTGTCTCAAAGAGTTTCAGAGATAGTCAGAGTATGTCACAGTGTGTCGCCGTGAGTCGCAGTGTGTCTCAGAGTAAGTCAGAGAATTTCACAGTGTGTCACAGTAAGTCAGAGAGTATTACAGTGTGTCTCACAGAGTGCCATAGAGAATCAGAGAATGTCACAGTGTGTCACAATCTGTCAGAGAGAGTCACAGTGTGTCTCAGAGAATGTCCGAGAGAGTCAGAAAGTGTAACAGTGTGTCAGAGAGTGTCACAGTGTGTCACAGAGATGTGTCAGAGAGTGTCATAGTCTTTCAGAAAGTGTCACGGTGTGTGTCAGAGAGCGTCAGAGAGTGTCACAGTGTGTCTCAGAGACGGGCAGAGAGTGTCACAGTGTGTCTCAGAGTGTACCAGAGTGAGTCAGAAAGTGTCACAGTGTGTCTCCGAGAGTGTCACAGTGTGTCACAGTTTGTAAGAGAAGGTTACAGTGTATTTCAGAGTGTATCAGAGAGAGTCAGAGAGTGTCACAGTGAGTCCTGCTGTGTCTCAGAGAGTGTCAGTGAGACTCAGAAAGAGTCACAGTGGGTCACAATCTGTCAGAGAATGTCACAGTATGCCTCAGAATGTGTCAGAGAGAGAGTCAGAGAGTGTCACAAAGTGTCTATGAGAGTGCCAGAGAAAGTCAGGGAATGTCACATTGAGTCACAGTCTGTCAGAGAGTGTTATAGTGTGTCTCAGAGAGTGTCAGATAGCGTTACAGTTTGTCTCAGAGAGTGTCAGAGAGTGTCACAGTGTCTCAGAGAACGGTACTGTGAGTCAGGGAGTCTCACAGTCGGTCAGAGAGTGTCACAGTGTGCCTCAGAGAAAGTCAGAAAGTGTCACAGTGTGTTACAGTCTGTCAGAGCGTGTCATAATGTGTCACAATTTGTCAGAAATTGTCATCGTGTGTTTCAGAGAGTGTCAGATCGAGTCAGTGAGCGTCACAGTGTATCGTACTGTGCCTCAAGAATGTCAGAGAGAGTCAGAGAGTGTCACAGTCTGTCTCAGAGAGTGTCATAGTGTGGCTCAGAGAGGTTCAGAGAGAATCAGAGGGTGTCACAGTGTGTCTCAGAGAGTGTCAAAGTGTGTCACAGAGAGTCAGAGAGAGTCAGACGTGTCACAGTCTGTCTCAGAGAGTGCCATAGAATGTGAGAGAGTGTCACAGAGTGCCTCAGAAAGTCTCAGAGAAAGTCAGAGAATATCACAGTCTGTCAGAGAGTGTCACAGTGTCTCTCAGAGAGTGTCACAGTGTATATAGTCAGAGAGAGTCATAAAGTGTCACAGTGCATCTCCGAGAGTGTCACAGTGTGTCACAGTCTGCAAGAGAAAGTTACCGTTTATTTCAGAGTTCATCAGAGAGAGTCAGACAGGATCACAGTGAATCAGATTATGTCTCAGAGTTTGTAAGAGAGGGTCATCGTTTGTCTCAGAGAGGGTCACAGTTAGTGAGAGAGTCTCAACATGTGTCAAAGCCTGTCAGAGGGTGTCATATTGTGTTTTAGATTGTCAGAGAGAGTCAGAGAGTGTCACAGTGAGACATGCTGTGTCCCACAGAGATTCAGAAAGTGTCACTGTGTGTCTGAGAGAGTGTCTGAGAGGGTCAGCGCTTTTCTCAGGGAGGGTCACAGTCTGTCAGAGAGTGTTACATTGTGTCACAGAGAGTGACAGAAATAGTCAGAGACTGTCACAATGTGTCTAAGACAGTGTTAGTGAAAGTCAGAGTGCCACAGTTTGTCAGAGTCTGTCAGAGAGTGTCACAGTATGCCTCAGAGAGTGCCTCAGAGAAAGTAAGAGAGTGTGTCACAGTCTGTCAGAGGATGTCATAGTGTGTCACATTCTGTCAGAAATTGTTACCGTGTGTTTCAGAGAGTGTCAGATCGAGTCAGAGAGCGTCACAGTGTATCGTACTGTGGCTCAGAGAATGTCAGAGTGTCACAGTGTGTCTCAGAGAGTGTCAGAAGTGGTTAGAGTCTGTCTGAGGGTCACAGTCTGTCAGGGAGTGTAACAGTGTGTCTCAGAGAGTGGGAGGAAGAGGAAAGAGTTTTACAGAGTGCTACAGAGACTGGCAGAGAGAGTCAGAGAGTGACACAGTCTGTCTCAGAGAGTTTCAGAGATAGTCAGATTATGTCACAGTGTGTCGGCGTGAGTCACAGTGTTTCTCAGAGTAAGTTAGAGAGTGTCACAGTGTGTCACAGTAAGTCAGCGAGTATTACAGTGTGTCTCAGAGAGTGCCATAGAGAATCAGAGAATGTCACAGTGTGTCACAATCTGTCAGAGAGTGTCACAGTGTGTCTCAGAGAATGTCCAAGAGAGTCAGAGAGTGTCACAGTGTGTCAGAGAGTGTCACAGTGTGTCACAGAGATGTGTCAGAGTGGCACAGTCTTTCAGAGAGTGTCACAGTCTGTTTCAGAGTGCGTCAGAGAGTGTCACAGAGTGTACCAGAGAGAGTCAGAAAGTCTCACAGTGTGTCTCCGAGAGTGTCACAGTGTGTCACAGTTTGTAAGAGAAGGTTACAGTGTATTTCAGAGTGTATCAGGGAGAGTCAGAGATTGTCACAGTGAGTCATGCTGTGTCTCAGAGAGTGTCAGTGAGACACAGAAAGAGTCACAGTGGGTCACAGTCTGTCAGAGAATGTCACAGTGTGCGTCAGAATATGTCAGAGTCAGAGAGTGTCACAGAGTGTCTAAGAGAGTGTCAGAGAGAGTCAGAGAATGTCACATTGTGTCACAGTCTGTCAGAGTGTTATAGTGTGTCTCAGAGAGTGTCAGAAAGTGTTACAGTGTGTCTCAGAGAGTGTCAGTGAGTGTCACAGTGTCTCAGAGAACGTTACCGTGCGTCAGGGAGTCTCCCAGTCGGTCAGAGAGAGTCACAGTGTGACAGAGACTGTCACCGTGTGTTTCCGTGAGAGTTAGAGAGTGTCACTGTGTGTCACAGAGAGTATCAGAGAGGGTCAGAGAGTGTCACAGTGAGTCATGCTGTGTCTCAGAGAGATTCAGAAAGTGTCACAGTGTGTCTCAGAGAGTGTCAAAGTGCGTCACAGTCTGTAAGAGAAGATTACAGTGTATTTCAGAGTGTATCAGAGAGAGTCAGAGAGTGTCACAGTGAGTCATGCTGTGTCTCAAAGAGTGCCAGAGAGAGTCACAGAGGGTCCCAGTCTGTCAGAGAATGTCACAGTGTGCCTCAGAATGTATCAGAAACAGTCAGAGATTGACAAAGTGTTTCTAAGAGAGTGTCAGAGAGTGTCAGAGAATGTCACATTGTGTCACAGTCTGTCAGAGAGTGTTATAGTGTGCCTAAGAGAGTGTCAGAGAGTGTTACATTGTGTCCCAGATTGTGTCACAGGGTCTCAGGGAATGTCATCGTGTGTCATGGAGGGTCGCAGTCGGTCAGAGTGTGTCACCGGGTGTTTCAGCGAGAGTCAGAGAGGGTCACAGTGTGTCACAGTGTGTCTCAGAGAGTGTCAGAGAGTCAGAGAGTGTCACTGTGGCAGAACCTGTCATATTGTGTCACAGAACGTGTCAGAGAGTGTCACTGTGTGTCACTGAGAGAGTCAGAGAGTGTCACAGTGTGTCTAGGAGAATGTCAGAGAGAGTCAGAGAATGTTACATTGTGTCACAGTCTGTCAGAGAGTGTTATAGTGTGTCTCAGAGAGTGTCAGGGAGTGTTACAGTGTGTCCCAGAGAGTGTCACAGGGTCTCGGAGAATGTCACCGTGTGTCATGAAGGGTCGCAGTCGGTTAGATAGTGTCACCGTGTGTTTCAGCGAGAGTCAGAGAGTGTCACAGTGTGTCACAGAGATTGTCAGAGAGGGTCAGAGAGTGTCAGATATATTCACAGTGTGTCTCAGACAGTGTCGCAGTGTGTCTCAGACAGTGTCAGAGAGTCAGAGAGTGTCACTGTGTGTCACAGAGATTGTCAGAGAGGGTCAGAGAGTGTCAGATATATTCACAGTGTGTCTCAGACAGTGTCGCAGTGTGTCTCAGACAGTGTCAGAGAGTCAGAGAGTGTCACTGTGTCAGAGCCTGTCATATTGTGTCACAGAACATGTCAGAGAGTGTCACTGTGTGTCACAGAGAGTGTCAGAGAGGGTCAGAGAGAGTCACAGTGAGTCATGCTGTGTCTCAGAGACATTCAGAAAGTGTCACAGTGTGTCTCAGAGAGTGTCAAAGTGCGTCACAGTCTGTAAGAGAAGATTACAATGTATTTCAGAGTGTATCAGAGAGAGTCAGAGAGTGTCACAGTGAGTCATGCTGTGTCTCAGAGAGTGTCAGAGAGAGTCACAGAGGCTCACAGTCTGTCAGAGAATGTCACAGTGTGCCTCATAATGTGTCAGAGAGAGTCAGAGAATGTCATATTGTGTCTGTCAGAGAGTGTTATAGTGTGTCTCAGAGAGTGTCAGAAAATGTTACAGTGTGTCCCAGAGAGTGTCACAGGGTCTCAGAGAATGTCACCGTGTGTCATGGAGGGTCGCAGCGGTCAGACAGTGTCACCGTGTGTTTCAGCGAGAGTCAGAGAGTGTCACAGTGTGTCACAGAGAGGGTCAGAGAGCGTCAGATATATTCACAGTGTGTCTCAGACAGTGTCACAGTGTGTCTCAGAGAGTGTCAGAGAGAGTCAGTGAGTGTCACTGTGTGTCAGAGACTGTCATAGTGTGTCACAGAGCGTGTCAGAGAGCGTCACAGTCTATCAGAGAGTGTCACAGTGTGTTTCAGAGTGTCTGAGAGAGTCACAATGGGTCACAGTCTGTCAGAGACTGTCACAGTGTGCCTCAGTGTGTCTCACAGTGTGGTACAGTCTGTGAGAGAGTGTCACAGTGTGCCTCACAGCGTCTCAGAGAAAGTCTGAGAACGTCACAGTGTGTCATAGTCTGTCAGAGAGTGTCATGGTGTGTCTCAGAGAGTGTCAGAAAGAGTCAGAGAGTGTTACAGTGTGTCTCAGATAGTGCCAGACAGAGTCAGAAAGCGTCACAGTGTGTCTCCGAGAGTGTCACGGTGTGTCACAGTCTGCAAGAAAAGGTTACAGTTTATTTCAGAGTTCATCAGAGAGAGTCAGAGAGGGTAACAGTGCATCAGACTGCGTCTCAGAGAGGGTCAGCGTCTGTCTCATAGAGGGTCACAGTTAGTGAGAGTGTGTCAAGATGTGTCACAGTCTGTCAGAGAGTGTCATATTGTGTTTCAGAGATTGTCAGAGAGAGTCAGAGAATGTCACAGTGTGTCAAGACTGTCAGAGAGAGTCACAGGGTGTCTCAGAGAATGTCAGAGCGTGTCAGACAGAGTCATATTGTGTCTCAGAGAGTGACGGATAGAGTCACAATGTGTCTCAGAGAGCGTCACAGTGTGTATCAGAGAGTGTCCGAGACCGTCAGAGAGTGTTACAGTGTGTCAAGGAATGTCAGAGAGTGTCACAGTGTGTTTCAGAAAGTGTCAGAGAGTGCCACAGATAGTCAGAGAGTGTCACAGTGTATCAGAGAGTGTCACTGTGTGTTTCAGAGTGTGTCAGAGAGGGTCAGACAGTGTCACAGTGTGTCTCAGAGTGTCAAAGTGAGTTACAGTGTGTCTCAGAGAGTCAGAGTGTCACAGTGTGTCTAAGAGAGTGTCAGAGAGCGTCAGAGAGTGTCACAGTCTGTCTCAGAGAGGGTCAGAACGTGTCACAGTGTGTCTCAGTCTGTCAGCAAGTGTCACAGTGTGCCTCCGAGACTGTCAGAGCAAGTCAGAGAATGTCCCAGTGTGTCTTACTCTGTCAGAGAGTGTCATTGTGTGTCTAAGAGAGCGTCAGACAGAGTCAGAAAGTGTTGCACTGTGTCTTAGACAGTGTCAGAGAGGGTCAGAGAGTGTCACAGTGTGTCTCAGAGAGTGCCACAGTGTGTCTCAGAGAATCAGAGAGAGTCAGAAAGTGTCACAGTCTGTCTCAGATATTGTCACACTGTGTCACAATCTGTGAGAGAGTTTCAAAGTCTGCCTCAGAGAGTCTGATAGAATGTCACAATGTATCATAGTCTGTCAGAGAATGTCATAGGTTATCTCAAAGAGTGTCAAAAAGAGTCAGAGACGGTTACAGTGTGTCTCAGATAGTGTCAGAGAGGGTCAGAGAGCGTCACAGTGTGTCTCAGAGAGTGTCACAATGTGTCTCCAAGAGTGTCAGAGAGTCAGAAACTGTCACAGTGTATCTCCGAAAGTGTCGAAGTGCTTCGCAGTCTGTAAGAGAAGGTTACACTGTATTTCAGAGTGTATCAGAGAGAGTCAGAGAGTGTCAAAGTGAGTCATACCGTGTCTCAGAGAGTGTCAGAGAGTCAGAGAGAGTCACAGTGGGTCACAGTCTGTCAGAGAGTGTCACAGTGTGCCTCAGAGAGTCTCAGAGAACGTCAGAGAATGTCACAGTGTGTCATAGTCTGTCAGGAAGTGTCATAGTGGGTCTCAGAGAGTGTCAGAAAGTGTCAGAGAGTGTCACAGTGTGTCTCAGAGAATGTCACAGTGTGTCATAGTCTGTCAGAGAGCGTCATAACCTGTCTCAGAGAGTGTCAGAAAGAGTCAAAGAGTGTTACAATGTATCCCAGAGAGTGTCAGAGACGGTCGGAAAGTGTCACAGTGTGTCTCAGAGAGTGTCATAGTGTGTCACAATTTGTAAGAGAAGGTTACAGTGTATTTCAGAGTGTATCAGAGAGAGTCAAAGAGTATCACAGTGAGTCATGCTGTGTCTCAGAGAGAGTCAGAGAGAGTCAGTGTGTCACAGTCTGTCAGAGAATGTCACAATGTGCCTCAGAATGTGTCTGAGTGGGTCAGAGAGTGTCACAGAGTGTCTAAGAGAGTGTCAGAGAGAGTCAGAGAATGTCACATTGTGTCACAGTCTGCCAGAGAGTGTATTAGTGTGTCTCAGAGAGTGTTCCAGTGTGTCTCAGAGAGTGTCAGAGAGTGTCATAGTGTCTCAGAGAATGTTACCGTGTGTCAGGGAGTGTATCAGTCGGTCAGAGAGTGTCACAGTGTGTCAGAGAGTGTCACCTGGTATTTCAGCGAAGGTCAGAGAGTGTCACTGTGTGTCACAGAGAGTGTCAGAGAGGGTCAGAGAGTGTCACGGTGTGTCTCAGTGGGTCAGAGAGAGTCAGAGGGTGTCACAGTCTGTCAGAGAATGTTTTAGTGTGCCTCACAATGTGTCAGAGAGAGTCAGAGAGTGTCACAGTGTCTCAGAGAATGTCACCGTGTGTCAGGGAGTGTCGCAGTCGGTCAGAGAGTGTCACCGTGTGTTACAGCAAGAGTCAGAGACTGTCACAGTGTGCATCAGAGTGAGTCAGAGAGAGTCAGAGAGTGTCACAGTCTGTCTCAGAGAGTTTCACATTGTGTCACAGTGTGTTACAGTCCGTGAGAGAGTGTCACAGTGTGTCTCAGAGGGTCTCAGAGAAAGTCAGAGAATATCACAGTGTGTCATAGTCTGTCAGAGAGTGTCATGGTGTGTCTCAGAGAGTGTCAGAAAGAGTCAGAGAGTGTTACAGTGTGTCTCAGATAGTGCCAGACAGAGTCAGAAAGCGTCACAGTGTGTCTCCGAGAGTGTCACGGTGTGTCACAGTCTGCAAGAAAAGGTTACAGTTTATTTCAGAGTTCATCAGAGAGAGTCAGAGAGGGTAACAGTGCATCAGACTGCGTCTCAGAGAGGGTCAGCGTCTGTCTCATAGAGGGTCACAGTTAGTGAGAGTGTGTCAAGATGTGTCACAGTCTGTCAGAGAGTGTCATATTGTGTTTCAGAGATTGTCAGAGAGAGTCAGAGAATGTCACAGTGTGTCAAGACTGTCAGAGAGAGTCACAGGGTGTCTCAGAGAATGTCAGAGCGTGTCAGACAGAGTCATATTGTGTCTCAGAGAGTGACGGATAGAGTCACAATGTGTCTCAGAGAGCGTCACAGTGTGTATCAGAGAGTGTCCGAGACCGTCAGAGAGTGTTACAGTGTGTCAAGGAATGTCAGAGAGTGTCACAGTGTGTTTCAGAAAGTGTCAGAGAGTGCCACAGATAGTCAGAGAGTGTCACAGTGTATCAGAGAGTGTCACTGTGTGTTTCAGAGTGTGTCAGAGAGGGTCAGACAGTGTCACAGTGTGTCTCAGAGTGTCAAAGTGAGTTACAGTGTGTCTCAGAGAGTCAGAGTGTCACAGTGTGTCTAAGAGAGTGTCAGAGAGCGTCAGAGAGTGTCACAGTCTGTCTCAGAGAGGGTCAGAACGTGTCACAGTGTGTCTCAGTCTGTCAGCAAGTGTCACAGTGTGCCTCCGAGACTGTCAGAGCAAGTCAGAGAATGTCCCAGTGTGTCTTACTCTGTCAGAGAGTGTCATTGTGTGTCTAAGAGAGCGTCAGACAGAGTCAGAAAGTGTTGCACTGTGTCTTAGACAGTGTCAGAGAGGGTCAGAGAGTGTCACAGTGTGTCTCAGAGAGTGCCACAGTGTGTCTCAGAGAATCAGAGAGAGTCAGAAAGTGTCACAGTCTGTCTCAGATATTGTCACACTGTGTCACAATCTGTGAGAGAGTTTCAAAGTCTGCCTCAGAGAGTCTGATAGAATGTCACAATGTATCATAGTCTGTCAGAGAATGTCATAGGTTATCTCAAAGAGTGTCAAAAAGAGTCAGAGACGGTTACAGTGTGTCTCAGATAGTGTCAGAGAGGGTCAGAGAGCGTCACAGTGTGTCTCAGAGAGTGTCACAATGTGTCTCCAAGAGTGTCAGAGAGTCAGAAACTGTCACAGTGTATCTCCGAAAGTGTCGAAGTGCTTCGCAGTCTGTAAGAGAAGGTTACACTGTATTTCAGAGTGTATCAGAGAGAGTCAGAGAGTGTCAAAGTGAGTCATACCGTGTCTCAGAGAGTGTCAGAGAGTCAGAGAGAGTCACAGTGGGTCACAGTCTGTCAGAGAGTGTCACAGTGTGCCTCAGAGAGTCTCAGAGAACGTCAGAGAATGTCACAGTGTGTCATAGTCTGTCAGGAAGTGTCATAGTGGGTCTCAGAGAGTGTCAGAAAGTGTCAGAGAGTGTCACAGTGTGTCTCAGAGAATGTCACAGTGTGTCATAGTCTGTCAGAGAGCGTCATAACCTGTCTCAGAGAGTGTCAGAAAGAGTCAAAGAGTGTTACAATGTATCCCAGAGAGTGTCAGAGACGGTCGGAAAGTGTCACAGTGTGTCTCAGAGAGTGTCATAGTGTGTCACAATTTGTAAGAGAAGGTTACAGTGTATTTCAGAGTGTATCAGAGAGAGTCAAAGAGTATCACAGTGAGTCATGCTGTGTCTCAGAGAGAGTCAGAGAGAGTCAGTGTGTCACAGTCTGTCAGAGAATGTCACAATGTGCCTCAGAATGTGTCTGAGTGGGTCAGAGAGTGTCACAGAGTGTCTAAGAGAGTGTCAGAGAGAGTCAGAGAATGTCACATTGTGTCACAGTCTGCCAGAGAGTGTATTAGTGTGTCTCAGAGAGTGTTCCAGTGTGTCTCAGAGAGTGTCAGAGAGTGTCATAGTGTCTCAGAGAATGTTACCGTGTGTCAGGGAGTGTATCAGTCGGTCAGAGAGTGTCACAGTGTGTCAGAGAGTGTCACCTGGTATTTCAGCGAAGGTCAGAGAGTGTCACTGTGTGTCACAGAGAGTGTCAGAGAGGGTCAGAGAGTGTCACGGTGTGTCTCAGTGGGTCAGAGAGAGTCAGAGGGTGTCACAGTCTGTCAGAGAATGTTTTAGTGTGCCTCACAATGTGTCAGAGAGAGTCAGAGAGTGTCACAGTGTCTCAGAGAATGTCACCGTGTGTCAGGGAGTGTCGCAGTCGGTCAGAGAGTGTCACCGTGTGTTACAGCAAGAGTCAGAGACTGTCACAGTGTGCATCAGAGTGAGTCAGAGAGAGTCAGAGAGTGTCACAGTCTGTCTCAGAGAGTTTCACATTGTGTCACAGTGTGTTACAGTCCGTGAGAGAGTGTCACAGTGTGTCTCAGAGGGTCTCAGAGAAAGTCAGAGAATATCACAGTGTGTCATAGTCTGTCAGAGAGTGTCATAGTGTGTCTCAGAGAGTGTCAGAAAGTGTCAGAGAGTGTTGCAGTCTGTCTCAGATAGTGCCAGACAGAGTCAGAAAGTGTCACAGTGTGTCTCCCAGTGTGTCGCAGTGCGTCACAGTCTGCAAGAGAAGGTTACAGTTTATTTCATAGTTAATCAGACGGAGTCAGGGATGGTCACGGTGAGTCAGACTGTGTCTCAGAGAGGGTCTGCGTTTGTCTCAGAGAGACTCACAGTCAGTGAGAGAGTGTCACAGTGTGTCACAGACTGTCAGAGAGAGTCACAGTGTGTCTCAGAGAGTGTCTGAGAGAGTCAGAGAGTGTCACAGTGTGTCAGAGAGTGTCATAGTGTGTCATAGAGACTGTCAAAGAGTGTCACAGTGTGTCTCAGCCTGTCAGAGTGTGTCACAGTGTGTTTCAGAGAGTGTCAGAGAATTTCACAGTGCGCCCCAGAGTGTCAGAGAGAGTCAGAGAGTGGCACAGTCAGTCTCAGAGTGTCACTGTGTGTCTCAGAGCATCAGAGAGAGTCAGAGAGAATTACAGTGTGTCACAGTCTGTCAGAGAGTGTCACAGTGTGCCTGAGAATGTGCCAAAGAGAGACAGAGAGTATCACAGTGTATCTATGAGAGTGTCATAGCGTCTCAGAGAATCTCACCGGGTGTCAGGGAGTGTCACAGTCTGTCAGGGAGTGTCATAATGTGTCAGAGAGTATCACAGAGAGTGTCACAGTCTGTCACATTCTGTCAGAGAGTATCACCGTGTGTTTCAGAGAGAGTCAGAGAGTGTCACAGTGTGTCTCAGAGAGAGTTAGATACGGTCAGAGAGTGTCACAGTGTGTTTAAGAGTGTCAGAGTCAGTTACAGTATGTCTCAGGGAGTCAGAGAGTGTCACACCGCGTCTCAGAGTTTCAGAGTGAGTTACTGCGTCTCAGAGAGTCAAAGAGTGTCAAAGTGTGTCTCAGAGAGTGTCAGAGAGCATCAGAGATAGTCACAGTCTGTCTCAAAGAGGGTTAGAATGCGTCACAGTGTGTCTCAGTCTGTCAGCGAGTGTCACAGTGTGCCTCCAATACTGTCAGAGATAGTCAGAGAATGTCACAGTGTGTCATACTCTATCAGAGAGTGTCATAGTGTTTCTCAGAGAACGTTAGAGAGCGTCAGAGAGTGTTACAGTGTGTCTCAGAGTGTTAGAGACGCTCAGAGAGTGTCAGAGACGCTCAGAGATTGTCACAATGTGTCTCAGAGAGTCAGAGAGAGTCAGAAAGTGTCACAGTCTGTCTCAGGAAGTGTCCCAGTGTGTCTCAGAGTGTCAGAGTGAGTTACAGTGGGTCTCAGAGCGTCAGAGAGTGTCACAGTCTGTCTCAGAGAAGCTCAGAATGTGTCACAGTGTGTCTCAGAGATCATTAGAGTGCGTCAGAGAGTGTTACAATGTCTCTCAGAGAGGATCAGAGAGTGTCACAGTGTGTCTCAGAGAGTGTCACAGTCTGTGAGAGCGGGTCATAGCGAGCCTCAGGGAATTTCAGAGAAAGTCAGAGAATGTATCAGTGTGTCATAGTCTGTCAGAGAGTGTCGTAGTGTGTCTCAGAGAGTGCCAGAGAGAGTCAGAGAGTGTTACAGTGTGTCTCAGAGAATGTCACAGTGTGTCATAGTCTGTCACAGTGTGTCATAGCGTGTCTCAGAGAGTGTCAGAAAGAGTCAGAGAGTGTTACAGTGTATCCCAGAGAGTGTCCGAGAGTCAGAGAGTGTCACAGTCTGTCAGGCAGTGTCACAGTGTGTTTCAGAGAGTGTCAGAGAGTGTCGCAGTGTGTCTCAGAGAGTGTCAGATAGGGTCAGAGAGTGTCACAGTGTGTCTCAGTGTTTCACAGAGAGTCACACAGTGTCACAATGTGTCTCAGAGTGTCAGAAAGAGTCAGAAACTGTCGCCGTGTGTCTCTGAAAGTGTCAAAGTGCGTCACAGTCTGTTAGAGAAGGTTACAGTGTATTTCAGAGTGTATCAGAGAGAGTCAGAGAGTGTCACAGTGAGTCATGCTGTGTCTCAGAGTGTGTCAGAGAGAGTGTCATAGTGTGTCTAAGAGAGTGTCAGCGAGTGTCATAGCGTCTCAGGGAATCTCACCGGGCGTCAGGGAGTGTCACAGTCGGTCAGAGAGTGTCATCCTGTGTCTCAGAGAGTGTGAGAGAGATTCAGCGAGTGTTACAGTGTGTCTAAGAGAGTGTCAGAGATTGTCACAGTGGCTCAGATAGTGTCACCGTGTGGCAGGGAGTGTCACAGTCGGTCAGAGAGTCACAATGTGTCAGAGAATATCACAGAGAGTGTCATAGTCTGTCACATCCTGTAAGAGAGTGTCACCGTGTGTTTTAGTGAGAGTCAGAGAGTGTCACTGTGTGTCTCAGAGAGACTCAGAGAGGGTCGGAGAGGGTCACGGTGAGTTGCAGTGCGTCTCAGAGAGGGGTCAGAATGCGTCACAGTGTGCCTCAGTCAGTCAGCGAGTGCCATAGTGTGCCTCCGAGACTGTCAGAGAAAGTCTGAGAGTGTCACAGTTGTCATACTCTGTCAGAGAGTGTCATAGTGCGTCTCAGCGAGCGTCAGAGAGTGTTACAGTGTGTCTCAGAGTGTGTCAGAGACGCTCGGAGAGTGTCACAGTGTGTCTCAGACAGTGTCAGAGACGCTCAGAGAGTGTCACAGTGTATCTCAGAGAGTCAGAGAGAGTCAGAAAGTGTCACAGTCTGTCTCAGAGAGAGTCAGATAGTCACAGCGTGTCTCAGAGTGCGCCACAGTGTGTCTCAGAGAGTTTCCGAGACAGTCAAAGAGAGTAACAGTGTGTCAGGAAATGTCATAGTGTCTCACAGAGGGTGACACAGAGTGTCACAGTCTGTCAAAGTGGCACAGTGTGTTTCAGAGAGTGTCAGTGAGTGTCAGAGAGTGTCACAGTGTGTCACAGAGTATCAGAGAGGGTCAGAGAGTGTCACAGTGTGTCACAGAGTGGCAGAGAGGGTCAGAGAGTGTCACGGTGTGTCTCAGAGTGTCAGAGAGGGTCAGAGAGTGTCACAGTGTATCTCAGAGTATCAGAGAGGGTCAGAGAGTGTCACAGTGTGTCATGCTGTGTCTCAGAGTGTGTCAGAGAGAGTGTCATAGTGTGTCTAAGAGAGTGTCAGCGAGTGTCATAGCGTCTCAGGGAATCTCACCGGGCGTCAGGGAGTGTCACAGTCGGTCAGAGAGTGTCATCCTGTGTCTCAGAAAGTGTGAGAGAGATTCAGCGAGTGTTACAGTGTGTCTAAGAGAGTGTCAGAGATTGTCACAGTGGCTCAGATAGTGTCACCGTGTGGCAGGGAGTGTCACAGTCGGTCAGAGAGTCACAATGTGTCAGAGAATATCACAGAGAGTGTCATAGTCTGTCACATCCTGTAAGAGAGTGTCACCGTGTGTTTTAGTGAGAGTCAGAGAGTGTCACTGTGTGTCTCAGAGAGACTCAGAGAGGGTCGGAGAGGGTCACGGTGAGTTGCAGTGCGTCTCAGAGCGGGGTCAGAATGCGTCACAGTGTGCCTCAGTCAGTCAGCGAGTGTCATAGTGTGCCTCCGAGACTGTCAGAGAAAGTCTGAGAGTGTCACAGTTGTCATACTCTGTCAGAGAGTGTCATAGTGCGTCTCAGCGAGCGTCAGAGAGTGTTACAGTGTGTCTCAGAGTGTGTCAGAGACGCTCAGAGAGTGTCACAGTGTATCTCAGAGAGTCAGAGAGAGTCAGAAAGTGTCACAGTCTGTCTCAGAGAGAGTCAGATAGTCACAGCGTGTCTCAGAGTGCGCCACAGTGTGTCTCAGAGAGTTTCCGAGACAGTCAAAGAGAGTAACAGTGTGTCAGGAAATGTCATAGTGTCTCACAGAGGGTGACACAGAGTGTCACAGTCTGTCAAAGTGGCACAGTGTGTTTCAGAGAGTGTCAGTGAGTGTCAGAGAGTGTCACAGTGTGTCACAGAGTATCAGAGAGGGTCAGAGAGTGTCACAGTGTGTCACAGAGTGGCAGAGAGGGTCAGAGAGTGTCACGGTGTGTCTCAGAGTGTCAGAGAGGGTCAGAGAGTGTCACAGTGTATCTCAGAGTGTCAGAGAGGGTCAGAGAGTGTCACAGTGTGTCTCAGATTGTCACAAAGAACCACAGAGTGTCACAGTGTGGCTCAGAGTGTCAGAGAGAGTCACAGTGTCTCAGATAACGTCACCGCGTGTCAGAGAGTGTCGCAGATAGTCAGAGAGTGTCACAGTGTGTCAGAGAGTGTCACTGTGTGTTTCAGAGTGTGTCAGAGAGGGTCAGAGAGGGTCAGATAGTGTCACAGTGTGTTTCAGAGTGTCAGAGTGAGTTACAGTGTGTCTAAGAGAGTGTCAGAGAACGTCAGAGAGTGTCACTGTCTGTCTCAGAGAAGGTCAGAACGTGTCACAGTGTGTCTCAGTCTGTTAGCGAGTGTCGCAGTGTGCCTCCGAGACTGACAGAAACAGAGAAATTCAGAGAATGTCGCAATGTGGCCTACTCTGTCTAAGAGAGCGTCAGACAGAGTCAGAGAGTGTCACAGTGTTTCTCAGGTCACAGTGTGTCTCAGAGAGTGTCACAGTGTGTCTCAGAGAGTCGGAGTGTCACAGTCTGTCTCAGAGAGTATCACACTGTGTCACAATCTGTGAGAGAGTTTCAAAGTGTGCCTCATAGAGTCTCAGAAAAAGTCAGAGAATATCACAATGTGTCATAGTCTGTCAGAGAATGTCATAGCGTGCCTCGGAGAGTGTCAGAAACAGTCAGGGAGTGTGACAGTGTGTATCAGAGAGTGTCTGAGAGTGTCAAAGAGTATCACAGTCTGTCTCCGAGAGAATCACAGTGTGTCACAGTCTGCAAGAGAAGGTTACAGTCTAATTCAGAGTGCACCAGAGAGAGTCAGAGAGGGTCACAGTGAGTAAGACTGTGTCTCAGAGAGAGTCAGAGAGGGTCAGCGGTTGTCGCAGAGAGGGTTACAGATAGTGAGAGAGTGTCAACGTGAGTCACAGTCTATCAGAGAGTGTCATATTGTGTTTCAGAGATTGTCAGAGAGAGTCAGAGTGTGCCACAGTGTGTCACAGACTGTCAGAGAGTCACCGGGTGTCTCAGAGAGTGTCCGAAAGAGTCAGAGAGTGTCACAGTGTGTCAGGAAGTGTCATAGCGAGTCATAGAGAGTGTCAAAGATTGTCACAGTGTGTCACAGTCTGTCAGTGAGTGTCACAGTTTGTTTCAGAGAGTGTCAGAGAGTTTGATCTCGTGTCTCAGAGAGTGTCTGAGAGGGTCAGAGAGTGGCACAGTCAGTCTCAGAATGTGTCAGAGGTTGTCACAGTGTCTCAGATAATGTCACCATGTGTCAGTGAGTGTCAAAGCTGGTCTGAGAGTGTCACATTATGTCAGAGAATGTCCCCGTGTGTTTCAGAGAGAGTCAGAGAGTTTTACAGTGTGTCTCAGAGATATTAAGAGAGTGTCAGAGAGTGTCACAGTGTGTCTCAGAGTGTCAGAGTGAGTTACAGCGTGTCTTAAAGAGTCAAAGAATGTCACAGTGTGTCTAAGTGAGGATCAAAGAGCATCAGAGAGAGTCACAATCTGTCTCAATAACGTCACCGTGTCACTGATAGTCAAGAGAATGTCTCAGTGTGTTTCAAAGAGTGACAGAGAGTGTCACAGTGTGTCTCAGAGTGTCAGAGAGGGTCAGAGAGAGTCGCAGTGTGTCTCAGATTGCTGCAGAAAGCCACAGATTGTCACCGTGTGTCTCAGAGTGTCAGAGAGAGTCACAGTGTTTCAGATGATGTCACCGTGTGACAGAGAGTGTCACAGATAGTCAGAGAGTGTCACGGTGTGTCAGAGAGTATCACTGTGTGTTTCAGAGTGCGTCAGAGAGAGTCACAGTGTGTCACAGCGTGTCAGAGTGAGTTACAGTGTTTCTCAGAGAGTCAGAGTGTTACATTGTGTCTACGAGAGTGTCAGAGAGCGTCAGGGAGTGTCACATTATGACTCAGAGAGGGTCATAATGTGTCACAGTGTGTCAGCGAGTGTCATAGTGTGCCTCCAAGACTGTCAGAGAAAGTCAGATAAGGTCACAGTGTATCATACTCTGTCAGAGAGTGTCATAGTGTGACTAAGAGAGCGTCAGATAGAGTCAGAGAGGGTTGCAGTGTGTCTCAGAGAGTGTCAGAGAGGATCAGAGAATGTCACAGTGTGTCTCACGCTCAGAGAGAGTCAGACAGTGTGACAGTCTGTCTCGGAGAGTGTCACAGTGTGCCACTGTCTGTGAGAGAGAGTCGCAGTGTTCCTCAGAGAGTCTCAGAGAAGGTCAGAGAATGTCACATAGTCTGTCAGAGAGTGTCATAGTGTGTCTCAGAGAGTGTCAGAAAGAGTCAGAGAGTGTAACACTGTGTCTCAAAGATGGTCAGTGAGTGTCACAGTGTTTCTCATAGAGTGTTTCAGTGTGTCTCAGACAGTCAGAGAGAGTCAGAGAAAGTGTCACAGTGTGTCTCCGAGAGTATCACAGTGTGTCACAGTCTTCAAGAGAAGTTTGTCATACAGAGTGTCAAACAGTGTGACAGTGTGTCACAGTCTGTCAGAGTGTGTCACAGTGTGTTTCAGAGAGTGTCAGAGAGTTTCACAGTATGTTTCAGAGAGTATCAGAGAGGGTCAGAGAGTGGTACAGTCAGTCTCAGAGTGTCACAGAGTCACATAGTGTCACTGTGTGTCGCAGAGTATCAGACAGAGTCAGGGAGAATTACAGTGTGTCACAGTCTATCAGAGAGTGTCACAGTGTGCCTCAGAATGTGTCAGAGAGAGTCAGAGAGTGTCACAGTGTGTCTCAGAGAGTCAAAGACTGTCACAGTGTGTCTAAGACAGTGTCAGAAAGCATCAGATAGAGTCAAAGTCTGTCTCAGAGAGGGTCAGAATGCATCACAGAGTGTCTCAGTCTGTCAGCGAGTATCGCATTGTGCCTCCGAGACTGTCATAGAACGTCACAGTGTCTCATACTCTGTCAGAGAGTGTCATAGTGTGTCCCAGAGAGCGTCAGAGAGAGTCAGAGAGTGTTACAGTATGTGTCTGAGAGTATCAGAGACGCTCAGAGGTTGTCACAGTGTGTCTCAGATAGTCAGAGAGAGTCAGAAAGTGTCACAGTCTGTCTCAGAGAGTGTCACAGTCTGTCACCTTCTGTCGAGACCATTACAGTGTATTTCAGAGTGTATCAGAGAGAGTCAGAGAGTGTCACAGTGTGTCTATGAGAGTGTCACAGAGCGTCAGAGAGTGTCACAGTCTGTCTGAGAGAGGGTCAGAATGTGCCACGGTGTGCCTCAGTCTGTCAGCAAGTGTCACAGTGTGCCTCCAAGACTGTCAGTGAAAGTCAGATAATGTCACAGTGTGTCATACTCTGTCAGAGAGTGTCATAGTGTGGCTAAGAGAGCGTCAGAGAGAGTCAGAGAATGTTACAGTGTGTCTCAGAGAGTGTCACAGTCTGTGAAACTCAGAGCGAGCCAAGGTGTGTCACAGTAGCGAGCCCCAGAGAATTTCAGAGAGTGTCACAGACTGTCAGACAGAGTCACAGTGTGTCTCAGAGAGTGTCTGAGAGAGTCAGAGAGTTTCACAGTGTATCAGGAAGTGTCATAGCGCGTCATAGAGACTGTCAAAGAGTGTCACAGTGTGTCACAGCCTGTCAGATTGTGTCAGTGTGTCTCAGAGAGAGTCAGAGAGGGTCAGAGAGTGTCACAGTGTGTCTCAGAGTGTCAGAGTGAGTTACAGTGTGTCTCAGAGAGTCAGAGAGTGTCACACTGTGTCTCAGAGTTTCAGAGTGAGTTACAGTGTGTCTCAGAGAGTCAAAGAGTGTCACAGTGTGTCTAAGAGAGCATCAGAGAGAGTCACAGTCTGTCTCAGAATGCGTCAGAATGCGTCACAGTGTGTCTCAGTCTGTCAGCGAGTGTCACAATGTGCCTCCGATACTGTCAGAGAAAGTCAGAGAATGTTGCAGTGTGTCAGAATCTGTCGGAGAGTGTCATAGTGTGTCTCAGAGAGCGTCAGAGAGAGTGAGAGAGTGTTTCAGTGTGTCTAGAGATGTCGGAGACGCTCAGATAGTGTCACAGTGTGTCTCAGAGAGCGTCACAGTCTGTGAGGGCGTGTTATAGCGAGCCGCAGAGAATTTCAGAGAAAGTCATAGAATGTCTCAGTGTGTCTGTCAGAGAGTGTAGTGTGTCTCATAGAGTGTTAGAGAGGACCAGAGAGTGTCACAGTGTGTCTCAGAGAGGGTCACAGTTAGTGAGAGTGTGTCAACGTGGGGCACAGTCTGTCAGAGAGTGCCATATTGTGTTTCAGAGATTGTCAGAGAGAGTCAGAGAGTGTGTCAGTGTGTCACGGTCTGTCAGAGAGAGCCACAGGGTGTCTCAGAGAATGGCAGAGAGTGGCAGAGAGTGTCCGATAGAGTCACAGTGTGTCGCAGAGAGCGTCAGAAACAGTCAAACAGTGCTACACTGTGTCTCGAGAGTATCACAGTGTGTCACAGTCTGCAAGAGAAGGTTACATTTTATTTCAGAGTGTACCAGAGAGAGACAGAGAGGGTCATAGTGAGTCAGACTGTGTCTCAGAGAGTGTCAGCGCTTGTCTCAGAGAGGCTCACAGTTAGTGAGAGAGTGTCAAGGTGTGTCACAGTCTGTCAGAGAGTGTCATATTGTGTTTTAGAGATTGTCAGAGAGAGTCAGGGTGTGTCACAGTGTGTCACAGACTGTCAGAAAGAGTCACAGTGTGTCTCAGAGAGTGTCCGATAGAGTCAGAGAGTGTCACTGTGTGTCAGGAAGTGTCATAGTGTGTCATAGACAGTGTCAAAGAGTGTCACAGTGTGTTTCAGAGAGTGTCAGAGAGTTTCACAGTGTGTCTCAGAGAGTATCACAGAGGGTCAGAGAGTGGCACAGTCTGTCAGAGAGTATCACAGTGTGCCTCAGAATGTGTATGAATGAGTCAGAGAGAGTCACAGTGTGTCATAGCGTCTCAGAGCATCTCACCGGGGGTCAGGGGTTAGATTAGATTACATACTGTGTGGAAACAGGCCCTTCGGCCCAACAGGTCCACACCGCCCCGCCGAAGCGCAACCCACCCATACCCCTACATTTACCCCTTACCTAACACTATGAGCAATTTAGCATGGCCAATTCACCTGACATGAACATCTTTGGACTGTGGGAGGAAACCGGAGCAAACGGAGGAAACCCACGCAGACACAGAGAGAACGTGCAAACTCCACACAGTCAGTCGCCTGAGGCGGGTCTCTGGCGCGGTGAGGCAGCAGTGCTAACCACTGTGCCATCATGCCATGTCACAGTCAGTCATAGAGCGTCATAGTGTGTCTCGGAGAGTGTCAGAGAGAGTCAGAGAGTATTATAGTGAGCCTGTGAGAGCGTCAGAGATTGTCACAGTGTCTCAGATAATGTCACTGTGTGTCAGGGAGTGTCACAGTCGGTCAGAGAGTGTCACAATGTGTCAGAGAGTATCACAGCGAGTGTCACAGTCTGTCACATTCTGTCAGAGAGTGGCACCGTGTGTTTCGGAGAGAGATAGAGAGTGTCACAGTGTGACTCAGAGAGTGTCAGAGAGTGTCACAGTGTGTCGCAGAGAGTCCGGGAGTGTCACACTGTGTCTCAGAGTTTCAGAGTGAGTTACAGTGTGTCTCAGAGAGTCAAAGAGTGTCACAATGTGTCGAAAAGAGTGTCATAGAGCATCAGAGAGAGTCACAGTCTGTCTCAGAGAGGGTCAGAATGTGTCACAGTGTGTCTCAGTCTGTCTGCGAGTGTCACATTGTGACCCCGATACTGTCAGAGAAAGTCAGAGAATGTCGCAGTGTGTCATACTCTGTCAGAGAATGTCATAGTGTGTCTCAGAGAGCGTCAGGCAGAGTCAGAGAGTATTACAGTGTGTATTAGCAAGAGTGTCAGAGAGCGTCACAGAATGTCACAGTATGCCTCAGAGAGTCAGCGAGAATCAGAAAGTGTCACAGTCTGTCTCAGAGAGGGTCAGAATGTGTCACAGTGTGTCTCAGTCTGTCAGCGAGTGTCACAGTGTGCCTCCGAGACTGTCAGAAAAAGTCAGATAATGTCACAACGTGTCATACTCTGTCGTCAGAGAGGATCAGAGAGTATCACAGTCTGTGAGAGAGTGCCATAGCGAACATCAGAGAATTTCAGAGAAAGGCAGAGAAAGGCAGAGAATGTTTCAGTGTGTCTATCACAGAGTGTCATAGTGTGTCTCAGGCAGTGTCAGAGAGGGTCAGAGAGTGTCATAGTGTGTCTCAGACAGTCAGGGGGACTCAGAAAGTATCACAGCGTGTCTCCAAGATTGTCACAGTGTGTCACAGTCTGTCAGAGAAGGTTACAGTTTATTTTAGAGTTCATCAGAGAGAGTCAGAGAGGGTCACAGTGAGTCAGACAGCGTCTCAGAGAGTGGCAGAGAGGGTCAGCGTTTGTCTCAGAGAGGGTCACAGTTAGTGAGAGTGTGGCAACGTGTGTCATAGTCTGTCAGAGAGTGTCATATTTTGTTTCAGAGAGAGTCAGAGAGTGTCACAGTGTGTCACAGTCTGTCAGAGAAGGTTACAGTTTATTTTAGAGTTCATCAGAGAGAGTCAGAGAGGGTCACAGTGAGTCAGACTGCGTCTCAGAGAGTGGCAGAGAGGGTCAGCGTTTGTCTCAGAGAGGGTCACAGTTAGTGAGAGTGTGGCAACGTGTGTCATAGGTTGTCAGAGAGTGTCATATTTTGTTTCAGAGAAAGTCAGAGAGTGTCACAGTGTGTCACAGTCTGTCAGAGAGAGTCACAGTGTGTCTCAGAGTATGTCAGAGAGTGTCAGATAGAGTCATATTGTTTCTCAGAGAGTGTCAGATAGAGTCACAGTGTGTCTCAGAGAGTGTCCGAGTGAGTCAGAGAGTTTCACAGTGTTTCAGGAAGTGTCATAGTGTGTCATAGTGAGTGTCAGAGTGTCACAGTCTGCCAGAGTATGTCACTGTGTGTTTCAGAGAATGTCAGAGAGTTTCACAGTGTGACTCAAAGAGTGTCAGAAGGTCAGAGAGTGACACAGTCAGTCTCAGAGTGTGTCAGAGATTGTCACAGGGACTCAGATAATGTCACCGGGTGTCAGGGAATCTCACAGTCGGTCAGAGAGAGTCGCAATGTGACAGAGAGTATCACAGAGAGTGTGACAGTCTGTCACATACTGTCAGAGAGTGTCACCGTGTGTTTCAGAGTCAGAGAGTGTCAGATAGAGTCATATTGTATCTCAGAGAGTGTCAGAGAGTGTCAGATAGAATCACAGTGTCTCTCAGAGAGCGTCACAGTGTGTCTTAGAGAGTGTCCGAGACAGTCAGAGAGTGTCACAGTGTGTCAGGGAATGTCATAATGTGTCACAGAGGGTGTCACAGAGTGTCACGGTCTGCCAGAGTATGTCACTGTGTGTTTCAGAGAGTGTCAGAGAGTTTCACAGTGTGCCTCAGAGAGTGTCAGAGAAGGTCAAAGAGTGGCACAGACAGTCTCAGAGTGTGTCAGAATTTGTCACAGTGTCTCAGATAATGTCACTGGGTGTCAAGGAGTGCCACAGTCGGTCAGAGCGTGTCGCAATGTGACAGAGAGTATCATAGAGAGTGTCACAATGTGTCTCAGAGAGAGTCAGAGAGTGTCAGAGAGTGTCACAGTGTCTCTCAGAGTGTCAGAATGAGTTACAGTGTGTCTCAGAGAGTCACAATGTGTCACACTGTGTCTCAAAGTGTCAGAGTGAGTTACAGTGTGTCGCAGAGAGCCAAAGAGTGTCACAGTGTGTCTAAGAGAGTGTCAGAGGGGATCTGAGAGAGTCTGTCTCAGAATGGGTCAGAATGCATCACAGTGTGTCAGCGAGGGTCACAATGTGCCTCCGATACTGCCAGAGAAAGTCAGATAATGTCACAGTGTGTCATACTCTTTCAGAGAGTGTTACAGTGTGTCTCAGAGAGTGTCAGAGGGGGTCAGAGAGTGTTACCGTGTGTCTCAGAGAGTCAGAGTGAGTCAGAAAGTGTCACAGTCGGTCTCAGAGAGTGTCACAGTGCGTCACAGTCTGCCCAAGCAGGTTACACTGTATTTCACAGTGTATCAGAAAGAGTCAGAGAGTATCACAGTGTGTCTCAGAGAGTGTCAGAGAGTGTCAGAGATTGTCACAGTGTGTCTCAGAATGTCATAGTGAGTTACAGGGTGCCTCGGAGAGTCAGAGTGTCACAGCGTGTCTAAGAGAGTGTGAGAGAGTCACAGTCTGTCTCAGCCAGGGTCAGAATGTGTCACAGTGCGTCTCAATCTGTCAGCGAGCGGCACAATGTGCCTCCGAGACTGTCAGAGAAAGTCAGAGAATGTCACAGTGTGTCATACTCTGTCAGAGAGTGTCACTGTGTGTCTAAAAGAGCGTCAGAGATTGTTACAGTGTGTCTCAGAGAGTGTCAGAGAGGATCAGAGAGTGTCACAGTGTGTCTCCCAGTGTCACAGTCTGAGAGAGCGTGTCATTGCGAGCCGCAGAGAATTTCAGAGAAAGTCATAGAATGTCTCAGTGTGTCATAGTCTGTAAGAGAGTGTCATAGTGTGTCTCAGAGAGTGTCAGAGAGGGTCAGAGAGTGTCACAGTGTGTCTCAGAGAGTGTCAGAGAGTGTCAGCGTTTGTCTCAGAGAGGGTCACAGTTAGTGAGAGTGTGTGAACGTGTGGCACAGTCTGTCAGAGAGTGCCATATTGTGTTCCCGAGATTGTCAGAGAGACAGAGAGTGTCACAATGTGTCACAGTCTGTCAGAGAGAGTCACAGGGTGTCTCAGAGAATTTCAGAGAGTACCAGATAGAGTCATATTGTGAATCAGAGAGTGTCAGACAGTGTGAGATAGAGTCACAATGTGTCACAGAGAGCGTCACAGTGTGGCTCAGAGTGTCCGAGACAGTCACAGAGTGTCACAGTGTGTCAGGGAATTTCAGAGTATGTCACAGACGGTGTCAAAGAGTGTCACGGTCTGTCAGATAGTGTCACAGTGTGTTTTAGAGAGTGTCGGCGAGTGTCACAGTGTTTCTCAGTGTTATAGTGAGAGTCACAGTGTCTCAGAGAATGTCACCGTGTGTCAGAGAGTGTCACAGTGTGTCAGAGCGTGTCACTGTGTTTCAGAGTGCGTCAGAGAGGGTCAGAAAGTGTCACAGTGTGTCTCAGAGAGTGTCATAGAGCATCAGAGAGTGTCACAGTGTGTCAGAGTGTCACTGTGTTTCAGAGTGCGTCAGAGAAGTACAGAGAGTGTCACAGTGTGTCTCAGAGAGTGTCAGAGAGGGTGTGCGTTTGTCACAGAGAGGGTCACAGTTAATTAGAGTGTGTCAACATGTGTCACAGTCTGTCAGAGAGTGTCATATTGTGTTTCAGAGATTGTCAGAGAGAGTCAGAGAGTGTCACAGTGTGTCACAGTCTGTCAGAGAGAGTCACAGGGTGTCTCAGAGAATGTCAGAGCGTGTCAGACAGAGTCATATTGTGTCTCAGAGAGTGTCAGAGAGTGACAGATAGAGTCACAGTGTGTCTCGAAGAGCGTCACAGTGTGTCTCAGAGAGTGTCCGAGACAGTTAGAGAGTGTCACAATGTGTCAGGGAATGTCATAATATGTCACCGATGGTGTCACTGAGTGTCACAGACCGTCAGACAGAGTCACAGTGTGTCTCAGAGAGTGTCCGAGCGACTCAGAGAGTTTCACAGTGTGTCAGGATGTGTCATAATGTGTCATAGTGAGTGTCAAAGAGTGACACAGTCTGTCAGAGTGTGCCACTGTGTGTTTCAGAGAGTGTCAGAGAGTTTCACAGTGTGTCTCAGAGAGGGTCAGAGAGGGTCAGAGTGTGGCACAGTCAGTCTCTGAGTGTGTCAGAGGTTGTCACAGTGTCCCAGATAATGTCACCGGATGTCAAGGAGTGTCGCAGTCGGTCAGAGAGTGTCGCAATGTGACAGAGAGTGTCACAGTCTGTCACAGTCTGTCACATTCTGTCAGAGAGTGTCACCGTGTGTTTCAGAGAGAGTCAGAGAGTGTCACACTGTGTCTCAGAGAGAGTCAGAGAGTGTCAGAGAGTGTCACAGTGTCTCTCAGAGTGTCGGAATGTGTTACAGTGTGTCTCAGAGAGTCAGAATGTGTCACAGTGTGTCTCAGAGTCTCAGACAGTGTCACAGTGTGTCTCAGATTGTGACGGAGAGCCACAGAGTGTCACATGTGTCTCAGAGAGAGTCAGAGAGCGTCAGAGAGTGTCACAGTGTCTCTCAGAGTGTCAGAGTGAGTTTCAGTGTGTCACAGAGTGTCAAAATGTGTCACACCGTGTCTCAGAGTGCCGGAGTGAGTCACAGCGTCTCAGATAACGTCACCGTGTGTCAGAGAGTGTCACAGATAGTCAGAGAGTGTCACAGTCTATCAGTGAGTGTCACTGTGTTTCGGAGTGTGTCAGAGAGGGTCAGACAGTGTAACAGTGTGTCTCAGAGTGTCAGCGTGAGTTACAGTGTGTCGCAGCGAGTCAGACTGTCACAGTGTGTTTAAGAGACTGTCTAAGAGCATCAAACAGTGTCACAATCAGTCTCAGAGTGTTAGAATGCGTCACAGTGTGTCTCCGATTGTGACGGAGAGCCACAGAGTGTCACAGTGTGTCACAGAGTGTCAGAGAGAGTCACAGTGTCTCAGATAACGTCACCGCGTATCAGAGAGTGTCACAGATAGTCAGAGAGTGTAACAGTGTCTCTCAGAGTGTCAGAGTGAGTTTCAGTGTGTCTCAGAGAGTCAAAATGTGTCACACTGTCTCAGAGTGCCGTAGTGAGTCACAGTGTCTCAGATAACGTCACCGTGTGTCAGAGAGTGTCACAGATAGTCAGAGAGTGTCACAGTCTATCAGAGAGTGTCACTGTGTTTCGGAGTGTGTCAGAGAGGGTCAGACAGTGTCACACTGTGACTCAGAAAGTCAGAGAGAGTCACAGTGTCTCAGATAACGTCACCGCGTATCAGAGAGTGTCACAGATAGTCAGAGTGTCACAGTGTGTCAGAGAGTGTCACTGTGTGTTTCAGAGTGTGTCAGAAAAGGTCAGAGAGTGTCACAGTGTGTCTCAGAGTGTCAGAGTGAGTTACAGTGTGTCTCAGAGGGTCAGAGTGTCACAGTGTGTGTATGAGAGTGTCAGAGAGCGTCAGAGAGTGTAACAGTCTGTCTCAGCGAGTGTCAGAATGTGTCACAGTGTTTCTCAGTCTGTCAGCGAATGTCACAGTGTGCTACTTAGGCTGTCAGAGAATGTCACAGTGTGTCATACTCTGTCAGAGAGTTTCATAGTGTGACTAAGAGTGCGTCAAACAGCGTCAGAGAGTGTCGCAGTGTGTCTCAGACAGTGTCAGAGAGGATCAGAGAGTGTCACAGTGTGTCTCAGTTAGTGCTGCAGTGTGTCTCAATGAGTCATAGAGAGTCAGAATGTGTCACAGTCTGTCTCAAAGAGTGTCACAGTCTGTGAGAGAGTGTCACAGTGTGTGTATGCGAATGTCACAGAGCGTCAGAGAGTGTCCCAGTCTGTCTCAGAGAGGGTCAGAATGTGTCACAGTTTGTCTCAGTCTGTCACGAGTGTCACAGTGTGCCTCCGAGACTGTCAAAGAAAGTCAGATCATGTCACAATGTGTCCTACTCGGTCGTCAGAGAGTATCAGAGAGTGTCACCGTCTGTGAGATAGTGTCATAGCGAGCCTCAGAGAATTTCAGAGCAAGTCAGAGAATGTCTTAGTGTGTCATAGTCTATCAGAGAGAGTCACAGGGTGTCTCTGAGTATGTCAGAGGGTGTCAGATATAGTCATATTGTGTCTCAGAGAGTGTCAGAGAGAGTCAGATAGTGTCACAGTGTGTCTCAGAGACCGTCACAGTGTGTCTCAGAGAGTGTCCGAGAGAGTCAGAGAGTTTCACAGTGTGTCAGGAAGTGTCATAGTGAGTGTCAATGAGTGTCACAGTCTGTCAGAGTATGTCACTGTGTGTTTCAGAGAGTGTCAGAGAGTTTCACAGTGTGCCTCAGAGAGTGTCAGAGAGGGTCAGAGAGTGGCACAGTCAGTCTCAGAGTGTGTCAGAGGTTATCACAGTGTCCCAGATAATGTCACTGGGTGTCAGGGAGTGTCACAGTCGGTCAGAGAGTGTCGCAATGTGACAGAGAGTATCACAGAGAGTGTCACAGTCTGTCACATTCTGTCAGAGAGTGTCACCGTGTTTTTAGAGAGAGTCAGAGATTGTCACAGCGTGTCTCAGAGAGAGTCAGAGAGTGTCAGAGAGTGTCACAGCGTCTCTCAGAGTGTCAGAGTGAGTTACAGTGTGTCTCAGAGAGTCAGAATGTGTCACACTCTGTCTCAGAGTGTCAGAGTGAGTTACAGTGTGTCGCAGAGAGTCAGAATGTGTCACAGTGTGTCTAAGAGAGTGTCAGAGAGCATCAGACAGAGTCTGCCTCAGAATGGGTCCGAAGGCGTCACAGTGTGTCAGCGAGTGTCACAATGTGCCTCCGATCCTGTCAGAGAAAGTCAGATAATGTCACAGTGTGTCATACTCTTACAGAGAGTGTCCGAGACAGTCAGACAGTGTCACAGTGCGTCAGGTACTGTCATAGTGTGCCACAGAGGATGTCACAGAGTGTCATAGTCTGTCAGAGAATGTCACATTGTGTTTCAGAGAGTGTCACAGTGTGTCTCGGGGTGTCAGAGAGTGTCACAGTGTGTCTCAGATTGTGACGGAGGGCCACAGTGTGTCACAGTGTGTCTCAGAGTGTCAGAGAGTGTCACAGTGTCTCAGATAACGTCACCGCGTGTCAGAGAGTGTCACAGATACTCAGAGAGTGTCACAGTCTGTCAGAGAGTGTCACATTGTGTTTCAGAGAGTATCAGAGAGTGGTACAGTGTGTCTCAGAATGTCAGACTGTGTCATAGTGTGACTTTGATTGTGACGGAGAGCCACAGAGTGTCACAGTGTGTCGCAGAGTGACTGAGAGAGTCACAGTGTCTCAGATGACGTCACCGTGTGCCAGAGAGTGTCACAGTGTGTCAGAGAGTGTCACTGTGTTTCGGAGTGTGTCAGAGAGGGTCAGAGAGTGTCACAGTGTGTCTCAGAGTGTCAGATTGAGTTACAGTGTGTCTCAGAGAGTGTCACAGTGTGTCTCACAGTGCCACAGTCTGAGAGAGCGTGTCATAGCGAGCCTCAGAGAAATTCCGAGAAAGTCAGAGAATGTCTCAGTGTGTCATAGTCTGTCAGAGAGTGTCGTAGTGTGTCTCAGAGAGTGTCAGAAAGGTTCGGAGAGTGTCACAGTGTGTCTCGGAGAGTGTCAGAGAGGGTTGGCGTTTGTCACAGAGAGGGTCACAGTTAGTGAGAGTGTGTCAACGTGTGTCACAGTCTGTCAGGGAGTGTCATATTGTGTTTCAGAGATTGTCAGAGAGTCACAGTGTTTCACAGTCTGTCAGAGAGAGTCACAGGGTGTCTCAGGGAATGCCAGAGTGTGTAAGATAGAGACATATTGTGTCTCAGAGAGTGTCAGAGAGTGTCAGATAGAGTCACAGTGTGTCTCAGAGAGCGTCACAGTGTGTCTCAGAGCGTGTCCGAGACAGTCAGAGATTGTCACAGTGTGTTATAGTCTGTCAGGGAGTGTCATAGTGTGTCAGAGAGTATCACTGTGTGTTTCAGAGTGTGTCAGAGAGGGTCAGAGAGTGTCACAGTGTGTCTCAGAGAGTGTCAGAGAGGTTCACAGAGTGTTACAGTGTGTCACAGAGAGTGTCAGAGAGCAGAGAGTGTTAGAGTGTGTCTCAGAGAATGTCAGAGAGGATCAGAGAGTGTCACAGTGTGTATCACAGTGTCACAGTCTGAGAGAGCGTGTCATAGCGAGCCTCAGAGAAATTCAGAGAAAGTCAGTGTATGTCTCAGTGTGTCATAGTCTGTCAGAGAGTGTCATAGTGTGTGTCAGAGAGTGTCAGAGAGGTTCAGTGAATGTCACAGTGTGTCTCAGAGAGTGTCAGAGAGGGTCAGCGTTTGTCTCAGAGAGGGTCACAGTTAGTGAGACTGTGTCAACGTGTGTCACAGTCTGTCAGAGAGTGTCATATAGTGTTTCAGAGATTGACAGAGAGTCACGGTGTTTCACAGTCTGTCAGAGGGAGTCACAGAGAATGTCAGAGAGTGTCAGATAGAGTCATATTGTGTCTCAGAGAGTGTCAGAGAGTGTCGGATAGAGTCACAGTGTGTCTCAGAGAGCGTCACAGTGTGTGTCAGAGCGTGTCCGAGACAGTCAGAGATGTTCACAGTGTGTAATAGCGTGCCACAGAGGGTGTTACAGAGTGTAACGGTCTGTCAGAGTGTCGCATTGTATTTGAGAGAGTGTCAGAGAGTGCCACAGTGTGTCTCAGATTGTGACGGAGAGCCACAGTGTGTCACAGTGTGTCTCAGAGTGTCAGAGAGGGTCACAGAGTCTCAGATAACGTCACCGCGTGTCAGAGAGTGTCACACATAGTCAGAGAGTGTCACAGTCTGTCAGAGAGAGTCACAGTGTCTCAGATAACGTCACCGCGTGTCGGAGAGAGTCACAGTCTGTCAGAGAGTGTCACATTGTGTTTCAGAGTGTGTCAGAGAGTGTCACAGTGTCTAGGATAACGTCACCGTGTGTCAGAGAGTGTCACAGATAGTCAGAGAGCGTCACAGTCTGTCATAGAGTGTCACTGTGTCAGAGAGGGTCAGAGAGTGTCGCAGTGTGTCTCAGAGTGTCAGCGTAGGTTACAGTGTGTCTCAGAGAGTCAGAGTCTCACAGTGTGTCTAAGAGAGTGTCTGAGCGCGTCAAAGAGTGTCACAGTCTGTCTCAGAGTGTCAGAATGCGTCACAGTGTGTCTCCGATTGTGACAGAGTGACACAGAGTGTCACAGTGTGTCCCAGAGTGTCAGAGAGAGTCACAGTGTCTCCGTTAACGTCAACGTGTGTCAGAGAATGTCACAGATAGTCAGAGAGTGTCACAATGTGTCAGAGAGTGTCACTGTGTGTTTCAGAGTGTGTCAGAGAGGGTCAGAGAGTGTCACAGTGTGTCTCAAAGAGTGTCCGAGAGAGTCAGAGAGTTTCACAGTGTGTCAGGAAGTGTCATAGTGAGTGTCAAAGAGTGCCACAGTCTGTCAGAGTATGTCACTGTGTGTTTCAGAGAGTGTCAGAGAGTTTCACAGTGTGCCTCAGAGAGTGTCAGAGAGGGTCAGAGAGTGGCACAGTCAGTCTTAGAGTGTGTCAGAAGTTGTCACAGTGTCCCAGATAATGTCACCGGGTGTCAGGGAATGTCACAGTCGGTCAGAGAGTGTCGCAATGTGACAGAGAGTATCACAGAGAGTGTCACAGTCTGTCACATACTGTCAGAGAGTGTCACCGTGTTTTTAGAGAGAGTCAGAGATTGTCACAGTGTGTCTCAGAAAGAGTCAGAGAGTGTCAGAGAGTGTCACAGTGTCTCTCAGTGTGTCACAGTCTGTCACATTCGGTCAGAGAGTGTCACCGTGTTTTTAGAGAGAGTCAGAGATTGTCACAGTGTCTCTCAGAGTGTCAGAGTGAGTTACAGTGTGTCTCAGAGAGTCAGAATGTGTCACACTGTGTCTCAGAGTGTCAGAGTGTGTTAGAGTATGTCGTAGAGAGTCAAAGAGTGTCACAGTGTGTCTAAGAGAGTGTCAGAGAGCATCTGAGATAGTCACAGTCTGTCTCAGAATGGGTCAGAATGCGTCACAGTGTGTCAGAGTGTGTCAGCGAGTGTCACAATGTGCCTCTGATACTGTCAGAGAAAGTCAGATAATGTTACAGTGTGTCATACTCTTTCAGAGAGTGTCATAGTATGTCTCAGAGAGCGTAAGAGACAGTCAGAGAGTGTTACAGTGTGTCTCAGAGAGTGTCAGAGAGGGTCAGAGAGTGTCACCGCGTGTCTCAGAGAGTCAGAGTGAGTCAGAAAGTGTCACAGTCGGTCTCAGAGAGTGTCACAGTCTGTCCAAGAAAGTTACACTGTATTTCAGAGTGTATCAGAAAGAGTCAGAGAGTATCACAGTGTGTCTCAGAGAGTGTCAGAGAGTGTCACAGTGTGTCTCAGAATGTTAGAGTGAGTTACAGGGTGCCTCGGAGAGTCAGAGAGTGTCACAGTGTGTCTAAGATAGTGTCAGAGAGCATCAGAGAGAGTCACAGTCTGTCTCAGCGAGGGTCAGAATGTGTCACAGTGCGTCTCGGTCTGTCAGCGAGCGTCACAGTGTGCCTCCGAAACTGTCAGAGAAAGTCAGAGAATGTCACAATGTGCCATACTCTGTCAGAGAGTGTCATAGTGTTGTTAAAGAGCATCAGAGAGTGTTACAGTGTGTCTCAGAGAGTCTCAGAGAGGGTCAGAGAGTGTCACAGTGTGTCTCAGAGTGTCACAGTCTGAGAGAGCATGTCATTGCGAGCCTCAGAGAATTTCAGAGAAAGTCATAGAATGTCTCAGTGTGTCATAGTCTGTCAGAGAGTGTCATCGTGTGACTCAGAAAGTGTCAGAGAGGGTCAGAGAAAGTTACAGTGTGTCTCAGAGAGTGTCAGAGAGTGTCAGCGTTTGTCTCAGAGAGGGTAACAGTTATTGAGAGTGCGTCAACGTGTGTCACAGTCTGTCAGAGAGTGTCATATTGTGTTTCAGAGATTGTCAGAGAGAGTCAGAGAGTGTCACAGTGTGTCACAGTGTATCATAGAGAGTCACAGGGTGTCTCAGAGAATGTCAGATAGTGTCAGATAGAGTCATAGTGTGTCTCAGAGAGTGTCAGACAGTGTGAGATAGAGTCACAGCATGTCTCAGGAAGCGTCCAAGTGTGTCTCAGAGAGTGTCCGAGACAGTCAGAGAGTGCCACAGTGTGTCAGGGAATGTCAAAGGGTGTCACAGAGGGTGTGACAGAGTGTCACAGTCTGTCAGAGAGTGTCACAGTGTGTTTCAGACAGTGTCAGAGAGTGTCCCAGTGTGTCTCAGAGTGTCAGAGAGGATCAGAGAGTGTCACAGTGTGTCTCAGATTGTGATGGAGAGGCACAGAGTGTCACAGTGTGTCTCAGAGTGCCAAAGAGAGTCACAGTGTCTCAGATAATGTCACCGTGTGTCAGACCGTGTCACAGATAGTCAGAAAGGGTCACAGTGTGACAGAGAGTGTTACAGTGTGTCTCAGATTGTCAGAGTGAGTTACAGTATGTCTCAGAGTGTCAGAGTTTCACAGCGTGTCTAAGAGAGTGTCAGACAGGTCGGAGAGTGTTATAGTGTGTCTCAGTGAGTGTCAGAGAGGATCAGAGAATGTCACAGTCTGTTAAGAGTGTCATAGCGAGCCTCAGAAAATTACAGAGAAAATCAGAGAATGTCTTAGTGTGTTATAGTCTGTCAGGGGGTGTCACAGTGTGTCAGTGAGTGTCACTGTGTGTTTCAGAGTGTGTCAGAGAGGGTCAGAGAGTGTCACAGTGTGTCTCAGAGAGTGTCAGAGAGCGTCAGAGAGTGTTACAGTGTGTCTCAGAGATTGTCAGAGAGGATCAGAGAGCGTCACAGTGTGTCTCCCAGTGTCACAGTCTGAGAGAGTGTGTCATAGCGAGCCTCAGAGAATTTCAGTGGAAGTCATACAATGTCTCAGTGTGTCATAGTCTGTCAGAGAGTGCCATAGTGTGTCTCAGAGAGTGTCAGGGAGGTTCAGTGAGTGTCATAGTGTGTCTCAGAGAGTGTCAGAAAGGGTCAGCGTTTGTCTCAGAGAGGGTCACAGTTAGTGAGAGTGTATCAACGTGTGTCACAGTCTGTCAGAGAGTGTCATATTGTGTTTCAGAGATTGTCAGAGAGTCACAGTGTTTCACAGTCTGTCAGGGAGAGTCACAGGGTGTTTCAGGGAATGTGGGAGTGTCAGATAGAGCCACAGTGTATCTCAATGAGTTATAGAGAGTCAGAGAGTGTCACAGTCTGTCTCAGAGAGTGTCACAGTGTGTCACAGTCTGTGAGAGAGTGTCACAGTGTGTATGCGAATGTCAAAGAGCGTCAGAGAGTGTCACAGTCTGTCAGAGTATGTCACTATGTGTTTCTGAGAGTGTCAGAAAGTTTCACAGTGTGCCTCAGAGAGTGTCAGGGAGGGTCAGAGAGTGGAACAGTCAGTCTCAGAGTGTGTCAGAGGTTGTCACAGTGTCCCAGATAATGTCACCGGATGTCAGGGATGTCACTGTCGGTCAGAGAGTGTCGCAATGTGACAGAGAGTATCACAGAGAGTGTCACAGTCTGTCACATTCTGTCAGAGAGTGTTTCCGTGTGTTTCAGAGAGAGTCAGAGAGTGTCACAGTGCGTCTCAAAAAGTGTCAGAGTAGGTCAGAGAGTGTCACAGTGTGTCTCAGAGAGAGTCAGAGAGTCAGAATGTGTCACACAGTGTCTCTCAGAGTGTCAGAGTGAGTTACAGTGTGTCTCAGAGAGTCAGAATGTGTTACACTGCATCTCAGAGTGTCAGCGTGAGTTACAGCGTGTCGCAGAGAGTCAAAGAGTGTGTCCAAGAGAGTGTCAGAGAGCATCTGAGCGAGTCACAGTCTATCTCAGAATGGGTCAGAATGTGTCACAGTGCGTCTCAGTCTGTCAGCGAGCGTCACAGTGTGCCTCCGAGAATGTCAGAGAAAGTCAGAGAATGTCACAGTGCGTCATACTCTGTCAGAGAATGTCATAGTGTTGTTAAAGAGCATCAGAGAGTGTTACAGTGTGTCTCAGAGAGTCTCAGAGAGGGTCAGAGAGTGTCACAGTGTGTCTCAGAGTGTCACAGTCTGAGAGAGCGTGTCATAGGGAGCCTCAGAGAATTTCAGAGAAAGTCATAGAATGTCTCAGAGTGTCAGTCTGTCAGAGAGTGTCATATTGTGTTTCAGAGATTGTCAGAGAGAGTCAGAGAGTGTCACAGTGTGTCACAGAGCGTGTCCGAGAGAGTCACAGGGTGTCTCAGAGAATGCCAGAGAGTGACAGATCGAGTCATATTGTGTCTCAGAGAGTATCAGACAGTGTGAGATAGAGTCACAGTATGTCTCAGGGAGCGTCCAAGTGTGTCTCAGAGTGTGTCCGAGACAGTCAGAGAGTGTCGCAGTGTGTCACAGAGGGTGTGACAGAGTGTCACAGTCTGTCAGAGAGTGTCACAGTGTGTTTCAGAGAGTGTCAGAGATTGTCACAGTGTGTCTCAGAGTGTCAGAGAGGGTCAGAGAGTGTCACAGTGTGTCTCAGATTGTGACGGAGAGCCACAGAATGTCACAGTGTGTCTCAGAGTGCCAAAGAGAGTCACCGTGTCTCAGATAATGTCACCGTGTGTCATAGAGTGTCCCAGATAGTCAGAAAGGGTCACAGTGTGTCAGAGAGTGTTACAGTGTGTCTCAGATTGTCAGAGTGAGTTATTTTGTGTCTCAGAGAGTCAGAGTTTCACAGTGTGTCTAAGAGGGTGTCGGACAGGTCGGAGAGTGTTACCATGTGTCTCAGGGAGTGTCAGAGAGGATCAGAGAATGTCACAGTCTGTGCGAGAGTGTCATAGCGTCAGAAACTTACAGAGAAAATCAGAGAATGTCTCAGTGTGTTATAGTCTGTCAGGGAGTGTCATAGTGTGTCAGAGAGTGTCACTGTGTGTTTCAGAGTGTGTCAGAGAGGGTCAGAGAGTGTCACAGTGTGTCTCAGAGAGTGTCTGAGAGCGTCAGAGAGTGTTAGTGTGTCTTAGAGAGTGTCAGAGAGGATCAGAGAGTGTCACAGTGTGTCTCACAGTGTCACAGTCTGAGACAGCGTGTCATAGCGAGACATAGAATGTCTCAGTGTGTCATAGTCTGTCAGAGAGTGTCATAGTGTGTGTCAGAGAGTGCCAGAGAGGTTCAGGGTTTGTCTCTGAGAGGGTCAACGTGTGTCACAGTCTGTCAGAGAGTGTCATATTGTGTTTCAGAGATTGTCAGAGAGTCACAGTGTTTCACGATCTGTCAGAGAGAGTCACAGGGTGTCTCAGGGAATGTCAGAGAGTGTCAGATAGAGTCATATTGTGTCTCAGAGAGTGTCAGATAGAATCGCAGTGTGTCTCAGAGAGCGTCACAGTGTGTCTCAGAGCGTGCCCGAGAGAATCAGAGAATGTGTGTCATAGTGTGCCACAGAGGGTGTCACAGAGTGTCACGGTCTGTCAGAGAGTGTCACATTGTGTTTCAGAGAGTGTCACAGTGTGTCTCAGATTGTGACAGAGAGTCACAGTGTGTCACAGTGTGTCTCAGAGTGTCAGAGAGAGTCACAGTGTCTCAGATAACGTTACTGCGTGTCAGAGAGTGTCACAGATAGTTAGAGAGTGTCACGGCGTGTCAGAGAGTGTCACATTGTGTTTCAGAGAGTGTCACAGTGTGTCTCAGAGTGTCAGACAGTGTCACAGTGTGTCTCAGATTGTGACGGAGAGCCACAGAGTGACACAGTATGTCGCAGAGTGTCAGAGAGAGTCACAGTGTCTCAGATAACGTCACCGTGTGTCAGAGAGTGTCACCGTGTGTCAGAGCGTGTCACTGTGTTTCGGATGTGTCAGAGAGTCAGAGTGTGTCACAGTGTGTTTAAGAGAGTGTCTGAGAGCGTCAAAGAGTGTCACAGTCAGTCTCAGAGTGTCAGAATGCGTCACAGTGTGTCTCAGATTGTGACGGAGAGGCACAGAGTGTCACAGTGTGTCTCAGAGTGTCAGAGTGAGTTACAGTGTGTCTCAGAGAGTCAGCGTATCATAGTTTGTGTATGAGAGTGTCAGAGAGCGTCAGAGAGTGTAACAGTCTGTCTCAGAGAGTGTCAGAATGTGTCACAGTGCTTCTCAGTCTGTCAGCGAGTGTCACAGTGTGCTTCTTAGACTGTCAGAGGAAGTCAGAGAATGTCACAGTGTGTCATACTCTGTCAGAGAGTTTCATAGTGTAACTAAGAGATCGTCAAATAGCGTCAGAGAGTGTCGCAGTGTGTCACAGTCTGTGAGAGAGTGTCACAGTGTGTGTATGCGAATGTCAAAGAGCGTCAGAGAGTGTCCCAGTCTGTCAGAGTATGTCACGACATGTTTCAGAGAGTGTCAGAGAGTTTCACAGTGTGCCTCAGAGAGTGTCAGAGAGGGTCAGAGAGTGGCACGGTCAGTCTCAGTGTGTGTCAGAGGTTGTCACAGTGTCTCAGATAATGTCACCGTGTGTCAGGGATTGTCACAGTCGGTCAGAGAGTGTCACAATGTGTCAGAGAATATCTCACAGAGTGTCACAGTCTGTCGCATTCTGTCAGAGTGTATTTCAGAGAGTCAGAGATTGTCACAGTGTGTCTCAGAAAGTGTCAGAGTGGGTCAGAGAGTGTCACAGTGTGTCTCAGAGTATCAGAGTGAGTTACAGTGTGTCTCAGAGAGTCAGAGAGTGTTACAGTGTGTCTCAGAGTTTCAGAGTGAGTTACAGTGTGTCTCAGAGAGTCAGAGAGTGTCACAGTATGTCTAAGAGAGTGTCAGAGAGAATCAGAGAGTGTCTCAGTCTGACAGCGAGTGTCACAGTGTGCCTCTGAGACTGTCAGAAAAAGTCAGAGAATGTCACATTGTGTCATATTCTGTCAGAGAGCGTCATAGTGTGTCTAAGAGAGCGTCAGAGTGAGTCAGAGAGTGTTACAGTGTGTCTCAGAGAGTGTCAGAGACGCTCAGAGAGTGTCATAGTGTGTCTCAGAGAATGTCACAATATCTCAGAGAATGTCACCGTGTGTCAGAGCGTGTCACAGTCTGTCCGAGAGTGTCACAGTCTGTCAGATATTGCAAGAGTGTGTCTCATAGAGTCAGAGAGAGTCAGTTAGTGCCAGAGTGTGTCTCAGAGAGTGTCGCCGAGGGTCAGAGAGTGTCAAAGTGTGTCTCAGAGTGTCAGAGATTGTCAGGGAGTGTCACAGTGTGTCTAAGAGAGTGTCAGAGAGCGTCAGAAAATCTCACAGTCTGTCAGAGAGTGTCACAGTGTGTCATCGCAGTCCACACACCGGCCCCAGAATGACCCTCACCGCCGTCCACACACCGCTCCCAGCCTAACCCTCACCGCCATGTACACACTGCCCCCAGCCTGACTCTCACCGCCGACTACACACTGCCCACAGCCTGAGCTCCACCGCCATCCAAAACCACCTCCAGCCTGACCTCCACTGCCGTCCACACGTTGCCCCCCCCAGCCTGATCCCCAACACCCCCCACACACCGCACCCAGCCTGGCCCTCCCCTTCGGCCACACAACGCCCCCGACCTGACGCTCATTGCCGTCGAACACCGCCCCAGCCTGATCCTCCGCTGCGCTGACACAGCGCCCCCAGCCCAACCCACACTGCCATCCAAAAACCGCCACCAGCCTGACCCCCACCGCCTTCTAACACCGCCCTCAGTCTGACATCACCGCCGTTCACACATTGCCCCCAGCATCACCCTCACTGCCGTCGACACACCACGCCCAGGCTGACCCTCAACACTGTCTATGAATCGTCCCAAGCCTGACCGTCCCTGCCATCCAACACCACCAAGAGTCTGACCCTCAACGCCCCCAGCCTGACCCTCACAACCCCTAGCCTGACCCTCACTGTCGTTCACACGCAGCCGCCAGCCTGACCTTCACTGCCATCCACACACCACTTCAAGCCTGACCCTCACCGCTGCACACACATCACCCCAAGCGTGACCCTCACCGCTGCCCACACACTGCCACCAACCTGACTCTCACCCCCATCCATGACCCGACCCAAGCCTGACTCTCACCGCCGCTCAACACCACCACCAGTCTGACCCTAAGCGCACCCACGCTCTCCACACACCACCCCCAGTCTGACCCTGAATGCTGCCCACACACTGCCCCATTCCTGTCTCTCACCACCGTCCAACACCGTCCCCAGCCTGACACTCACTGCCCCCAGCCTGACCCTCACTGCCGTCTAGCCCCACCCACGCCTGACCTCTACCGCCATGCAATACCGCCCGCAGACTGGCCCTCACCGTCGTCCAACACCGCCCCCAGAATTGTACTAATCGCCGTCCACACACCGCCCCAAACGCTGACCCTCAATGCCTCCCACACCCCACCACCAGCCTGACCCTCACTGCCAACCAACACTGCCCAAGCCTGACCCTCTCTGCCATTCAACACCATTCAAGCCTGACCCTCACCGCTGCCAACCCACCGCTCCCAGCCTGACCTTCACTGTCGACCACACACTTCCCCCGTGCTGACCCTCACTGCCGTCCACACAATGCCCCAACCTGACCCTCACTGCCAAGCACACACTGCCCCCAGCCTGAACCTCATCGCTGTCCACTCACCACTGCAAGCCTGACCCGCACCGCCATCCAACACCTCAGCCAGCCTGGCCCTCACCGCCCCCCACACACCGCCCCCAGCCTGACCCTCACCGCCGTCCACACACTGTCCCCAGCCTGACCCTCACCTCCATCTAGCACCGCCCCCAACCTGACCCTCACTGCCGTCCACACACTGCCTCCAGTCTGACCCATTCCTCTGCCATTCTCACCCCGCCCCCAGTCTGACCCTCACCGCCATCCAATACCACCGCCAGCCTGACCCTCACCACTGTCCAACACCACCCCAGCCTGACTTTTACTGTCGTCCATACACCGCCCCAGCCTGACCCTCACCTCCGTCCAGGCACCGCCCCCAGCCTGACCCTCACCTCCGCCAAACCCCCCAGCCTGACCCTCACTGCCGTCCACCCACTGCCCCCAGTCTGACCCAACCCTCCGCCATCCTCACCCCGCCCCCAGTCTGTCCCTCACCGCCATCCAACACCGCCTGAAGCCTGACCCTCACTGCTGTCAAACTCCACCCTCAGAATTACCCTCACCGCCGTCCAACACCGCCCCAAGCCTGACCCTTTCTGCCATTCAACACCATTCAAACCTGACCCTCAGCGCCGCTAAACCACCGCTCCCAGCCTGACCCGCACTGCCGTCCACACACCTCCCCCAGCCTGAAACTCACCGTCATTCACACACCACTGCAAGCCTGAACCTCATCGCCACCCACACACCGCCCCCAGCCTGACCCTCACTGCCATCCACACACTGCCCCCAGCCTGACCCTCACTGCCATCCACACACCGCCCCCAGCCTGACCCTCACCACCGTCCACAAACTGCCCCCACCCTGACCCTCACCGCCGTCCTCACACCGCCCACAGCCTGACTCTCTTTGCCACTCAACACCACCTCAGCCTGACCCTCACTGCCACCAACCCACCACTCCCAGCCGGACCAGGACCACCGCCCACACACCGCCCCCAGCCTGTCACTCACCGCCTCCAGCCCATCCATCACCGCCCCCAACCTGATCCTCACCACCATCAACCTGACCCTCACCGCCTATAGCCTGACCCTCACCGCCGTCCACACACCGTCCACAGACTGAACTCAACACCGTGCACACACCGCCCACAGCCTGACCCTCACCGCCCCCAGACTGACCTTCATCGCCGTCCAAATACCGCCCCCCGCCTGATCCTCAACACTGCCCACACACCGCCCCCAGCCTGACCCACACCACCGTCCAAACACCGAACAAAGCCTGACTCACAATGCCGTCCACTCACCGCCCCAAGCCTGACCCTCACCATCGCCCACAGACCTCTCCCAGCCTGACCCTCACCGCTGTCCACACACTGCCCCCAACCTGACGCTCACCGACGCCCACACCCTCCCCAACCTGACCCTCACCACCGTTCACACAATGCCCATAGCCTGACCCCCAACGCCATCCACACACCACCCCCAGCCTGACCCTCACCCCCATCCAGCACCGCCCCCAGACTGACCCTTACTGCCATCCACATAACGCCCCCAGCCTGACCCTCAACACTGCCCACACACCGCCCCCAGCCTGACACTCACCACCGTCCAAACACCGCACAAAGCCTGACACACAACGCTGTCCACTCACCACCCCCATCCTGACCTTCACCACTGTCCACGCACCGTCACCAGCCTGATCCTCACCGCTGTCCACACACCGCCTCCAGCCTGACCCGCACCGCCATCCAGCACCGCCCCCAACCTGTCCCACACTGCCATCCACACACTGCCCCCAGCCTGACCCTTCCCTCCACCATCCACACACCGCCCCCAGCCTGACCCTTCCCTCCACCATCCACACACCGCCACCAGCCTGATCTTCACCGCCATCCAACACTGCCCCCTGCCTGACACTCACCACCCCCAATCTGACCCACACCACCATTCAAAACCATCCCCATCCAGACCCACACCGCTGTCCACACACCGCCTCCAACCTGACCCCCACCGCCGTCCAACGCCACCCCCTATACTGACGCTCACCACCGTCCAACACTGCCCGCCAGCCTGACCTCACCGCCGTCCAACACTGCCCCAGACTGAGTAGCACTACCGTCCACACACCGCCCCCATCCAGAACACCACTGCCATCCACACACCGCCCCCAGCCTGACACTCACCACCATCTATGCACTGCCACCAGGCTGACCCTCACCACTGTCCAACACCGCACCAAGCCTGATCTTAACTTCAGTTCACCACCGACCCTAGCCTGACACCCACTGCCGTCCACACACCGCCCCAAACCTGACACTCACTGTCCCCCACAACCCACAAACTGACCCTCACCGCCGTCCACGCACCCAGGCAATCTGACCCTCACCACCATCAACACACCATCCACAGACTGACACACTCTGCCATGCAACATCACCCCAGCCTGACCCTCACCGCCGCCAACACTCCTCCCAAGCCTGATTCTCACCACCGCCAACACACCACTGCCAGCCTGAATCTCACCACTGCCCATACACTGTCCCCAGACTGACTCTCAACATCGTCCAACCCCGCCCACAGCCTGAACCTCCCCTCCGCTATTCACACTCCGCCTCCAGCCTGGCCTTCACCGCAATCCAACACCGCCCCCAGTCTGATCCTCACGGCTATCCAACACCACACCCAGCCTGACACTCATCATCCCCAGCCTGACCCACACCGCCGTTCAAAACCACCCCCCACTTGACCCACACTGCCGTCCACACACTGCCCCCAGTTTGGACCCCACCGCTGTCCACACATCACTTCTAGCCTAACTCACACCACCGTCCAGCACCACCCACAGCCTGACACTCACTGGCATTCAACACCGCCCCAAGACTGACCCTCACCACAGTCAACCCACCGCCCCCATCTTGGCCCTCAACACTGTCCAACACCGCCCGCCAGCCTGACCCTCACCGCCGTCCAACACCGACCCCCAGTCTGACCCACACTGACGCCCACACCCTCCACCAACCTGACCCCCATTGCCGTCCACACACCACCCTCAGACTGACCCCGACCACCGCCCACACACGGCCCCCAGCCTGACCATCACCGCCGTCCACACACCGCCCCCAGACTGACATCACCGCCGTTCACATATTGACCCCCAGCCTGACCCTCACTGCCGTCCATAAACCACGCCCATCCTGATCCTCACCACTGTCTACAGACCGTCCCAAGCCTGACTGTCCCTGCCGCCCCTCAACGCCCCCAGCCTGACCCTCACCACACCCAGCCTGACCTTCACTGCCGTTCAACACCGCCTCAAGTCTGACCCCCAACGCCGTCCACGCACCACTCCCAGCCTTACCCTCACCGCTGTCCAACACCACCCCTAGCCTGACCCTCACTGCCCTCAGCCTGACTAACACTGCCCCCAGCCTGACCAACACCGCCATCCATACACTGCCCACAGCCTGAACCCCACCAACGTCCACACACCGCCCCCAACCGGAACCCCACCACCATCCACACTCTGCCCCCAACCTGTCTCTCACCGCCTCCAGCCCGTCCCTCACCCCCAACCTGATCCTCACCACCATCAACCTGACCCTCACCGCCCATAGCCTGACCTTCACCGCCATCCACACACCGTCCCCAGACTGAACTCAACACCGTCCACACACTGCCCACAGCCTGAACCTCACCGCCCCCAGACTGACCCTCATCGCCGTCCACATACCGCCCCCAGCCTGACTCTCAACACTGCCCACACACCGCCCCCAGCATGACTCACACCACCGTCCAAACACCGCACAAAGCCTGACACACAACGATGTCCACTCACCGCCCCCAGCCTGACACTCACCACCGCCCACAGACCACCCCAGCCTGACCCTCACCACTGTCCACTCACCGGCCCCAGCCTGACTCTCACCACTGTCCACGCACCATCACCAGCCTATGCTCACCGCTGTCCACACACCGTCCTCAGCCTGACTCTCACCGACGCCCACACCCTCCCCCAACCTGACCCTCACCGCCATCCACACGCCGCCCCCAGCCTGACCCTTCCCTCCGCCATCCACACACCGCCACCAGCTTGACCCTCACCGTCCCCAACCTGACCCACACCACCATTCAAAACCACCCTCAGCCTGACCCACTCCGCTGTCCACACACCGACCCCAACCTGACCCGCACTCCTATTCAACACCACTGCCTATACTGACGCTCACAACCGTCCAACACCGCCCCCAGCCTGACCCTCACCGCAGTCCAACACTGTCCCCAGACTGAGCACCACCACCGTCCACACACCGCAGCCATCCAGTACACCACCGCCATCCACACACCACCCCCAGCCTGACCCTCACCGCCGACCAACGCACTGCCACCAGGCTGACCCTAACCACCGACAACACCGCAGCAAGCCTGATCTTCAGTTCAACACCGACCCCAGCCTGACCACCACTGCCGTCCACTCACCACCCCCAGCCTGACTCTCACCGCCATCTAAATATCGTCCCCAACCTGACCCGCTCTGCCATCCACACACCGCCCCCAGCCTGACCTTCACCGCCGTCCAACACCGTCCCCAATCTGACCCTCAGCGCAGTTCAACATGACCCCAGCCTGACCCTCACCGCCGCCAATACACCACCCAAGCCTCACCCTCAGCGCCGACAACACACCACTGCCAGCCTGAACCTCACAGCTGTCCGCACACTATCCCCGACTGACTCTCACCTCCGTCCACACACCGCCCCAAGCCTGAACCTTCCCTCCGCCATCCACACGCCACCCACAGCCTGACCTTCACCGCCATCCAACACCGCCCCCAGCCTGACCCTCGCGGCCATTCAACACCACACCCAGCCTGACCCTCATCGTCCCCAGCCTGACCCACACCGCTGTTCAAAACCGCTCCCACCTGACCGACATTGCCATCCACACACTTCCTCCAGCCAGAACCCCGCCGCTGTCCACACATCACCCCTAGCCTGACTCACACCACCGTCTAATACCTCCCCCAGCCTGACACTCATCACTGTCCAACACCATCAACAGCCTTAAACCCACCGCCGTTCAACACCGCCCGCCAGCCTGACCCTCACCTCCGTCCAACACCGCCCGCCAGCCTGACCCTCACCTCCGTCCAACACCACCCCCAGTCTGACCCTCACCGTCGTTCAACACCACCCCCAGCCTGACCCCCACTATCATCCATCACCAGCCCCAGCCTGACCCTCACCGACGTCCACACACCGCACCGAGCATGACCCTCACCATCGTCCAATACTGCACCCAGCTTGATCCTCACCACAGTCCAATACCACCCCTAGCCAGGCCCTCACTGTAGTCTGGATCAATGGTCCTGGAAGAGCACAGCAGTTCAGGCAGCTTCCGAGGAGCTTTAGCAAAATCGACGTTTCGGGCATCCTGATGAAGGGCTTTTGCCCGAAACGTCGATTTTGCTGAAGCTCCTCGGATGCTGCCTGAACCACTGTGCTCTTCCAGAATCTGGTTTCCAGCATCTGCAGTCATTGTTTTTACCTCACTGTAGTCTACACACCACCCCCAGCCTGACCTTCACTGCTGTCCCCACAGCGCCCGCAGCCTGACACTCACCACTGTCTACAAACGACCCCCAGCCTGACAATCTCTGCCGTCCAACACCGCCCCAAGCCTGACCCTCACCACCGTCCTCACACCGTCCACAGCCTGACGCTCACTGCCATCCAACACTGACCCCAGCCTGACCCCCATTGCCGTCCACACGCCGCTCCCAGCCTGACCCCCATCGCTCTCCCATACCACCCCCAGCCTGACCTTAACCGCAGTCCCAAACCACCCCCAGCCTGAACCACACCAGTGTCCACACACCAAACCCAGCCTGATCACCACTGCCATCCACACACCGCCGCCAGCCTGACCTTCACCGCTGTTCAACACTGCCCCCAGCCTGACCTTCACCGCTGTTCAACACCGACACCAGACTGACCCTCACCACCATTCAACTCTGACCCCAGCCTGACCTTAACCACAGTCCAAAACCACCTCCAGCCTGACCTACACCATCGTCCACACATCGCCACCTGCCTGACCAACACCGCCATCCACACATCGCCCTCACCTTGAGCATCACTACCGGCCACACACTGCCCCCAGCCTGACCAACACTGCTGTCTACACAGAACCCGCAGCCTGACACTCACCGCTGTTTACAAACCACCCCCAGCCTGACCATCTCTGCCGTCCAACACCGCCCCCAGCCTGAACTTCACCGCCGTCATACACCGCCCCCAGCCTGACCAACACTGCCGTCCACACGCCGCCCACAGCTTGACCGTCACTACAGGCCACATGTCGCCCCCAGCCTGACCACCACTGCCGTCCAATCACCACCCCCAAACTGACCCTCACCGCTGTCCACACACCACCCCCAGCCTGACGATCACCACCATCCACACCCCCCCCAGCCTGACCATCACCGCCATCCACACACCACCCCCAGACTGATACTCACCACTATCCAACACTGCCCCCAGCCTGACCCCACTTCCGTTTACACACTGACTAAATCAAACCCTCAACGTTGCCCACACACCATCCCCAGACTGAGCCTCACCGCCGTTCAACACCCCCACGCCGAGCCTGACCCTCACGCAACCCATGCACCTTCCCCAGCCTGACCATCACCGCCATCCAACACCGCCCCCAGCCTGACCTACACCGCCGTTCAACACGGACCCCAGACTGAGCACCACCACCGTCCACACACCGCAGCCATCCAGAACACCACCGCCATCCACACACCACCCCCAGCCTGACCCTCACCGCCGACCAACGCACTGCCACCAGGCTGACCCTCACCACCGACAACACCGCAGCAAGCCTGATCTTCAGTTCAACACCGACCCCAGCCTGACCACCACTGCCGTCCACTCGCCACCGGCAAACTGACCCTCACTGCTGTCCACACACCACCCCAGCCTGAAGATCACCACAATCCACACACACCCCCAGCCTGACAACCACTGCCGTCCACTCACCACCCCCAGCCTGACCCTCAACGCCATCCAAACACCGCCCCAAACCAGACCCTCTCTGCCGTCCACACACCGCCCCCAGCCTGACCTTCACCGCCATCCAACACCGTCCCCAGCCTGACCCTCACAGCCGTTCAGCACCGACCACAGACTGACCCTCACCACCATTCAACTCTGCCCACAGCCTGACCTTAACCAAAGTTCAAAACCACCTCCAGCCTGACCCACACCATCATCCACACATCGCCCCCTGCCTGACCAACACCGCCATCCACACACCGCCCTCACCTTGAGCGTCACTATGGGCCACACACTGCCCCCAGCCTGACAACCACTGCCATCCACTCACCACCCCAAACTGACCCTCACCGCTGTCCACACACCACCCCCAGCCTGAAGATCACCACCATCCACACAACCCCAGCCTGACCACCACTGCAGTCCACTCACCAGCCCCAGCCTGACCCTCACCGCCATCCAAACACCGCCCCCAAACTGACCCTCTCTGCCATCCACACACCTCATCCAGCCTGACCTTCACCGCTGTTCAAAACCGTCCCCAGCCTGACCCTCACTGCTGCCCAACACCGCCCCCAGTCTGACCCTCACCGCCGTTCAACATCACCCCGGCTTGAACCTCACCACCGCCAACAGACCACCCAAGCCTCTCTCTCAGCGCCGACACTCACCACTGCCAGCCTGAACCTCACAGCTGTCCACACACTATCCCCGACTGACTCTCACCGCCGTCCACACACTGCCCCAAGCCTGAACTTCACCGCCATCCAACATCCCCCCCTGCCTGACCCTCACGGCCATTCAACACCACGCCCAGCCTGACCCTCATTGTCCCCAGCCTGACCCACACCGCCATTCAAAACCGCACCCACCTGACCGACACTGCTGTCCACACACTTCCTCCAGCTAGAACCCCGCCGCTGTCCACACATCACCCCTAGCCTGACTCACGCCACCGTCCAGCACCTCCCCCAGCCTGACACTCATCACTGTCCAACATCATCAACAGCCTGAACCCCACCGCCGTTCAACACCACTCCCAGACTGACGCTCACCGCCATTCAAAACCGCCCCATGACTGACCCTCACGACAGTCAACCCACCGCCCGCATCCTGGCCCCCAACACTGTCCAACACCGCCCGCCAGCCTGACCCTTACCGACGCCCACACCCTCCACCAACCTGACCCTCACTGCTGTGCACACAACGCCCACAGCCTGATCCACACACCGCCCTCGACCTGCCCACCATCGCCGTCCACACACCACCTTCAGACTGACCCCCACCACCGCCCACACACAGCCCCCAGCCTGACCATCCCCGACATCCACACACCACCCCCAGACTGACCCTCACCACTATCCAACACTGTCCCCAGCCTGACCCCACTTCCGTTTACACACTGACTAAATCAGACCTTCAACGCTGCCCACACACCATCCCCATACTGACCCTCACCGCCGTTCAACACTCCCACGCCGAGCCTGACCCTCACGCAATCCATACACCATCCCCAGCCTGACCCTCACCGCCATCCAACACCGCCCCCAGTCTGACCTTCACCGCCGTTCAACACGGATCCCAGAGAGACACTCACCACCGTTCAACTCTGACCCCAGCCTGACCTTAACCACCATCCAAACACCCCTCCAGCCTGAACCACACCGCCATCCACACACCGCCCCAACCTTGAGCGTCAGTACGGGCCACACACTGCGCCCAGCCTGACCAACACTGCTGTCAACTCACCACCCCCAAACTGACCGTCACCGCCGTAATACACCACCCCTAGACTGACCAACACCGCCGTCCACACACCGCCCTCAGCTTGGCCGTCACTACGGGCCACACGCCGCCCCCAGCCTGACCACCACTGCCGTCCACTCACCACCGGCAAACTGACCCTCACTGCTGTCCACACACCACCCCCAGCCTGAAGATCACCACCATCCACACACACCCCCAGCCTGACAACCACTGCCGTCCACTCACCACCTCCAGCCTGACCCTCAACGCCATTCACACACCGCCCCCAGCATGACCTTCACCGCCATCCAACACCGTCCCCAGCCTGACCCTCACAGCCGTTCAACACCGACCCCAGACTGACCCTCACCACCATTCAACTCTGCCCACAGCCTGACCTTAACCACAGTTCAAAACCACCTCCAGCCTGACCCACACCATCATCCACACATCGCCCCCTGCCTGACCATCACCGCCATCCAACACCGCCCCCAGCCTGACCTACACCGCCGTTCAACACGGACCCCAGACTGAGCACTACCACCGTCCACACACCGCAGCCATCCAGAACACCACCGCCATCCACACACCACCCCCAGCCTGACCCTCACCGCCGACCAACGCACTGCCACCAGGCTGACCCTCACCACCGACAACACCGCAGCAAGCCTGATCTTCAGTTCAACACCGACCCCAGCCTGACCACCACTGCCGTCCACTCGCCACCGGCAAACTGACCCTCACTGCTGTCCACACACCACCCCAGCCTGAAGATCACCACAATCCACACACACCCCCAGCCTGACAACCACTGCCGTCCACTCACCACCCCCAGCCTGACCCTCAACGCCATCCAAACACCGCCCCAAACCAGACCCTCTCTGCCGTCCACACACCGCCCCCAGCCTGACCTTCACCGCCATCCAACACCGTCCCCAGCCTGACCCTCACAGCCGTTCAGCACCGACCACAGACTGACCCTCACCACCATTCAACTCTGCCCACAGCCTGACCTTAACCAAAGTTCAAAACCACCTCCAGCCTGACCCACACCATCATCCACACATCGCCCCCTGCCTGACGCTCACCGCCATCCACACACCGCCCTCACCTTGAGCGTCACTATGGGCCACACACTGCCCCCAGCCTGACAACCACTGCCATCCACTCACCACCCCAAACTGACCCTCACCGCTGTCCACACACCACCCCCAGCCTGAAGATCACCACCATCCACACAACCCCAGCCTGACCACCACTGCAGTCCACTCACCAGCCCCAGCCTGACCCTCACCGCCATCCAAACACCGCCCCCAAACTGACCCTCTCTGCCATCCACACACCTCATCCAGCCTGACCTTCACCGCTGTTCAAAACCGTCCCCAGCCTGACCCTCACTGCTGCCCAACACCGCCCCCAGTCTGACCCTCACCGCCGTTCAACATCACCCCGGCTTGAACCTCACCACCGCCAACAGACCACCCAAGCCTCTCTCTCAGCGCCGACACTCACCACTGCCAGCCTGAACCTCACAGCTGTCCACACACTATCCCCGACTGACTCTCACCGCCGTCCACACACTGCCCCAAGCCTGAACTTCACCGCCATCCAACATCCCCCCCTGCCTGACCCTCACGGCCATTCAACACCACGCCCAGCCTGACCCTCATTGTCCCCAGCCTGACCCACACCGCCATTCAAAACCGCACCCACCTGACCGACACTGCCGTCCACACACTTCCTCCAGCTAGAACCCCGCCGCTGTCCACACATCACCCCTAGCCTGACTCACGCCACCGTCCAGCACCTCCCCCAGCCTGACACTCATCACTGTCCAACATCATCAACAGCCTGAACCCCACCGCCGTTCAACACCACTCCCAGACTGACGCTCACCGCCATTCAAAACTGCCCCATGACTGACCCTCACGACAGTCAACCCACCGCCCGCATCCTGGCCCCCAACACTGTCCAACACCGCCCGCCAGCCTGACCCTTACCGACGCCCACACCCTCCACCAACCTGACCCTCACTGCTGTGCACACAACGCCCACAGCCTGATCCACACACCGCCCTCTAACCTGCCCACCATCGCCGTCCACACACCACCTTCAGACTGACCCCCACCACCGCCCACACACAGCCCCCAGCCTGACCATCCCCGACATCCACACACCACCCCCAGACTGACCCTCACCACTATCCAACACTGTCCCCAGCCTGACCCCACTTCCGTTTACACACTGACTAAATCAGACCTTCAACGCTGCCCACACACCATCCCCATACTGACCCTCACCGCCGTTCAACACTCCCACGCCGAGCCTGACCCTCACGCAATCCATACACCATCCCCAGCCTGACCCTCACCGCCATCCAACACCGCCCCCAGTCTGACCTTCACCGCCGTTCAACACGGATCCCAGAGAGACACTCACCACCGTTCAACTCTGACCCCAGCCTGACCTTAACCACCATCCAAACACCCCTCCAGCCTGAACCACACCGCCATCCACACACCGCCCCAACCTTGAGCGTCAGTACGGGCCACACACTGCGCCCAGCCTGACCAACACTGCTGTCAACTCACCACCCCCAAACTGACCGTCACCGCCGTAATACACCACCCCTAGACTGACCAACACCGCCGTCCACACACCGCCCTCAGCTTGGCCGTCACTACGGGCCACACGCCGCCCCCAGCCTGACCACCACTGCCGTCCACTCACCACCGGCAAACTGACCCTCACTGCTGTCCACACACCACCCCCAGCCTGAAGATCACCACCATCCACACACACCCCCAGCCTGACAACCACTGCCGTCCACTCACCACCTCCAGCCTGACCCTCAACGCCATTCACACACCGCCCCCAGCATGACCTTCACCGCCATCCAACACCGTCCCCAGCCTGACCCTCACAGCCGTTCAACACCGACCCCAGTCTGACCCTCACCACCATTCAACTCTGCCCACAGCCTGACCTTAACCACAGTTCAAAACCACCTCCAGCCTGACCCACACCATCATCCACACATCGCCCCCTGCCTGACCAACACCGCCATCCACACACCGCCCTCACCTTGAGCGTTACTACGGGCCACACACTGCCCCCAGCCTGACCACCACTGCCGTCCACTCACCACCGGCAAACTGACCCTCACTGCTGTCCACACACCACCCCCAGCCTGAAGATCACCACCATCCACACACACCCCCAGCCTGACAACCACTGCCGTCCACTCACCACCTCCAGCCTGACCCTCAACGCCATTCACACACCGGCGCCAGCATGACCTTCACCGCCATCCAACACCGTCTCCAGCCTGACCCTCACAGCCGTTCAACACCGACCCCAGACTGACCCTCACCACCATTCAACTCTGCCCACAGCCTGACCTTAACCACAGTTCAAAACCACCTCCAGCCTGACCCACACCGCCATCCACACACCGCCCTCACCTTGAGCGTCACTACGGGCCACACACTGCCCCCAGCCTGACCACCACTGCCGTCCACTCACCACCGGCAAACTGACCCTCACCGCTGTCCACTCACCACCCTCATCCTGACCCTCACTGCTGTCTACACACTGCTCCCAGCCTGACGCTCACTGCTGTCCACACAGCACCAGCAGCCTGACACTCGCCACTGTCTACAAACCACCCTCAGCCTGACCAACACCGCCATCCACACACCGCCCTCAGCTGGACCATCACTATGGGCCACACGCCGCCCCCACCCTGACCAACACTGCCGTCCACTCACCATCCACAAACTGACCCTCACCACTGTCCAGACGCCACCCTCAACCTGAAGATCACCACCATCCACACACACCCCCATCCTGACCACCACTGCAGTCCACTCACCACCCCCAGGCTGATCCTCGCCGCCATCCAAACACCGCCCCCAACCTGACCCTCTCTGCCATCCACACACCGCATCCAGCCTGACCTTCACCGCTGTTCAACGCCGTCCCCAGCCTGACCCTCACCACCGTCCAACACCGCCCCCAGTCTGACTCTCACCGCCGTTCAACATCACCCCAGCCTGACCCTCACCGCCGCCAACACACCACCCACTGCCTCACCCTCAGCTCCAACAACACACCACTGCCAGCCTGAACCTCACAGCTGTCCACACACTGTCCCCAGATTGTCTCTCACCGCCGTCCAACCTTGCACACAGCCTGAACATTCCTGCCGCCGTCCACACACCGCCCACAACCTGAACGTCACCGCAATCCAACACTGCCCCCAGCCTGACCCTCACGGGCCGTTCAACACCACACACAGCCTGACCCTCATCGTCCTCTGCCTGACACACACCGCCATTCAAATCCGCCCCCACCTGACCCACACTGCCGTTCAACACCACACGCAGCTTAACCCTCCTCGTCCTCTGCCTGACCCACATCGCCGTTCAACACCGCCCCCACCTGACCCACACTGCCGTTCAACACCACACACAGCCTGACCCTCATCGTCATCTGTCTGACACACACCGCCGTTCAAAACCGCCCCCACCTGACTCACACTGCCGTCCACACACTTCCCCAGCCAGAACCCTGCCGCTGTCCTCAACACTGACCAACACCACCTGCCAGCCTGACCCTCACCGACGCCCACACCCTCCACCAACCTGACCCTCACCGCCGTCCACACAACGCCCACAGCCTGACCCTCACCGCCATCCACACACCACCCCCAACCTGACCCCCATCGCCGTCCACACACAGCCCCCAGCCTGACCATCACCGCTATCCACACACCACCCCCAGACTGACCCTCACCACCATCCAACACTGCCCCCAGCCTGACCCCACTTCCGTTTACACACTGACCCAATCAGACCCTCAATGCTGCCCACACACCATCTCCAGCCTGACCCTCACCGCCATCCATCACCGCCCACAGCCTGACCCTCACCGCCGTTCAACACCGAACCCAGACTGACCCTCACCACCGTTCAACTCCACCCTCAGCCTGACCTTAACCACAGTCCAAACCCACCTCCAGCTGACCCACACCTCCGTCCACACATCGCCCCCTGCCTGACCAACACCGCCATCCACACAGCGCCCTCACCTTGAGCGTCACGACGGGCAAAACACTGACTCTCACCGCTGTCCACTCACCACCCCCAGCCTGACCCTCACTGCTGTCTACACACCGCCCCCAGCCTGACCCTCACTGTTGTCCACACAGCGCCCACAGCCTGACACTCACAGCTGTCTACAAACCACCCCAGCCTGACCATCGCCACCTTCCAACACCGCCCCCAGCCTGAACTTTACCGCCGGCATACACCGCCCCTAGCCTGATCAACAGCGCCGTCCACACACCGACCTCAGCTTGACCGTCACTACGGGCCACACGCTGTCGCCAGCGTGACCACCACTGCCGTCCACTCACCACCCCCAAACTGACTCTCACTGCTGTCGACACACCACCCCCAGCCTGAAGATCACCACCATCCACACACCCGCCCAGCCTAACCACCATCGCCATCCAAACACCTCCCCCAACCTGACCCTCTCTGCCATCCACACACCACACCCAGCCTGACCTTGACCACCGTCCAACACCGCTCCCAGTCTGACCCTCACCGTCGTTCAACACCACCCTCAGCCTGACTCCCACTATCATCCATCACCGGCCCCAGCCTGACCCTCACCGACGTCCACACACCGCATCGAACATGACCCTCACCATCGTCCAACACCGCACCCAGCCTGACCCTCACCACAGTCCAATACCACCTCTAGCCAGGCCCTCACTGCCGTCGACACACCACCACCAGCCTGATCTTCACCGCCATCCAACACCGCCCCAAGCCTGACCCTCACCACTGTCCTCACACCGTCCACACTGACCGCAGCCTGGCCCTCATTGCCATCCACACATCGCCCCCTGCCTGACCAACACCGCCGTCCATACACCGACCCCAGCCTGACCAACACTGCCATCCACACTCCACCCCCAGCTTAACCCTCACTACGGGCCACATACCGCCCCCAGCCTGACCACCACTGCTGTCCACTCACCACCCCCAGCCTGACCCTCACCGCTGTCCACACACCACCCCCAGCCTTAACCATAACTGCCACCCACACACTGCCCCCAACCTGACCACCACTGCCTTCCACTCACCACCCCCAGCCTGACCTTCACCGGCTTCCACTCACCATCCCCAGCCTGAACCTCACTGCCGTCCACACTCCACCCCCAGCCTAATCCTCACCGCCATCCACAAACCGCTCCCAGCCTGACCTTCACTACCATCCAAAGACCGCCCCCAGCGTGACCCCCTGTGCCATCCACATACCGCCCCCAGCCTGACATTCACCGCTGTTCAAAATCGCCCCCAGCCTGACCCTCACCGCTGTCCAACACCATATCCAGTCTGAACCTCACTACGGGCCACACACCGCCCCCAGCCTAATCACCACCACCGTCCACACACCGCCCCCAGCCTGACCCTCACCGGCACCTATGCACTGCCATGAGGCTGACCCTCATTCTGTCCAACACCGCCCCAGTCTGATCTTCACTGCAGTTCAATACCGACCCTAGCCTGACACCCCACTGCCATCCACATACCGCCCGCAGCCTGACCCTCACCACCATCCACACACCACCCCAGCCTGACCCTCACCGCCATCCACACACCACCCCCAGCCTGCACCTCACCGCAGTCCACACACCAACCGCAGCCTGATCCTCACCGCTGAGCAACACCGCCCCCAGCCTGACCCCATTGCCATACACACACCGCACCCAGCCTGATCAACACCGCCATCCACACTCCGCCCCCAGCTTGACTATCACTACAAGCCACACACCACACCCAGCCTGACCAACACTGCCGTCCATTCACCACCCCCAAAGTGACCCTCAACGCTGTCCACTCACCACCCCCAGCCTGACCCTCACTGCTGTCCACACAGCGCCCACAGCCTGACACTCACCGCTGTCTACAAACCAACCCCAGCCTTACCATCTCCGCCATCCACCACCACCCCTAGCCTGACCAACACCGCCGTCCACACACCGCCCTCAGCTTGAACGTCACTACGGGCCACACGCCGCCCCCAGCCTGACCACAACTGCCGTCCACTCACCACCCACAAACTGACCCACACCGCTGTTCACACACTACCCCCAGCCAGAAGATCACCACCATTCACACACCCGCCCAGCCTAACCACCAATGCAGTCCACTCACCACCCCCACCCTGACCCTCACCGCCATCCAAACACCGCCCCCAACCTGACCCGCACCGCTGTTCAACACTGTCCTCAGCCTGACCCGCACTGCCGTCCAACACCGCCCCCAGTCTGACCCTCACCGCCGTTCAACATCACCCCAGCCTGACCCTCACCGCCGCCAACACACCACCCAAGCCTGACCCTCAGCGCTGACAACACACCAATGCCAGCTTGAACCTCACAGCTGTACACACACTGTCCCCGACTGACTCACCGCCATCCAACCCCGCCCACAGCCTGAACATTCCCTCCACCATGCACACACCGCCCCCAGCCTGAAATTCACCGCCATCCAACTCTGCCCCCAGCCTTACCCTCACGGCTATTGAACACCACACCCAGCCTGACCCTCATCGTCCTCAACCTGACCCACACCGCCGTTCAAAGCCGCCCCCACCTGACCCACACTGCCGTCCACACACTTCCCCCAGCCAGAACCCCGCCGCTTCCACACATCACCCCTAGCCTGACTCACTCCACCGTCCAGCACCACCCCCAGCCTGACACTCATCACTGTCCAACACCATTAAAAGCCTGAACCGCACCGCCGTTCAACACCACCCCCAGACTGACGCTCACCGCCATCCAACAGCGCCACAATACTGACCCTCACGACAGTCAAACCACCGCCCGCATCCTGGCCCTCAACACTGTCCAACACCACCCGCCAGCCTGACCCTCACCGCCGTCCAATACTGACCCCCAGCCTGACCCTTCCCGACGCCCACACCCTCCACCAACCTGATCCCCACCACCATCCACACACCGCCCCCAACCTGACCCCCATTGCCGTCCACACACCACACTCAGACTGACCCCCACCACCGCCCACACACAACCCCAGACTGACCATCACCACCATCAACACACCACCCCCAGATTGACCCTCACCACCATCCAACACTGCCCCCAGCCTGACCCCACTTCCGTTTACACACTGACCCAATCAAACCCTCAACGCTGCCCACACACCATCCCCAGACTGACCCTCACCGCCGTTCAACACCCCCAACACCAAGCCTGACCCACACGCAATCCACGCACCGTCCCCAGCCTTATCCTCACCGCCATCCAACACCGCCCCCAGCCTGACCCTCACCGCCGTTCAACACCGACCCCAGACTGACCCTCACCACCATTCAACTCCGCCCCCAGCCTGACCTTAACCACAGTCCAAACCCACCTCCAGCCTGACCCACACCTCCGTCTACACACCGCCCCCTGCCTGACCAACACCACCATCCACACACCACCCTCACCTTGAGCGTCACGACGGGCAAAACACTGCCCCCAGCCTGACCAACACTGCTGGCCACTCACATCCCCCAAACTGAACCTCACCGTTGTCCACTCACCACCCCCAGCCTGACCCTCACTGCTGTCTACACACCGCCCCCAGCCTGACGCTCACCGCCGTCCACACACCGCCCTCAGCGTGACGGTCACTACGGGCCACAGGCCGCCGCCAGCCTGACCACCTCTGCCGTCCACTCACCCCCCCAAACTGACCCTCACCGCTTTCCACATACCACCCCCAGCCTGAAGATCACCACCATCCACACACACACCCAGCCTGACCACCACTGCCGTCCACTCACCTTCCCCAGCCTGACACTCACCGCCATCCAAACACCGCCCACAACCTGACCCTCTCTGCCATCCACACACTACCACAGATTGCCCTTTACCGCTGTCCAACACCGCCCCCCGTTTGACCCTCACTGTCGTTCAACACCACTCTCAGCCTGACCCCCACTATCATCCATCACCGGCCCCAGCCTGACCCTCACCGACGTCCACACCCCGCAACCGAGCATGACTCTCACCATCATCCAACACCGCACCCAGCCTGACCCTCACCACAGTCTAATACCAACCCTCGCCAGGCCCTCACTGCCGTCGACACACCACCACCAGCCTGGTCTTCACCGCCATCCAACACCGCCCCAAGCCTGACCCTCACCACTGTCCTCACACCGTCCACAGCCTGACCCTCACTGCCATCCAACACTGACCCCAGCCTGACCCCCATTGCCGTCCACACGCCGCTCCCAGCCTGACCCCCATCGCCGTCCAATACCACCCCTAGCCTGACCTTAACCGCAGTCCCAAACCATCCCCAACCTGACCCACACCAGTGTCCACACATCAAACCCAGCCTGACCACCACTGCCATCCAATACCGCCACCAACCTGACCCTCACTACAGTCCACACACCGCCCCCAGCCTGACCCTCACTGCCACCCAAAAACCGTCCACAGCCTGACCATCACCGCCATTCAAACACCGTCCCCAGCCTGACCCTCACTGCCATTCAAAAACCGTACCCAGCCTGACCCTCACTGCAGTCCAAAACATGCCCCCAGCCTCACCTTCACCGCTGATCAACACCGGCTACAGCCTGACCCTCCCTGCTGTCCTCACACACCCCGCAGCCTGACCGCCACCGCCATCTACAAACCACCCCCAGCCTGACCATCTCCGCTGTCCAACAACGCGCCCAGCCTGACCCTCATCACTGTCCACACACCGTCGCCAGCCTGATCCTCACCGCCGTCCACTCACTATCCCAGTCTGACCCTCACCGACACCCTTTCCTGCCCCAGACTAACACCCAACACTATCCAACACCTGCCCCAGCCTGACCCTCACCAGCGTCCACACACCGCACCTAGCCTGACCCACACCACCGTCCAACACTGCACCCAACCTGACCCTCTCCACAGTCCAATACCGCCCCTAGCCTGGCCCTCACCACCGTCTACACACCGCCCCTAGACTGACCCTCACCTCCATCCAACTCCGCCCCCAGACTGACCCCCACTTCCATTCACACACCGCCCCCAGCCTGATCAGCACCGCCGTCCTCACGCTGTCCACAGCCTGACCCTCACTGCCATCCAACACCGACCCCAGCCTAACCCACATTGCCGTCCACACACCGCGACCAGCCTGTCCCCCATCGGCGTCCAACACTAGCCCCAGCCTAACCTTAACCACAGTCCAAAATCACCCCCCACCTGACCCACACAACCGTCCACACACCAAACCCAGCCTGACCCCCACTGCTGTCCAACACCACCACTAGCCTCACCCTCACCGCCGTTCAACACCGCCCCCAGCCTGACCCTCACTGCTGTCCACACACCGCCCCCAGCCTGACCTTCACTACCGTCTACACACCGCCCCAGCCTGACCCTCACCTCCGTCCATACACTGCCCCCAGCCTGACCCTCACCGCCGTCAATACACCGCCCCCAGCCTGACCAACACCGCCGTCCATACACCAAGATCAGACTGATCAACACCGCCATCCACACTCCACCCCCAGCTTAACCCTCGCTACGGGTCACACACCGCCCCCAGCCTGATCACCACTGCTGTCCGCTCACCACCCCAGCCTGACCCTCACCGCTGTCCACACACCACCCCCAGCCTGACCCTCACCGCCACCCACACACTGCCCCCAGCCTGACCACCACTGCCTTCCACTAACAACCTCAAGCCTGACCCTTATCGCCTTCCACACACCACCCCAGCCTGCACCTTACCGCAGTCCACACACCAACCGCAGCCTGATCCTCACCGCTGAGCAACACCGCCCCCAGCCTGACCCCATTGCCGTACACACAGCGCGCCCAGCCTAACCAACACCGCCATCCACACTCCGCCCCCAGCTTGACCATCACTACGGGCCACACACCACCCCCAGCCTGACCACCATTGCCGTCAACTCTCCACATATTATGGCGGAAAATGAGAAGACCCATCAGCCCCTCAAAATGTTAATCGGCAACGGGAAGATTGCATAATCCCCCACCCCTCTAACGCATCAACAGGAGGTGGTCATTCTGGCCTTTGGGACGACAACATGGGAACGTCAGAAAGACTGCATCCCATCGATTTTGTACACCAGCAGGATGATGAGTACATTCAGCCACACATACCTCTTATGCAGCAATTGGAGCAGATCTCTTAAAACCTTTTGCCCATTAAACAGGAATTCAAAGAAAACGTAAAGGTTTTCGAAAGGGACGAACTTATAATAACTCTATACATTAGGGAGTAAGATGTAACAATAAAGTATTGTAATTTAAGGCAAATTATTTGAATCTATTGTTGAGGACATTTGCAAACTTAAACCACAATCCATCGGACTCAACATGGTTTTACAAAGGATAAACCATAATTGAAGTGTTTTCTTGAGTTATTTAAAGATGCGACAAACAAGGTGGAGAGTGGGAATCCTGGAGATGAAATATATCTGGTCTTCGTGAAGGATTCAGATATGTCGCTTCTCCAAAGAGTGAGTGGTAAGATCAGACAGCATCGGTTTAGGAGTAATTTATTAGGTTGGATGGAGAATTGGTTAACCAACAAAATGCAGTCAGATGGAATATATGTGTCATTTTCTTTTGGAAAATTCAATTTGTGGGGTGCCATAGATTTCAGTTCTCATGCCTCAGCCATTTGTGATCGATATTATTATTTGGTTGACGGGATAGAAAATACTATAGCTACATTTTCAGATGACACTAACATTTGTGGGAAATTACTTCGGAATGATGATGCAAGAGATTTAAAAACTATATGGATGGGTCGGGTGAATGGGCAAACATTTGGAAATGAAAATTAAAGTGGATAAATATGGGGTTATTCAAGTTGGCCAGCCTAAGAAAAAGGGAAATTATTATCTAAATGGAGAGATACTTCAAAGTACTTAAGTGCAGAGGGACCTGTGTGCCAGCTTGCATATCACAGAAAACCTGCATGCGGGTACTTCATTTAATGAGAAATGCAAGCATAACTTCAGCGTTTATTTGTAAAAGGATAGAGTAGAAAGGTAGGGAGTGTTGGTGTAGCTATGCAAGGCATTAGTGAGGCTGCAACTGGAGTACATTTTGGGTGTCCTGCGGAATGAGATATTTACATTGGAGGCAACTCAGAAGAGCTTCATTCGATTGATTCCATATTTGAAGTGTTTGCCTTATGAAAAGAAATTGAGCAGTTCAGGCCTATACTCTCGAGTTTATAAGAATGAAAGGAGAGCTCATTGAGTTCTATAAAATGCTAAACATAATTAAAAGTGTAGATGTGGAGGGCATATTTTTTTCATGAGCCGCAATCTACAACAAGAGACTAGAGTTTGAGGATGGAGAGATGGCAGGAAAGTGGAACAGAGGCCACGATGACATCAGCCATGATTGTATTCAAAGGTGGAGCAGGTTCGAGGGGTTGGATTCCTGACTGATTCTCCTCGTTCATATTCAGCTTTTCGACTGTATTACACAGTAACGGGGGAGGACTGTGTATCAAACCGGAAGCAGGCACTCCGGATAAATCATTCTTTATCAGTTTGACAGAACGTCACCAGTGGAGTCACACAGTGACCAGTGTTGTGTCCTCAACTATTTACAATCTCTATCAATGATCAAGGAGAAAGTGAGGTCTGCAGATGCTGGAGATCAAAGTTGAAACTTTATTGCTGGAACAGCACAGCAGGTCAGGCAGCATCCAGGGAACAGGAGATTCGACGTTTCGGGCACAGGCCCTTCTTCAGGAATGACTCAGAAGGGCCTGTGCCAGAAACGTCGAATCTCCTGTTCCCTGGATGCTGCCTGACCTGCTGTGCTGTTCCAGCAATAAAGTTTCAACTTTGATCTCCAGCATCTGCAGACCTCACTTTCTCCTTGATCATTGATAGAGATTGTAAATAGTTGAGGACACAACACTGGTCACTGTGTGACTCCACTGGTGACGTTCTGTCAAACTGATAAAGAATGATTTATCCGGAGTGCCTGCTTTCGGTTTGATACACAGTCCTCCCCCGTTACTGTGTAATACAGTCGAAAAGCTGAATATGAACGAGGAGAATCAGTCAGGTATCCAACCCCTCGAACCTGCTCCACCTTTGAATACAATCATGGCTGATGTCATCGTGGCCTCTGTTCCACTTTCCTGCCATCGACTCATTCCTGAAGAAGGGCCTGTGCCCGAAACGTCGAATCTCCTGTTCCCTGGATGCTGCCTGACCTGCTGTGCTGTTCCAGCAATAAAGTTTCAACTATCAATGATCAGGAAGATGGAACAGATATACAGATACTGTGTTTTGGTTATGTTGCTGTGATAAGCAAGAGATTAATTTATCAAGAGAGGGTGGAGAGTCGACAGATAGATACAGAGAGGTAAAGGCAACGGATAATAATTTTGCAGTGCAATATAACATGATATAACCTGTCATTTCATTTACAGGAATAATGCAAGGCAGTATGTTCCTGAAACTGAGAGGGATTACAGGGCTTAATGATACTGTGTACTGGAGGGTTCACTCAGACACAATAAGACATGGGAGGTTTTGATCCATCCCTGATCGTCTGCTCCCAGACAATCCAAGCAACCCCATTGCTCTCCGTAAACATGGAATGTTTTGAAGTGTTCGGTTGGTGATGGGGATGCTGTTTTCAAACATGTATCAAGGGGACGGCCTTTATCCAAGGTACATTCATCCCTTTCAACACGGAGACCCGAAGACGATGGGAATGGCTGCATGCTTCTGAATGAACAGGCTGTAGCTGCTGTCAGGACAGGGGTATTCACCAACATGATGTACTGTGCACCGGCACGCTGCAAGATTAATAGATAGAGAGCTCCTTCAGTTCCTCTACCTCTCCCCATTGGCATGGCTACTCCGCAGATGCCATGTACACCATCGGGAATCCCACTATCCTGGATACACCCATCAGCTCCGTGCTAAGGGAGAAACAATGTATTTACCTCATCCGCCATGTATATCCTCCGTCACCGAATGGTTACATTGATGGCAACATACTGGGCGATTATGGATATGTCACCCAGTCCTGTTTGGAAAGTTCTGGAACATAGAAGCTGAATGAAACTGTAATCCGAACAGCCACTGGCAGAATCATCCTTCCCCCCGTGTGAAGCTGCAGGTGGTGACGCCACTCTGTGACCAGCTCCTTGTTCAATCAGTGTCCCCCCACACTCTGCTCCTGGGTTAAGTGTAGCTTGTGAGGCTGTTAATGGAAAACCCGGGTGGGGCCAGCAGATCCCTTTCCACACACGCACTCACTCCGTGGATTCAGAGCTTCCCCTCTGCAGCCTCTGCTCCATTTGTTGTTCATGTTCCCGGCCCAGATGTTGTAACTACAGTCCCGAGGCTCCATTCAAAGTTGGGTCAGCAAATCCTTAGGTCTCCCTGAATGTCTGAGGCAGCTCACAGCACAACCTCCAGCAAACCACCCCCAGCCCGTCCACTAACTTTTCAATAACAGGGGTCAGTCAGAAACGACTCGTCAATAAGTGTTGTGGACCAGACCAGATCCCCAAAAATATTTTACGAATGTCGCTCAGTCCCAAACATTTCCTTATATTAAAAATAATGGGAAGTGTATTTTCTAGATATGTTGTGACTGGTCCAACTACTCGACATTAAGGGAAATATAGTTATTCAAATGCTTTAGTGAAAATACAATCAAAGCAAAGAACATTTCGGGATGGCTTATATGTTGGAATACTTACACAAACAATAGATACCGTACCTTGTTGGTATATACTGCTTGGCACAAAGATAAATTCAAATACAGATTCTTACATGCAATTTTCTGATCCAGGAGAAATCAACATCATCAGAGATCTCAGAGAGAAAGGCAGCTAGGGATCATGTATTGACACTTCCAACCATTCTGTTACCCCGAGCAGCTTCTGAATGCTGCAGCTAAAAAGAAAACGAGAAAACCTGGTCTGTGAGAGCTGACCACTGCCCTTCCATTGTTATCACCGTTTTAATAAAACCTAAAGGCTTTCTCAATTATTTGCATAATTTTTTTTCAGACAGCAGTTCTGCACCCCTGCCTTTAAAGCCTCTCTTAAAAAAAACCCAAGAGAAAATAACCTTTTTACAGTGATAGTATACTCACAACTCCATCTTTAATAAAATGATCCATCAATATACAAAGATGGATTCATTTTAGACCTCCTAATCTTCCTATATTATAAGCAATGCATATATATTACATTGACTCTGAGCATAGAAATATTCACAACGACAATCGATTTCAGTCATTTTACTCCTACTACAGAATGCCTTTGTCTTTCTTCATCCGAGACTCTACAACATGTCAAAAGTTAGTTTTGCTCGCCCTGTCAACTTTATAATTTCAAACTGAATGGCGGAAATAATAAGCTCAATCGAAACAGACTGGTATTTTTCTCCCTAAACTTCTCCAAAAACGTTAAGGGGTCACGATCAGTGAAAAAGATTTATCTCAGGTATGTTATTCGCAATTTAAATGCTGAAATGTTGTAACGGCAACACCAAGCTCAAGATATCCTTCCCCATTGTGGAATAAATCTGTTGATGTTTCCATTGGACACTCCAACCACACGTTACATAATGGAGCACTTGTCACCTCTCCAATAGTCCTTCTGAATGACATAGCTCCTCATGTTTGAGCATAAAAGAATTACACGCTTCTGTACCTCTTAATGCTGTAACCTCTTTACATGCTACTCCTGACCTATGCCAGTAAACCTTACTCTCACAGGTATATGTTTTCAGAAGATCTCACACATTCTTCTCAATCCCTCACAGAAACGAAACTTTGATTTCTGAACCAAATCATCATCAGCCATTTCAGCTTCTAAGCTTGACATTGTAACTCTTTGCTCTTCCACACGAATTCTCACGACTGCAGGAAATGAATTGTTGAACTTCTCCAAAATAAGAATTTCTCTCAGAGTTTCATAGGTTTGCTGTGTTTTTAATACCCTTCCCCACCTTTCAAAATTTCTTTGTTTGATTCTTTCAAACACAACGTGCGTTTAACCAGGGATGGTATTTTAAATTCCTAAAACTCTGTCTGCCGGCTTCTGGCATAATCTCATATGCACTTCTGATGGCTTTCTTCACCTCCTCATACTTCGCAGATACCTCCTCTGGTAGGGATACAAATACCTATCAGCTTTGTTTGGATCAACTAAATCCAGATGTTCTCTGGCAAGTGCACTTGTTTAGCCACTTTCTGAAATGAAATTAAAAGGCTCCCCCATCATTTTCATCAAATTTAGATAATGCCTGGATGTATTTAAACAGATCCCCACCAGGCCTTTGGCTACTATAGGGTTGCTCATCCTCACTATCCACCTTATCCAGCCTACTGTCTGCCTTCATCTCCGCCCTCTATGCCAACGTTCCTCTCTTATTGCTAACTGTTTAAGTTGAAACTCTCCGTTTTCTTCTCTCTTTTTCTCCCTTTCTTCTTCATTTCTTTTTCTTTTATTTCTACTTTTCATCATAATTCAAACTGTTTCAATTCCTTTTCATACTCAAGGTGTCTCATTTGAAGCCATTTCCAAACATTGTGATGGCGTTTCCACCAAATTTAATTGCCGAGCTGCTCTCCCATTCCCAGAGACAATAACAGCTAGGGATAATTTACTAAAACTTCCAACCCCTCTGGGACCCTAAGCCCCAGGTAGCTGTTACAGCTGCAAGGAAAAAAACTAGAAAGCTTGGTCTGTGCCAGCTGGCCATTATTACTATTATTTATTAAAAACCCTAAAAGCCTCGTAAGTTATTTACTTGAGCTGTTTTCAGTAGGCAGTTTGGCCTTTAAGACCTCTTACTAAATTAAAAGGAGAAAATAACCTCTTATTTAAAAAGTGACAGCATTGTCACACAATTTATATGCCTGGTCCTTTACTCAGTGGGCGTCCTCGTGTTACTGATCGCAAGGTCACCTGAGAGGGACAACCACAGGTACAGACCAAGTTACAAGGATGTGTCTCATAACTTCTGAAACAGCCCTGTCCATGGACCATCACATGGGACATACCGGGAAGTGAACAATAACCTGACACACACCATTTCATTATTTCTGAGCTATAAAATGGCAGCACTCAACAAACTAGGGAGCCAAAACCCAAGGCCAGGGAAAGATACAGAGGGACAGAGAGATTCACATGAAAGACAGAAAGAGGCAGTTAATTAACTGAAAATATGTTGTGGAACTATGGGGAAAAAGACAGGGCAGTGGGACGAACTGGAGAAGTCAGATCTTCGAGAGTAAAATTACAAGAATGAGAACATTAAATAAAGGCATTGTCAGATCAGCTGAAATGGTTTGTTACATCAAATTCTGAATCTGCTTCACAGAACACCACAAACAACATAGACTTGGACAAGATGACAGCCCAGCATGGAGAGCTGTGCAGACCATGCTAGTGTGTTGATCAATAAATTGCACTATCTGCCCGGCATGGAGATTATTGCAAACGTTGCTATCACATGCATTACTCGCATTAGATTCCTGCCTACAAAGGTTTGGTGTGTGTGTGTGTGTGTTTGTGTTGTGTGTGTGTGTGTGTGTGTGTGTGTGTGTGTGTGTGTGTGTGTGTGTGTGTGTGTGTGTGTGTGTGTGTGTGTGTGTGTTCATCAGAGAGTGAGAGAGTGCGTGTGTGCGCGCGATTGGCGTGGTTGAATGCGAAACTCATTGTTGGAGAATGAACGCACATGGAGGAAACTATTTTGAATACGAACAACCGGCAGTCTTTTTGTTAATCAACAGAGAGAACGAGAGATGTTTCATGGACACATGAGGTAAAGTGTTTGAGAATGTTAAAATAAAGTAATTGCCAGACACAATAGCGATATACATCCGCGTGCACATGACTCACAGATGGATGGGAGTTCGGCGTGAGTTCGAATCAGATTTCCTTCAGCAGGTTTGAAGCTGGGAGCGTCAGCAGCAGATTATTGACTTCATTAAGACTGTAATTCATAGCTCAAGATTGAAACAGCAGATGGATTAAACCAGTGAGATACATTCTGGAGTATTTCAAGTTAGAAATGGTCAGGCAATGGTGTCAAGAATGATTTCGTGGTCAAAGGGATCACCCACAGTTGTGACTTGCCTGCTTCAGCCGCAGGTATTGGCCAGGAATGGGATGGAAACAGTGGCAGGAAATGGAGTTTGTAACGAGAACAGTAGACAGTGACCTCCATGCTCTAAATATTTAAATAACAAAGGCAATGATACAATGCATTGTGGTTCTCCGCTGAAACTGAGTAGGTCAACATCGAGACCCGTGAGTTACACTGCCAGAGCAGAGAGGGAGACAGTAATTGAGCACCTTCGTTGATGCAGTAAGTAGTGGTCTGTAGAGTGAATATCTGGATTCAGAGTTTCAACAGTAACAATAATAGTGGCAAGAAGTGTAGACTATATGAACTAACAATATGCAGTTATAAAAGGTTTATGGAAAACAAAATCTGGACAGTGACACTTAGCAGGAACACCAACGATAGCCAGGAAGGGATAATAAAAGTATTGAATAATGAGAAGAGCGTAATAGATCAGTGATGATAATGACAACCAATCAACTCCAGAAAAATACCAAACATAATCGGAAAAGCTCCTGTCTATTGTTGGAACATTCCAGTCTAATGTTCTCAGATTTTGATCCATTGTTGGAATATTCCAGTCTAATGTTCTCAGATTCTGATCTCTCCTCCTCCTCTCTCTGGATCTGCTGATCCCTGTCAGTGCTGTCGGTGATGCTCCCACTCATGTTATGGGTTAACACATTGAACGGAGCCCATTTGTCATTAACGATGGAAACCCTCCACTAGGATAGTTAGAATCCATGGAGATAGGCATTAATCGCAATGACTGAACAAATAGGCTCAGTGAACCACTTCCATACATCACTTTTCATTTACTGGTTTTGCATGGAATGGATGAGGTTTGCTGAGGGATGGACCATAAATCATTCAATCTTTTTAATCTTTTCAATCTTTTTTTCCTTGTATATGAGAGTATTAACAGAACACTGCAGCGGTCTATATATATTCCACTCTGTTTATGAAAGGACGCAATTATAAAATAACAGATTGGCTGCATAAATAAAAGTCGGGGAGGCAAGTTTCTAGATACCTGAACACAAAGTACGGTACTTATTGACCAGTGTGAGGCTACTCCTGGTTTTAATGCCCTGTTGTCAAATGCTTTCACAACCTTGAGACAGAGCATTGAGACTGCTGCTCAGGGACAGGCCGAAGCAATTCTGTCCCTATGGAACTATTACAGAGGGATAAGAGAAGGACATTTAGCCCATATTAGCCGGTTGCTACTTGAAAAGTTAGAAAGCTGGAATATTGGCACATTTTGCCAACAGAATCACTCAAAACAAAGAGATGCGTCGCTGCAGCATTATGAAGTGTTACTGAGAGGGCACCTGGAGTACAATGTGTTGTCTGTGTTTTTGTAACTGAGAAGGGATGGACCTCCATTAGATGCAGTTTAATGACTGCTCGTAATCCATTGGTTGCTGTGTCATTTGATGTCTCGGGTCTGTTACACAGGGACAGCAGGAGGCCATGAAGCCTCTTGAGTCTATTTCAGAGGGACTGGAGGAGTCTATTCAGCCCCTCCAGCCTGTTACAGAGGGGCAGGAAATGTTTATTTAACTTGCAAGTCTGTTACACATAAATATTAGTTTTAAACTAGTTGTGGAATAGGAAAAACCTGACGTAAACATTAAAGTTCTAACTGTGAACAAGGCCAATTTTGAAAGTGTTAGGCGAGCCCTGTGAAAGGCTGATTGGGATACCCTATTCGCAGATAAAGGGATGGTTGGAAAATGCAAGGCCATCAAAACTTGGTTTCAGAGAGTCCAGAGCCAACGTGTTCCTATTAGTGAGATGGGCAAGGCTGGTAGGTGCCCATCGCAATGACTGAACAAATAGGCTCAGTGAACCAGAGAATGAGCGAATGAAGACATATATAGTGATATCTTGAAAAGTATCTATATTACAAGGAGATGTTGGACATTTTAAAACATATAAGGTGAACAAATCCCTGGGACTTGATCAGTTGTACCCTCGACGTTTGTGGGAAGTTAGGAAAGATATCGCTCAGCCTTTTGCTGATATATTTGTATCATTGATTTCCACAGGTGAGGTGTCAAAAGACTGGAGGGCTGCTAACACAGTGTCATTATTTAAGAAAGTAAGGAAAATCCAGGTAACTATAGACTGGTGAGCCTGACGTCAATGGTGATTAAATTGTTGGAGGGGATTTTGAGGGAAAGGATGTATATGCACTTGGAAAGACAAGGACTAAAGAGGGCTTTGTACATTGGAGATCACGTCTCACTGACTGGGTGGATTTTTTGAGGAAGTGAAGAAGATGATTGATGACCGCAGGACAGTGGATGTTGTCTTTATGGAATTCAGTAATAAAACCAAAATGTTCTACATGGTTAGTAAGGTTAGACTGCCTGGAGTCCAGGGAGAGCTCGCCATTTAGATCCAAAATTTTCTTGAATATTGGAGACAGGACGTGACAGTGGATATTTGTTAATTGAAATGTCACCTGTGGCGTGCCACAAAGATCAATAGTGAGTCCACTGCCTTTTGTTGCTTATACAAATCATTTGCACTTGAGCATATGAGGTATGGTCAGGAAGTTTGTAGATAATAACAAATTTGGTGGAGGGTGGACAGTGAAGAATGATATCTGAGGATATAATGGGACATTGATAAGATGAGCTGAGGAGTGGCAGATGGAGTTTATTTTAGATAAATGTGTGCTGTTCCATTTTGACAAGAAAAATCAGGGCACGACATATAGGTAGGGTCCTGTCGAAAGCTGCCAATCAAGGAGAACTCCATAGAAATTATAGAATCCCTACAGTTCAGAAACAGGATTTTCGGCTCATCGAGGCCACACCGACCCTTTCAACAGTATCCCACTGGACAAACCCTTAATCTATCCCTCTAAGTCTGCATTTCCCATGGCTAATCCACCTCACCTACAGTTCACTGAGTACTGTGCGCAATTTAGGATGGTCAATCTACCCTTACCTGTATATCTTTATACTGTCAGAGGAAAACATAGCACCCAGGGAAACTCACAGAGACCCGGGGAGAATGCACAAACTCCACACAGCCAGTCATTCAAGGATGGAATTAAGCCCAGGTTGCTGCCCCGTGAGGCAGCAAAGCTTGCCTTGTGGTGCAGGTTCTCCGTTCCTTGAAAGTGATTTCACAGGTAGACAGCGTAGTGATGAAGGCATTTGGTGACCAGTAAAGATACGTGCTTTGAGTCGAAGCATTTGCATGACATGTTAAATCTGTACAGGACATTGATTTGGCCACTTTTGTAATATTGCCTTTAATTCTGGTCCCCCTGCTGTCGGAAAGGTGTTGTCAAACTTGAAAGGGTGCAGAAGATTTCAAAGGAGTTCGCAGGTGTTGGAGGGTTAGAGTTACAGTGAGAGGTTGAATAGGCTGGGGCTATTTTCAAGTATTGATGCTGAGGGTGGACTTTAAAGAGGTTTATAAAATCTTGAGGGGCATAGATAAGGTAAACAGTCAATGTATTTTCCGAGGAAAGAAGAGTCCAAAATTAGAAGACAAAGGTTTCAGGTGAGAGGAGGAAAATTATAAAGTGACATGAGGGAGAACATTTTCACACAGAGACTGATGTGTGTATGGATTGAACAGCCAAAAGAGGTGGTGCAGTCATGTACAGTTACACCATTCAAAAGGCATTTAGATGGATACTTGAATGAGAAGTGTTTATAGGGAGATGGGCCAACTGCTGGCAAGAGGGACAAGATTATTTAGGATATTTGGTTGGTATGAATGACCAGACTGAAGGATCTTTTTCCGTGCTGTACATCTCTGAGAGTCTATTGACTTTTCATTGTTTAACATGGGAACAGGAGGAGGCTATTCAGCTTCTGAATTCTGCCAGCTTGTTTGCTCAATTTTTGACAGTCAAATACAAAAATACATCATTCAGATTTTAATGGTGTTTTACAGAAACAGGAGAAAGGCTTTTAGTTAAGAAAAGCCGTACAGAATGTGAAGAGGCCTCTCAGTCCCTCAATTCCATTCCACAGGAGCAGCAGGTGAGCACAGAGATATTGCAGCCTGTTAGTCTGGAGCGGGAGGAGGACATCGATTTTCACAAAGTTTGGATTATAACGCAAACACTCAGCTGCTGAAGACTGGGACACAGGAAGAGGAGGCAGTCGCTCAACAGCTCGAGACTGGGACACAGGAACAGGAGGCGGTCATTCAACTGCTCGAGACTGGGACACAGGAACAGGAGGCAGTCACACAACTTCTCGAGACTGGGGCACAGGAACAGGAGGCAGTCATTCAACCGCTCGAAACTGGGGCACAGGGAAATCTGGAGGCAAGTGAGGCCCGAGGATCCTGTTACGCAGTAACAGTAGGAGATGACTCACTCCTCACAGGCATGGGACGCTGGGAGAGAAGGACAGTTTGCTTGGAACAAACAGAAATATATGAAAAAATTGCATTAGTAGTCCATTCAATCCTGCTCCAACATTCACTAAGACCACGTCTGATCTGATTGTGATTCCCACTTCCATTTCACGGGGACTGCCCTCTCTGCAGCCTCTGTACCATTTGTTGGTCATGTTGCAGACCCTGATGTTGTAACAACAGTCACCATGACTTATCCAGAGGGATGGGTCCAACCGAATGAGTCAGGATTTGAAGGGTCCAATCACAAGAATGAAAACACAAAGTAAAGGTATTGCCAGATGTTTATTCTCTCACATTCGCAAACCAACTCACGTAACCAGCCCATCCATTATACGTTAAGGATGGAGCAGTTTATAAATCCGGCTAACGTAGTGCTGAATGCAACCCAGCAGTGTCCAGAGTGGAACTCTGTGCAGCCCACAAGAATGCCTGATCTATAATCATGGGTTAAATATCCAGCGTGGGGAGCTGTGTAGATCGCACTGGTTCAATCATATATAAACCCACTCTGTTACATTGTTCGGTAACACTGTGTTGGATCCCTGCCCAGCGTGGGGAAACTTGCAGCCAATGTGCAGCTCCCATCCATTTAGAGCTTCATATCTCCACTGTGCCTTGACAAGGGGTGCCATGGATGTGAAAATCACTGCGAGGGAGAGATGTAAATGGAAACAGTTTAAATATCAGTAGTTCTGATTAGGGCGAGTATCACTCCAGTATTAAAAGATGAAATAACTGAGATAATATCCAATGAGGTTTCGTGAATGGTGCAAAGAAGTTAGACAGGTAAGGTAATGTTATAGTGGTTGCACTATAAGCCTCCAAGTCAACAATGGGAATTAGAGGAAGAAATATGCAGGGAGACTGGGGAGACTTGTGGGAACAATACCGTTGTTATAATGGGTGATTTTAATTTTCCTAACATAGACTGGGACTTCCAGATGGTTAAGAACTTAGATGGAACGTAATTTGTTAAGTATGTTCAGGAAAGGTTCCACAAGCGATATATAGAGTAACCTTCTCGGGAAGGGACAAACTCGACCTACTGTTGGAAATAGGGCAGGAGAGGTGAAGGAGATAAAGTGGAGGAGCATTTTGGGAAAAGTGATTAGAGTTGTGTTAATTTTAAAATAGTTATGGGAGGGACAAAATTGGTCCACAGGTTCAAGTTCTAATTGGGGTAAGGCGTATGTTGTTGGAATTAGACAGTGGATTGCAGGGGATGATTGGAATTGTTTGTTTCGAGTTAAAAGGATCTCGAGCAAGTGCAAGGGCATTAAAAGTGGGATAGCTCGAGTTCAAGGTTTCCAGTTTCCCTGTGAGGGTGAAGGTAAAGTGAGACTGGAAGAGAAAACCCTGGATGTCAAGAGATATTGAGGCTCTGACCAGAAAAAGAGGAGGCCTCGCTCAGGTTCAGGCAGCTCGTACCAAGGGAATACCTGGAGGTATGCAGGGGATAGAGGAGTTTACTGAAGAAGGAAATCAGCAAGGCGAAAATGGGATATGAGATAGCCATGGCTGGGAAGATTAGGGTGAATCCAAATTCAGTATAGTAAAGAGAAAGAGCAACTAGAGAGAGAATAGGATGCCTTAAAATCCAAAATAGGCATACATGTGTAAAACCTGAAGAGATGGGTAAGGTCCTCAATTTCCCCTCTGTGTTTACCATGAAGAAAGACATGATGACCTGTAACCTTTTGGAGGTTAATTGTCATAACTTGGTACTGACCATATCACGGTAGAAGTGTTGTTGGACATATTAGAATGCACAAAGTCAGACAAATCATTTGGTCCTGATCAGATATATCAAAGAGCACTTCAAGAGGCGAAAGAAAAAACTTTAGGCGCCAACGTCCTGGAAGTCTGGGCAGTCGCAAATGTGCCCTTATTCAAGAAGGGTTGCAAAGAAAAGCCTGGGAAATATAGACCGGTAAGCTTCACACCTGTTTTCGGTAAACCACTTGAGAAGGCTCTGAGAGATAAGATGTGTATGTATTTGGAAAGACAGAGTTTGACTTGGAGCAGTCAGCATGGCTTTGCGCGTGGCGGATGATGTTTTACAAATTTTGTTACAGATTTTTGATGAGGTGACCAGGAAGGTTGACGAGAGCAGGGTGGTGGACGTAGTTTATATGGATTTCAGTAAGGCCTTTAATAAGGTTCCACATAGTAGGCCGCTCCAGAAGTTGAGATTGCATTGAATCCAAGGTGAACTGTCAAATTGTCAACGCAATTGGCTTGACGTTAGGAAACATATGACTATGGTGGAGGTATGCTTGGCAGACTGGAAGCCTGTGACAATTGGAGTGCCTCACGGGTCGGTTCGGGGCCTATTGCTGTTTGTTATCTATATCAATGATTTGGATGAGAGTGCACAACGCAAGGTTAGTAAGTTTGCAGATGACACAAAAATAGGAGGCATTGTTTACAGCGGGGAACGTTATCAGGAATTGCAGCAGTACATTGATCAGCTGGGGAAGTGGGCTGAGAATTAACAAATGGAGTTTAATACAGATAAGTATGACGTCTTTCATTTTGGAAAGTCAAATCCAGGTAGGATTTTAATGATGAATGAGAGGGTCTCAAGGAGTATAGTGGAAAAAATGGACGTTGGAGATCAGGTGCACGGTTGTCTGAAATTTGTATCACAGATACACAGGACAGCAAAGAAGGCTTTTGGTACACTGACCTTCATCTGGGCATTGACTATAGACGTTGGGACTGTACAGGATGTTGCAACTGTACAGGATGTTGGTAAGGCTGCAGTTGGTGTATTGTGTTCAGTTTCATTCACCTTGCTCTGGAAAGGATATTATTGAACAAGAAAGAATGTAGAAGAAATATACAAACATGTTTCCTGGGCTAAAAGGTTGAGTTATAGGGAGAAGTTGGACTGGTTCGAACTTATTTCTTTACAGAGTAGGAAACTGAAGGGGTTCTTACGGAAGTATAGATTTTATCAAATCATGAGAGGTGTGCATAGGGGTGAATACTTCAAATTTTTTTTGCAACGTTGGGGAATCGAAGACTAGAGGACATCTGTTAATGTTTGGAGAGGAAAATAATAAAAAGGAATCTGAGGGTCAACTTCTTTACACAGAGTGTGATACGCATATGGACTGAGCTGCCAGTGGAAGTGGTCGAAGTGGGTAGAATAACAACATTGAAAAGGCATTTGGACAAAGACACAGATAGGAAAGGATTAGATGAATACAGAGCAAAGGCAGGGAAATGGCAGATTGGCAGATATGGCGCAACATGGTTGTTCACGGAGCACGGTGGGCGTATTGGATGAGCTAGTACAGAGGGGGAGCATTCCCATCCCAGATGGAGCCACACCACCAGACACACCGAGCATTGTTCACCACCCAGCTCAGTCCAGTATTTGAGGTCTGAAGAAATGTCCAGCAATAGAGGACAAGCATCAATAACCTTCCACACTCTGTAAGGATAGTGTCACCGTATTGTCTCTACTCCCTCACACTCACTGTATATCTGTGATAGCATTTATCCCGAACAAGCCTCATGGTCCCCAACTCTCACTGCTGCATGCAACACTTTCTCTTTCGCGCTCTATTTCTCTCCCCCCCCCCCCCCCCCCCCGCCCCCTCTCTCTCTCTCTCTCTCTCTCTCGCCTTTGCAACACCTCCCACATAGTTATAGAGTATTCTGGAGAATGCCGATTATGGAATGTTGCAGATAATATTCCAAATAATTCCCAGTTTTCGGAAAGTGGCAGTGTCCCAGTGTGTAACACATAAGAGGAAGGAGTAGAGAAGTACGTTTTTCAAATCACACACAATTCAAACCATGCTGAGGCCATTCAGCCTTTCAAACGTACTCTAGCATTTTTTAAGGTCCCCACTGACCTGATGGTTTTCTCAGCTCCATGTTAAAGGAACTTTGAGTCATTCAAACCCCTGGGTTCCTGTCACTGACCAGACAGCACTCAGGCATTTTTACCCCAGTTTTTTTTTCAAGCACTTGTTTGAGGGCATTTCTCATGGGGACGGACACGCCTAACAATATACCATCATTTTTCATGTAATGGTCAGCATACTTTACACAGACCAAACAAAAAAAATACACTTATTTTATGGTTATAGATATCCAATCACACTTAGTAATTCTGGTTATTTCACTTGACTCACCTTAATGATATTAAACCATAAACAACTTCTAAACACGTCTTGTTATAAAATACAATTTCGAGCAGAGAACGTTCTTACCCTCAGGCGTTATCTTGACCGTTATCTGACATCCAACACAACAGGATATCTTTCCTAGCATGAAAACTAAGTAAAGTTTTATTTCCCATCTGTGCATCTGTGTAAAATATCCTGGGCAGGCCCAGGAAAACAGAAATCAGGTCCATCTCCAATTCAGTCCCCAAGATCCACTCTATCACACCTAACACAGTGCTCCAATATAGATGAAGCCTGCAGAAGGACCACAAGCAATGAGTAAGAGTGACTGTGGTCATTCTGCATTTAGGACATGCTGAAGAAAATCCCACTTTGCATTTTGAGAGACAATCTGGAGTCAGATAGACCCTATGAAGAATTTTCAACTGTATGGAATGGGTCCTATTACAGATCAAAATCCTTCGAGCATTTACACAAATATCTTCCCATGTCTCCGAAGTGGCCTGAACAAAGCTGCACTGTCTCCTCTGAGGGGACAATCTCCAACTAATGATAAAGGGTTCTGACAGAGAGTGTATTCGAAGCAACAGGCACCCTCTTCTCTCGATCGGATCTGTAAGAGTATGTTAAAACTGTGTTTTTTTTTAAATCGAATTTCTGATCTGGAAAAAATCAGGAGAGGTCTGTAGAGGTTGTGTACATACGAGTTATTTGATCAAATGATATCATTGTGTCTCCATCAAAAAACACGTGGTGGCTCAGTGGTTAGCATTGCCGCCTCACAGCACCAGGATCCCGGCTTTGGTTCCAGCCTTGGGTGACTGGCTGTGTGAATTTAACATATTCTCGCCGTGTCTGTGTGGGTTTCCTCCTCCAGTACAAAGACGTGCAGGTTAGATGAATCAGCCATTGATAAATCACCCATAGTGTTCAGGGATGTGTAGGTTTGGGCATTAGTCAGGGTAAATACAGAATGGTAGGGGAATGGGTCTCGGTGGGCTACACTTCAGAGGGTCGAAGTGGACTTGCTGGGCACAACGGCTTGTATCCACACTGTAGGGATTCTACTAATTCTAAATCACTTAAGCAAGGTACACCCCTGGCTGCCCACAGTTTAAACCTGGAATCCATTATCCCCGGTTGATTACCCAGTAGACCAATTATAGGGGTAAGAAACATAGTTTTGGCTGTATTGCCCTCTTTCTGACGCACTGTCATTCATGCTTTAACAGTATTGATAATTATTGGTTTTGTCAATACTCCATAAATGTTGTCATTTTGTCTAAGACCAACAGACTAATATGGGTTCACTTTGTCTGATAGGGTTCAATATCTAACCCTATTGACGCCGAGTCCTCTGCGGCCCAGGCGCTAACATAGGATAAAAAGAGCTGAATTGATAGCTTTTAATCTGGGACATCTACTCCCCACAATCTGTGTGGTAGTTCAATTTGGTTAGCTTGATAAACAGTCGCTTATGGCGCCAAATAAATGAGCTAAACCAGCCATATGGTCACCTAAATACCTGTCTGGGAAACATCAAAGGAAGCATTCACACGGGGTAGAGTAAATGAGGAAGGACATTCATTTTAATAACAGCTATCAGACCTAGCCAGGATATTGGAAGTGCCTCCAATCTTTGAAGGTCTTGTTTAATTTTGTCAAACAAATGGACATAGTTCACATTAAATAAATGATCAAAGACCGTTTAATGAATATATTGAAATAGAGAACCCCCCCTCACCCATTTAAAAGGAAACCAGGATTTGCCCTCAACATTAAGTATTTCCCCAAGACCTCCCATAGGCATGGCCTCCAACTTTGTAAAATTAATTTTAAAGCCTAAAAAGGCGACAAACCAATTAATGCATTGCATCACGTGAGCTACCGAAATTGCGAGATTTGACAAAAACATAAGACCCTCATCTGCATACAGCATAATCTTATGTGAATTCTATCCCACCTCTGGGGCAGGTATGTTGGGGTAATATTCCCAATTGTACAGGATGCCACCGAATCTAAGATTGTTACAGGAATGAGGAAGAGATCAACCCTCGTGTGCCATTTCTGCAGGTTAAAGAAGAAAATAAAATTACTACTTGGGAGGTAGATCTGCCTGCAGACACCCACTACCTCTAGTTCAGCACACAAATCTTCTAATTGCTTACATTATAACGAGGGTATTGGGGGACCTTTGGGCAATCTGCCCACAGTGGGGTCCATAAGACAGTTGAAACTCCTTTTACAATAATGTGTCACGATGCAAAATAACTTAATTTGGGAAATGCATCTAACAAGATTTTGAGCGGTTGCGCCGGGTGGCAATAAACATTCAAAATACTGTATTAATTCCCATAGTTCAAGGCTTTGAGGATTATGATCCTTCCGTGAGTGTTTAATACAATCTAGTAATTTATATGGAAGATTCTTCCTATCCAGCATGGCTTCTCCCCTACTCCTAGTATTAAAAGATGAGAAATAAACCGGACCAAAGCCGCCCTGCTGTAACGTCAAAGGTTCCTTGTCATCAAGGTGCATCTCCTGCAATAGTGCAATATCCACCCTCTCTTTTTTAAGACGAGAATGTACATTTTTCCTCTTGACTGGCAGGTGGCTCCCCTTAATTTTCCAGGTACACCATTTAAGCACATCATTTTCCATAGCACACTGAAGCAACATTTGAACTCTGGAGAGTTTCACATCGAATTACACATCGCTGAGCATTAATTACAAAAGAATCATCAAGCCTAAAAACTGTACAAACTAAAACTACTACAACTAACAAGCTCTCAAAATTTTCCAAAGATAAACACATAAAAAAACCAAGAATGAAACAAAATCAAAAGTGCCAATGACACTTGATGGGGGAATTTACCACCCACCCCCACCTCGCCCAATGGGGACGCTTACATATTCCAAAACTTTATCTTCTTCCCGCTACCAATATGGCATCCAGGGCAATTAATAATAAACGTTGGGCTTCAACTGCCCTTAGGTCGGCACATTTGTAACTCTATTCAGCTTGAGCTACACCTCAGACACAAGCAAAGAAAGAGAAAACTAGTAGTAGTTCCAATGAAGAAGTTAAAAGTGTGTACTCTACCAATTCCTGACTATAATTTAACACTGGTTAATACTAGAAAAGACCAACAAAATTTCTTTAAGAGAGAAACATGATTATCTAAACATTCAGCTTACTTTAAAATGCCCACAAAGTTTTCGCTTTCTCTGGAGAGTCAGACGAGTTCATTGATCCATTCAAAGCAATACGGAGCACCGTTGGGTACCGTAAGGAATACTGGATCCCGAGTTCCCTTACTCTTCTCTTGATATCGTGAATTAAAGCCCTCGGAAACCACACTAAACTTCTATCAGTCTTTGTTTATCCCCATAACTATGTAACTGTACGAGAACAGGGCGAAGGCGTTGGTCTGATTCTGAACTCCACGCCGTAACCCGATGAACGGTCTTAGAATTCACCCGTCCCTCTTCAGCTTCGAAATGAAGAAATCACAGCAGCCAGATCTCGAAGAAACTCACTGGCTGACCACCTGCCATCTTGTCCAGCAGACCGATGATGTCCAGCAGACCATTTTTCGTCCTGCCCCTGTTCTCGAGGTGGTCATCTTGTTCAGCTGAGGTACGGACCTCTATTTCAATGGCGTGGATCCTCTCGCGAGAAGAATCGATCGTGGTCTCTGTCACTGCAGTTCGGCGCTTGACATTGTCTGTTCTGTTTCCAAGGCTGCCTTGTTGCTGTTCATGTTTTTGGAGCACGTCTGACAGCGGTTCTAGCCACAGCTAAACTTTTATTCAATTATGCCTTCAATCATTTCAAGTAAATTGGTGAACTCAGTGACCAAGGCCTGGTGAGTAACTGGGTGTATCGAACGAGCAGAGTAGGTTGTAGCTGCGGCCTCAGGTATGCTCGATGTTTCTGATGGGTGCACCAATGGTGGGGAATTACTCGATCCTTTCCTGTGTTTTGTCATTTCCACTTGATTCTAACGTTCTTTTTAGTGTTGAATGTTTAGTAAATGGCTGGGATGGGGTGGGTAAGAGAATTACTTTGCCTGTGCTGAGATGCAAAGCCCAGTAAAGCAGACCTTCCAGATTTCCGCTATCTTGGATCGATACCATTTTATCGATATTATCATTTCGTTTTGAATTATATTCCTGGATGTTCTGGAGCCATGTCATTTGGTACCACTGTCTACATTTCCCCCCACACCGTGCATTCCTGCCAATCCCCGATAATCCTCGACTCCGTTGTTATTTATGAACCTTCTGTCTGTGACTCAATATCTCTGCCTCCAATGCTCTGTGTGGAAGAGAGTTACAAAGAACCACAACACTGAGAAAACAAAAATAAAACTCAAGATCTGAGTGTGAGAATAATTTTTCTTTGTCTCCTTATCTGAGAAAAGATATAATTACATTGGAAGTAGTTCGGAGATGTTCCCCTTCACGTATTCCAGATATGAGTACTATGAAGGCATTAACAGTTCACTCTTGGAAAGAGAGGTGATCTTATTGAAACATACAAGACCTAGACGAGAGTAGTTTAGTTAGATACCCACTGGGTATAGTCCAAATTTCTTGACATTTTCACATAATCTCTGCAGTGTGGAAGCAGGACATCCCATCCATCAGGTCCAAACTGACCCTCAGAACAGCATCCCCCCGGACCTGCCTCCCCCCCCACCCCACCCCACCCTATCCATGTAACCCTGAATTTCCCATGACTAACTTACCTAACCTACACATCCCTCGGCATGACGGGCAATTCAGCATGGTCAATCCACTCTAAGCTGAGTGTCTTTGGCCTGTGGCAGAAAATTGGAGCATTGTGAGGAAACCCACACAGGTACTTACATATAGAATATTCAAACTCCACACAGAGCGTCGCCCGAGGTTGGAATTGAACCCAGCCCCTGTGGTAATGTGAGGTAGCAGTGCTAACCACAGGTCCACCATGCACATCCGTTAGTTCTATTAGTTACTTGCGGCTGACTAAAGAAATCTGCCTGACTTGTTCTTGTCACTGAACCTGACCCAGTCTGAGACCGTTATTGTCGGCCATATCACCAACCCGGTTACATTTAAAATTTGTTGGGAGCAGTGAAGGAGTGGGTCTAGAAAAAGAAATAGTGACAGCCTCTAACCTCAGTCAGAGTGGGAATTAGGAGAAATTCACCAAGTGGGAATTCATTCCAGTGGGAATTCTCTTTACCAGAAGTTTGGGAGGGCTGAATCTTTATATTATATTGAGGCTGGCTTCTTCTGAATTTCCATAGACAGGTGAATCAGGGATAATGGTGCATGGAGAGCAAAGTGCAGCTGGGAACACAATGAGATGAACCACGACCTTATTTACTTGTGGAGTAGTGTCAAAGAGCGAAATGGCCCACTCGTGTCCCTCAACCCTGTATTCTGATGTTACGTTCAGCCCTTCGGGCCTGCTACACAGGGGCAGATCGAGGCCACTCCGATGGTTAGGTGCAGTTTTGGAAATGTACTTGGAGAATCCAGGCTGCGTCAGGAACTGATCCCCACCCCCAATTCCTCTTTCCAGGCTTCCCCTTTCTGTAACCTCTGCTCCAGATGTGGGTCATGTTACAGACCCAGTATGGGGAATACAGCCCCCATACGCCACCCAGGGTTAAGGCAAACAAATCCTCTGCTGTCCCTGAATGCAACATTGTGCAACACGACTTCGAGGAAAATAACCAGTTAATTTCCAAAACCATAACATGCGAAATTAATAAATAGGTACAGGGGTAGGCTATTCGGCCCCTCAAGCTCGCCCTGTCATTTAATAAGAACATGGCTGATCTACTCCAGGGCTCAACTCCACTTTCTTGCCGACTCCTGCATCCCTCCACACCTCTCTGGGATAGAGAATTCCAGACATGCACTACCTTCTGAGAGAAGACATCAGTTTGCACCTCAGATTAAAATCTATGCTCCTTATTCGGTATCTATGTCTACGAGTTCGACACTCTGCCCAGGAATGAAAACAACTTCTCAACATCTACCTTCTAAAGCCCGTTCTATATCTTGTATGTTTCAGCAGTATCACTCTTCATTCATTTAAACCCCAATGAATAATCACCTCACCATTATAGAGGTTATCAATAACTCAACCCTTTCATATCTGGAACCCAGCTAATGAACCAACCTAGTTACTTGCTCCATCAGCATGCTGACTTTAATGTTTCATTTCCAGGAACACTCCAATCTCGTTGTACTGCTCCTTTTATAGAAGTCCTCTCCGTTAAATAACAACCTACCTTTTGATTCTCAGTGTCATCCACAAACTCAGATGCATATTGTACTCAGCTCCCTCCTTCAGGCTGTCAGTATAGATTGTAAATAACTGATGCCATCGAACTGATATTTGTGTAATACAGCAGATACACATTGATCATGAAGATCCATTAATCCTGATTCTCCGTTTTCTATGTGTTAACCAATCATCATCCTATGTTAATACATTATCCGTCATCCTACGAGCTTCTGGCTTGAGTAAGATCTTTTATTTTGTAATACCCTGTGAAAAATCTCTGGAAAGCCTCTTGTTCACCTTTATCAAGTCCGCTTGTTACATTTCAGATATCTCCAGAAAAACGTTGCATGATCTTACAGGCCAAAATACAATTTCCCTTTCACAAAACCACACTGACTCTGTGTGAAGCTTTTCTAAATGTCCATGCTGGCAAGGATTTCCAAATTAAGCTCGTCCCATCTGCTTTCATTTGGCCCATAGACCTCTATATGTTTCCCATCCATATGTTTGTCCAAATGAGTTTTAAATGTTGCAGCTGTGCATAGATCTACCACTCTTCCTCTGGCAGCTCATTCCATACCCACACCCACCCTCTGTGTAAAAACGTTGTCCCTTCGTCCCTTTTAAATCTTTCCCCTCCCCCCTTTCACCTATGCCTTCTATGGTTGAACTCTCCCATACTGTGGAAAATACCTTGGCTATTCACCTGAACCATACCTCTCATGATTTTATAAACTTCTATAATGTCAGCCCGCAACCTTTTACACCTCCTTCTGATACTAACTTCAAGAACAAGCATTTAAAGATAAGTACTGCAAATTTGAAACTATATTAAACATGACAGTAAAACAATACTCAGCCCAAACTTCATACTGTTATCTGTTTTTCTCCTTATTACAATACTAGTAAGCATGAAATGCTTACTAGTGCCAATAAGAAGTCAAGCATCTGAATTTTATTGTCGAGAGGGGGTGATGATCTCTACAAAGAAAACGTAGCCATGGCCAGATATATATAATACCATATAGTCAACATTCCCCTCCTGGCCTCCCTATCATCTTGTCTGCTTGTGTCTTCCTTATCTTGCACTCAATAGAGAGAACCCCTTTCCCCCACTCACATCTTAATTTAAACCCGTTTTACATTATCTTCTTTTATCTTTTGCCACACTCTGTCACCCATTCCCCATCTCTGGCAAGGGATTAAAAGCCCATTTTCAAATCATTTTCAGTTCTGAAATTGTCGCACTAGACTTGAAACACTAATTCTGTTTCTTTAGATGCTGACAGACCTGCTGAGTGTCTCCAGAATGAATAGGCACAAAACAAATTTTCAATTAAACAAATAACTATGGATCCTGGAAATAAAAAGATCAAAAATTGCTGGAGAAACTGGGAGCTTTGTAAAAGGTTCACTGGACCTGAAAATTTAACTCTGCATTCACTACAGAAAATTCTGCAACATCTTCAGCAATTTCTGTTTTTGAACAATTTCCAACGACCTATGTCAAAGATGCGCAAACATTCTGTCCAACATGGAGCGCTGTATACTCGGAACTGAACAATAACGCATGGTGACAAGTTACGCGACTCTGAAACTGCATAAGGCTGGCATCACTGACACTGCAGACCTCTGAATCATGGTCAGGGAGAAAAAACAGAGGGAAACACGTTCACTTCAAACACAGAACAGGCATTTTGGAAAGGAAAATATTCAGATTAGTATCTTAAAAGAATTGAGTTAAAGTAACAAATTGGAGGCGTGACACCAAGGAAAGAATTTCAGCAGAATGAGAATATGAAAATTGAAGTGTGACCGCATCAGAATCCAGAGTAGGTCAATGAATACAGGGCTGTTGGGTGAATGGGTCTCGGTGAGAACTGGGGGTTAGTCAGTGGAATTGAATTGTAGGTATTGCAGCTTAAACTGGGTTATCATCTGATGCTGTCGATCACAGCAGCAGCAGAACAGAATTGTATTCAATGACAATCTGTAATCTTTCCCTCAAGATAATCCCTCAGTCCACCATTACCATCAAGCCGATCTATGGCTCAGTGACGAGTGTGGGTGACGCCAGGGTCGGTACCATGTATACCTTTACCTGATGACAACCCATTAAAGCTACCGCACTTGACTGGTTACATTCGAAACAGCAGAACTAACATCTGGTACAGAGGCAGAAATGATCCCACGACTAACAAATCAGAGCGAAGCTCTGTCATCCTGCCAAATTCAAGCACAAATATCGATGGACCATTAAACAACTTACTGGAGGAGAGGACTCCACAAATATCCCCATTCTAATTAATGTAACACTCCTGTACATCAGTGTAAAAGTCAAGTATGTGATATCTACACTATCCTCAGCCAGACGTGTTGAGTGGATGATCAACATCACCCTATCATGATGCCCACAGAATCACAGTCTTCTCTGCATTTTCGATTCGCTGCACGTGACATGAAGAAACAGTTGAACATAGTAGATACAACAGAGGCAGTGGGCCCTGACACCATTCCTGCAATAGTACTGAAGACTTCTGCTGCACAACAAGCTGTGCCCTTGGGGAAGCTGTTTCATTCCAGCTCCAACTCTGACATCTTCCTGGCAATGTGGAAAATTATTCAGCTATGTCCAGTTCCCTAAGAGGAGAATAACTACAATCTGAACAATTACCACCCCTTCAGTCCCATCACAACAGTCAAATTGGTGGGATTTCTTTTTAACAGAACTGTCAAGCAGCACAGAGGTAACCAGCTCAGTGTCGTTTCAGATAGGTCCCCATGTCGAAATGGTGCTGTTGTGGAATTGTCATTGGATTACTAATACAGACCAGGCTAATGCTTGGGCAGCGGATGCAAGTTAAAAACAATTATTAACATATCGAGATCTAAAATCTGGTGTCAGTAATAGTGATATTGTGTCCAATATTGATTGTAAACCTCGATCTCCTTCCCCAATATACGTTCAGGAAGTGAATCTTCCGTGCTTTCCTGGTCTGCCCTAAAAGTGATTCCAGACACACAGACATGTGATAAACAATGGTCTCTGAAACGGCCAAGCAAGGCACTCAATTGTATCAAGCTGCTTGGAGTTCTTTAAGGATATACCCAGAGAGAACACCCGGCCCCAACCACGGTGTCGGAAAAGGGAATGGGAAACACAATCCTATTGAACCTGCAGAGACCTCCGTCCTCACATCTGAGGGCTTGTGACAACATTTACAGAGCTTTCCCACAGACTGCCCAGAAACATCGGGAAAGGAGTACGTCATTGAGCTTTCCCTGTACGAGCTAATGGCCGAACATCTCCTTAATGCAGTTTTAACCATACAATATTCATATCCCTTAATATGTTTAAACATTATGAAATATAAAATGAGAACTGTGATAGTCCCTTCAGCTCATCAATTTTGCTCATCCATTCAATTGACAGGCAGTTCTCAGAAAACGTGTGTTGATTAAATACAATTTGGCTGCAATGTGATTCGTGAACCTTTTTCCATAAAGTGAACTCCCGTTCACTGTGACGCAATTCCTTGACGGGAACCAGCTGAACAGCAAAACCCAGCCTTAGGATCCTCTGTCTGCAAAATGTACAATTAATGTGTTCAGCTAAAACAGAAATGCAATCTGCTCTGGAAGCTCTGAAACTGAGCCTGAAACGTGGAATTGTAGTTTACACTTAGAAAGAACTTTATTTCAAACTGCGGCAGAATCTTGAGGAGAACCAGAATTTCCCCATTGGCATCACGTGTTCAGTCAGCCCCATGCGCTTTCTGGTGAAGAGTGTGTTGAAAGGTACACTGCTGTAGTCAGTGGCTGTAGTTTGAAAGTGTTACATTTAGAGGACAGTTTCATTACAGTATGTGATTTAAAGATGTATTTAGACTGTGCTAGTGCGTGTATTACACTAAATTTAATTTTTGTTTTTACTGATATTTTGGGGGGTTCGTCCCTTACCCTCTTTTTCCCCTAGACCCAATTATTAATATTGCCCGATTTTCTACAACACTGTGTTGCACAGGAACATAGCTACCGTGTTATTGGAGAACAACCTGGACTGATATCTGATCTATCTTTACACGATACTACAGCTCTCTCCCTATCCCTATAATTTCCAGAAATCCTTATTTATATTCAGCGCCTTGGTTTCCACAGCCTGATCTGGGAAAGAGTACCCCTGGTTCGCCAGTCTCTGAGTGCAGACATTTATTCTCATCTCAATGCAAAGTGGTCCTCTATGCCTCATACTGTGGCCTCTTGTTTTAGACGTCCAAGCCAGGGAATTACCATCCCTGCCTCCAATCTATCTCGTCTTGTCAGAATTTTACATATTTCACTGTGATCACCACTCATTTTCCTAACGGCATATAATAAAGCCCAGTTGCCTCAAACTCTGCTCCAACAACAAGCCTGTTATCCCAGAGATCAGTCTGGTCATCCTTCACTGCTCTCCATCAATGTCAGGTTTGTCCTTTATTGGGTAAGGAGACCAAAACTGCACACAATACTGTACAATGTTCGAGACGGGGTCTCACTAAGGCCCTGTAAGATACTCTTACTCCTGTACTCAATTCCCCTGAAATGAATGTGAATACACCATTTATCTGCCTACCTGCTTTCTGCTCCTGCAATATTGCTTTCACTGACTGGTGTACAGGAAGATCCAGATTCATTTCAATGTTACAATTCCCCACTTGGTTGGTCTATATACACTGGTCAGCGTGCCAATGCCATTCCCAGTATTGACTTCTGACTTCAGAACTCACTGCCATACATGTACCTAGAGGGTTGCGCAGAAATAAACAAAAATGCAGCTTAAGTTCCTTTATAGAGCAACATTTTTCTACCAATCCCTTTTCAAATGAGAGGTTGCCATTTTATTGTTCCCATCAAAGTACACAACATCTCATCTGCCATTGCTCTCCATCTGCCACGTATTTTCTCAGTAATTTCACTTGTCTCAGTCACTTTGGAGCTTTTTTACATCCTCCTCACCCACTCACATGCTGACATCGTTTAGTGCTGGCAGCAGACTTGGGAATATTGCATTTGAGCCCCTCAACCAAATATATGATGGGTATTGGGAATAGCTGGGGCCCAAGCCACCATCCATTCTATATCCTCCATTCCATCCATCTAAAAAAAAACGTTGTTTTATTCTTACTCAGTGATTCCTGCCAGATCTCCCATTCTAAAACCATGACCATATATTAGCCCAAGTCCCATAGGATTCGAATTTGCACAATAGGCTTAGGGCTTTATCAAAAATCTTTCTGAGATTCCAATCGTATTTCATTGATAGCTTCTCCATAAATTTGCTAAAAGCCACTTTCTCAAATATGATTCCCATTTCATAAATCTCTGTTGACTTTGTCTATGCCCATTAATTTCAGTCCGATACTTTCTCTAAACTGTTTAGTTGCTAATTTCATTCTATTTCCTTTTTCTCAGCAGACTAAAACTCCCTATTATTGCTCGGAAGTTTTCTTTTTTGTTTTGATTTCCACTTTGAAGGCATAACTGAAACATTTGCTCCATAGTTCTGCTATTTCCCGGTCCTCAATTATCTGGCATCAAACTGTAAGAAAGTTGCACATTTCTTTCCCTTAATTTTGCCATTGACATATTTTCTCAAAATATCACAAATTTTGTCTTATAACCTTTGTTAAGGCATTCTTCAGAAACCTATCAATTCCTATTTTATGGTACTCAGAGATTGGCCTTCCATAGCCAAACAATCACAGAAGGAAAAACTGTGTACTATCAGAAATACAGCATGGTCTACAGTAGGCCAATTTTCCGACACAATACCCGTAGCCGTTAATCTTAAGGCATTTCAAGTGCACAACCGTGTATTTTCTAATGATTTTGAGATTGCCATGACAACTCCCCTCTTAAGAGGTGCATTTCAGACCCCAACACACTCTGGGTGAAAAGCAATCTTCAAATCCTCACTAACCTGCAAACCCTTCACTTTAAAAGTGTGCCCCTTTGACTAAAAGGAACAGATGGTATCCATCCACCCTGACCATGCTCCTCGTAATCCTATCCTTCTGAATCACGTCCCCCTCAGCCTCCTCTCCTCCAAACTAAACAATCCAAGCTTATCCAGCCTCTCTCCATAGCTGATATTCTCCATCCCAGGAAACATCCTGGTGAATCTCCTCTGCACCCTCTCCAGTGCAATCAATTCCTTCCTGTAATATTGTTCCCAGAACTGCACATAGTATTCCATCTTGGCCTCACCAAAGTTCCGCATAGCTCGTATAATCTATGCCTCAATGAATCAAGGTTATGTTTCCAGTCCCCTATTTTTCCAAATTGTGTATTAACCTGTCCAGTCGCATTCAGCGATGTGTGGAGAAGCACCCTCTGAGCTTCCTAGTGTGCTGCCATTCATTGAGTCAGCTCCTGTCTAGTTCCTTCTTCCAAGGTGTATCACTTCATATTTAACAGGGGTACATTCCATCTGCCATTGATCTTCCCAGCTGACCATTCCATCTGTATCTTCCCATTCCTTAAGGCCTTCCTCCTCACTGCCAACCAACCGGCCAATCTGCGTGTCAAACACAAACTTACTTATCACACTCCCCACCCCTCGTCCATATTCCCAGCGACATCATTTATGATTACCACAAATATTAAAGTTGAAAATCATACAACATCAGGTTAGATTCCAACAGGTTTATTCGGCGGCACTAGCTTTCGAAGCACTACTTCTTCATCAGATGATTGTGCGCTTTGATGAAGAAGCAGCATTTCGAAAGCTAGTGCCGCCGAATAAACCTGTCGGATTCTAACCTGGTATAATGCAATTTACAGCATTGTCCACCCAGTCCAACACCAACACTTCCAAATCACAAATAATAAGGGGCTCAGCACTGATCCCCATTGGACACTGGCCTCCAGTCACACAGCAGCCGTCGACCACCACCTTCTGTCTCCTACCACAAAAGTTAATTTGGATGCAACTTGACAAGACACTAATGAGTCCGACCTGTTCCCTGGTCATTCTGTTCCGCTGGACACACTTGTAGAATATCTGGTAATTCTCCCTAATCTTGCCCAGCCAGCAGGTTTCCATGCCCCTGTGTTAGTTAGTCCCCTATGCGTGCAGAATTTCCTCCTTATTGCAGCCTTAAATGGTCTGCCCTTTATCCTGCTGTTATTTGCCTTGAATGTGGATTAGAAAGCCGGAGAAACATCCTCTTAATTTCAAACTTGTCACATGTTTTGTGAATTTTATAAATTTCACAGTGACCATCTCTCATTCTTTGAAACTCGAGAGAACACGGGCCGAGTTTCCTCATCACGCAATCTCGCCAACTGAGGATTCATCTAGAGAATGTCCATTGAACTTCCTCTGTGGTCAGTATATTCTTTCCCAGAGTTGGTCACCAAAACTGTACTCAATATTCAAGGTACAGTACTCACCAACACGCTGTTTCACGGCTTCAACATGTCTTTACATCGATATTGTGACTCACTTAAAGGAAGGCTATCCAAACTTTACATTATCACTTGCATATATTCCTCCAAATACCCTTCACTTTCATTGCATTTACGAACTCATTGTGTGAGTTCTTATAGAAAGCCTTCTGATAATCTAAAATATGCCAATTCTACTGGTTCCCCATTATCTATGCTGTAAGAATCAACTTCAAACAATTCCAAAGCTTGTCAAGTATGATTTCCCTTTCAGACATGCATACTGATTCTCTCCAATGTTGCTGTTAATTTCTAAATAACGAATATCACATCCTATTTAATAGATTCCAACAGTTTCCCCACAAATGTCAAGTTAATTGGTCTCCAAACTATCTCTTCTTCCCTTTGCAGATGCTTGGATCCCTACCGTTCATCTATCGTGCTTGGATCATGTTTACTAATGCCCATTTATCTACAACGGCTTCCAGACTATGCAGAATGCATTGGGTAATAGAACACAGTCATCGACAGTGCAATTAATACTTCTTTTAGTGGTTTATTTCTGAAGATTTTGGTGTGAAGTACATCTGGTTTGTCAAGGTTGCAATGCTCAATCCATCTGTATGTTCAAATAAGCCTTGTTACTGATATAAATTGACTTTATGTCTTTCGATCCTCAAGTCCTATATGATCACTTCGTATTTCTGGGTGATTTTCTGGATCTTCCTCCATGAAGCCAGATGCAAAGTCACTGGTTATTTGCTTGACCATTTCCCTGCTATCCACAATAAACTCGTCTCTCCTGATTGCAGATTTCCACATTTGACTATGCTTTTTTTTCCTTTGAAATATAGATCATAGATTCATGCAGTCTTTGTGTTCCTGTTTGTTTCCATGCATGCTCGCTTTTTGATTTCCTTACCAGTTTCATGGCACTTCTTTTCTGGATCGTAAATTTCTGAGAATTCTCAGGATTCCACAGTGTCTGGAATTCGTCTGAAGTCATTTCCTGTGATTAGTATAATCTTTAATTTATTATGCTAATCATTGTTAACTCACTTTCTCACTCTTGGGTGTTTTACCTGAAATAAGTAGACATATCTTTCAGACTTTGCACTGTTTCTATAAATCTCCTGGTCCTGACCAGATATATTAAGGAACACTGCAGGAGGACAGAGAAGAAATAGTGGGGGCCCTGGTTGGAACTTTTGTATCATCGGTAGCCAACGGGTGAGGTCCCGGAGGACTGGAGGGTCGCGAATGCTGTGCCCTTATTCAAGAAGAGCTACAAAGAAAAACCTGGGAACTATAGACCAGTAAACCTTATATCTCTAGTAGGTAAGTTACTTGAAAAGATTCTGAGAGAGACGGTCTACATGCATTTGGAAAAGCAGGGTGTGATTATGAGCAGTCAGTACGGCTTTGTGCATGGGGGATCATGGCTCACAAATTTGTTAGAGTGTTTTGATTAAATGACCAGTAACTTTGACGGGGACATGGTGGTATGGTCTATATGGATTTCACTAAGGCCTTCAGTAAGGTTTCACATGGTATGCTGCTCTGTTAGTTTAGATCACATTGAATTGAGAGGGAGCTGGCAAATTAGATCCAAAATTTGCTTGATGGTAGGAAACACAGGGTAATAGTGGAAGGGTGCCTGTTGGCTTGGAGGCCTGTGACGAGTGGAATGCCTCCGGGGTCGGTTCTGGGACCATTACTGTTTATTTTATGCATGTATATAATATATATTTACATATTACACATATCTACGATTTAAATGAGAATGTACAGGTATGATTTGTAAGTTTCAAGGTGACACTAAAATAGGTGGTATCGTCGACAATGAGTAAAATTATCAGAAATTTCAGAAATTATAGCAGTACATCAGATGGGGAACTGGGCCGAGAAATGGCAAATGGAGTTTAATACAGATAAGTGTAAGTTCTTCCATTTTAGAAAGTCAAATCAAGGTAGGAGTTTCATGGTGAATGGCAGGGTCTTAAGGAGTGTAGTGGAAAAAAAGGGACCTTGGAATTCAGGAGCACGTTTCTCTGAAAGTGGAGTTACAGGTAGACAGGACACTGGCCTTCATCAGTCAGAGCAATGAGTATCGAAATTAGGGAGTTATGTTGCAGTTATACAGGATGCTGGTGAGGCCATACTGGTTGAGTTATGTTCAGGGTTGTTCACTTTACTATAGGAAGGATGTTATTAAATAGGAAATAGCGTAGAAGCAATTTTCAAGGATGTTGCCCGGACACAATGGTCTGAGTGATAGGGAGAGATTGGACAAGCTAGGAGTTTGTACTTTAGAGTGTGTGAGACTGAGGGGGAACTGATAGAAATGTATAAGATCATGGGAAGCATGGATAGAGTGAATGCACTCAGTCTTTTTCCCCCAGGATTGGGCAACCACGGACTAGGGGGAATCAATTTAAGATCCGGAGGAAAAGAGTAAAAGGGAACATGAGGGGCAATTTCTTTTACGCACAGGGTGGTATGCACATGGAATGAGCAGCCGGCAGAAGTTGTTGAGGCGGTTACATTCACAAAATTTAAAATGCATTTGGACAAATACACGGATAGGAAAGAATAAGAAGGATAAGAAGGATACGGGGCAAGGGCAGGGAAATGAGACTAGTGTGAATGGACATTTTGTTCGGAATGGACCAGTTTGGGCTGAATGGCCTTTCTCCGTGCTGTCGGACTCTATGACTCTCACAGTCATTGCTTCTCCCACTGAATGTTATATTGTAATTCCCCAATTCACTGGAGCGTACTTGACCCTCGAGCCTCCGGGCTTCCATGATGTTTGACCAGAATGTTCAAACATTCGATATTGTTTTCAGACGCCGTGTAAAATGCAACATATTAATGTCACTATTCCTCCAAAGCTGCTTCAGAGCAAGGTTAGTAACTAGTCCACCTGACAACACAACACCAAATCTGACATAACCTGCTCTCTAGTTTGGTTCACAACATACTCTTCAACCTAACTGATATACACTTATGGACCTTATTCTTCACATCATTAGTAGTCATTAGTTAATGCAGTTTCGGTGCAACTTGAGACCATCCATTATTACTGCAGCACCCACGATTACTTGTTACTCATTCACAGGATGAGGGCGTCGCTGGATAACCAGTATTTATTGCCCTTGCCTGAGGGCAGTTAAGAGTCAACAGCATTGCCTTGAATCTGGAGTCACATGTAGGCCAGACCAGGTAAGGACAGTAGTATCCTTCCCTCAAGGACATCAGTGAACCAGATGAGTTTTTCCAACAATCGACAATGGATTCCTGGTCATCATAAACCCTTGATTCCAGATTCTTATTGAATTCACATTCCACCATCTGCCATGATAGGATTTGAATTCATGCCCCCAGAATATTAGCTGGGTCTCTGGGTTAAGAGGCTAGCAATAATATCACTTTGTCATTGCTTCCCCATGTGTACACTTGCATACTTAATTTCCAGAGCATATGATGCAAAATACTTGCGTGACAGTTTTTGTTTAGATATATAGCACACCAATGTTTGCTTCACCTTGCTATTTGTAAGATCCACCCAAACTGATTCTGTGGGATGCGAGGGACAAGGTCTGTGGCGTTATCAGCGATAGATTTGGGCAAGACGTTCAGGGAGCCTCACCTCAACGCTGAGATGATCTGAAGAATTGGTCAACAATTTCCCCGACTTTGCCAGGATAAGTGCCATCATATTCTTCTGATCCTTCACATTCACTTTATATCTGTTGTAGCACCTACCCTCGAACAAGGTTCACACTCTGTCTCCAAATAAGGCTCAAGCACGACCACACTCACTGTCCAATTCAGCACCTTCCCTCCCTCATTTTTTGTGTCACTGGCACAATAGCCCTGCACACTAATATCACTGCATGAATACAACATTGTGGACAGGCTCCCTCCGGACGCCTCACCCTTCCCCCTTCACCTATATCAGCATTAACAGCAGGGACACTCACTCCCACCCTCACTCCGTCCCTCCTCTTCTCCCATTCCAGGAAATACAGCCTGGAAAAGGGCATAAAGGGCCAAGCCAGGTGTTAGAGTGCCCGATATCCGTTCTCTCATCCTCTACCTCGACATGTGGGGAAGATTCTGGAAAGAGCCGGAAAGGACGAGGATGCCTTGTGTAGAGATTCTGAAACATCCACGTCGCACTAACCAAGTAAGCATCAATGTTCAGTAAAAAGCAATTCTCAACTTAAACTCACTGGCAGTTCCAATCTTGTCTCTCATTCGAAAAAGAGCAGATACCCCATTGCACAGAGATACAGGCATTGAATTACACAGAAGTATTGGTAAATACACCAATATACTAACAAGCACAATGCATACAAGGGGATAAGCATACACACACATAGAAGCACACAAATACATATACAGTGACACACAAATAGACGTAAACACAGATAGAAAGTCTGATACACAGATAGACAGACATAGTCACACAAATACACAGATAACCATCACATGGGCACATACACATATACCTACACACAGAGACACAGACATTTAGACACAAATAAAAAAGTTTTTTTGTATAAGGAGATCAAGGATTCTCGGGAGAAGGTAAGAGAATGATGTTGAGGAACATATAAGAAATTAGAGAATGGCATATCAGACTCGATGGGCTGAATGGCCTAATTCTGCTCCTTTTATAATATTCGCGTGGTGCTATACTATCAGGCATTCTCTTCCTGAGACAGCGGCAGTGGCTGGGTTTGATACATATTTGATTGGAAAGGCTGATCGGGATTGTGGGACAGAGTTGGTGGGCGGAATGGTTTATGTCTATTCCTAGTTATTTTATCCTTATATTTAAAAAGGGGCAGTGATTTGATGTGAGGTTAACACAGTTTTAAAATAATGGGTCCCACAATGAAATAAGTATGTCCCTTCCTTTTAGTGTTAGACAATAGACAATAGACAATAGGTGCAGGAGTAGGCCATTCATCCCTTCGAGCCTGCACCGCCATTCAATATAATCATGGCTGATCATTCCTAATCAGTATCCTGTTCCTGCCTTATCTCCATAACCCTTGATTCCACTATCTTTGAGAGCTCTATCCAACTCCTTCTTAAATGAATCCAGACAGTGGGCCTCCACTGCCACCTGTGGCAGAGCATTCCACACAGCCACCACTCTCTGGGTGAAGATGTTTCTCCTGAGCTCTGTCCTAAATGGTCTACCCCGTATTTTTAAGCTATGTCTTCTGGTTCGGCACTCACCCATCAGTGGAAATATGTTTCCTACTGCCAGAGTGTCCAATCCTTTCATAATCTTATACGTCTCAATCAGATCCCCTCTCAATCTTCGAAACTCAAGGGTATACAAGCCCAGTCGCTTCAGTCTTTCAGTGGAAGGTAATCCTGCCATTCCAGGAATTGACCTTGTGAACCTACGTTGCACTCCCTCAACAGCCAGAATGTCTTTTCTCAAATTTGGAGACCAGAACTGCACACAGTACTCCAGGTGTGGTCTCACCAGGGCCCTGTTCAGCTGCAGAAGCACCTCTTTGCTTCTATACTCAATTCCTCTTGTTATGAAGGCCAGCATGCTATTTGCCTTCTTCACTACCTGCTGTACCTGCATGCTTACCTTCATTGACTGGTGTACAAGAACACCCAGATCTCTCTGTACTGCCCCTTTACATAAATTGATTCCATTGAGGTAGTAGTCTGCCTTCCTGTTCTTGCTACCAAAGTGGATAACCATACATTTATCCACATTAAACTGCATCTGCCATGCATCTGCCCACTCACCTAACTTGTCCAGGTCACCCTGTAATCTCCTAACATCCTCATCACTTTTCACCCTGCCACCCAGCTTTGTATCATCAGCAAATTTGCTAATGTTATTGCTGATACCATTTTCTATATCATTAACATATATTGTAAAAAGCTGTGGTCCCAGCACGGATCCCTGCGGTACCCCACTGGTCACTGCCTGCCATTCCGAAATGGAGCCGTTTATCACTACCCTTTGTTTCCTATTAGCCAACCAATTTTCAATCCAATCTAGTACTTTGCCCCCAATACCATGCACCCTAATTTTACTCACTAACCTCCTGTGTGGGACTTTATCAAAAGCTTTCTGAAAGTCCAGGTACACTATATCTACTGGATTTCCCTCGTCCAACTTCATAGTTACATCCTCAAAAAATTCAAGAAGATTAGTCAAGCATGATTTCCCCTCCATAAATCCAAGCTGACTCTGTCCTATCCTGTTACTACTATCCAGATGTGCAGTAATTTCATCCTTTATAATAGACTCCAGCATCTTTCCCACCACTGAGGTCATACTAACTGGTCTATAATTACCTGCTTTCTCTCGCCCACCTTTCTTAAAAAGTGGTATAACATTTCCCACCCTCCAATCCTCAGGAACCGACCCCGAATCTATTGAACTCTGGAAAATAATCACCAACGCATCCACGATTTCCCGAGCTACCTCCTTCAGTACCCTGGGATGCAGACCATCAGGCCCCGGAGACTTATCAACCTTCAGACCTAACAGCTTCTCCAACACCAAATCCTGGCAAATATAAATTCCCTTCAGGTCCTTCAGCCACTGTTACCTCAGGGAGATTGCTTGTGTCTTCCCAAGTGAACACAGATCTGAAGTACCCATTTAATTCCTCTGCCATTTCTTTGTTCCTAGTAATATATTCCCCTGTTTCTGTCTTCAAGGGCCCAATTTTTGTCCTAACCATTTTTTTGCCTTGCACATACCTAAAAAAGCTTTTACTGTCCTCCTTAATATTCTTGGCCAGTTTACCTTCATACCTCATTTTTCGTCTGCGTATTTCCTTCTCAGTAATCCTCTGTTGCTCTTTAAAAGCTTCCCAGTCCTCAATTTTCCCACTTATCTTAGCTATGTTATACGTTTTCTCTTTTAACTTTATATGTTTCATTACTTCACTCGTCAGCCACGGCCGCCCATGCCTCCTCCTGGGATATTTCTTCCTTTTAGGAATGAACTGATCCTGCAACTTCTGCATTATACACAGAAATATCCGCCATTGTTCCTCCACAGTCATCCCAGCTAAGGTATTGCACCATTGAACTTTGGCCAGCTCCTCCCTCATAGCTCCATAATTCCCTTTATTCAACAGAAGTACTGTCACTTCCGACTGTACCCTCTCCCTCTCAAATTGCAGATTGAAGCTTATTGTATTATGATCACTACTTCCCAATGGCTCCTTCACTTCGAGGTCATTGCCCAATTCTGGTTCGTTACACAATACCAGATCCAGAATTGCCTTCTCCCTGGTCGGCTCCAGCACCAGCTGCTCTAAGAATCCATCTCTGAGGCACTCCACAAAGTCTCTTTCTTGTGGCCCAATACCATCCTGATTCTCCCAGTCTACCTGCATGTTAAAATCCCCCATAACAACTGTAGTGACATCTTTGCGACAGGCCAATTTCAGCTCCTGATTTAACTTACATCCAACATCCAGACTACTGTTTGGGGGCCTGTAGATGACTCCCAAGAGGGTCTTTTTACCTTTGGTATTTCGAAGCTCTCGCGGTACTGACTCTACATCTCCTGACTCTAGGTCCCTCCGCGCAAGGCACTGAATATCATCGCTTACTAACAAGGCCGCCCCACCCGCTCTGCCCGTCAGTCTGTCCTTACGATAACACGTGTATCCTTGAATATTCATTTCCCAGGCCCTGTCCACTTGAAGCCACGTCTCAGTTATCCCCACAATATCTGCCAATTTCCAAAAGAGCCTCAAGCTCATCCATCTTATGTCTAATGCTTCGTGCATTCATGTATAGCATTTTTAATTTGTTACTGCTCTCACCCTTCCCATCAACCCTTATTTCACTCAACCTTACAGCATGATGCCTTTCCGAGTTTTCTGCCTCATTAATACAGTTGTCTTTCTTGACTTCTCTTGTTCTAACTTTCCCTTCAATTTCCTTTTTAAACATCCAGCTTGTCCCCTCCCCCCCGCTACTTAGTTTAAATCTAGCAATGTTGCAGTTGAAAACCTGCCTGCCAGAATACTGGTCCCTAACCTATTAAGGTGCAAGCCGTCTCTCTTGTAGAATTTATGATTACCACGAAATATACCCCAGTGATCCAAGAACTTGAATCCTTGCTTCCTGCACCAGTTCCCCAACCACACGTTCAAGTCCATTATCTCCCTGTTTCTGGCCACACTAGCCCGAGGAACTGGAAGCAAACCGGAGATAACCACCTTGGACGTCCTGCTTTTCAGCCTTCTTCCTAGTTCTCTGAAGTCTCGCTGTAGTATGTTCCTCCTCTTCTTCCTGACATCATTTGTGCCGACATGTACCACCACCTCTGGCTCTTCACCCTCATCCTTGAGGATTTCCTGCACTTTGTCCGCGATGTCTTTCACTCTAGCACCAGGAAAGCAACACACCATCCTTAAATCCCGTCTGCTGCAACAAAAACCCCGGTCAGTTCCTTTCACGATGGAGTCCCCTATTACCACGGCTCTGTGCGATGTCTGACTCTTCCGCTCTGCCTCTGCGGCAACCTTTTATTGACTTTTGTTGCGCTATCTGTGGTGTCCTCATCCTCAGGGAGCAGTGAAGACTCGGTTATTGAAGATATTCAAGGCTGAGCTCGACTGATCTTTGCTGGACAGGAGAGTCAATGTTTATTGGGAACAGACAGGAGACGGATGGTCAGACACAAGCGGATGAGCTGTGAGCATTCTGAATGGTGACGCCGACTGGTCAACTGCTGCCCCTACCCTATGTGTTGTTCCCTCAATCCACCCCTCGATGCTGTTACAGAGATATACTGCTGTCCCTACCCCTTGTGTTTTCGCTCAATCCACACGCGAGGCTGTTACAGAGATATACTGCTAACCCGGCCCCTTGTGTTTTCCCTCAACCCACCCCTCAATGCGATTACAGGACAGAGTTCCATCCCATTCACCCAGACTGGATCGTTACAATGAGATGGGAGGAGACCATTCTGGCCCTCGATGGAGTTACACAGGAATATAGAAGGAAGTAATTTAGCTCTTTGAGTACATTACACATCCCAGGAAAAGGCCATTTAAACTGCTTGAACTGCTGCACAGGAACAGGGATGCTGTCGCTAACAGGAAATATATAGTTTTGCCTCAGAGATCACCGTGGGGTCATCAATGACCAATAAGCTATGTCAAATATCTGGATGAAGGGACTGAGTGAATCAAAACTGAATTACTTTGTACACCAAGATGATCATTCAATACTTCTTCAAATGGATGTAATAAATCTGCATTGTGATATAGATAGGGAAGGTTAGTGAGCCAACCTTCAGCAGAAATAATATAACGCGAGTTGTCTATTGTGGTAGGGAGGATAGAACAGCAAGAAACAATTTAAATGTAGAGAGATCGCAGAACTCTTTGAGGCGATGTTTTTCATATTGCTGGTACATGAATCATATGATGTCTGTCTGCAGATGCAGCAAGTGATTTGGAAGGTAAGTGGAATGATGCTGTTTGTGGCAACGGGTATTGGGTTTAATCAGGAATGTTTTACTGCATCTGTACGGACATTGCTGAGACCACATCTGATACATTGCGTGCAGGTTTGATCCTCTATTTTAAAAAAAAATTATAACTCCGTTCGAAGATTTTCAAATATGCTTCCTTTTACTAATTCCTGAAATGAAGACCTTTTCTTATTGGAGTTATCTGTTTAGGTCTTGATGAGAAATCTTATTGAACCACGATTTTCAGAAAAGTGTATCAGCTGGATATATATGTATCTTGTTAAGGAGACTAAAGCGAGAGAATATTTTTTATGAATGAGATGCATTGATATTAACACAAATATTATGAAGATGTCAACTCATTTTTACAAAATTACTTAGACACATGTCATCAAATTTTTTTGATGACACATGTTTTTGCTAATGAAAGGCACTATGCATAACAACAGCAATGATGCACCTGCATACAGTTCATTATCATCCATTCCAGAACGTGGTCATTGAGATCGCACATAGTCCAGTTTGGTGTTCAGTTGACATTATTGTATTTTTCCACACAGAGAGGGAGAAAAATGTTACTTGCCTCAGAAGCAGCAGCCGATTGGTCTCTCTCTCTCTAACTTTATTTTGCCTGAAAACAAGGTGCAAGAGCAGAAAATCCCTAATTCATCTTTACCACTCATGGAGGATTCCCGGAGTGAGACCATTCGTTGCAGCCATTTTTGCGCGAGCGATTTGGCGTGGCCAGTTTGGTGCAGCCCATTTTGCCGCAGACCCATTTAGGTGCAGAACTATTTCGACGCAGCTCATATTTACTCCTTTTCAGGCTTAGTTAAAAGCATTAATGAAAGTACTAAAAATAAAAATCATGTTTATTCTCTTCAGTAAAAATGTTAAAAAGATAAGAACTAAAAGAAATAAGTTAATTCCAGAAAAATCTAAAATATAGCGTTTATTCAAAATTATGAGCAATCCCTCATAAATGTTCAACATCATTTCTCTCACTAAATCTTCTTACAAGTGTTTGTATTCTAGCGTCTGCTTCTTTAATTTCAACGGAATATCGTGCACTGCTACGAGATGCTCATGGTAAATGTCCCTTCCTCTCTGAACTTTTCGTAAACTGTCAATAAATTTCCAAATAACTGGATGTTCCACATCAAGTTCTCATTGTCATCTCCTGTGGACAGCTTCTGCATGATTGTTTGTTCTGTCCTCATTGTTTAAAGTTTGTTCATATAAATTCAACATTCCAACTGGAAAAAGCGGTGGACTCCGACCATTTCCTCTGTGTAATCTTCTACCTACATAGTTATCCTCGAACTAGTCCAGCAGCGGATGCAGTTCATCTGGAAGCGCATCAGACAAATGTTGAATAGATTCATGAATGTTCTCAATCGGAATAAATGAAAGACCAATTATCATTTTAGCTCTGAAAGGAAACTCTGAGTCAATGTTATACTTACTCAAGTGTCTTTTTAACATTTTTACGAAAGAGAATAAACATTATTTCTATTTTATTGCTTTGTCTAATGCTTTTATCTAAGCCTGAAAAGGAATAAATATGAGCTGCACTGAAATAGTTCTGCGCCTAAATGGGTCTGTGGCAATATGGGCTGCACCAAACAGACCGTACCAAACAGAATGAAGTATTCAGTAAATTACACAGCACAGGAGGACGCCATACAACCATCCCAAGCTGTTATGCAGAAGCAGAGGCGCCCTGGGTAGCTGTCAGGAAATACAGAGTACAGATCATTACTCATTTTTATTTGGAAAGCTGTAACGAGTGGAATTCTTCAGGGATTTGTGTGAGCTCATCAACAAATTATAATCTATACTAATGAACCGGATGAAGGGGATGGAGCTCAGTTTGCTCATGCACCAGGATAATCATTCAATAAGATGCCAAATGGAGACAGAGCGTCTGCAATGGGATACAGACTGGGAGAGGACAGATCATCTGCAATGGGATACAGACAGGGGGAGGGCAGAGCATCTACAGAGGGATACAGACGGGTAAGGTCAGAACACCTGCAATGAGATACAGACAGGGGAGAGTGCAGAACATCTGCAATGGGATATAACAGTGGAGGGAAGACTGCCTGCAGTAAGATACAGGCGAGGGAGGACAGAGCGTCTGCAATGGGATACAGACAGGGGGAGTGCAGAGCGTCTGCAATGGGATACGGACAGTGGGAGGGCTGAGACTCTGCAATGGGATACAGACGGGGAGGGCAGAGCGTCTGCAATGGGACAACGACAGGGGGAGTGCTGAGCGCCTGCAATGGGATACTGACAGGGGGAGGGCTGAGCATCTGCAATGGGATACAGACGGGGAGGGCAGAACGTCTGCAATGGTATACAGACGGGGGAGGGCAAAGCATCTGCAATGGGATAACGACAGGGGGAGGACGGACCGTCTGCAATAGGATACAGACAGGGGGAGGGCAGAGCATCTGCAATGGGATACAGACAGGGGAGGGAAGATTGTCTGCAGTGAGACACAGACGGGGGAGGGCAGAGCGTCTGCAATGGGATACAGACAGGGGAGGCAGAGCATCTGCAATCTGATACAGACGGGGAGGGCTTTTCTTCTGCAATGAGATACAGATAGGGGAAGGGCAGAGCGTCTGCAATGGGATACAGACAGGGAGGGGATAGCATCTACAATGTGATACAGACAGGAGGAGGACAGGGCGTCTGCAATGGGATAAGGACAGGGTGAGGGAAGAGCATCTGCAATGGGATACAGACAGGGGGAGGGCAGAGAGTCTGCAATGGGATACAGACAGGGGAGGACAGACCGTCTGCAATGGGATACAGACGGAGGAGGGTAGAGCATCTGCAATGGGATACAGACAGGGGAGGACAGACCGTCTGCAATGGGATACAGACGGAGGAGGGTAGAGCATCTGCAATGGGATAGAGATGGGGGAGGGCAGAACATCTGCAATGAGATACAGGCAGTGGAGGGAAGATTGTCTGCAGTGGGATACAGATGGGAGAGGGCAGAGCGTCTGCAATGAAATACCGACAGGAGGAGGGCAGAGCGTCTGCAATGGGATACAGACAGGGGAGGTCAGAGCGTCTGCAATGGGATACAGACAGCGGAGGGCAGAACGAGGAGCAGTGCGTCCACAATGGGATACAGAGCGTCTGCACTGGGATAGAGACGGGGAAAGGCAGAGCATCTGCAATGGGAGACAGGCAAGGGGAGGGCAGAGACTCTGCAATGGGACACTGACTGGGAGAGGACTGATCTTCTGCAATGGGATACAGACGGAGGAGTGCAGAGCATCTGTAATGGGATACGGACAGGGGGACGGCAGAGTGTCTCCAATGGGATACTGACAGGGATACAGACGGAGGAGGGTAGAGCATCTGCAATGGGATACAGACAGGGGGAGGGCAGAGAGTCTGCAATGGGATACAGACAGGGGAGGACAGACCGTCTGCAATGGGATACAGACGGAGGAGGGTAGAGCATCTGCAATGGGATCGAGATGGGGGAGGGCAGAGCATCTGCAATGAGATACAGACAGTGGAGGGAAGATTGTCTGCAGTGGGATACAGATGGGAGAGGGCAGAGCGTCTGCAATGAAATACCGACAGGAGGAGGGCAGAGCGTCTGCAATGGGATACAGACAGGGGAGGTCAGAGCGTCTGCAATGGGATACAGACAGCGGAGGGCAGAACGAGGAGCAGTGCGTCCACAATGGGATACAGAGCGTCTGCACTGGGATAGAGACGGGGAAAGGCAGAGCATCTGCAATTGGAGACAAGCAAGGGGAGGGCAGAGACTCTGCAATGGGACACTGACTGGGAGAGGACTGATCTTCTGCAATGGGATACAGACGGAGGAGTGCAGAGCATCCGTAATGGGATACGGACAGGGGGACGGCAGAGTGTCTCCAATGGGATACTGACAGGGATAGGGCAGAGCACCTGCAATGGGATACAGACGGTGGAAGGGGCAGAGTGTCTGCAATGGGATACAGACAGAGGAGTGGAGAGCATCTACAATGGGATACAGACGGGGGAGGGCAGTGCGTCGGCATTGGGATACAGCCAGGGGAAGGCAAAGTGTCTGCAATGGAATGCGACAGGGGGAGGGCAGTGCGTCTGCAATGGGATATAGACAGGGGGAGGGCAGAGCGTCTGAAATGTGATACAGACAGGGGAGGGAAGAGCCAGAAGTCATGGTTACAAAGGACAGAGTGACACAGCTAGAAACAGTGATGACATCCTGCAGAGTGAATGAAGAAAGCTAGGGAAAAGGATAAAAGACAGGACCATGACAGTGGTAATATCCAGTTTACTTTAGGTGTTCCGTGCTAGTGAGGGTAAGAACAGGAGGATATGGCGGATGAAGGGGTGGCTAAAGAATTGGTGTAGGGGGCAGAGACTTTTGGATTACTGAGATCTTTTGTGGGGAAGAGGTGACGTGTTCAGGAAGGACGTGTTGTACCTGAACTGGAAGGGGACCAATATCCTGGCACGCAGCTTTGCAACTGCTGCAAGGGAGGGTTTCAACTAGATTGGCTGGGGTTGGGGAGGGGTGGGATCCTCGACAGCAGGGAGGCAAGTGCGAGGCTGGAAGGAGATACAGTAATCAGAAACAGTAAAGTGAAGAGACAGGTCAGGCTAGCAACGACAGGGAGCAAGGAATGCCTGTTGGATTAAATTGCAACTGTTTCAATGGGATGGCTAACAGGTAAGGCCGATGAACTCAGGGCATGGATCGATACATGAGACTGGAATATTATAGCCATTACATATGCATGGCTAAGGGAGGGACAGCACTGGCAGCTTAATGTACCAGTGTACAAGAGTTTATGCGGGACAGAGATGGTGGAAGGAGGGGATGGGGAGTTTCATTTTTGATTAAGGCGAGTATCACAGCAGTAATCAGAGATAAAATAACCATTCTGTGAGGATTTGTATGGGGAGCTAAGAAATAATAAGGGAATGGTGATAGTATTTGGATTGTACTATAGGCCCCCAAATAGTAAACGAGGAATTAGGGCAACAAAAAATATGTAGACAGACTGGGGACACTTGCAGGCCAATAGGATTGCATTAGTAGGAGATTTAAAATTTCCTAACATAGACTGGGAATGACATAGCATTAAAGACTGAGATGGGGTGTACCTATTAAGTGTGTTCAGAATAGTTTCCTCAAGCAGTAATTAGAGGGTGCAACTCGGGAAGGGACGAAACTTGACCTACCCTAACATCTAGGACAGGACAGGTGACTGAGGTGACAGTGGGGGAGCACTCTGGGACCAGTGACCATAGTTCTATTAATTTTTAAATAGTTATGGAGAAGAACAAAACTGCTCCACATTTTCAGGTTCAAAATTGGGGCAAGGCGAATTTTGATGGAATTGGACAGGAGCTTGTAGGGGTTGGTTTAGGAAAACAACACAAGATGAAAGTATATAAAATTACAAAATTACAATCTCAGCAATAAGCAAACAAAACAAATCTCTCAGAAACATCTCCCAATAATCAAATAAACCCGCGAGCTAAAGATAAGTGTGTATAAAAAGGATAAGGAACGACGCTCTCCCCCCCTCCCCCAACAAGGAAAGATGAAGAAGGAAAAGAGGAAGAAATGAGGAGGAAAAAACAAAAGGGGGGTGCAAAATAAAGTCATTATCCACACAGTTCAAGTCCCGTACTCTATTTGAGAACATCCAGGAATTCTTTTACTTTTTCCAGTGATCTGAAGTTATATAGATCCTCCATGACTGCAGCATAGCATTGCCGGATATCGCATAGAATATTGAATATTTAAATCCCTCAGACGCTTCTTCACCTCATCAAATGCCTTCCTCTTTCGGACCACATTATCCTGGAGCCCTTGTATATCATGGCATGGGGATCCTTTTCCAACACTCTGGAAGAGTCCAGCAGCATCTGTTTTTCCCTGTAATGTTGAAGTTGAACTAGGACTGGGCGGGGGCACTGGTCCGACCCGGGCCAGCGCACAGCAACACGGTGAGCCCTCTCAACCCGCACCAGGCCCAGCTCCGACTCCAGTTTCAGCAGGTGTGGGAGCCATGGCTCCAGGAAATCAACAAGCTGCCCTTCCTCGTCCCGTTCGGGAAGGCCCAGCAACCGAATATTTTCCCAATGACCTTGATTTCCGCGGTCATCAATATGTTCTTCTACGGTCGGGACTCGATGTTCCAGAGCCCAGACCTGACCCATGGATGACTCAGCAGTGGTTTCGGAGGCCGAGACCCGTTGGTCTGCTCCCCTAACCCGCTGCCCGAGTTTCTCGATCTCTCCGTCATGTTTCTGCAGCATGACAGAGATTGACTCCCACCTGGACTGGGTCTCATCAATGGACGCATTAATCTTCTCTCCGAGTTTAACAAGCTCCAAGATCAGGCTCGCCCCTGCAGGTGAGTCCCCCGGGGCGGCTGCAGATGTCCCTCTTGCTGCGAGGTGGGGGGAGGAGTCCCTGCCTGTTGTGAACTGTGTGACCTTTTGCCTTTGGTCATTTTAAAAAGCATCAAACTGCAAAATGGCCAAGGCTGCAGGGCGAAAACTATTTTAAACAATTTAACAGGTGAGGTGAGGGTGGGTCACTTTGCCTAAGTCTTGGGCAGAGCTCTGCAGACTCAAACCTACTGGGTCGCTGCCTTCTTGGATCTCGCTGACACTCTGTTTAAAAGGGGAATAAGGCAAAAGACATAAAATTACAAACTGATCAGCCTAATCTCGGTCGTGGGTGAGTTCCTGGAATCCATTGTGAAGGATAAGATTTCTAAATATTTGCCAGTGCATGGGAAAGTAGGACGACGTCAGTATGGGTTCGTCAAGGGGAGGTCACGCTAATGAATCTGTTAGAATTGTTTGAGGATGTAACAAGCAGGTGAGACCAAGGAGAGCTAATAGATGTTATCTATCTCCACTTCAAGAAGGGCGTTGACAAGTTGCCTCACAGGAGGATGCTGAGTAAGATAAGGGCCCATGGTGTCAGGGACAAGGTACGAGCGTGTATAGAAGCTTGACTGTCTGGCAGAAAGTAGAGAGTGGGAATAAAAGGGTCTTTCTCTGGATAGCAGCCGATGACAACTGGTGTTCGGCAAGGGAACCAATTTTTTTTCTTTGTACATTAACAATCTAGATGAAGGAACTGAGGGCAATGCGGCGAGACTTTTAGATGATGCAAAGGTAGGTAGTGGGACAGGTATCATTGAGGAGGCAGGGAGGCTGTAGAAAGATTTATACAGGGTAGGAGAGTGGGCAAACAAGTGGCAGATGGAGTACAATCTGAGAAAGCCCGTGGTGATGCACTTTAGTAGGAAGAAGAGAGGCATTGATCATTTTATACCTTCGGAGAAAATTCGGAAGTCTGAAGTACAAAGAGTGTTGCGAATTCCAGTCCAGGATTGTCTCATGGTAATCGTACAAGTTGAGTCAGTAGTTAGGAAGGTGTTGTATCTGCCGCACAACGTGTTTGAAATCTTATATTCATCAAAAGAACTGAGTCAACTCTTATAAAGACAGAGAAGTCTGGGTATTCAGGTCCATTGATCCATGAAGGTGGCAACGCAGGTCAGTAAAGTTGTCAAGATGTTATATGGCGTGCATTCCTTCATTGGATCAGATGTTGAGTACAAGCGTTGGCAGATCATATTAGAGTTGCATAGGATTTAGTTTAGCCGCATTTGGAATACTGCATATAGTTCTGATCACCACATTACCAAAAGGATGTGGATGCTTTGAATATTGTGCAGAGTAGGTTTACCAGAATGTTGCCTGGTATGGGGTGCTGGTTATGAAGAAAGATTGAGTAGATTAGGATTACCTTCATGATAATGACGAAGGTTGAGGGAGGACCTGATTGAGGTCTTCAAAATCAAGAGAAATATAGACAGGGTGAATAGCAAGAAGCTTTTTTTCCCAGATTGTGAAACTCAATTACTAGAGGTCATGAGTTCAAAATGAGAGGGGAAAGGAGTAGTGCAGATATATGTGGGAAGTTCTTTACACATAGGGTGGTGACAGCCTGGAACGTGTTGCCAGCGGAGGTGGTAGGGGAAGGAACGTTGGGGCCACCTAAAGTGTATCTGATAGATACATGAATGGGCAGGGAGCAGAGGGATACAGACCCTTAGAAATTAGGTGGCCGGTTTAGAAAATAGGAGGATCTGGATCGGCACAGGCCATGTGGGCCGAAGGCTCTGTTCCTGTGCTGGAAGGTTCTTTGTTCTTTACCTAAAAATAGCAAGTTATCAACTTATTGAATGCTACAATTTAATAATATAAACGATTTATTCATTTGGCAGTGCATGTCAACTTATTGTCATTTCTAAGTTATAGTTACAGGGTCAAAGAGATGTATAGCGTGGAAACAGAACCTTCGGTCCAACTCGTCCATGCTGACCAGATATTCCAACCCAATCTAGTCCCACTTGCTAGCAATCAGCCCATATCCCTCCAAACCCTTTCTATTCATATACCCATCTATATGCCTTTTATTTGTTGCAATTGTACTAACCTCCACCACTTCCTCTGATAGCTCACTCCATACACGTACCATCTTCTGTGTGAAAAGGTTGTCCCTTACGTCTCTTTTATATTTTTTCCTTCCCAACCTAAACCTATGCCCTCTAGTCCTGGACTCCCCCACACACCAGGGAAAAAAACTTGACTATTTCCCCATTTGTGTCCCTCATAATTTTATATACCACTATAAGGTCACCCTCAGCCTCCAATGTTCCAAGGAAAATAGCCCCAGCGTATTCAACCTCCAGCTAAAGCTCAAACCCTCCAGCTATAACCCTCACCATCAAACTGGCAGACAAGGGAGGTGCAGTGGGAGTTTGGCACACCCATCCTTACATCACTGAGGCTAGACGCCAACGCGTGGACACCTCCTCCCACTGCTCCGTTGACCATGACCCCACCTCCCACCACCAAACCATCATCTCGCAGACCATCCACAACCTCATCACCTTAGGGGATCTCCCATCCACTGCCTGCAACCTCATGGTCCCTTAACTCCGCATCGCCCGTTTCTACCTCCTGTCCAAAATCCACTAACCCACCTGCTCCGGCCGACCATTGTCTCAGCCTGCTCCTGCTCCACCGAACTCATCTCTGTATACCTCGACACGGTCCTGTCCCCCTTAGTCCAAGAACTCCCCACCTACTTCGGGACACCACCCACACCCTCCAACTCCTCCATGATTTTTGCTTCCCCGGCCTGCAACGCCTTAGCTTCACGATGGACATCCAGTCCCTATACACTTCCATCTGCCATCAGGAAGGCCTCCAAGCCCTCCGCTTCTTCCTCTCCCGCGGACCCAACCAGTAGCCTTCCACTGACACCCTCCTTCGACTGACTGAACTGGTCCTCACTTCTCCTTCCAATCCTTCCACTTCCTCCAAACCAAAGGAATAGCCATGGGCACCCACATGGGCCCCAGCTATGTCTGCCAATTCGTTGGACATGGGGAGCAATCCATCTTCCGCAGCTACACTGGCACCACCCTCACCTTTTCCTCCGCTACATTGATAATTGTATTGGCGCTACCTCGTGCTCTCACGAGGACATTGAACAGTTCATCCACTTAACAAACACTTTCCACCCGAACTCAAATTTATCTGGAACGTCTCAGACTCCTCCCTCCCCTTCCTCAATCTCTCCATTTCTACCTCGGCCAACCGCCTCAACACAGACATTTACTACAAACTGACCGACTCCCACAGCTACCGAGATAACACTTCCTCCCTCCCTGCCACTTGTAAAACTGCCATCCCATATTCTCAATTCCTTTGCATCCACCGCATCTGCTCCCAGGAGGACCAATTCCACTACCGAGTAGCCCAAATGGCCTCCTTCTTCAAAGACCACAATTTCCCCTCTGACGTGGTCGATGATGCTCTCCACTGCAACTCCTCCACTTCGCGCACCTCTGCACTTGAACCCCGCCCCTCCAATCGCCACCAGGACAGAACCCCACTGGTGCTCACCTTCCACCCCACCAACCCCCGGATACATCGTATCATCTTCTGTCATTTCCGCCACCTCCAAACAGACCCCACCACCTGGGATATATTGCCCTCCCCACTCCTATCAACGTTCCGAAGAGACCACTTCCTCCTGCGACTACCTCATAAAGGTCCACAGCCCCACTAACCCAACCTCCACTCCTGGCATCTTCCCATCCAACCGCAAGAAGTGCAAAACTTGCACCATAACGTCCCCCTCACCTTCCTCCAAGGCCCCAGTGGATGCTTCCAAATCCATCGCAAATTCACTTGCACCTCCACACACATCATTTACTGTATCCGCTGCACCCGATATGGTCTCCTCTACATTGGGGAGACAGGCCGCCGACTTGCAGAACCTCTGGGACACCCGGACCAACCAATCCAAATGCCCCGTGGCTGAACACTTTAACACCCCCTCCCACTCCATCAAGGACATGCAGGTCCTTGGCCTCCTCCATCACCAGAACCTGGCCACACGACGCCTGGAGGAAGAGCACCTCATCTTCCGCCTAGGATTCCTCCAACCACACGGGATAAATGTAGATTTCTCCAGCTTCCTCATTTCCCCTCCCCCCACCTTAACCCAGTCCCAAGCCCCGGATTCAGCACCGCCCTCTTTACCTGCAATCTTCTTCTCGACCTCTCCGCCCCCACCCCCTCTCCGGCCATTACCCCTCACCCTCGCATCCTTGCACCTATCGCATTCCCAGCACCGCTCCCCCCTACTTTTTGTTTCAGCACCCTTGGCACACCAGCTAAATTCCTGAAGAAGGGCTTATGCCAGAAACATCGATTCTCCTGCTCCTCGGATGCTGCCTGGCCTGCTGTGTTTTTCCAGCACCACACTTTTCAACTCTGGTCTCCAGCATCTGCAGTCCTCACTTTCTCCTAGTTGATCTTAAACTACTGCGAATCCTCTTGCAAGGATGCCTAACTTGAAGAAGTTGTCCTCCTCCCTCTAAAAGGATCTCAGTGAGTCCCTCTCTCACTGCACCCCCCATGTCATCTCCTCTGCCCTGAAGCTCTTCAGCCACGTCCTCAAACAGACTCGCTACCACAGTCACATCTCCTTCCTCAGCACCTGCCTACGGAACCGACTGACCCTGCATGGACTTCGGACTACATTCAGACCAACACAATTTAGACCCAACCAGGACAACCAGTACCTACAACAAATCCGAATCCTCCAGCAACAGACCTCTCTCCGGATCCTCCGCTCTACGCTCGCAGCCATGCGCCTACACTCCCTGCAGTCAGCCCTGCCCCAGCTCAGGACAACTCTCTCCCAGACCTGCAAAGGACCTTTGTTGTTCTTCCTCCTCAGAAGAATTCATACACTGAATAAACGGTTTTTCCTAGCCATATCGAACATCAAAGAAAGTAAGTACAAAAAAAATTCATGTACTCACCCGCACACTCCAGATTCCTCGACCGTTCCAAACCCTCTCGCGACCTCCGGAACCGCTCGGGCACAATTGCCCACGCGGCTGCTGCAGCCGCCACCACCGCGGTGAACAGTGACATCACTTCCGTCCCCACCGCCGCACAGACAACAGCCACCACCGACCATGCAGCCGTCAGCGTAGCCACTTCCGCCCCGGGAGCTGCCGTCGCCGCAGCAACTTCTGCCCCCAGTGATGTCACTCACCTGCTCAAGCACCACACCGCAAGCTACGCCACTCCCACGTCAATCTCCGTCTCCACTCCCAGCTCCAGGCCCACACCAGGTCCCAGCAACAAACCCTGCCGTATTTTCACCATCCCTCCAGACGTCCCCCTCTCTGAGGATGAATGATCAGTCCTCAGCAGAGGCCTCATCTTCATCCCCACACGCTCCAGGATCAATGAGTTCGACACGCAGCTCGACATTGAGCATTTTTTCTGCCTCCTTCACCTCTGCACCTACTTCTTCCACCAGGACTCCCGCCCACCCTCTGACGACCCCTTCTCCCGCCTCCAACACACCCCATCCACCTGGACAACCCATGCTGGCCTCTTACCCGCCCTCGATCTTTTCATATCCAACTGCCGACGCGACATTAACCGCCTCAATCTGTCCACCCCTCTCACCCACTCCAACCTCTCAGCCTCGCAACGCGCAGCCTCCATTCCCTCCGCTCAACACCAACCTCACTACCAAACTGCAGACAAGGGAGGTGCAGTGGGAGTTTGGCACACCTATCTTTACACCACTGAGGCTAAACGTGAACTCACGGACACCTCCTCCTACTGCCCACTTGGCCATGACCCCACCTCCCACCACCAAACCATTACCTCCCAGACCATCCATAACCTCATCACCTCAGGAGATCTCCCATCCACCGCCTCCAATCTCATTGTCCCACAACCTCACACCGCTCGTTTCTACCTCCTGCCCAAAATCCACAAACCCGACTGCCCCGGCCGACCCATTATCTCAGCCTACTCCAGCCCCACCAAACTCATCTCTGCATACCTCTATATGGTCCGGTCCGCCTTAGTCCAAGAACTCCCCACCTACGTTTGGGACACCACCCACACGCTCCACCTCCTCCATGATCTTCGCTTCCACTGCCCCCAATGCCTTATCTTCACGATGGACATCCAGTCCCTACACACTTCCATCCGCCATCATGAAGGTCTCCAAGCCCTCCGCTTCTTCTTCTCCCACTGATCCAACCAGTACCCTTCCACTGACACCCTCCTTCGACTGACAGAACTGGTCCTCACTCTTAACAACTTCTTCTTCCAATCCTCCCACTTTCTCCAAATCAAATGAGTAGCCATGGGTACCCCATGGGCCCCAGCTATGCCTGCCTCTTCGTTGTATATGTAGAACAGTCCATCTTCCGCAGCTATACTGGCACCACCCCCCACCTTTTCCTCCGCTACATTCTTGACTGTATCGCCACTACCTCGTGCTCCCACGAGGAGGCTGAACAGTTCATCCACTTTACTAACACCTTCCGCCCCGACCTCAAATTTACCTGGACCGTCTCAGCCTACTCCCTCCACTTCCTCAACCTCTCCATTTCTATCTCGGGCGACCGACTCAACACAGACATTTACTACAAATCAACCGACACCCACAGTTACCTAGATTACATCTTCTCCCACCCTGCCCCCTGTAAAAACGTCATCCCATATTCCCAATTCCTTCGCATCCGCCGCATCTGCTCCCAGGACGACCAATTCCAGTACCGATCAACCCAAATGGCCACCTTCTTCAAAGACCGCAATTTCCGCTCTGGTGTGATCGATGATGCTCTCCACTGCATCTCCTCCACGTCGCGCACCTCTGCACTTGAACTCGACCCTTCCAATCGCCACTAGGACAGAACCCCACTGGTCCTCACCTTCCACCCCACCAACCTTCGGATACATCGTATCATCTTCCGTCATTTCCGCCACCTCCAAACAGACCCCACCACCAGGGATATATTGCCCTCCCCACCCCTATCAGCGTTCCGGAGAGACCACTTCCTCCACGAATCCCTCGTCAGGTCCACAACAGCCCCAACCCAACCTCCACTCCCGGTACCTTCCCATGCAACCGCAAGAAGTGCAAAACGTGTGCCATAACCTCCTCCTCACCTCCCTCCAAGGCCCCAATGGATCCTTCCATATCCATCGCAAATTCACCTGCACCTCCACATACATCATTTACTGTATCCGCTGCACCCGATATAATCTCCTCTACATTGGGGAGACAGGCCGCCTACTTGTGGAACGTTTCATGGAACACCTCTGGGACACCTGCACCAACCAACCTAACTGCCCCGTGGCTGAACACTTTAACACCGCCCCACCTCCACTCCATCAAGGACATCCGGTCCTTGGTCTCCTCCATCGTCGGAACCTGGCCAACACGACCCCTGGAGGAAGAGAGCCTCATCTTCCACCTCGGAACCCTCCAACCACACAGGATGAGTGTAGATTTCTCCAGCTTCCTCATTTCTCCTCCCCCCACCCCCCTCAGTCCCAACCCCCGGATTCAGTATCGTCTTCTTGACCTGCAAGCTTCTTCTCGACCTCTCCGCCCCCACCCCCTGTCCGGCCTATCACCCTCACCACCTTCCACCTATCGTAGTCCCAGCATCCCTCCCCCCTACCTTTTATCTCAGCACGCTTGGCACACCAGCCTCATTCCTGAAGAAGGGCTTATGCCCGAAACGTCGATTCTCCTGCTCCTCGGATGCTGCCTGGCCTGCTGTGTTTTTCCAGCACCACACTTTTCAACTCTGGTCTCCAGCATCTGCAGTCCTCACTTGCTCCTCAAACCCTCCAACCCTGGCAATATCCTTGTAAATCTTTTCAGGACCCTTTCAAGTTTCACTAGATCCTACTGATAGGAAAGAGTCCAGAATTGCATACAATATTCCAAACGTTGCCTAACCAATGTCCTGTACAGCCGCAGCACGGCCTTCCAAACCTGTACTCAATCTTCTGACCAATTAAGGAAAGCATCCCAAGTGCCTTCTTCACTATCTTATCTATCTGTGACTCCACTTTCAAGGAACAATAAACCTGCACTCCAAGGTCTCTTTGTTCAGAAACACTCCCTTAGACCTCACCATCAAGAGTATAGGTCCTGTTAAAATTTTCTTTCACATATTGCAGCATCTCGCATTTATCTAAATTAAACTCTATTTGCCACCCCTCAGTTCATTGGCCCATCTGATCAGGATCCCATTGTAATCTGAGGTAACCTTCTTTGCTGTCACTACACTTCTAATATGGATGTCATCAGCGAATTTACTAACTATACCTCTTATGCTCACATGCAAATCATTTGTATAAATGACAAAAAGTAGTGGACCCAGCACCGATCCTTGTGACAGTCCACTGGTCACATGACTCCAGTCTGAACAACAACCCCCCACCACCATACAACCTATCCCTCATGATTCGCTGCAACAACATGCCGTCCACTGACGTCAGGCTCACTGGTCTATAGTTCCCTGGCTTGTCCTTATCACCTTTCTTAAATAGTGGTATCACGCTCGCCAACCTCCAGTCTTCTGGCACCTCACCTGTGACTATCAATAGTACAAGTATCTCAGCAAGAGGCCCAGCATTCACTTCCCTAGCTTCCCACAGTGTTCTCGGGTACACCTGATCGATCACGTCCTGGAGATTTATCCGCTTTTATGCATTTCAAGACATCCCGCACTTCCTCCACTGTAATATGGACATTTTTCAAGATGTCACCATCTATTTCTCTGTATATCTACATCTCCCATGTCCTTCTCCTGAGTAAACATTGATAGAAAATACTTGTTTAGTATCACCCCATCTCCTGCGGTTCCACACAAAGGCACCTTGCTGATCTTTGAGGGCTCTATTCTCCTTAACTCTATTTGCCAAAGCTATCTCATATCCCCTTTTTGCCTTCTTGATTTCCCTCTTTAGAATACTCCCCTTGCCTTTATAATCTTCTAAGGATTCGCTCGATCTATCCTGCCTTTACCTGTCATATGCTGCCTTCTTTTTCTTAACCAGACCCTCAATTTCTACAGTCATTCAGCACTCTCTTTACCTACCAGGCTTTCCTTTCACACTAACAAGAATATACTGTCTCTGGACTCTCGTTATCTAATTTCTGAAGGCTTCCCATTTTCCAGCCGTCCCCATACCTGTGGACATCTGCCGCCATCAGCTTTTGAAAGTTCTTGCCTAATACCGTCAAAATTCAGGTGATTCAGGAGATGAGTGACAGTAATAGGGTGGTTGTTATGGGGGACTTTAACTTTCCTGATATTGATTGGGAAAGCTATAGCTCAAGTTCATTAGATGGGTCAGTGTTTGTTCAATGTGTGCAGGAGAGTTTCCTGACACAATATGTAGACAGGCCAACAAGAGGTGAGGCCATACTGGATTTGGTTCTGGGTAACGAACCAGGCCAGGTGTTAGAATTAGAGGTAGGTGAGCACTTTGGGGATAGTGACCATAATTCGGTGATTTTTACTCTCGTGATGGAGAGGGATAAGTGTGTACTACAGGGCAAGAGTTATAGCTGGTGTCAGCGAAATTATGATGCGGTGAGGCATGACTTAGGATGTGTGGCTTGGAAAAGTAGACTCCAAGGCAAGAGTGTAAATGATATGTGGAGCTTGTTCAAGGAGCAACTATTGAGTGTCCTTGATAATTATGTACCTGTCAGGCAGGGAGGAAAGGGTCGTGCGAGGGAGCCGTGGTTTAATAAGGAATTGGAATCCCTTGTTAAATGGAAGAGGGCGGCCTATCTCAAGATGAGACGTGAAGGTTCAATTGGGGCGATTGAGAGTTATAGGGTAGCCAGGAAGGACCTGAAGAGAGAGCTAAGAGCAGCAAGGAGGGGACATGAAAGGTCCTTAGTCGGTAGGATTAGGGAAAACCCTAAGGCTTTCTAGAGGTATGTTAGGAATAAAAGAATGACTAGGGTAGGAATAGGTCCAGTTAAGGATAGTAGTGGGAAGTTGCGTGTGGAGGCGGAAGAGATTGGGGAGACACTGAATGAATACTTTTCTTCAGTATTTACTCAGGAACAGGGCATTGTCGTCGATGTGAATACTGAGTCACAAATAAGTAGAATGGATGGCTTTGAGGTATGTAGAGAAGAGGTGTTGGAAATCCTGGAAAAGGTGAAAATAGATAAGTCCCCTGGGCCTGATGGCATTTATCCTAGGATTCTCTGGGAAGCAAGGGAGGAGATTGCAGAGCCATTGGCCTTGATTTTTATGTCCTCTTTGTCTACAGGAGTAGTGCCAGAAGACTGGAGGATAGCAAATGTGGTTCCCTTGTTCAAAAAGGGGAGTAGGGATAACCCTAGTAACTATAGGCCGGTGAGTCTCACTTCTGTTGTGGGCAAAGTCTTAGAGAGAATTGTAAGGGATAGGATTTATGCACATCTGGATAGGAATAATGTGATCAAGGATAGTCAGCATGGTTTTGTGAAGGGCAGGTCGTGCCTCACAAACCTTATTGAATTCTTTGAAAAGGTGACGAAGGAGGTTGATGAGGGGAAAGCGGTAGATGTGGTATATATGGATTTTAGTAAGGCGTTTGATAAGGTTCCCCATGGTAGGCTCCTGCAGAAAATACGGAGATATGGCATTGAGGGTGAGTTGGAGGTTTGGATTGGGAATTGGCTGGATGGAAGAAGACAGAGGGTAGTAGTTGATGGCAAAGTTTCTTCATGGAGTGCCGTCACTAGCGGTGTTCCGCAAGGATCTGTTTTGGGACCATTGCTGTTTGTCATTTTTATAAATGACCTGGACGAGGGGTTAGAAGGTTGGGTGAGCAAGTTTGCGGATGATACGAAAGTCGGAGGAGTTGTTGACAGTGAGGAAGGATGTTGCAGGTTACAACAGGATATAGAGAAGCTGCAGAGCTGGGCAGAAAGGTGGCAAATGGAATTCAATGTAGCTAAGTGTGAGGTGATTCACTTTGGGAAGAATAACAAAAAGATGGGGTACTGGGCTAATGGTCGGATACTTGGTAGTGTGGATGAGCAGAGGGATCTTGGTGTCCATGTACACAGATCTCTGAAAGTTTCCACCCAGGTAAATAGTGCGGTGAGGAAGGCATATGGCGTACTGGTTTTTATTGGTAGAGGAATTGAGTTCCGGAGTCCTGAGGTCATGATGCAGTTGCGGCCGCATCTGGAATATTGTGTGCAGTTTTGGTCGCCATACTATAGGAAGGATGTGGAGGCATTGGAACGGGTGCAGAGGAGGTTTACCAGGATATTGCCTGGTATGGAAGGAAAATCGTATGAGGAAAGACTGAGACACTGGGGGCTGTTTTCATTAGAGAAAAGAAGGTTTAGGGGTGACTTGATTGAGGTGTACAAGATGATTAGGGGGTTAGATAGGGTTGACAGTGTGAACCTTTTCCCGCGTATGGAGTCGGGTATTACAAGGGGGCATAGCTTTAAATTAAGGGGGGGTAGATATAGGACTGAAGTTAGGGGTAGGTTCTTCACTCAGCGAGTCGTAAGTTCATGGAATGCCCTGCCAGTAGTAGTGGTGGACTCTCCCTCTTTATGGGCATTTAAGCGGGCATTGGATAGGTATATGGAGGATAGTGGATTAGTATAGGTTAGGTGGGCTTGGATCGGCGCAACATCGAGGGCCAAAGGGCCTGTACTGCGCTGTATTCTTCTATGTTCTATGTTCTATGTTCTAAATTGGCCTTTCTCCAATTTAGAACTTCAACGTTTAGATCAAGTCTATCCTTAACCATCATTATTTTAAAACTAATAGAATTGTTGGCAAGTAGCTAAAGCTCACACATTTCAGTGAGAACTTAAATCGATTGATTATATTTAAATGTGTAAGAGTTATAATTCTATTTGATTGTTCAATCATTTGCTCACTCTGAATATGCAATCAGTCAGAGGTCAACTACTTTACAAATGATAGAGCGACAGTGCATACATTTGAATACTAAGATTCAATGTGTAATTGTGATCACCAAAATAGTCACACAACATGTTCTTTTTCGATACAAAACAAAATGTGCATTATTTACTTTTGTATCATAAAAGGTTGTTCGATGTTTATTATTTAATTCCATCAATATAGAATCAATTTCTTTGTTTTCAGAGATGATGCAGTTATTGTTCAGTTGAATAAGTGTAGCTCATATCTTAGTATTGCCCAATTCACAAACATGGCAAACTCCTAAGCATTGTTCAGGTCAGTAAACACATCACTTTACATCATGACCGACATTAAAAGTGGATTCCAAAAGGCCTGAAATTGGGTACAGTGCTACTGGACCTCATAGCTGCCTGTGGCACTGAGTGAGACACTGGCCTGCTCCTGAATCTGTCCAGAGAGTTTCCAACCTGGGTCAGGGCAGTCATTCAAACATTCCCTCACAGAGATCCATTTGGAATCCACCTTGGGCAGGAGGAAACGATCCAACAGGCTATCACAGCTCTCACTGTAGGTCCAAATGCTTTCTAAATTAGATACCAATGACTGACTAGGAACCAGGTATTACAAATTCATCCTCAGTCAGAGCATGGCCCAGGGAGCAGGTGTACGGACATGGAGTGACAGAATCACATCACACAAGTTACTTATGGTGATGACATCTGGCATGTCCCCCAGACTCCATACATCTGCCCACTGGACCAGACACTGTGTGAAAACGTTCACATTTGACAGTCTATTCCAGCATCTTCTGTCGCACAGTGAACCCTCTGAAACTATATCCAATAAATGTACCTTCACATTCACCAGTATCAAAATAAAATTGTACATGTCTGTGGATGGTCAGATACTAATTCATAGGCCACCCAGCAGAGTGTATCTGAAGAAACCAGGAGCAAATGGTAAGCCAAAAATCGTTTTAATAACTGAACTTGGTGGATTTTGTCTGGTCTTGGTAACCACACATATTGGTAACCACACACAGACCTGCGACTCCACCAGACCTACAGTCAGGTGGAGTCACAGGTAGATATGATAGTGAAGAAGGTGTTTGATATGCTTTCCTTTATTGGTCAGAGTATTGAGTACAGGAGTTGGGAGGTCATGTTGTGGCTGTACAGGACATTGGTTAGACCACTGTTGGAATATTGCAGGCAATTCTGGTCTCCTACCTATCAGAAAGATGTTGTGAAACTTGAAAGGGTTCAGAAAAGATTTACAAGGATGTTGCTAGGATTGTAGGATTTGAGCTACAGAGAGAGGCTGAACAGGCTGGGGCTGTTTTCCCTGGAGCGCCGGAGGCTGAGGGGTGACGTTATAGAGGTTTATAAAATTATAAGGGGCATGGTTCGGATAAATAGACAAAGTCTTTTCCCTGGGGTCGGGGTGTACAGAACTAGAGGGCTAGGTTTATGGTGAGAGGGGAAAGATATAAAAGAGACCTCTGGGACAACGTTTTCATGCAGAGGGTGGTACGTGTGTGGAATGAGCTGCCAGAGGAAATAGTGGAGGCTGGTACAATTGCAACATTTAAAAGGCTTCTGGATGGGTATATGAATAGAAAGGGTTTGGAGGAATATGGCCTGCGTGCTGACAGGTGGGACTAGATTGGTTTAGGATATGTGGTCAGCATGGGCAGGTTGGACTGAAGGGTCTGTTTCTGTGCTGTGCATCCCTATGACGCTATGTATACTCAGCTATAAAGGTCATCACAGCAGTCTGAGAGCAACATCTGTGGTGGGAGCAGACTGCTGTGTCCCCGGTATTAACAAGTGTTCCACCCAGTCGTCAACATTGAACCATCAACAATGATTTTGGAACAGGCAAATGTTGAGCATGGAAAATCAATGGAGCATACTGCTTCAGTTCCAGAATAATGAAACTGACGATTGCAGCCCATTCAGTCTCATATTTCACTCTCTTCATTCCTTACAGCAAACTTGTTGGCAATTGTAGTCCTATCTGGACGACGATGTGGACTTTCTTGATGCATCACCTATTATCTGAAGGCAATAGCAGCAGCTGATTTATTTGTCATTATTACTGGATGCATCTTCAACAGAATTGGCCGCATCTATTTTAGCTATAGTGCCCTGTCAACCACCGCTGGCTGCAGAATAAATGCTGTGCTGGTCTATTCAGCTCGGGATGCTTCTGTTTGGCTGACCGTAGCCTTCACCATTGATCGTTTTGTGTCTATCTGCTGCCAGAGCCTGAAGAATAGTTACTGCGCTGTGTAAACTGCATCACTGGACATAGGAATGATTTGTGTCTTTATTTGGGTCAAGAACGTCCCATACTACTTTATTTATCAGCCCTTATACAGTCTAAATGGGTTGCCTTGGTTCTGTAACATCAAGCCCAACTTCCATAATTCATCTGCATGGCAAGCTTACCATTGACTCGATCGCATCTTAACTCCTTTTCTCCCTTTCTTCCTCATTCTGTTTCTCAACGTCCTGACAGTGAGGCATATTCTTGCAGCGAGCAGAGCCCGTAAGAGGCTCCGATGCGCTGAGAACCGTATTGATTCAGAGATGGACAAACGTAAGAGGTCTATAGTCCTACTCTTTGCCATCACGTTCAGCTTCCTCCTCCTGTGGGCCACCTATATCGGACGTTTTCTTTACAGATTGATTGCACGTGACGAGTATGTCAGCAGCCTGAACTTCAGATCCCCACAGTCCATCTTTCAAGAAACGACTAACATGCCCATGCTACTCAGTTCCTGCAACAACATCTTCATCTATGTGGTATCACAGAAAATGTTCAGAAAGGGATTGAAGGAGATTCTTATGTGTCCCTTTCAAATATTCACCACCTGCATAAAGTGGCCGACAGGGAAAACAGAAAACTGTCCTACCAATATTTCCCATGGAGCATAGTGTGAAGCACTGTCTAATCCAAACCACAAATTCAAAAAAGAAAATTCTTACCATCACTCGGGACCAATATATATCCCTCATTTCACATCATTAAAGCCAATTTGATATTTATTTGCACAGCATTTTTGTGAAGTCTCACACTGCACGTTTGCTGCTACTCTTCTGCCATATAACTGGATGGTACATAATTAGCCCTTCCTTCGTTAATGTGTTCCTTACTCCCTTCTTTCCTTTCTGTCTTTCTTCTTTCCTTCCATCTTACCATCTTCCTTTCTTTATTAACCATGGATTAACCAAATTTGATTGACACCTTGTCTCTTTCTGACTAGATGCTTACTCATGAAATAAGTTTTGTTTAATTCATTCATGGGGTACGGGCACCTCTAACAGGATCAGAATCTCTTGCCCATCCCCAACAGCACTGAAACAGGTGCTGGTAAAAATCCTACTTTGAACTGTCTAATTCCTTAGGGTGCAGGTAAACCACAATGCTGTAAGGGAAAGGGTTCCATGAATGTTAATCACTGCATAACAACTGATATAATTCCAAATCGCAATGGTGCAGAGGAGAACTTCAAGCTGACAGGTTTCCCTTGTTTTTGTTCCTTTGTCCTCCAGCAAGGTAGATGTCACGGCTTGCAAAGGCCTTTTGATAGAAACTCGGGTAAGTGCATCTGGTAGCAGGTAGATGCTGCTGCTACTGTGCGACAGTGATTAAATGTTGAAGGTTGAGCGTATTGTACAAATTGAGAAAGCTACACTGTTTTGGATGACGTCAAACTGTTGAGTCTTATTGCACCTGTAATCATCCAAAGTCACGGGAAAAAATCCATCACAATCCTATTTCGTGCTTTAAAGTGTGGTTGGCAGGTTGTGTGATCAGACAAGATTTATACACGCCAAAAAATGATAAATGTCTCACTTGCTCCTGTAGCTGAAGTGTTTAAATTGCTTGTCCAGTTTGGCTTCCCGTCAAAGATGAAGTCAAAGTGTGATCCATTCATGATAATGCCATTGGACGACAGGGTATTATCCGCACATTCAACTTAATTACAGTCAGGCAATTCCTGCACTTGTGTGGCACAGTTATTACTTAACATTTCCTTTCATTGACCATGAACATCAATTATGAGATGATGCTTCTCGGGTTACAGCAGTGCACAAATAATGACCACAGATCATGTTCAATTGCATTGGCATTAATAACTTCAGCTTTGATCAAGTTCTATTGTTAGATTTATCAGAGTGGAAGTCAGGCCACCACCCTAACCTTGAGGCATGATCATCCAACCACATTGAATACCTCCTTCAACCAAGAGTGCTCGTGGAATGAGCGGCTGTTCTGCTGTTTCTGTCTGAAGTAATTTCTAGCTTTGTGTGCGTTTCATAAAGGCATCACTCTAAATACTGATGGTAAAATAAGTATGTTAATCAGGAAAACGGTGAACTTGAGAACTCTCCTTGAACACTTTCGTTCAACCACCATCAGGACAGATGCAGAACACGAATAAAAAAGAAATAAGTTTGTTTTATATTGCCCAAAGTCTTATTTCCACGTCAAGTCTAGAACAAATCTTTCCAGTGCAGATGACGGAGTGAACAGCTCCAGTATAAATCTGCCCCTCACTTTCCTATCAAACACTGCCCAAGAGAGGAAACAATGCGGAATAAAATCGAGCGAGACACTTCATCAATGAAGGTCAATTATTGCAGGATTTAAGCCTTGTTACTGATGAAGAAGGTACATTTAGTGAATACCATGCAACCGGTGTATGTTCAGGCTCAGCGCGAGCAAATGGTTCAAAGCAGAGACCACCTTTAATATCAAGGTCGTATTTTGCAAAGATCAAAATTAGTTTTCGCTTGTTTTATTGGCCTTGCAATAGAAATAGCAATGAATAGACCTGATATGATCTGAGCGATCAGATACAAAATATGTCCATCCTTTCTGATCCCACAGACAGAAATGTCAGCGCCTAAACCGCATAGCAATCACAGTACGATGAGATTTTTACTGTCTCTGCCTGCAGCTGGACGTAACCTCAGGCCATCAAAAGTAACGATTGCTGTCTGGCCCGCTTCGCCACCAGTATTTCACGAGACACTGCAGCAATTGAGGGTTTTTATTTTCTTAGAGAGGAATCTGTCTGCAGGTCTACTGGCATTTCGAAATTGTAAACAGCATGCATCGTTCCCATAATTTGGGTGAAGGACCCTGACATTAAACTCAGTTCTAATTGCAATATTCACTTCAATCCGAATTAAGCGAATCGTCCAGTTACATTTAGGAGCCATTACGTCAAAAGTAAGAAAGTGCAACGAAAGACATTTTGGTTTTCAATTTGAGAGATTATACTGTTCAGCAAAGTGCTCGCCTCATGAACAGATATTTTCAGATTTGTAGCTGTAGTAAGTAAAGATTATTCTCTCTCCCAAATCAGCAGTTGTTCCCAAAAGGCCCCAGCAATTCCCAAAACTGGCTCCCACAGAATTCTAGGACTGGCCACATCACTTGTGGACGTGTCTACTTTCATGAGTTTCAAAATACCCAACAGCACCTTCTGTATCAAAGTGTTATGTCATAGATAACCAACATATGCCCTCACAAAATGCATGAAGCGCGATGTTCTAATCAGGTGGACTGCAGAAAGAATGGATAAGAGCGACAATCAAGGATTGGAGATGCCGGTGTTGGACTGGGGTGTAGAAAGTTAAAAATCACACAACACTGGGTTGTAGTCCAACAGATTCCATTGGACAACCACTTGATGAAGGAGCAGCGCTCCGAAAGCTAGTGCTACCAATTAAACCTGTTGGTCTATCACCTGGTGTTGTGTGGTTTTCAACTTTGTACAATGAAGAAGGCTGTGAATTTTGCTCAGGGCCGTTAAATGCTGGCCTTGGTTACATTTGCAGCTAGGACCCGTAATTTCCTGTGTTGAGGGCTTTAGAAAGACTGGAAACGAGTTCTCTTATTTGGGCACGGAAGCAAGTTAAAAAGTAGGACCTCAGAGGTAGTAATCTCAGGATTGCTACCAGTGCCACGTGCTAGTCAGAGTAGGAATGGTAGAATAAGCTCGATGAATGCGTTGCTTGAGAGATGTTGCAGGAAGGAGGGGTTCCGAATTTTGGGACTTTGGGACCGGTTCTGGGGAACTATTACAAAATGGATGGTGCAGTAATAATGTTGAGGCAGTATGACAGGCCTCCCAACAGTGAACATGAGATAGTGGAACAAATATGTAAGCAGATCATGGAAGATATAGGAGCAACAGTGTGGTGGTGATAGAAGATCTTAATTTTCCCAAAATTGACTGGGATTCACTTAGTGTTAGAGGTCTGGATGGAGCAGAATTTATAAGGACCATCCAGAAGGGTTTTGTAGAGCAGTATGTAAATAGTCCGACTCGAGAAGGGCCATATTGGACCTGGTGTTTGGAAATGAGCATGGCCAAGTGGTTGAAGTTTCAGTAGGGACTTACTTTGGGAATAGTGATTACAATTCCATACGTTTTAGAATACTCATGGACGAAGACGATTGTGATCTTAAAGGAAGAGTGCTAAATTGGGGAAAGGCCAACTATACCAAAATTCTGCAGGTGCTGGGAAATGTAGATTGGGAGCTGCGGTTTGAAGATAAATCCACATTCAATATGTGGGAAGCTTTTACAGAGAAGTTGATTAGTGTTCCAGAGCGATATGTTCCTATTAAAATGAGGAATAGACTTGGCAAGATTATGGAACCATGGAAGACAGGTGCAATTGTGAGACTAGCTAAGAGGAAAAATGTGCATACATAATGTATAGGCAACTAAAGACAGACGAACCTTTGGAAGTATATCAGGAATGTAGGACCATTCTGAAACGAGGAATTAAGAGGCCTACAATGAGTCATGAGATATCCTGAGCAAACAGGGTTAAGGAAAATCCCAAAGCCTTTTATTTATATATAAAGACCAAGAGGGTAACTTGAGAAAGAGTGGCCCAATCAAGGACAAATGAGTAAAGATATGCGTGCAGTCGGATAAAATGTTTGAGATTCTTAATGAATACTTTTCTTTGGTGTTCACCGAGGAGAGGGACATGGAGGATGTTGAGGTTAGGGATATACATTTGATTACTTTAGCTCAACGCAGTATAAGTAGGGAGGAAGTGTTCGGTATTCTAAAAGACATTAAGGATAGATCCCTGGTCCGCTTGGGATCTACCCAAGGTTACTGAGGGAAGTGAGAGAGGAAATAGCTGAGGTATTAACAGATATCTTTGCAGCATCATTGAAAACGAGTGAGCTCGCAGAACTGGAAAATTACGAATGTTGTCCCCTTGTTTAAGAAGGGTAGCAAGAATAATCCAGGTAATTCCAGACCTCTGAGCCTGACATCAGTAGTTGGGGAGCTGCTGGAGACATACCGAGGGGTAGGATATATTCACGTTTGAAAGAAAATAATCTTATCAGTGATGAATAATGGTTTTGTGGAAGGATAGTCATATCTTACAAGCCTAATAGAATTATTTGAGGAGGTAACAAAGCTGATTGATGAGGGAAGGGATGGAGATGTCATACACATGGACTTTAGTAAGATGCTTGATAAGGTTCACCTGGGTAGGCTAATGGCGAAGGTAAAGTCGCATGGGGTCCAGGGTATTCTAGCTAGATGGATAGAGAACTGAATGGGCAACAAGCGACAGGGAGTAGTAGTGGAAGGGAGGTTCTCAAAAAAGAGACCTGTGACCACTGGTGTTCCATAGGAATCTGTGCTGGGACCACTGCCGTTTGTGATATACATAAATGTTTTGGAGGAAGTTGTAGGTTGCCTCATTGACTAAGATTTGTGGAGGAGCAGGTAGTGAAGGGGACTGTCAGAGTATGCAGCAGAATAAACATAGATTGGAGAGTTGGGCAGAGAACTGCCAGGTGGAGTTCATTCCGGGCAAATGTGAGGTGATGTGTTTTGGAAGATCCAATTCAAGAGTGAACTGTACAGTAAATGGAAACGTTCTAGTGAAAATTGATGTCCAGGGAGATCTGGGTGTTCAAGTCCATTGTTCCCTGAAGATGAAAATGCAGTTCAGTAGAGTGGTCAAGAAGGCATACGACATTCTTTCCTTCACCAGATGGGGTATTGCATTCAAGAGTTAATAGGTCATGTTGCAGTTATGTAAAAGGAGGGTCACTAGGATGCTGCCTGCTCTGGAGGGTGCTAGCTATGAAGAGAGATTGAATAGATTTAGGAATTGGGCGTTAGGTTTAGACAGTGGATTTGGAACGGCACGGGCTTGGTGGGCCGAAAATCCTACTCCTTGGCTGTAAATTTTCTTTGTTATTTGTTCTACTGAATGTTCTGCAGGAAGTAACATCAAATTAAAATTGTCGGCTGCTGTCAACTTTTTCTTGTCTCATGTTCTGCGAGATTTCAAGACACAGGTCTACACCTCAAATCCCACAGCACCAGCAATTCGGTTCTCCATTTGCGCTGGGTGACTTTCATTGATGATAGGAAGTTAAACAATAGCAAATAATATAATGTCTGGAGGAAGACATTTGAGAAACAGAGGGCTCACTTTCAACAAGTGTCGAAGATGCAGTCGAGCACAGGTATATTATGGTTTCAGTCTTGCATGAAGAATGAAGGCACACAAGACATAACGGAAGAACAGTTCACAGCAATGATAACAGAATTGAGTGATAATAACTGTATTATGCACCAGGCCATACACCCTAAAATATTTCAAGAAAGTTGTCCAGACTCTAAATTTTCCAGTTCTATTTAAGCAGGTATAAAGTGAATATTCTAGACATTCTACTTTTAATCAAAATAGAATGCATTTGAAAAATACCGATTGAAACCCAAACAAAAGAGGACAGACTTTAGAATAACAACTATATAAAAACTCAGTCGACTCTATCACAACTTAATGACGCTGTTCCAAATGTGAATAACATTTCCATAAATATCCCCTTACCAGAAAATGTAAAATCAAACACAGATTCTTACAGGAGCAATGTCAGAGAGATTCGGCACAGAACATCTTCTTCCATGGAGCTGTTTCTTTGGATTCCCCAGCTTAACGTGACCAGACACTCTGAACAAGGAGACTGATTGTGAAAACTAAACAAAACCAAAGCAGAGAAGTGCTGAACTGGAAAACCTGGTCACCCCCTTTAATTGTACTTGTTTAAAATAAACGTGAAAGGAGCAGCATTGGCACAACTGTCAGAAGATACTGTGTGCACTTGGTGTCCTTTCTCGACAAATGAGAAGAAAAATAGTTAACTGCATAGATGCCTTTACAATAGCGAAAGATCTTGGATTCCAGGCACAAAAGGGAATATTTCTTTTCAGAAGGATTCCAGAATTATACATTTAAATAAACAATTTTAAACGATCCAGTCGGGATTTCATTTGAAAATGTTTAGCTGGAGAGTATCTAGAATATGGCGGCGGTTACCAAAAGGAGTATTCGTGGGGAAAAGCAAAAATGCATGTGAAAATTAACTCGGTGAAATGGTGATGCAGAAAGGGATGGAGGGTTCGGCTGATAGAATGAGAGAAAGAAGTCTACAGGATGTTTGTGATTATTATGTGGAATAGACATGCCCTGGCGGATGAATGAGCATTTTCTACTCTCAATGCAGTCTATTTATTTGTAACAACGTGATTTCTGCATTCCCTTCGATTCACTCTAAACGTTAACCACTGATTTCTACTTTCTGTCGACTTGTTTTCCCAAACTGAGTGACGGACTTCCTATTCGTTAGTGAGAGTCACAGTATTGTAGAGGTATACAGCACAGAAAGCAGACCCATTGGTCTAACTCGTTCATGCTGACCAGATATCCTAACATCATCTCGTCCCACTTGCTAGCACTTGGCTCATTTGCCTGAAAACCTTTCTTATTCATATACCCATCCAAATGTCTTTTAAATGGTGCAATTGTACCAGCCTTCACCCCTTCCTCTGGCAACTCATTCCATACACGCTCAATACTTGGCATGAAAAATTTGCCCCTTAGATCCCTTTTATATTTTACCCCTCTCACCCTCAATGTATAAGTTCTTGTCCTGTTCTCCCACACTCCAGGGAAAAGACTGTGTCCATTTATACTACCCATGCCCCTCATAATTTAAACGCCTCTCTAAGGTCACACATCACCCTCCGACAGTCCAGGGCAAACAGCCCAAGCCTATTCAGTCACTCCCTGGAGCTCAAACCCTCCAACCCTGGCAACACCCTTGTATTTTTTTTTCTGAAGCCCTTCATGTTTCATCTGATAGAAAATAACCAAAATTGCAGACAATATTCCGAAAGTGGCTGAACCAACGTTCTGTACAGCAGCAAAATGACCTCCCAACTGCTTTACTCAATACTCCTAAAAGTAAAGGAAGCATTCCAAATGCGTTCTCACTATCCTATCTACCTGCGACTCTACTATCGTTCAGCAACCCACCCTAGGACCTTAACATTAAGTGTACAAGTCCTGATCTGATTTGCTTTTCCAAAATGCAGAACCTCACATTTATGCAAATTAGATTCCAACTGCCACTCTTCAGACCATTGGCCCATCTGAGCAAGATCCCGCTGTAATCTGAGGAAACCTTCTTTGCTCTCCACTAACCTTCAAATTTGGTGTCATCTGCAGACTTACTAACTATACCTCTTATGTTCACATAAAAATCATTTATATAAATGACTAAAAGTAGTGGACCCAACACCGATCCTAATGACACTCAACTGCTCACAGGCCTCCATTCTGAAGTGCAACCCTCCACCACCACTTTCTGTCTTCTACCTTCGAGCCAGTTCTGGATCCAAATTGCTGCTCTCCCTGTATTCCATGAAGTCTAACCTTGTGAAGCCGTTTCCAATGGGGAACCATTTTGAATGCCCGACTGAAGTTCATTTAGATCGTATCCCTCACTCTGCTCTCATAAATCCTCTTTGTTCCTTCTTCAAAAACACAACCAAGTTCGTCAGACATTATTTCCCACGCCATGTTGACTATCCTTGATCAGTCTTTGCCTTTACAAATAATTGTAAGTCCTGTCCCTCAGGATTCTGTCCAACACCTTGCCAACCACCAACATCAGGCTCACCATTCTATAGTTCCCTGGCTTTTCATTGCCACCTTTCGTAAGTATTGGTATTGCATTAGCCAACGTGCAATCTTCCTGCAACTCACTGGTTAAAATTCATTACACAAATATGTCAGCAAGGGGCCCAGCAATCACTTCCTTAGCTTCCCATGAAGTTCGGGGACACACTTCATCAGGCCCTGGGGATTTATCCACTTTCATACATGTCAAGACATCCAGTACCTCTTCCTCTGTAATATGGATAATTTTCAAGATGTAACTATCTATTTTCCCACACTCTCTGTCTTCCATGTTCTGTTCCACAGTAAATACTGATGCAAAATGCTCGTTTATAATCTCCCCCATCTCCTGTGGCACCACACATAGGCCGCCATGCTGATCATTGAGAAGCCTCATTCTCTCCCTAGTTATCATTTTGCCCTGATTGTATTTATAAAAGCCTTAGGATTATCCTTAACCCTATTTGCCAACGCTATCTCATGTCCCCTTTTTGCCCTCCAGATTTCCCTCTTAAGTATACTCCTACTGCCATTATACGTTTCTATGGGTTCACTCGATCTCTCCTGTCTATACCTGATAGATGCTTCCTTCTTTGTTTTGTCTAAAACATCAATTTCTCTCGGTATCCAGCATTCCATATGCCAGAACCCTTTCCTTTCTCCTACAGGAATGTACTGTCTCTGGACACTAGTTATCTCATTGCTGAAGGCTTCCCATTTTCCAGCAAACATCTTCCCCCAACCAGCTTTTGAAAGTTCTTGCCTAATATCGTCAAAATTAGCCTTCATCCAATTTAGAACTTTTAGGTCCGGTCTATCCTTTCCACCATTATTTTAAAACTAATAGAATTATGGTCGCTGGCCCCAAGATGGTCCCCCAATAACAACTCAGTCTCCCGCTCTGCCACATTTCCCAAGATTAGGTCAAGTTTTGTACCTTCCTTAAAAATTTTTATCCACATACTGAATCAGAAAATTTTATTGCACACACTTAAATTCCCCTCCATCTTAACCATCAACACTATGGAAGACCCAGTCTAGGTTTGGAAAGTTAAAATACCCTCCCATAACCACCCTATTATTCTTACAGATAACTGAAATCTCCTTAAAAATCTGCTTCTCAATTTCCTGCTGACTATTAGGGGTTCTATAATAAAATCCCAATAAGGTGGTCATCCCTTTCTTATTTCTCAGTTCCACCCAAATAACTTCCCTGAATGTATTCCCCGGAATATCCTCCCTAAGTACACCTTTAATGCTATCCCTTATCAAAAACACTACTCCCCCTCCTCTCTTGCCCTCCTTCTATCCTTCTCAGAACATTTGTAACCTGAAACATTGACCTGCCAGTCCTGTCCATCCATGAGCCACCATTCTGTATTTGCTATGATATCCCAGTTTCATGATCCTAACCATGCCCTGAGTTCATCTGCATTGAACGCTCTCTAGCATGGAAGTAAATGCACTTTTATTTATGACGACACTTTGTTCTCTGCTTTTTCCCTGCCCCTCCTGACTGTTTGACTCGCTCTTTTCGCAGTATCAGATTGTTCTCTTTCCACACTACCTCCCTGGCTCCCACCCCCTTCCCGCCTCCCCCACATTACTAGTTTAAATGCTCCCTCAGTTCGAGGCCTCGCTCTCACAGACAAGAGGGACAGGATGCTAATTTGAACTTCACATGTACCTGCGATGTTTATTCGTTATTCTGGTACCATCAGTACCATGCAGACGGCTCAAAATTGCAGTCTGGAGGCAGAATAGCAGTGCTGTCTGAAATTAAGGCAGATTTCACTTCGAACCACTTTCCTGAAAGTTCTGCATTCAGCCAAGTTAATATGGCGGAGCTGCTGTTGCGTGAAACCGCGATGCAATTCTGTGCAATCAGATTCACAGCACTATAAATCTTGCGCAAACATGCTGAAGGTTTCTAAGTCGCATTTATTGGCGGTTGAGGACTGTTCATAAGTCCATAGGACAACAGATAAAAACAGTTTTTAATATGGTTCACAGTGAATACTGACTCTGGCTATTTCACCGACCGTGTGAGGGCCGAATTGGTTTCTAAATATTTGGGAATGGCTGTGATCTTCCCACTTACTTTCATTGAGAATATAAACCCTGCAATATGCATAACTATGAATTGACATTCTGGGGGAAAATGTGAACAAATATTTTTCGATTTATTTTCTTATATATTTGTGGGAGTTGGCTCGCCAGCAATAATAGCACATCCCTATTTGCTCTTAAGAAGATGATGGTGAGCTGCTTTTTTGAATCACTGCCGTCCACTTCCTGTGGGTTGACCCCCTCCACTTTCTGAGTAGCGGCACGGTGGTTCAGTAGTTAGTACTGCTGCCTCACAGCGCCAGGGACCCAAGTTGAATTCCAGCCTCAGGCGACTGTCTGTGTGAAGTTTGCACATTCTCCCCGTGTCTGTGTGGGTTTCCTCCCACAGTTAGAGTGTCTCTTATTGGTGATGGTCATTGCTTGGCATTCGTGTGGCGTGAATGTTACCTACCACTTGTCGGCCCGAGCCTGGATATTGTCCAGATCTTGTTGCATTTGAGCACGGACTACTTTAGTATCAGAGGAGCCGGAATGGTGCTGAACACTGCAATCATTGGCGAACATCCCCACTTCTGACCTTATGACAGAGGGAAGGTCATTGATGAAACATCTGAAGATTTTTGGGCTTGATGGACTGAAGGACTCCAGCAGAGATGCCCTGGAGCTGAGATGACTGACCCTCCACAGCGACAATCATCTTCCTTTGTGCCAGGTATAACTCTAACCAGCGGACTGTTTGTTATAAAATCCATTGATTCCAGTTTTGCCAGTGCTCCTTGATGCCATACTCAGTCAAATGCGGCCTTGATGCCAAGGGCTGTCACTTTCACATCAACTCTGGAATTCAGCTCTTTTGGCCATGTTTGAACCAAGGTTGTAATGAGATCAGGAGCTGAGTGACCCTGGCGAAACCCAAACTGGTCGGCACTGAGCAGGTGCTGCTGGATAGCTCTGTTGATGACCGCTACCATTGCACGCTGATTGGGCGGGAAGTGGCCGGCATGGATTTATCCTGTCTTTTTGTGTACAGGACATACCAGGACAGATGTCGGGGAGATGCAAGTGTTGTAACTGTACTGGAAGAGCTTGGCTAAGGGAGCATCATATTCTGTAGCACACGTCTTCAGTACTAATACAAGAATGTTATCAGGACCCATTGCCTTTGAAGTATCCCGAGCCTCCAGCCGTTTCTTGATATCACGTCGAATGAATAGAATTGACTGGAGCTTGGTATCTGTGATGCTGGGGACCTCTTTAAAAGCGCGAAGGAGAGGAACCCGAGGCACTACACGGGTAGTGCCTCCCACCCGCCCTCCTCCTCTAACCTAATAATAACATCTGTTGTGGTAAGTAGGTAAGTGCTGAATTTTGCTTGTTGTATTCTTTAGACCCAGTTTTTTTTAAATAAAAGTTAGCTTTAGAGGGATGGCAGTGAAGGCAGTGCAATGTTCCTCCTGCAACATGTATGAGGTGAGGGATGCCATCGACGTCCCTGCCGATTACACTTGCAGGAAGTGCACCTATCTCCAGCTCCTCCAAGACCATGTTAGGGAACTGGAGCTGGAGTTGGATGAACTTCGGATCATTCGGGAGGCAGAGGGGGTCATAGATCAGAGTTATAGGGAAGTAGTAACTCCAAAGATGGCAGATAGATGGGTGACAGTGAGGGGGACTGGGAGGAAGCAGCCAGTGCAAGGACCCCCTGCGGCCGTTCCCCTCAAGAACAAGTATACCGTTTTGGATACTTGTGGGGGGGATGACTTACCAGGGGTAAGTAACGGGGCTCAGGTCTCTGGCACGGAGCCTGTCCCCGTTACTCAGAAGGGAAGGGTGAAGAAGAGCAGAGCAGTAGTAATTGGGGACTCGATAGTTCGGGGCACAGATAGGCGGTTTTGTGGGAACGAGAGAGACTCACGTTTGTTATGTTGCCTCCCAGGTGCAAGGGTACGTGATGTCTCTGATCGTGTTTTCCGGGTCCTGGAGGGGGAGGGGGAGCAGCCCGAAGTCGTGGTCCATATTGGCACCAACGACATAGGCAGCAGGAGTGCCGAGGATGTTAGACAGGCTTTCAGGGAGCTAGGTTGGAAGCTCAGAGTTAGAACGAACAGAGTTGTTGTCTCTGGTTTGTTACCCGTGCCACGTGATAGAGATTCGAGGAATAGGGAAAGAGAACACTGAAATGCGTGGCTACAGGGATGGTGCAGGAGGGAGGGATTCCGGTTTTTGGATAACTGGGGTTCTTTCTGGGGAAGTTGGGACCTCTATAAACAGGATGGTCTACACCTGAACCTGAGGGGCACCAGTATCCTTGGGGGGAGGTTTTCTAGTGCTCTTGGGGGGGGTTTAAACTAACTCTGCAGGGGCATGGGAACCCAGATTGTAGCTTCAGGGTGCAGGGCCTGGAGTGTAGGGAGGTTAGGAACATGGCATCAATTTCAAAGGAGGGTGCCTGTAAACAGGAAAGTGGCTTGAAGTGTGTATACTTCAATGCAAGAAGTATACGAAATAAGGTAGGTGAACTTGCAGCGTGGGTTGGTACCTGGGACTTCGATGTTGTGGCTATTACGGAGACATGGCTAGAACAGGGACAGGATTGGCTGTTGCAGGTTCCAGGATTTAAATGTTTTAGTAGGGTCAGAGGTGGGGGTAAAAGAGGGGGAGGTGTGGCATTGCTTGTCAAAGATAGTATTACAGTGGTGGAAAGGACGATGGATGAGGACTTGCCATCTGAGGTAGTTTGGGCTGAGGTTAGGAATAGGAAAGGTGAGGTCACCCTGTTAGGAGTCTTTTACAGGCCTCCGAATAGTCCTAGAATCATTGAAGAAAGGATAGATTAGATTAGATTAGATTAGATTAGATTAGATTAGATTACTTACAGTGTGGAAACAGGCCCTTCGGCCCAACAAGTCCACACCGACCCGCCGAAGCGCAACCCACCCATACCCCTACATCCACCCCTTTAACCTAACACTACGGGCAATTTAGCATGGCCAATTCACCTGACCCGCACATCTTTTGGACTGTGGGAGGAAACCGGAGCACCCGGAGGAAACCCACGCAGACACGGGGAGAATGTGCAAACTCCACACAGTCAGTCGCCTGAGTCGGGAATTGAACCCGGGTCTACAGGCGCTGTGAGGCAGCAGTGCTAACCACTGGGCCACCGTGCCGCCCAAAAGGGTGGTGATTCAGGAGATGAGTGACAGTAATAGGGTGGTTGTTATGGGGGACTTTAACTTTCCTGATATTGATTGGGAAAGCTATAGCTCAAGTTCGTTAGATGGGTCAGTGTTTGTTCAATGTGTGCAGGAGAGTTTCCTGACACAATATGTAGACAGGCCAACAAGAGGTGAGGCCATACTGGATTTGGTTCTGGGTAATGAACCAGGCCAGGTGTTAGAATTAGAGGTAGGTGAGCACTTTGGGGATAGTGACCATAATTCGGTGATTTTTACTCTCGTGATGGAGAGGGATAAGTGTGTACTACAGGGCAAGAGTTATAGCTGGGGTCAGGGAAATTATGATGCAGTGAGGCATGACTTAGGATGTGTGGCTTGGAAAAGTAGACTCCAAGGCAAGAGTGTAAATGATATGTGGAGCTTGTTCAAGGAGCAACTATTGAGTGTCCTTGATAATTATGTACCTGTCAGGCAGGGAGGAAAGGGTCGTGCGAGGGAGCCGTGGTTTAATAAGGAATTGGAATCCCTTGTTAAATGGAAGAGGGCGGCCTATCTCAAGATGAGACGTGAAGGTTCATTTGGGGCGATTGAGAGTTATAGGGTAGCCAGGAAGGACCTGAAGAGAGATCTAAGAGCAGCAAGGAGGGAACATGAAACGTCCTTAGTCGGTAGGATTAGGGAAAACCCTAAGGCTTTCTATAGGTATGTTAGGAATAAAAGAATAACTAGGGTAGGAATAGGTCCAGACAAGGATAGTAGTGGGAAGTTGCGTGTGGAGGCGGAAGAGATTGGGGAGACACTGAATGAATACTTTTCTTCAGTATTTACTCAGGAACAGGGCATTGTCATCGAAGTGAATACTGAGTCACAAATAAGTAGAATGGATGGCTTTGAGGTATGTAGAGAAGAGGTGTTGGACACCCTGGAAAAGGTGAAAATAGATAAGTCCCCTGGGCCTGATGGCATTTATCCTAGGATTCTCTGGGAAGCAAGGGAGGAGATTGCAGAGCCATTGGCCTTGATTTTTATGTCCTCTTTGTCTACAGGAGTAGTGCCAGAAGACTGGAGGATAGCAAATGTGGTTCCCTTGTTCAAAAAGGGGAGTAGGGATAACCCTAGTAACTATAGGCCGGTGAGTCTCACTTCTGTTGTGGGCAAAGTCTTAGAGAGAATTGTAAGGGATAGGATTTATGAACATCTGGATAGGAATAATGTGATCAAGGATAGTCAGCATGGTTTTGTGAAGGGCAGGTCGTGCCTCACAAACCTTATTGAATTCTTTGCAAAGGTGACGAAGGAGGTTGATGAGGGGAAAGCGGTAGATGTGGTATATATGGATTTTAGTAAGGCGTTTGATAAGGTTCCCCACGGTAGGCTACTGCAGAAAATACGGAGATATGGCATTGAGGGTGAGTTGGAGGTTTGGATTAGGAATTGGCTGGATGGAAGAAGACAGAGGGTAATAGTTGATGGCAAAGTTTCTTCATGGAGTGCCGTCACTAGCGGTGTTCCGCAAGGATCTGTTTTGGGACCATTGCTGTTTGTCATTTTTATACATGACCTGGAAGAGGGGTTAGAAGTTTGGGTGAGCAAGTTTGCGGATGATACGAAAGTCGGAGGAGTTGTTGACAGTGAGGAAGGATGTTGCAGGTTACAACAGGATATAGAGAAGCTGCAGAGCTGGGCAGAAAGGTGGCAAATGGAATTCAATGTAGCTAAGTGTGAGGTGATTCACTTTGGGAAGAATAACAAAAAGATGGGGTACTGGGCTAATGGTCGGATACTTGGTAGTGTGGATGAGCAGAGGGATCTTGGTGTCCATGTACACAGATCTCTGAAAGTTTCCACCCAGGTAAATAGTGCGGTGAGGAAGGCATATGGCGTACTGGCTTTTATTGTTAGAGGAATTGAGTTCCGGAGTCCTGAGGTCATGATGCAGTTGTATAAGACTTTGGTGCGGCCGCATCTGGAATATTGTGTGCAGTTTTGGTCGCCATACTATAGGAAGGATGTGGAGGCATTGGAACGGGTGCAGAGGAGGTTTACCAGGATGTTGCCTGGTATGGAAGGAAGATCGTATGAGGAAAGACTGAGACACTTGGGGCTGTTTTCATTAGAGAAAAGAAGGTTTAGGGGTGACTTGATTGAGGTGTACAAGATGATTAGGGGGTTAGATAGGGTTGACAGTGTGAACCTTTTCCCGCGTATGGAGTCGGGTATTATAAGGGGGCATAGTTTTAAATTAAGGGGGGGTAGATATAGGACTGAAGTTAGGGGTAGGTTCTTCACTCAGCGAGTCGTAAGTTCATGGAATGCCCTGCCAGTAGCAGTGGTGGAATCTACCTCTTTATGGGCATTTAAGCGGGCATTGGATAGGTATATGGAGGATAGTGGGTTAGTATAGGTTAGGTGGGCTTGGATCGGCGCAACATCGAGGGCCAAAGGGCCTGTACTGCGCTGTATTCTTCTATGTTCTATGAACCTAAGATGGATAATTCACTCGACACCTCTGACTGAAGATTGTTGCGAATACATCAAACTTATCTGTTGCACTGATGTGCTGGGTTCCTCCATCACTGAGGATGGGGTATCTGTAAAGCCTCCTCCTCCAATGATTTGTTTAATTCTCCATCTCCATTCGCGACTGGATTTGGAAGGACGAAGATCTGATCGTTTGGTTGTGGGATCGCTTAGCTCTGCCTATCACTTGCTGTTTATGCTGTTTGGCACACAAGTAGTCCGGTCACCAGGTTGACACCTGATGTTTAGGTATGTCTGATACTGTGAGGACATGTCCTCCTGCAGTCACCGTTGAACCAGGGTTGAGCCCCTGGTTGCATCGGGTAGAGAGGCGAAAGTGAGGACTGCAGATGCTGGAGATCAGAGTCAAGATTAGAGTGGTGCTGGAGAATCACAGCAGGTCAGGCAAGATCCGAGGAGTAGGCCTCTCATTCCTGATGAAGGGCTCCTCCCCGAACCATCGAGTTTCCTGCTCATTGGATGCTGCCTGACCTGCTGTGCTTTTCCAGCACCACTCTAACGTTGAGTAGGGTATATCCCAGGCCATGACGTTGCAGATTGTGCTGGAGTAGAGTTCAACTGCTGTTGATGGCCCACTGTGCATCATGGATGCCCAGTTTTGAGCTTTTAGATCGGTTTGAAGTCTGCCCAGGTTAGCACAGTGATAGTGCCACACAACACGATGGAGGTTATTCTCAAATGTGAAGGCGGGACTTTGTCTCCACCAGGACAGTGCGGTGGTCACTTTTACCTATACTGCCATGGGCATATTAATAAGGATGACATCAAGTGTATTTTTTTTTTCCTTTTGTAGATTCCTTCACCATTTGCTGCAGATCCAGTCTAACAGACATATCTTTTCGAACCCGACCAGCTTGATCAGTAATGCTGCTGCTGAGCCACTCTTGTTTATGGACACTGTAGTGGATATCTACTATTGAAGACGTATGTTACAGAATATGCTGTTCCCCTAGCCAAGTTCTTACAGTACTGTTACAACACTTGCAACTACCCGACAATGTGGAGAACTGACCAGGTGTGTCCTGTACACAAAAAGCAGGACAAATCCATAGCAGCCAATTACTGCTCTTCATCATCAGTAATGTGATAGAAGGGGTCATCAACAGAGCTATCCAGCAGCGTCTGCTCAGCAACAACCTGCTCAGTGCCAACCAGTTTGGGTTTTGTCAGGGTCATCTAGGCCCCCCAGAGTACATTTTGCGCTGCTGACACCCTCAGTGCTTCCTCCAAGTGTTGTGCAACATTGCGGAGTACTGGTTAAGACGAAGGAGGATGATATATGATAACCAGTAAGAGGTTTCCTTGCCCATGTTTAATCTGAGCCATGAGACTTCATGGGGTCCCCAGTCGATATCAAGGACTCCCAGGGCAACTCCCACCCGACCGTATACCACTGTGCTCCCACCTCTGCTCAGTCTGCCCTTCCGGTGGGACAAGATGATTCCAGGGATATTAATGGCGGTGTCTGAGGTGTTATTTGTAAAGTATGATTCCGTAAGAATGATTACTTCAGGCTGTTGCTTGACTAGTCTAAGAGACAGCTCTCCCATTTTCGGCACTATCCCCCAGGTGTTAGTGAGGAGGACTTTGCACGCCGACAGAGCTGTTTGTCTTCTTTTTTCTGATTCCAAGGTCAATGCCAGGTCCTTTGTTGTGACTTTCTAGCAATTGATACAACTGAGTGAATTGCTAGGCCATTTCAGAGGGCAGTTGGGAGTCAACCACAGTGCTGTGGCTCCGAGTTACATGTAGTCCGGACCAGGTAAGGATAGCAGATTTCTTTCCCGAAAGGACATTGGTGATCCAGAGGGTTTTTTTCTGACAATTGGCAATGGTCATCAATTGACTCTTAATTTTGAATTCAAATTCCACCGTCTGCCGTGGCGGTATTCAAGCCCAGGTCCCCAAGCCATTATTCTGGGCTTCAGTATTAATAGTCGACTGATAGTACTACAATGCCACCGCCTCCCCAGGAATATCAGGAGAGATCAGGATGTAGTGTGAGCAGCAACCCATCAGGTGAGAAAATCCCCAAGCAACTTGATTGAATGCCTATCAATGTTGAATATATACATTAAATCCAGATTAGATGCATCATAAAATGAGGCAAAAGAAGTTATTTTCATTATGTGATGAACAAATGATGAAAATAGAACAAAAACAAAAATAAATAAAATCCGGAAGGGCAGGCATAGAGTATTTTTGGAACAAATGGCCTAAAACACTATTGAGTATAAAAGTATTTTTTCAAGTGGGATGTGCATTATAGAATAATAGCAGCTTAATGAGAAATGCGATTGGATAAGGTCCTACGTGAATAAAATGTCTGAAAGCGCTTTTTAAACCTGCATTAATAGGCTTCTTCATTTACTTGTAGTGTACATCTTTGCTGAGGACACCTTTTCTCATGATGTTCAGAATGCATTCAATATGAAAAAAAAACAGTGCAGAACCAATTTGCTCCTCTTATTATTTACTTGTATTTATTTCATTACAGATTTTCTGGTAATAAGTTTAGAAAGTTCATGTTTCGCTCAAAACTTACAGAAGATCCCCTTTTAAAACTTGTCACACTGTGTTTACGTTTTCGCATGAGACTCTCTCTGGTTCTTGCCACTGTGTCCTTCAGCCTGCAGTAATAGATCTTGCTGTCAGAGAGTTGTAACTCACTGATGGTGAAATTCTCTTCACGTTTTAAACTGTCAATAGATGCAGAAAATCCAGACACCCGCTTTCTGCTCTGAAAACATTTCGATAGCTATGGATATAGAAGAAGAGGTTAGAGCCGTTATCCTTGTCTTGACAGTATAGTTACAGGTAATATGAAGTATTTGTAGTTCCATAGCTGCAATTTATCAGCACTGAATCTGCTTCGAAGCATTTCACTGCACCTGGCAGAGACAGAATCTGCTCAACACCCGCAAAAAAGAAGAGAGGGGAAACGTTAATGCGTTCATTGCCATTATCTCTTTCGCTGAAGCAATCTTTTTTTCTGAAATATAGAGAACGCACACAAAAAGGAAACCAAATATGATATCAATATCACCATCACGTATTTATTTACAATTTGGTGAACTTGCTAGTTAGAAAAAATGCAGCAATGAGGAATCAGTAAATGATAAGAGCCAATTCGTTTTCAGAGCTGACGCCGAATTTGAATAGAGGGAGGTGAAGCTGCATTGTTTCAGTTCGAAACTAAAGTTGTGTCACACCTTATTGCTGTGGATTGGTTCATTCAATTGACGACACCCAAGCAGCTCACAAATTATTTGTTCTCCATTCCAGAGAGCTAGCTATGTGAATGCAGATTGGGAACTGGATGAGTCCATTTTGAACTGGAGAAGTCAATTTGAATCTTCAAACCTGCTGCATCATTCAATGAGATAATTGTTGATCCACGTCAAATCTAACGCCCTGCGTTATCTTCAAGACTCTCCGTTTACTTTTGATACACCAATCCCTACCGATGTGAAATGAACTCAGCAACAGAACAACCGATTTCTCTTCGGACAAAATAACAAATGCAGTTCTGGCTCTTTAACAGGGCCAAAAGGGATACTGAATTTTGTCAGAACATCTGTGCCAACATCTTCCATTTAAATATCTGCTCACTGGGCATTAGAATATTCACAGCAGATATAACGAGATATTTAATACTGAATGAAACATATTCAGGCTGTCAGACGTTTGGAAATCTACTTTGTACGGTGGAGGACAAGTCATCACTAAGTCTAAGAAAGTTTTTTTCAGGTATTGAAAGTACCGTGGTGCAAAGGTTTGAAGTCAGGATTATGGCATTGATAAAGACTATTAGTTTTTAACAAATGGCAGGGTAGGCTGTAATGACCGAATTGCTACTGCAGCTGCTAATCTCTAAATTTTCGGTGGTGTTATTAGTGCACAATGTAGTTCATACACCAGACTCATTGAGTGGAAGTAAGCGTTTCTTCTGAGTATTTATATCGGCTGATTTCGACTATGTATTAACGCGGAGCTCAAAGTATAGTACTTCACGGCAAAATCAGAAATAAGACCATGGTCGACTGTCAGAGGAACAGTTTTCTTGTCTTGATCCAAAACAGCAGAAAACCAATCAGGCAGATGAGGAGTCTTACCTCCCGGTTCCTTGTCCAATTTCAGTTGGACATATATTGAAGTTTCCACAGCTCACTGGATTTCCCGGAGAAGAGTTTATGCACAAGCACTAAGTAGACTCTAATCGTACTGTGTGCCTTTCTAGAACTGGTGTTTCAGGCATGTCCTATAAAACTAAATCTTTACCATTCATCTCTGTGAGAAAATATATTGTGCGTCGAATGTATGTGAACAAATTTAACCAGTGAAATATATGGTGGTTAATTTAATTCAGACTGAGCAGCACGACCATTACTTTCAGTAAAGAACCAAGGGAGTAGATTGTTTCTAGTGCTTTTGTAAGCGACAAAATTTTTAAAAGATGTTGACACTGCCGTCTTTTAGAAAGACTGAACATAAATCAGAGACAAGCTTTATTTCGTGAGGAATGGATGGGCGACTCATCTTGCGGAGAATGGCTGAGGTCACCAATCTGACGTCGCCTGTGGTCGACTCATTATTATTTAAGATCTGATGACTCTTTCCAATCCCTTCACTCGTTGATCTTTGAAGTTTTCTCTACCTGTGCTCTGTCTTACATTTTCAGGAATTCAGTGTGTTCCATAGTTTAACGGCTTGAATTCCATACTGTAGCCCAAAATCGGGAAATATTTCAGTCTAATTCCATGAAAAGCGAAATGATTCATACTTTCTTGATTGATCTTTAATGCATCCGATGAATGTATACAATTCTGAACTACTGCTGAAATTGTAGAAAGTTTAAGAATCTATGATCAAATGGGGACATTTAAGTGACTGCTGGACATGCACATGGATGGCAGTGAGTTGAGGGGTGCGTAGGTTAAGTTACTATATTTTACATTAGGATTAAACCTCGGCACAACATCGTGGGTCAAAGAGCCTGTTCTGTGCTGTACATTTCTATGTTCTAAGTTCTAAATGGCGTAAGCTCAGAATTAAATTTATAGCTTTAAATTAAGGGGGGGGGGTAGATATAGGACTGAAGTTAGGGGTAGGTTCTTCACTCAGCGAGTCGTAAGTGCATGGAATGCCCTGCCAGTAGCAGTGGTGGACTCTCCCTCTTTATGCGCATTTAAGCGGGCATTGGATAGGTATATGGAGGATAGTGGGTTAGTATAGGTTAGGTGGGCTTGAATCGGCGCAACATCGAGGGCCAAAGGGCCTGTACTGCGCTGTATTCTTCTATGTTCTATGTTCTATGTTCTATGTTCTAAATGGCGCCAATTTAAGACTGAAATCAGCAGGAATTTCTTCTCTCAGTTGATTGTCAGTCTTTGCAACTATTTACCACAGAGAACTGTGGGGGCAGAACCCTTGTGTGCATTTATAATTGTGGAAAATGTATTTTTGATCAAAAGTGGAACTGAGGGTACAGGGAGTATGCAAGAAAACGGACATGTACGACCTGCCATGACTATGTCGAATCGTGGAGCATGCTCCATGGGTGGACTGCCTACTTCTGTTCTTATTTCAGAAGGTCTTGTGGTTTTATTAGAAAACACTGAACTCTGAAGTTGATTGAAGCGCTATTGCAGCTCATATCAATAAATGTAATGTTTCCATCAGTTCGTGTTTGTCCCTTAAAAACTCAATGGAAAAACAGTGAAAGCTCTTCTGGCAGAGAAAAGAGGATCACTTTTGAAAGATAGTGTCGGTCAAACAAGCAACAGATCCACTCATTCCTAAGTGAAGTATGATTCAATAGTTTAACCTGGGTAACTTCAAATGATTATAAGATCGTAAGGATTAGAGTTGGAGCGGGCCATTCTGCTCGAATTTGTGAGATTTGTTTAATTATTTGGTTTGATTGTGACTTACCTATTTAGTGTTTAAACCAAATTCCTGTTCGCCAACACCTCACAAAGTCGTTTCACCTGGTATTGAATAAGAGTCTGAACGTGACATGTTTGTAATAGCTCAGACCCCATTATTCTTTTGGAAGGTTTCCGAGTCTTAAAACCTTTTGACAGACAAAGAGGTTATCTCCACTGAATTGTGACTTTAGTAATTTGAACAATGCCGCAGAATTCCAGATTCTCTCTCAGATTGTACTTGTCAAAGTGTTCAGCATTTCATATGTTTACCAATGAATTTCGAATGATATTACAACGTTTTTGCTGGAGTGATAGCAAGTGTCTAAAGTAGACGATGGATTTTGTTACCTGCCAAAGATTACACATAGCACAGAACTGATTATTGTTCATCTCAATAGCAGAGATACACTCATGTCAACCTGAATTGTCGAAATTATTCCCTGTGCTTTATATCCACACGTGTTTTCCTGGTATCGACCTTTCTCGTTGGAACCTTGTTGGATTTTATGTAAGACTGGGGGACTCTCATTCATTTCAGGACTCAGTGCACAGTAATACACAACACTGGCTGTCAACTTCAAATCTTTCATAGATGATTGGAAAGTGTGATGTGCCCAGTTGAGTTTCCTCTTGAAATGTTCTCAGCTTCATGGAATATTGCAAACCCTTCTGCTTACAGAGCCAGAAGGATATACACCTAAGAAACAGGCATTTTGGACTAACTCAACCATGCTGACCAGAATATCCTAAAATGTTTAGTCCTATTTGCCAGCACTAGGCCCATATGCCTCTAAACTCTTCCTATTCATATGCACATCCATTAAATGTTGTAACTCTACCAGCCTGCACCGCTTCTTCTGGCAGCTTATTTCATTCATGCACCACCCAATGGGTGAAACAACTGGATCTTAGGTATGTGTTAAATTTTTTCCCGGTCATCTTCAACCTCTGCCGTCAAGTTTGAGACTTTCCCACCTCAGGAAAAGGCCTTGTACTATCCATGCGGCTCATTATTATGTAAACGTCTCTAAGTTCGCCCCTCGGCCTCCAACGCTCCAGGGAAAATAAGCCCAACCTATTCGGCCTCTCCCTATTGGTAAAACTCTCCTGGCAAACTGGTTGTAAAAATTTTCTGAATTCTTTCAAGTTTGACAACATCCTTTCTGTAGGAGGAAGACCATAATTCCACACACTATTCCAATAGTGGTCGAACCAATGTCCTCCCAGCCACACCATGACCTCCTAGATTCAGTACTTAATGCACTGCCCAATAAGGGCAAGCATACCAAAAGCTTACTTCACTCTACTATCGACCTGCGACTCCACTTTCAAGGAACTATGAACATTCACTCCAAGTTCCCTTTGCTCAGCAACGCTCCTCAAGACCTTACCATTAAGTGTATAAGTCCTGCCCTGATTTGTCTTTCCAAAATGCAGTACCTCACTTTTATCTACATAGATCTCCATCTGCCTTTCCCCATCTGATAAAGATCCTGTTGCATTTTCAGGTAATCTTCTTCGCTGTCTACTATACTTCCAATTATGGTGTCATCTGCAAACATTCAAACCAAACTTCTTATGTTGACATCAAAATCATTTATATCAATGATGAAAAGCAATGGGTACAGGACTGATCCGTGTGGCACACCCCAGGTCATAGGCCTCCAGTCTGAAAAGCAACTCTCCACTACCACCCTCTGCCTTCTATCCTCGAGCCAGTTCTGTGTCCACAAAGCTAGTTGTCACTCTATTCCGTGTGATCTAACCTTGCTAACCAGTCGACCATGAGGAACCTTGACGAAAACCTTATTGAACCCCATGTAGATCATGTCCACTGCTCTGCTCTCATCAATTTTCTTTGTTGCTTCTTCAAAACTAATAATCAAGTTAGTGAGACACAAATTTACGCGCACAAAGCCTGATTGACTATCCTTAAGTAGTCCTTGCTTTTCCTAATTCATGCAAATTCTATCCCTCAGGGTTCCCTCCAATGACTTGCCTAACATTGATGTCAGGATCACCGGTCTATAATTACCTATCATATCCTAGTCGCCATTTTTAAAAAAAAATAGTGGCAACATGGTAGTCAACCTCCAGTCTTCTAATACCTCATCACAGGCTTTTGATAATACAAATATTTCAGCAACGAGCCTCATAAAAACTTCTATAGCTTCCTACAGAGTTCCAAGTTACACCTGACCACTTACCCACTTTTATACCTTTTAAGACGTAGGATACCTCCTCCTCTGTATTATGGACATTGTTTTCAAGATATCGCTATTTATTTGCCTTCGTTCTCTATCTTCCACATCCTTCCCCACAGTCAGCTCTGATGGAAAATACTCCCCAACTTAGCATCTCCCCAATCTCCTTTGGTTCCACACATAGATGCCTTGCTAATTTTTAAGGGGCAAGATTGTCTCCCTTGTTAGCCTTTTATCCTTAATGTATTTGTAGAATCGTTTTGGATTCTCCTTACCTCTATTTTCCAAAACTGTTTCCGGTTCCCTTTTTGTCTCTTGATTTTCCGCTTTAAGTATACTTCTATTGCCTTGCTACTCTTCAATGGATTCCCTCGTTCTCTTCCGTCTACACCTGACATATATTTCCTTCTTTACCAAACTTTGAATTTCTGTAGTCATCTAGCATTCTCTATATTTCCAGCTTGCTCTTTACCCTACAAAAACAGAGTCTCTGGACTCACGTTATCTTATGTTTGAAGGCTTGCCATTTTCCAGCCATCCCTTCACCTGGGACATTCGCCCACAATCTCGCTTTTGAAAGATCTTGCCAAATATTATCAAAATGGCTTTAATCGAATTCCAATCACTACTTTAAAAATAATAAAATTATGGTCACTAGCCCCAAATTGCTCCCCCCCCCCCACCCCCACCACCACCACCACCCCCACGGATACCTCTGTCACCTGTCTTGTCTTATTTCCCAAGATTAGGACAAAGAGTGTGGAATTACTGATGAAGGGCTTATGCTCGAAACGTCAACACTCATGCTGCACGGATACTGCCTGACCTGTTGTGCTTTTCCAGCATCACACTGTTCGATTCTGACGCCCAGCATCTGCAGTCCTCACTTTCACCAAGAGTAGGTATATTGACATATTCAATCAGAAAATCTTCCTGCGCACACTTAATGAAGTCTTCTCCATCTCATCCCTAAACCTATGACAGTCTCAGTCTATGTTTGGAAAGGCAAAATTCCCGACCATTATCACCGTATTATTCTTACAGATAACTGAGATCTTTTTACACATCTGTTCTCACTTTCCTGATGACTATTGTGCGATCTTTAGAACAATCCCAATTAGATGGTTATCGCTTTCTTATTTCTCATTTCTCATTTCCACCCAAATAACTTCCCTGGGTATATTCCCATGTGACATCAAAAGGATTTGCATCCAAACACATTTCCTTCAGGCATAATCATCAGTAACATGAAAACTCTTCCTAATCTCCCACATCCGACTAGAAGACCACATCAGTCTACTAAAGGCAATCTTTGCACTTTAGCAATCCATAGACCCAGAAAATGGCACAGTCTCCCTGCTCTGTAAACAATGCTCCATGCTAGTTTTATACCTATGTTCTTACATATTTAAAGTTCAATCAAGAGATATATCTCAATAGAAGCATATACAGTTTAAAAAGAACCTACTCGACATATCTTTGTAGATTTACACACAAAAAAGAGAACCAGTAAGGTTTTGTGCCCTATATCTAACGTATGAGGAATGTCTAAGGACTCTGAGTGTATACTTAATGGAGTTCAGAAGAATGAAGGGAAACTAATTGAAAGATACAGAATATTGAATAACCAGGACATGGTAGATTTTGGAAGATGTTTCCATTGGTAGAAAAGACTAGGAGTTGCGGGCATAACCTTAGAGTAAAGGGAAGACCTTTTAAAACGGAGACGAAGAGAAACTTCTTCAGCCAGGGAATGGTGAATCTGTGGAATTCATTACCACAGAAGGCTCTGGAGACCAGGTCACTGACTGTATTTAAGACTGATGTAGCTAGGTTCTTGAGAACCAATGGAATCAAGGATTATGATGAGATAGCGGGAGAATGGGGTTGAGAACCTTATCAGCCATGATTGAATGGTGGAGCAGATTAAATGAGCTAAATGGCCTACTTTTTGATCGTATGTCTTATAGCCCTATGGTCTTAAGGTTACACTTTAAAATTAGCCAAATACCTGTTCTTCTTCTGTGTTCACACACAGGTTTCTCCAAGGTCAACTACGAATTTTGTTGTTTTAATTTTCTTAGAACCAACTTCGATGTTCATAGATCATTTGAAATCACTGTAATGGAAAATTAACAAAATTAACATTTAATGTGAAATCTGAGAGAGAATACTTTGCTAAATTTAACACTTTGCCAAATCTTGCAGGTAGACAGCCTGACTTTGCTGAACTTTGCAAACAGGCAACCTGACTTTGCAAGCAGTCGAATTCAGCAGAGTCAGGCGAAACATAAAGGCAGTAAGCAATTATATCAACAGCAAAACAACTCCATATGTGGAAAGGAGCTCGAATGTTCCTAGCTCTTGCCCTTGAGTGTGTGATAAGGATAACCAAAATATAGTACAAAGAGAATATGTGAAAGTTGTTAAGGGCCCTTACATACGACGTTTGTGCCAAGTGTATTGGGCCTCCTGCAGAATGTACAATAAAGCTTTTTCTTTGCTCTTGATAGCATTTGAGTCGAGTCGATTTGATTTCCATGACAATGGCTCATCAAAAGCAACAGCTCTGCTGGGTATTGGGGCAGACAGCAGTGTGGGTTTCTTCCTATGTTTGAATCACTCCATGTGGCCACTGCCTCTATCTTTCCTCCTTTTTAAAGTGCTATTATTTTGATATTTTTCCCAAAGTATAAAACAATGCCACAGCTTGTAAATGAGAAATTACTGTTCTTATACCTCGAAAGAAAAATCTCCAACATTGAAAATAGCTCAAAATAGGAGCAGCTCTTGTAGTGACAATTGTTTCCTGTCCTCCATCTTGGATTATCCAAAGGAGAAAGAACACAGGAACAAATCATTCGGCAAACCAAGACTGCACCAATGCATGATGCCATTGTTAAAAATGTTCAAGAGATAATTCTCATATATATTGCAATTATTAGCTCTCCTAAGAATTGTACTGTATTGTACTGTATTTGTATTGTACTCACCATTTGCTGCATCAGGAAATCTGACCACGTTCTGGTGTATTGTTGGCGCTTCCTGCATTTGCAGTTCTGCAGTTTCCTCGGGTCTCTGGATTTGTATGTAATGGCCATCATCTCTGATAATCTCCAATGTTACCTAACTGAGATTTTAAAAGTTTACCTGTGATTCTATTAAAATATTCAGGAAACACAAATGAAACGTGCCAAAATATTCACAAATAAACCACACAGAGGTCTTATATACAGGATAACGTGCATACCAGCACAGTAACAAATAATTTGGAAACCAAGAATGCGCAGAAACGTGATGTCATTCTAAATTTGTTTTTCTTACCTCTATGCAACACCTCTTCCTTTTATTATAATGACATAACTTTGGTTATCAGCAAACCCTCTGGAGGCTTGCCATCCACCGTTTCATTCTGCTATGTGTGTTCTGATGTAATGCAATCATAAAGGATCTCACCTACTTCTTTTTTCTCCACGTCTAAATTCGTGTTTCGCCCTTGGGTGGACCTAACCTTTCCCAAACAATTCTCTTGCTCTTAATATATCGATAAAACTACTTGGGAATTATCATAATTCTATTTGTCAAAAACAAAGATATAATATGATATAGGAAAGAATGAAAGAATTGGGATAGCAATTGCAAGATAATGTTTCAAAATAAAGTTACCTCTCTGCCCATTAGCAGCAACTCAACTTGAGAGAGACAGAAAGCTATGGATTCTGCTTCACGTAACCTCACAAGTTGCAAACAGCAGTTCACCCACAGGTATAACTGAATTACTCAACTTATCCGAGTAATAAATGAATCGTGAAGTCATGGAAAGTTAGATCGTCTGTTGGTTCATTGAACTGTGATTAAACACAAATGTTATAACTTTGTTAATCGTCTCTAACAATGAATAAATATGGGACTCTTTAAACAAGTAATGTTCAACTGCTCTGGAATTCGTATAGTCTCAAAGACGGTACTTGGTTCAGAGAATGGGCTCTTTCTTGCCATTTGGATCCCATTCTCACTCGTACTGAGGCGCCTGGTAAGTGAAGTGTCACAGTTTAGTTGTTTCCCCTTGCCACATCTCATGACATTTTGCCGATTCTTTTTCATGATCATTTTGTTTTTTTTTCAATTGTTCAGCGTATCCTGACTATGATAAAACGAACTATGAAACGTTGCAAGACGCTATTCAAATCATTTTGTTGTGCATTTACAAATTATATAATTTATTGCATTCCTAACATATTGACCTTCATGTATGGCGTTGCACGAATATGAATTTATTCAGTATGAACATATGCAAGTGAGAGTCAGCAGTGTACCAATTCCATGCCTGCTCCACCTTTTAACACACCATACTGACATAAATGTAACCCCTAATCGACATTTACTCTAAACCAAAAGAGCATTTTGCTCTTTCACTTATAAAGCATCTATTAACATTTACTGAAATATTCAACTCCTCTGAATCCAGCACATGTTCTTGAAAGAAAAGAAGACTAGAGACTATAGTAGTGAAAAACAAACGGGTCATCTCTGTTTTATTTCAGCTCGCCAATTTCTGATCCAAACCACCAAGTCATCCTCAATCCCATGCCTCCGTATTTTGTGCATTAGCCTACCGTGGGGAAACTTATCTAACGCCTTACTGAAATCCATATACACAACTGCTTTACCCTCATCCACGTGTTTGGTCACCATCTCAAAGAACTCAATAAGGTTCATGAGACACGTCCTATTCTTCACAAAACCGTGTTGACTATCGCTAACCAACTTATTCCATTCTAGGTTATTATAAATCCTACCTCTTATAGTCTTTCCAACACTTTACCCACAACTGACGTAAGGCTTACTGGTCTATACTTATCAGAGTTTATTTTTTCTCTACTCCCCTACTTGAACAATTTGGCAACATTTGCTCTCCTCCAGCCTTCTGGTACTATTCCTATAATAATGACGACATAAAGATCAAAGTCAAAGGCTATGCAATCTCCTGTCTGGCTTCCCAGAGAATCCCAGGATAAATCCAGGAAAGGAGAGTCGCTAATTTAAATCTTTAAAACCTTACCTCGAGCGTCGGAGTCCTCCATTTCTGTTTTCAGCAGCAAGAAGAGCGGGTGCTTGGACCAGGGGCCTGCCGGGAAAGGTGAGTCACTAATTTAAATCTTTACATCTGACATCGGGGAGCAGAGGGTTCTGGGAAAAGAGGGACTTCTTCCCCTCAGCTAAATAAATGAGTGCTTTCTAAACCCGATATCCTACCCTTGTAGGCCTCCTGTCCATCCATCTCCTCTAAACTTAAACACCAGGGACACATCAGGTAAGCTTCTCTTGAGGGAACTAGAAAGGATGACAGTGCAGGGAGAGAAATGTTCCTCCTGCACGATGTTTGAGGTGTAGGACGCTATTAGTGTCCTATCCAAGTACATCTGCAGAAAGTGCATCTAGCTCTTGCTCCTCCAAGACCGCATTAGGGAACTGGAGCGAAAGCTGGATCAACTTGTTTTTTTTTTCGGTAGGCAGAGTCTGTGATAGATAAGAGTTACTGGGAGTAGTTACTCCTATGCACGAAGAAAGCTGGGTAACTGTTAGAAGGGACATAAAACAGTCAGTGCAGGGATCATTCACCTGGAAAACAAGTATACCATTTTGGATACTGTTGGCGGGATGACTTCCCAGGGGCAAGCATTGGGGTGCAGTTCTCTGGTGCAGAGTTTGTCCCTGTTCTACAGAAGGGTAGGGGGGAAAGGAGGTTAGTCATTGGGAACTCAATAATCAGAGGGTCAGACAGAAGATTTCTTGGGAACGAAAGAGACTCACCGTTGGTGTGTTGCCTCCCAGGTGCCATGGTCCATGTTGCCTTAGATCGGTTATTTGGGTTCCTGAAGGAAGTGGGTGACCAGCCACAAATCATGGTCCACACGACATATGTAGAAAGAGGGATAGGTATGTAAGCCAGGATTTCGTGAAGCTAGGGTGGAAGCTGAGAGCACGAACAAAGTTGTTAACTCTGGTTTGTTACCTGTGCCACATGATAGTAAGGCGAGAAACAGGCAGAGATATGACCTGAACACGAGGCTGCAGGGATAATGCTGGAGGGAGCATTTCAGGTATATGTATAATTTGGCCTCATTCTGGGAAAGGTGGGACTTCTACAAACAGGATGGTCTTCACTTGAACCAGAGGGGTACTAATATTCTGGGTGGGAAATTTGCTAGAGCTATTCAGGTGGGTTAACTCGCTCAGCAGGGGGATATGAACCTGTGGCGTAGTTCCAGTGCACAGGAGACTTTGAGTAGGGAGGGCATGGACAGAATTTCACAGTCAAGGAATGTGCCGGAAGACAGCAAGGTGGTTGGAAGTGTGCTTCAAAGCCAGAAGTATTTGGAATAAGATAGGTGAGCTTGCAGCATGGATAGGTGCCTGGTACATTGATGTTGTGGCCAATCCAAAGACATGGATAGAGCAGGGTCAGGAATGGATGTTGCAGATTCCAGGGTTTAGACCTTCCATTAAGATCAGGGAAGGTGGTAAAAGAAGGGGAGGCGTGGCTTTATTAGTCAAGGATAGTAAAGCAGTGGCTGAAAGAGCTTTTGACAAGGACTCGTCTACTGAGGTGTAATGGCCTGAGGTTAGAAACAGGAGAGGAGAGGTCACACTGCTGGGAGTGTTTTTATATAGGACTCCACAAATTTCCAGGAATGTGGAGGAGGGGATTGGCAAAACGATTCTGGGTAAGAGTGAAAGGAAAAGGATGGTCTTTAACTTCCCCAACATTGACTGGAAAAGCTACAAGTCTAGTATGTAGCATGGATCAATTTTTGTCCAATGTGTGCAGGAGGGTTTCTTGACGCAGTATGTCAAAGGGCCAACAAGAGGGGAAGCCACATTGGATCTGGTGGTTGGTAATGAACCAGGCCAGGTGTTTGCTTTAGTGGGAGGTGAGCAATTTGGAGAGAGTGACCGTAATTTGGTTATGTTTGGTTTAGCGATTGAAAGAGGTAGGTGCATGCCACAGGGCAAGACTTATAGTTGAGGGAAGAGCAATTATAATATTACGCAAGACGGAAGAGGTATAGAATGGGGTAGCAAAATGCAGGGGAGGGGAACTATCGAAATGTGGAGCTGGTTGAAGGAACAGATATTGCATGTCCTTGATAGGTATGTCCCTGTCAGGCAGGGAGGAAGTGATAAGTTAAGGGAACGGTGGTTACTAAAGAAATTGTATCTCCTGTTAAGCGGAAGAGGGAAGCTTATGTGACATTGAGATGAGATGGTTCAGATGAGGCGATGGAGAGTTACAGATTAGCTAGCGAGGATTTAAAGGGAGAGTTAAGATGAGCAACGAGGGGACATGAGCAGTCATTAGCAGGAAGAATAAATGAGAACCTTAAAGTTTTCGATGGGTATGTGAGGAATAAAACGATGACTAGGGTAGGAATAAGGCCAGTCAAAGACAGAAGTAGGAAGTTGTGTATAGACCCTGTGGCAATCGCAGAGTTGCTAAACGAATATTTCTCATCTGCTTTCACTCAGGAAAAGGAGAATATTGTAGAGGAGAAGACGGAGATGCGACTATTGGACTAGAAAGGTGGAGGTTAGTAAGGAAGAGGTGTTATCAACTCGAAAAGATGTGAAAGTAGATAAGTCCCCTGGAGAGTGGTGGGATTTATCCAAAGATTCTCTGAAATGCTAGGGAGGAGATGGCGGAGGCTTTGGCCTTGATCTTTGAGTCGTCTTTGTCTCCAGGTCGAGTACCAGAGGACTGGAGGATTGCAAATGTTGTGCTCTTGTTCAAGAAGGACAATAGAGATGACCCAGGTAATTATATATATCTGTGAGCTTTCCGTCTGTTGTAGGAAAAGTTTTGGAAAAGAGTATATGAGATAGGATTTAAAATCATGTAGCAAGCAATAATTTGATTGGAGATAGTCAACATGGTTTTTTTAAGGGAAGTCGTGTCTCACAATCCTCACTGAGTTTTTTTTTGAGAAGATGACCAAGCATGTGAATGAAGGTATGGCAGTTGACATGGTGTACATGGACTTCAAACAAGCCTTTGATTAGATTCCACATTGATAGGCTTTTGGAGATAATGTGGAGGAATGGGATTGATGGTCATTTAGCAGTTTAGATTAGAAACTGGCTTTCTAAGAAGGCAGCGAGTGGTGGTTGATGAAAAATATTCAGCCTGGAGTCCGGTTACTAGTGGTGTGCCACAAGGATCTGTTTTGGACCATTGCTGTTTGTGGTTTTTATAAATGACTTAGACGCAGGCATAGGTGGATGGGTTAGTAAGTTTGCAGATTACACTAAAGTCGGTGAGTGATGGACAGTGTGGAAGAATGTTGCAGTTTGCAGGGGGACTTGGACAAACTGCAGAATTGTTCTGAGAGGTGGCAAATGGAATTCAATGCAGATAAATGTGAAGTGATTCACTTTGGGATGAATAACAGGAAGGCAGAATACTGGGTTAGTCGAAATATTCTTGGTAGTGTGATGTGCAGAAGGATCTTGGTGTCCATGTACATAGATCCCTGAAAGTTGCACCAGGTTAATACTGCTGTTAAGAAGGCATACGGTATGCTAGGTTTTATTCGTAGAGGGATTGAGTTCCAGAGTCGTGATGTCACACTGCAGCTGCACAAAACGCTGCTGTGGCTTCATTTGGAATATTCATTACAGTTTTGGTCGTCCATGACAGGAAGGATGTGGAAGCATTGGAAAAGGTGCAGAGGAGATCTACCAGGATGTTGCCTGGTCTGGAGGGAAGGTCGTATGAGGAAAGACTGACAGACTTGGGTCTGTTCTCATTGGAGAATATGGAGCTAAACGGGGATTTAAGAGAGACATCCAAGATGATCAGAGGATTAGATATGGTGGACAGTGAGAGTCTGTTTCATAGGATGATGATGTTGGCTTGTACGAGGGGACATATCTGAAAATTGAGTGGTGATAGATTTAAGACAGGCAGGCTCAGAGGCAGGCTCTTTACTCAGCGTGGTAACTGCATAGAATTCCCTGTCTGCCTAATTCCCTAGATTACTTATGATTAGATTAGATAACTCACAGTGTGGAAACAGGCCCTTCGGCCCAACAAGTCCACACCGACCCGCCGAAGTGCAACCCACCCATACCCCTACAGTTACCCCTTTTACCTAACACTACGGGCAATTTAGCCTGGACAATTCACCTGACCTGCACATCTTTGGACTGTGGGAGGAAACCGGAGCACCCGGAGGAAACCCACGTAGACACGGGGAGAACGTACAAACTCCACACAGTCAGTCGCCTGAGTCGGGAATTGAACCCGGGTCTCTGGCGCTGTGAGGCAGCAGTGCTAACCACTGTGCCACCGTGCCGCCCACTCAGCCATATTAGGGGCATTTAAACAGTCCTTGGATAAGCTAACAGATGGTGATGGGATAGTGTTGGGGGATGGGCTTAGATTAGTTCACAGGTTGGCGCAACATCGAGGGCCAAAGGGCCCATTCTGTGTTGTGATGTTCTATGAATCTTGCCTGTATTTGAGATAGAGATTGATTAATGGGATTGTCGTGGTTCAATAAGAGCTATTTTGTAAACAACATCCTGCAGCCCCAATAAGCTTCCGAGCAGCAATTCGAGAGTGTGGTGCTGGAAAAGCACAGCAGGTCAGGCAGCATCTGGGGAGTAGGTGAATCGATTTTTCAGGCATAAGCCCTGTATCAAGAATGATGTTTTTCCAGCACCCCGCTCTCGACTCTGATCTCCAGCATCTGCAGTTTTCACTTTCTCCGAGCTTCAAATGCATGTCAACAATCTTATCACCAAATTCACCTCACAGTCCCACCCTGTACTGACCTATGTGATACTACATTCAGAAATTTCCTCCATTTAGTTACTGGATGTTGAGATACCTGAATTTAGTGCCTTTAGTCCAGCTACAAACTCCACTCTGAAACCATTGATTTCGTCTCCCTACCTGGTCATCATCTGAGGTTGAATACTCAGTGCAAAATCATACAAAATGTGAGAGTTGTGCATGTTTCTGATAGTTTTAGGTAAGGCAGATAAGGAACATTTTTCTCATTAGCTGATTGGAAAACGACTACAAGACACCGTTTACAATTATGGGCAAGCTCTCCGGGGTAATCATTGTTGTTAATGAAGGGTTCACAACACCCTCACCTCCTGTGTCCTGGTTCACGATGGTCACAACAATCAGTCTGTTGAACATTAACCGTCTTTGTCATTGTCTGACCCTTTATCTGAAGATTGTGTTTGCTCAAGGTCCTGAGTTTCTGCTGAGAGTCTTCATGTAACAGAACAGAGGTACAGGTCTTTGGACACATGGGACTGAACAGTAGAGGGAATTTGAGTACATAATTTGTCGTGTCACCAGACTCGAAATGTTAGCTGTTTTCTCCACACCTGCAGAACTCCCCCAGCATTCTGTTTTTGTTGCAGGATGTGTTGCCTCTTCCTTCCTTCTTTGCCACAATGTTGCCTCATCAGGTGGATTGGCAAGTTTTGAAGCTCTGCCTACAAAGATGGTGGCCGTGCACGTGCCCTGCTGCTCATTGTCCCAATAAAGATTGGTGTTTATTACCCTGGGCCCAATGCTGGGAGCCGAGGCCCCATTGTGTAAAAAGGTAAATGGAAAGATAAATTCATTACTGAGTGTTGAAAGACAGTTGCATAACGTTTCCTAAGACTGCTTATGCATTCACTGATTTGTCACTAATGCAGCACCATACTCTTACTGTTTATAGATCCAGGAAACGATGAGCTTTTCTCTCACCAAGCATGTTCCTTCCCCTCTTTGACACAATGCCTGTGTATTTCTTTTTTGTTTGGTATAGAGAAGAGATTCACGACCATGGTGACAAATGAATAAGTTCATCGCCATTGAAGGCTCGAATTGGCTTGTACTAATTTCCTTTTACATAACTGTAGCCTGACAGTGATAATATCAAACTGGAAAGCACACATCTTACCAACGTTAACTACTGCCTCTGTTCCCTTGTTCCCAATGAATGTGAAATGGCAGATCATCTGTGTCAGCTTCAACTATGTATTAGCAAATTGTTACACGTATAACACAAAGGAGATCTTTTCATGTATTTCAGTTTTTACAACACATATCTATTTATCAAATATCTTAAACAATTTTAATAAATTATTGTTCCTTGTTTTCCTGTTTTCTGTCTCTTGCTCCTATTTCTATTGTTACTTCTGGTTTTTACTTTAGCTCATTATGTTATTTAATACCCTCTATGGAGTTCCTTTTCTTGTCTGTGTCCACCTAAAAATTCAGATGTCCTTACCAAATTTGATAACAATGTACAGTATGTCATGCAGAATGGCATGAAATATGACTTCTGTTGGTGGCTTTCAGTTATTCAGTACATTACATTCAGAGGTTATTCTTTCTTTAGGATTCCCATCTGAAACATTAAATATTGTTACAATTTTGGACAAGGAAATTGATTTTCTTTCTGAGACAAGACGAACCTCTGAAATGTTGTGACTGCCCCACGGACATGTGCGTGTATTCCACTGCCATGGAGCGCCATTTCAAGCTGTTCCTTGCCCACACACCCACCCACCCCCAACTCCCACCCCACCCCCAGATGAGCTCCTGACCTCTTCCTGTCCTTTCGTACTCCTCTATGTGTTATCACTGTATCCTTCAGGCTGTATCAAGTCTTCTGGTCTAATTAATTGATACACCTCCTACCTATGTACAGGAATTCCTCCCAAGACTATGCCGTAACTCGGTAACAAAATACATCAACGACAATAAGTAACATCTGAGTTTCATATCAAGCCACAACCACAAGCATTCCAAGTGAATTTCAACACAATATACCTAATGATTCCTCTCAGATGACTGGTTTGAAGACGTTTCAGAGATGTTTTCTAATTTTCCTCCCCTCAAGTTTGAATCAGAACCTTCTTGTTTGATAATTCTTTGATATGGATGGCTTGCTTTTGATTCTCCTATCATTTAGCCACTTCTGTGATTGAACCACTTATTGGTTTCAGGGTATGAGTAGAACCTGTCAATATTAAAGTGCCACGGTTCAGTGAACCTTAAGCCACACCAACAAACATGTCTCCCATCGACTCCCAGTTTTCACTCATAAACCAGCAACTCACATATTGATAAACTGAAAAGGAGAAAAACTCATTTCAAATGTCATGACACTGCCAGTGGAATGAAGAGCCACTGTAAAAGTAAAGGTTTCAAATGAACTTTGTCCAGTCTAGGTATCAAAGTCACGACCTGACATTAAAAATATTTTATTTTATTAACTGGGGAGCTGGACATATAGTCAGGCTATAACCACTTCTCTTGTCTTAGCGAAGTAGCTGCTTAAAAGCCATGTAATGAATTAAGATGACCACTGGAAACTCAAGGCACCAATGCTTTCTACTCAATAATCAGTGAAATCATTGAGCTTTTGCTTCTTTCTCAACATTGGCATCGTTTTTCATCAGCATCTCTTCCTGGATTTAATATTGTTTGTCTGTTTTATGTCTTTATTTCGAGAGCAGATTCAGTTCAATATCAACAAAACTGAATGACAAAACCTGACTGAGAAACAACAGAAAATGGGTCACTCGCTAATACATATTCCCAGTGCTCACGTTCAGATTCACAAAGGCCAATCGTTAAAAAAAAGCAGTAGATGATGTTTAGAAAGTTAGTGAGTGATTTTTTGTTTATGGGAACTCAGTCGTGTCTTTGGAAATTACGTTCAGAATGTTTGTAATCAGGGCATAATCTCGCTCAGTTTTCCTGTATCGATGTATTGCGAGGTTTGACCCGGGTTGCAGAATCTCGTTTCCAAACGATGTGCAGTAGACCCCGACTGAAGTAGCAGTTGTTGATTTTCACTGATAGCAGAGGGTTAGAGAGTGTGGGACTGGAATCTTGCTGCTTTCCTGTCTTTCCCTATATTATTCTGTATGGAACTAACGAAAATGAATCATTATCGGAGTTTGTTTGAAACCAAAATCATTTCAGGTTTCTTAAGATTCAAGGGCAAGAATATGGTCAGTTCGTTGTTTTGTTTTCTGATTGTGTTTGTAAGATTATTGGTACAACGTGCCTGAGGATATCTGTACTAGTTATTCCCAGAACAATCAACAATATTTTCTTGCAGGCAATCTCCCCATTGACAGGCCGGAATTGTGTGACAAGAAAACAGTAAGACATATGCGAGCTTTGGAACTAGTGTAGGCCATTCAACACCTTGAGCCTGTACCACCATTCAAATAACTCATGGCTGATTTGACACCTAACTCAATTTACCTGCCTTTGATCCATATCCCTTAATACCTTTTCCTGAACAAAATAACTATCTCAGATTTAAAGTTAGCGAATGATCCTGTATCCACTGCCATTTGCACAATAATGTTCAAAACATCTGACAAACTGTATGTAGAAGTGCTTCTGAACATGCCGCTGAATACTCTGGCTTTAATTTTCAGACGGTGGCCCATTTCAACTTGCAGATATTTTGGTGAACAGCCAAACGTGCCGGCTAAATGTACCACAGGTGTAAAACTCCTGGAAGATTCCGAAACCCGCATTTCAGCCAATTCAAATTGCAGTTATTGAAATGGTAATTGCCGCAATGAATTTTCCTCTTTATAAATAAAGGTTAGTACTTCCATTGTGATCCCAGCCACCGCAAACACATCCATGTCATCAGAATCAGCCTGTGTGTGGATACACACAAAGTGATTCTGTAGCCCTTCAGCCATTTCTTCAGTTTCAACTGCTGTTTCTCTTTCGAAGCACAAACAGGCAGAGTCAAACTAAGTCCTTCTCTGATGTAAACAGAGTTTTTTGGCACCATGATTGTTTTAAATATTGGTCTAGGTATTAGGTTTACAAGCTAATGGGTTCAAAACTTGCGACATTGTGTCTCACCATATTCAAACATTAAACAGGTGTCTAAAGAAATAATTTGCCAACATCGGGAAGAAATGCTTGTATACACAACTAAGGAATTTTGGTTTGCTAGGTTTTGATATTTAAGTAGAAGGAAGGGATTTTTGCCTCGAGGCCGTTTAATTTGAAGATCTGTCAACATGTAAAAAGCCATCCCAATGCTTCCCAATGCAGGACTGCCTGATCTTTAGGGAGGTTTCTTTCATAAACTGTTCCCAGGGGTTTCCAGCTACACAGTGATGTCATATGACTGTGACGCAACAATAATGCTGGTCGCACAGTATGAATATGAATTAGTCATGAGTTACGTGATACTGAATCATACAATGAAATGTTATCACATCTCCAGGGATTGAAATTTGCACATTACATTCACAAGCACTTCCGTGTCTGGCATCAATTTAAGCAACTGTTCTGGTCCTGTATTATTATTTCTGATGTTCATGATGTATTTTCTTGATGAGGTTCGAAATATATTGTATCTTGATGGCTGATTTTATTGGATAATAAATGGAAAATGGCAATGGAACCAGTCCGTACGTTTTTGTTCCCCTTTGCAGATCTTTTGTCTTTCGATGTGTTTGTCCCCAATCCGCTCTGTGACATAAAGACTGGAATCAGTCTCCACAGAGACAAGGTAAGAGCCGAAAGTATGGAGAAGAAAGAGGAAGACCGATGAGAGAGAAGGTGACACAATGAAAGGGAGAAAGGCAGAATGAGGGCGTCAGAGGAACAGGCACAGACAGAGGGAGGAGGGGTAAGTTGTTTGCAGAGACAAAGGGAGAGAGACAGAACAGGCATTAACTTTTGATCTCCGTTGTCAGTTGTAGTATTAAATTATTGCAGTACAATCACTTCCCTTCATCCTGCACACCAGAAGCTTGTGGTGCAACAGTAGCGAGTCTAACTCCAAATTGGGAAATTGCGTGTTCAAATCATGTCAAACACGGAGATGCTCAATAGACGCCTAACTGCCTGGGCTTTACATTATGGCAGAGTTTGTTCTCTGCATTTATTTATTGATCACAATTTTCTTTGTCGACTTTCGATCACGCATAAAGTTTTGCTGTCAGTTTTATTTGGAAACAATGTTTCATGGATGTGGTGTGCCACATTGGGTAAAAGTTCAGTTCCCCCAGTGTGAGAAGTAAAACGCAAAAGGATCATCACGGTGTTTAAATATACATCTGCCTTCCTCTCGGCAGCCGTTTTGTTCAGTTGTGACAGCGTGGAGTTAGTATCATTTTACTGTTATTCTATTACTAAATCTATAAGCACCAAACTTTATTGGTTCAACTTATCAGGAGATTCTAGCTCCTCCTGTTATGGTAGAGTGAATGTGAGTTCAGAAACAAATGTTTTCAACCAACAATTCCTTTTCTTTCAATCGACACAGTTCATCAACAGCAGGAGCGGTAACGGCAGTCTGACGGCCCATCCTCACATGAAGGGTGACCCTAAACTTTATAGATTGTGTCAGTAAAATCCAATGGCGGACATTTATTTGGTTCAATCGCTGTCTGCCAAACTTAATTGACGGGGAGGACGCTGATGTGTGAAACAGAGTGGGGAATTATTGGAGAGTATAGTGCGCATGGAACACGCCACAAATAATGTGTTACAACGTGACCAGTTTATCCCATCTGTTATGAGGTTGAAGGCGTGTACTATACCTTTGACAGAAAGTGAATGTTGTTTCTTCACTGACAGCTTACAAGCACCTGTCATATGACATAATAGCAGTCTCAGAGCGCACTGAAGAATTGAAAATATGCAACACTTATTGGGGAAAACGACATCTGAGCTTTGGTTGCTATATTTCCCTCCTCACCCCTTTCTGCCTTCCGCAAAGACCGTTCCCTCGTTGACTACCTGGTCAGGTCCACGCCCCCCTACAACCCACCCTCCCATCCTGGCACTTTCCCCTGCCACCGCAGGAACTGTAAAACCTGCGCCCACACCTCCTCCCTCACCTCTATCCAAGGCCATAAAGGAGATTTCCACATCCATCAAAGTTTTACTTGCACATCCACTAATATCATTTATTGTATCCGTTGCTCCCGATGCGGTCTCCGCTACATTGGGGAGACTGGGCGCCTCCTAGCAGAGCACTTTAGGGAACATCTCCGAGACACCCACACCAATCAACCACACCGCCCCGTGGCCCAATATTTCAACTCCCCCTCCCACTCTGCCGAGGACATGGAGGTCCTGGGCCTCCTTCACCGCCGCTCCATCACCACCAGACGCCTGGAGGAAGAATCTTCTGCCTCGGAACACTTCAACCCCAGGGCATCAATGTGGACTTCAACAGTTTCCTCATTTCCCCTTCCCCCATCTCACACTAGTTCTAAACTTGCAGCTCAGCACTGTCCCCTTGACTTGTCCGGACTTGTCCTACCTGCCTATCTCCTTTTCCACCTATACACTCCACCCTCTCCTCCCGACGTATCACCTTCAACCCCTCCCCCACTCACCCATTGTACTCTATGCTACTTTCTCCCCACCCTCACCCTCCTATAGGTTATCTCTCCACGCTCCAGGCTCACTGCCTTTATTCCTGATGAAGGGCTTTTGCCCGAAACGTCGATTTCGAAGCTCCTTGGATGCTGCCTGAACTGCTGTGTTCTTCCAGCACCACTAATCCAGAACAATTCGAATTTAGCCAATCAGTTTAAATTGTGCCCAGGATGCTAAAACCCAATTGCATTTGAAGTTATTGTTTTGCCAACATTGAACCAATGTGACGATCTAATGTTGGTGTTCATAGGATTGGCAGGCAGGTTGAAATTTAGACAGACTAACTACCATCTAGAGATACACCGCCATTCAAATCACTCTCTATCAAATGTTCCTTTATTCATATGAAACATCTTTGCAGTAGAAGACAGAAGATGCCCCAGGGAAGTCTTCAGCCAGAGGGAGATAAGACACCGACTATGACTGCAGGTGAGTGCTTTTGAAATTAAGTTGATGTAATTTTAATGTGTTTATTGGAACAGTATATTGTTACAGAGTAGAAGGTGGATAATAAGTAGTTAAGAGAAAAGGGGTTTAGAGTTGTAAATAGTTGTTGTGTAATATTCACTTTTAGAGCTAAAGAATAAATAGTGGATTCTTTCATGATTATATGTTTTTGGAGATAAGACTCTTGATTGAACTTAAAATATAAGCCATAGCTATTAATTTAAAGTGGGGCAGTGTTTGTAGAGGAATAAGACGGTGTTATTTTCTGGGTCTGTAGATTGTGAAGGAGCAAAAATTGCCTTTGCAGTGATATGTACTTCTTGTCAGGTGTGGGAGTTTAAAGAGAGTTTAAGGGTTACTGTGGATTATATCTGCCATAAATGCTGTTGGATGCGAAGCTTATCAGATCGACTGGATCAGTTGGAGAGACAGAAAGAAGCGATGAGGATTTTGCAACAGCAACAGTATGTGATGGATGGCAGATATAGGACGGGGGGCAAGTCTCAGACACAGTCACATAGATGGGTTAACTCCAGGAAGGGGAAGAGAGGTAGGCAGCTAGTGCAGGAGTCTTTTGTGGATATACCCATTTCAAACAGGTATGCTGTTTTGGAAAATGTAGGGGGTGATGGATTCTCAGGTAACGTAGCATGAACAGCCAAGTTTCTCGTGTTGAGACTGGCTCTAGTGCAACGAGGGGTACATCGGCTTCCAAGAGATCAATTGTGTTCGGGGATCCTGTAGTCAGAGGTACAGACAGACGTTTCTGTGGCCAGCAGAGAAAAAGCAGAATGGTGTGTTGTTTCCCTGGTGCCAGGATCAAGGATGTCTCAGAGAGGGTGCAGAATGTTCTCATGGGGTAGAGGGGCCAGCAAGAGATCATTGTCCACACTGGAAGGGAAAAGGTTGAGACTCTGAAGGGAGATTACAGAGAGTTAGGCAGAAATTTAAAAAGGAGGTCCTCGAGGGTAGTAATATCTGGATTACTCCCAGTGCTACGAGCTCATGAGGGCAGGAATAGGAGGATAGAGCAGATGAATGCATGGCTGAGGAGTTGGTGTATGGGAGAAGGATTCACGTTATTGGATCACTGGAATCTCTTTTGGGGTAGAAGTGACATGTACGAGAACGACTGATTGCACCTAAATTGGAATGGGACAAATATACTGGCAGGGAAATTTGTTAGAACTGCTTGGGAGGATTAAACTAGTAAGGTAGGGAGATAATGAGGAAAGAGATCGATCTGAGACTGGTACAGCTGAGAACAGAAGTGAGTCAAACAGTCAGGGCAGGCAGGGACAAGGTAGGACTAATAAATTGAACTGCATTTATTTCAATGCAAGGGGCCTAACAGGGAAGGCAGATGAACTCAGGGCATGGTTATGAACATGGCACTGGATTATCATGGCAATTACAGAAACATGGCTCAGGGATGGGCAGGACTGGCAGCTTAATGTTCCAGGATACAAATGCTACAGGAAGGATAGAAAGGGAGGCAATAGAGGAAGGGGAGTGGCACTTTTGATAAGGGTTAGCATTACAGCTGTGCTGAGGGAGGATATTCCTGGAAATACATCCAGGGAAGTTATTTGGGTGGAACTGAGAAATAAGAAAGGGATGATCACCTTATTGGGATTGTCTTATTGACCCCCCAATAGTAAGAGGGAAATTGAAAAACAAACTTATAAGGAAATCTCAGCTTTCTGTAAGAATAATAGGGTAGTTATGGTAGGGGATTTTAACTTTCTTAACATCGACTGGGACTGCCATAATGATACAGGTTTAGATGGAGAGAATTTTCTTAAGTGTGTACAAGACAATTTTCTGATTCAGTATGTGGATGTACCGACGAGAGAATGTGCAAATCTTGACCTACTCTTGGGAAATAAGGCAGGGCAGGTGACTGAGTTGTCAGTGGGGGAGCACTTTGGGGCCAGCGACCATAATTCTATTCGTTTTAAAATAGTGATGGAAAAGGATAGACCAGATCTAAAAGTTGAAGTTCTAAATTGGAGAAAGGCCAATTTTGACCGTATTAGGCAAGAACTTTCAAAAGCTCTTTGGAGGCAGATGTTCGCAGGTAAAGGGACAGCTGGAAAATGGGAAGCCTTCAGAAATGAGATAACAAGAATCTAGAGAAAGTATGTTCCTGTCAGGGTGAAAGGGAAGGCTGGCAGGTATAGGGAATTCTGGATGACTAAAGAAATTGAGGGTTTGGTTAAGAAAAAGAAGGAAGCATATGTCAGGTATGGACAGGATTGATCGAGTGAATCCTTACAGTATAAAGAAAGTAGGAGTATACTTAAGAGGGAAATCAGGAGGGCAAAACGGAGACATGAGATTTCGTTGGCAAATAGAATTAAGGAGAATCCAAAGGTTTTTACAAATATATTAAGAACAAAAGGGTAACTAGGGAGAGAATAAGGCCCCTCAAAGGTCAGCAAGGCGGCCTTTGTGTGGAACCACAGAAAATGTGGGAGATACTAAATGAATATTTTGCATCAGTATTTACTGTGGAAAAGGATATGGAAAATATAGACTGTAGGGAAATAGATGGTGACATCTTGCAAAATGTCCAGATTACAAAGGAGGAAGTGCTGGATGCCTTGAAATGGTTAAAGGTGGATAAATCCTCTGGACCTGATCAGGTGTACCCGAGAACTCTGTGGGAAGCTAGAGAAGTGATTCTGGGCCTCTTGCTGAGATATTTGTGTCATCAATAGTCACAGGTGAGGTGCCGGAAGACTGGAGGTTGGCAAACGTGGTGGTGCCACTGTTTAAGAAGGGTGGTAAAGACAAGCCAGGGAACTATAGACCGGTGAGCCTGACCTCAGTGGTGGGCAAGTTGTTGGAGGTAATCCTGAGGGGCAGCATGTACATGTATTTGGAAAGGCAAGGACTGATTCGGGATAGTCAACATGGCTTTGTGCGTGGGAATTCATGTCTCACAAACCTGATTGAGTTTTTTGAAGAAGTAATAAAGACGATTGATGAGGGAAGAGCAGCAGATGTGATCTATATGGACTTCAGTAAGGCGTTCGACAAGGTTCCCCATGGGAGACTGATTCGCAAGGTTGGATCTCATGGAATACAGGGAGAACTAGCCATTTGGATACAGAGCTGGCTCAAAGGTAGCAGACAGAGGGTGGTGGTGGAGGGTTGTTTTTCAGACTGTAGGCATGTGACCAGTGGAGTGCCACAAGGATCGATGCTGGGTCCTCTACTTTTTGTCATGTACATAAATGATTTGGATGCGAGCATAAGACGTACAGTTAGTAAGTTTGCAGAAGATACCAAACTTGAAGGTGTAGTGGACAGCGAAGAGGTTTACCTCAGATTACAACAGGATCTGGACCAGATGGGCCAATGGGCTGACAAGTAGCAGATGGAGTTTAATTCAGATAAATGTGAAGTGCTGCATTTTGGGAAAGCAGATCTTAGCAGGACTTCTACACTTAATTGTAAGGTCCTAGGGAGTGTTGCTTATCAAAGAGACTTTGGAGTGCAGTTTCATAGCTCCTTGAAAGTGGAGTCACAGGTAGATAGGATAGTGAAGAAGGCGTTTGGTATGCTTTCCTTTATTGGTCAGAGTATTGAGTACAGGAGTTGGGAGGTCATGTTGTGGTTGTACAAGACATTGGTTAGGCCACTGTTGGAATATTGCGTGCAATTCTGGTCTCCTTCCTATCGGAAAGATGTTGTGAAACTTGAAAGGGTTCAGAAAAGATTTACAAGAATGTTGCCAGGATTGGAGGATCTGAGCTACAGGGAGAGGCTGAACAGGCTGGGGCTGTTTTCTCTGGAGCGTCGGAGACTGAGGGGTGACCTTATAGAGGTTTACAAAGTTATGAGGGGCATGGGTAGGATAAATAGACAAAGTCTTTTCCCTGGGGTGAGGGAGTCCAGAACTAGAGGGCATATGTTTAGGGTGAGAGGGAAAGATATAAAAGAGACCTAAGGGTTAACGTTTTCACGCAGAGGATGGTACGCGTACGGAATGAGCTGCCAGAGGATGTGGTGGAGGCTGGTACAATTGCAACGTTTAAGAGGCACTTGGATGGGTATATGAATAGGAAGGGTTTGGAGGGATATGTGCCGAGTGCTGGCAGGTGGGACTAGATTGGGTTAGGTTATCTGGTCGGCATGGACGGGTTGGACTGAAGGGTCTGTTTCCATGCTGTACATCTCTATGTCTCTATGACTATGACTCTATTTGGGAGTTCTCTGTTACTCATATTTTAACAGATTATGAGGTACAGTGAGCTTTTCCGGGTGTTTGGTTTAATTGACAGAGAGGTTCACCATCGTGTTGTAACTCACTTCAGAGTAGAGCTTTTATGATTTAGATCATGACAGACCGGACAGCAAACAGGAGAGGAGCATTCAGACTTTCACAATAGAGTCACCTCAGCTGTGTAAACTTGGTCCATGTATCAAGATGAGATCTCCATTTGCATCTACTTAGTGGAAGCACAACAAATTGGAGTGCTCCTGGAACTGTCACACAGGAGAGGATTGCTTTGATTCATTGATCGCAGGGTTACACATCCAATATGCTCCCACTGCGCCACTCCACTCACCTGAGCTACACAGCTGTAAAAAAATTGCTTAGTAATTCAAAAGGAAGTTTTCCATCCGGCATATGGTATGTACCTATCAGCATGATATCAAAAGACATTCATTGTTGTGTAATATTCTGTTCCGTAGAATAAACATTTTGCTTAACTTTCCACATTTTGTTGGTCCAACTTTGACTTCATATTGAATCAGAAAACTTTCACAGCACAGACGAAGGCCATGCAGCCCACTTTATCTGGGAGGTTCTCCAAAATTTTGACTTCTCTGCACATTGTTACGTTTAACACAACCATAAACTTTTCTTTTAGGCTCATTGAATCTTACTCTTTATCACTGTGATTTACAGACCCTAATCACTCCCTGTGTGAAAACATTCTTCATCATTTCATTTATTTTTCTAAAGACTTTAAATTTCTGCCTCAACGTTTTCAATCGTTTCAGATCTGGGAGAATTTTCACTCTCTTATTTCCTCTGTTCAGACCCCTCATGACTCGGAAAGCTTCAATCAGATCAGCTTTCATCTTTCTGTTCTCCAAAGAGATCTGTCCCAACTTTCCAATCTATCTTCATCACTGACATTCGTTATAAATGGCACCATTCATCTGAACCTGTTCAGCTCCAAACACTCCACTACCCCACTTCCTCAAGTTTCACATTCAGAACTGAGCACTAATGCAGTTGGAGGATTTATTCAGAGTCGGATTATGTGGGCAAGCAACCTGAAACACTTGTTTTCACTTTGAACAAGTGTTTTCCTTTGCTGTGTTCGTGCAATAATAGCTTTGTCTCATCCCTACTTCAGGCAGTCTGATCTCATTTCATGAAGCTGCTTCTTCAGGCAGCTTCATTAGACATTACTGCAAAAATGGGGACAAGAAATGAGCGCTTGAGCCAACTTTGATTCCAGGACCTCTCACACAGCAACACTACGCAATGCCCACAGCAAAGCTCATACCCCTGGCCTAAAGAGCCACAACCAGCCCATGCTGTCCAATGGTGAACCAGCTGAGACTCTCCACTTTATTAAAAAGAAATCTGTGAAATATTACTTGTTATTTCTTGCCAGCATTATTTCACACACACTGCTTGCTTTCTAATTTCCTGTTGGGATTGTGCCCCTCCACATTCCACACTCCTCTGTAGTACTGAGATCCCAATGTCTGACATTAGCATATCTTTTGTATCTGCATCCTTGAGACTTCCATGGAGTTCTGGATTTAGCAGCCTGACCCGTTTTACTGTTGGGAACTCACTTTCTCAGAGCCACTTTAGTCCCCTCTCAGAATACCTGCCACTGCTCTGATTCTGATTTAGCTTCTCGTTATTGTTTCCTGTTCATTTGAATGGCATCTCTTTTCAGCTTATTAAAGTCAGACTGAGTCATACTAAAACTCCAACTCTTAGTCTATCTTTGCCCTTTACAATACCTACGTTCGAATCAAATGAATTATGACCGTTGTTCCCTAAATGCTACTCTTTCCCTTCCAGATGGCAGTGGTAATGAGTGTGCAAGGTGCTGGCTCAGGTACTCACACCTGCTGCTGAGTGTCAGTGGGGGAGGGAGGGTGTGATTGTGGATGGGGTCCAATCAAGCTGTTTGAATATTGTTGGAGCTGCACTCATTCAGAGAAATGGAGATTATTCCATCATAATCCTGACTTGAGACTGCGAAATAGTGGACAGGATTTGGGAAGACAGGAGAAAATGTATTAGCCGCAGGATGCCGAGTTTCTGAAGTAATGATCAAATCATAGCAGCATTATGATCTTGGATAAACCTGAGAATGTTAATGCCAATGGATTCAGCAAAGTGAATGTCATTGTATGTCAAATGGTGATAGTGACATGAAATATGATGGTCATTGTCTCGCATTTGTGTGGCACAATGTTTGTTAGCCCAAGCCAGGCTGTTCGCCAAATCTTGCTTGCAGTTGGACCTGGACTGATTTTGTGATCTGAGGAGTTGGGATTTGTAAAATCATCAGCGAACTTCATCACATCTGACCGTATGAAAGAGCGACCTTGCAGATGGTAGATTTTCCCACGTACCTGCTGCCTTTGACCTTGTAGATAGCTGTGGGTGTGGAAGCTGCTGTCTAATAAGACTTGGTACAGTTCACTCTGCAGATGGTATGTACTGCTGTTATTGAACTTGGTGGACGGGATGAATGTTTGCGAAAGTGATAGCAATCAAATTGGCTGTTTTTTAATCCCGTGTTATTCATGGGATGTGATCCATAATCGGCTTTGGGGGCAGGGTTTCGGGTACCAGCAGGTGAATCATTCACTGCAAAATTACGAAACTCTGACCTGCTGTTGAAAACAGTGCTATCTATATGGCTAGTCCAGGGCAATTTCAGATCAATGATAACACCCAGGATGCTGATGAACATCGTGTTGGGGACTCAGTAATGGGAATGCTATTGAAAATCAAAGAATGATGGTTTGATTCTTTATTGTTGTATTTGTCTAGCATTTAGGAGAAAGTGAGGACTGCAGATGCTGGAGATCAGAGCTGAAAAATGTTTGGTGGAGAAGTGCAGTACGTCAGGCAGCATTAAAGGAACAGGAGGATCGACATTTCGGGCATAAGCCCTTCTTCAGGAATCATTTGTTTGGCGTGAATATTATTTGCTACTGATGAGACTAACCCTGGGTGTTTTCCAGGTCTTGTTGAAAATGGACTGCTTTAGTTTCTGGGGTATTGTATAATCAGTGACCATTCCCCCGTCTGACCTTATGATGGAGAGAGGGTCATTGCAGCAGCTGGAAATGGTTGAGCCTCGGACACTCTCTTTCCTGAGGAATGGCTGCAGTGCTCTCCTGGAGTTCCAGGTACTCACAATGACAACAAGCATTATTGTTGCTGGGGATACTTACTCACACTGACAACAGACATTATTGTTGCTGGCGGTAATTCCAACCAGGAGAGTACTTCCCCAGTATTCCGAGTAGCTATAATTTTACTTGGGGTCCGATTGTCACACCCTGTTACATGGTGCCTTGATGTGAAAAGTAATTAATCTCACTGACCCGTTGGAATCCCACTCTTCTTGAACTGAGCTTGCAATGGTCTCAGAAGCTGAGTGAGCCTGATGGGACACTAACTGAATGATACTGAGCAGGTTATTGCTGATTGATCCCATTATTGCTGACACCTTCCTTCACATTTCCATGGTAGACCCTACACCGATGGGTCAGTGACTGGCTGTAATACAAGGGCCCTGCTTTTTGTTTACAGGGCATACTGGGGCCTTTTATCACATTGTTGGTAAGTGTCAGTGTTCTTGCTGGAATGGAACAGCTTGGCTAGAGACGTGGCAATCTCTGGAGTTAAATCACAGCTTCCAGTATCTCCAGCCATTTCTTGACATTGTGTGGAGTGAATCGAATTGTCTGAAGATTGGGGTCTGTGATGCTGGGGCCTACTGAAGGAGGCTGAAATGGATCATCAGCTCAGCCTGCCTGGGTGAAGATTGTTCCAAATGCAACAGCTTCATTTTTTCCCTGATGTGCTGCATTCCCCCAAAACTGGAGATTTCATTGTTGGAGAGAAGCCCTCACCTCCAATGGTCTCTTTCACTGTTCACTATCTTTCATAATTAATGTGGCAGGACCACAGCGATGGACCTGAACGGTAGATTGTGGGATCACAGAGCACTATGCATCACTTGCTGCTGCTGATGCTTAGCAAGCAAGTCGGCCTAATTTATAGCTGAAGACAATAAGAGACCATTCAGGTTGTCCCCTCATCTCGGTCTGGCAGGTGCTGCTCCCACCATGTCCTTCTGCACTCTTCATTGACACAACGTGGATCCCTGTCTTGACAGTTACTGTACAGTGGGAGGGACGTTGGACCGTGATGGTTACTGTAGAGTGGGAGGCATATCAGGCCGTCATGCTTACTATACAGTGGGAGGTAAGTTGGGCCGTGATGGTTACTGTACAATAGAACATAGAACATAGAACATAGAAGAATACAGCGCAGTACAGGCCCTTTGGCCCTCGATGTTGCGCCGATCCAAGCCCACCTAACCTATACTAACCAATATCATCCATATACCTATCCAATGTCCGCTTAAATGCCCATAAAGAGGGAGAGTCCACCACTGCTACTGGCAGGGCATTCCATGAACTCACGACTCGCTGAGTGAAGAACCGACCACTAACTTCAGTCCTATATCTACCCCCCCCCCCCTTAATTTAAAGCTATGCCCCCTTGTAATACCCGACTCCATACGCGGGAAAAGGTTCACGCTGTCAACCCTATCTAACCCCCTAATCATCTTGTACACCTCAATCAAGTCACCCCTAAACCTTCTTTTCTCTAATGAAAACAGCCCCAAGTGCCTCAGTCTTTCCTCATACGATCTTCCTTCCATACCAGGCAACATCCTGGTAAACCTCCTCTGCACCCGTTCCAGTGCCTCCACATCCTTCCTATAGTATGGCGACCAAAACTGCACACAATATTCCAGATGCGGCCGCACCAGAGTCTTATACAACTGCATCATGACCTCAGGACTCCGGAACTCAATTCCTCTAACAATAAAAGCCAGTACGCCATATGCCTTCCTCACCGCACTATTTACCTGGGTGGAACCTTTCAGAGATCTGTGTACATGGACACCAAGATCCCTCTGCTCATCCACACTACCAAGTATCCGACCATTAGCCCAGTACCCCATCTTTTTGTTATTCTTCCCAAAGTGAATCACCTCACACTTAGCTACATTGAATTCCATTTGCCACCTTTCTGCCCAGCTCTGCAGCTTCTCTATATCCTGCTGTAACCTGCCACATCCTTCCTCACTGTCAACAACTCCTCCGACTTTCGTATCATCCGCAAACTTGCTCACCCAACCTCCTAACCCCTCTTCCAGGTCATTTATTAAAATGACAAACAGCAATGATCCCAAAACAGATCCTTGCGGAACACCGCTAGTGACGGCACTCCATGAAGAAACTTTGCCATCAACTATTACCCTCTGTCTTCTTCCATCCAGCCAATTCCTAATCCAAACCTCCAACTCACCCTCAATGCCATATCTCGGTATTTTCTGCAGTAGCCTACCATGGGGAACCTTATCAAACGCCTTACTAAAATCCATATATACCACATCTACCGCTTTCCCCTCATCAACCTCCTTCGTCACCTTTTCAAAGAATTCAATAAGGTTTGTGAGGCACGACCTGCCCTTCACAAAACCATGCTGACTATTCTTGATCACATTATTCCTATCCAGATGTGCATAAATCCTATCCCTTACAATTCTCTCTCAGACTTTGCCCACAACAGAAGTGAGACTCACCGGCCTATAGTTACTAGGGTTATCCCTACTCCCCTTTTTGAACAAGGGAACCACATTTGCTATCCTCCAGTCTTCTGGCACTACTCCTGTAGACAAAGAGGACATAAAAATCAAGGCCAATGGCTCTGCAATCTCCTCCCTTGCTTCCCAGAGAATCCTAGGATAAATACCATCAGGCCCAGGGGACTTATCTATTTTCACCTTTTCCAGGATTTCCAACACCTCTTCTCTACATACCTCAAAGCCATCCATTCTACTTATTTGTGACTCAGTATTCACATCGACGACAATGCCCTGTTCCTGAGTAAATACTGAAGAAAAGTATTCATTCAGTGTCTCCCCAATCTCTTCCGCCTCCACACGCAACTTCCCACTATTATCCCTGACTGGACCTATTCCTACCCTAGTCATTCTTTTATTCCTAACATACCTATAGAAAGCCTTAGGGTTTTCCCTAATCCTACCGACTAAGGACCTTTCATGTCCCCTCCTTGCTGCTCTTAGCTCTCTCTTCAGGTCCTTCCTGGCTACCCTATAACTCTCAATCGCCCCAATTGAACCTTCACGTCTCATCTTGAGATAGGCCGCCCTCTTCCATTTAACAAGGGATTCCAATTCCTTATTAAACCACGGCTCCCTCGCACGACCCTTTCCTCCCTGCCTGACAGGTACATAATTATCAAGGACACTCAATAGTTGCTCCTTGAACAAGCTCCACATATCATTTAAACTCTTGCCTTGGAGTCTACTTTTCCAAGCCACACATCCTAAGTCATGCCTCACCGCATCATAATTTCCCTGACACCAGCTATAACTCTTGCCCTGTAGTACACACTTATCCCTCTCCATCACGAGAGTAAAACTCACCGAATTATGGTCACTATCCCCAAAGTGCTCACCTACCTCTAATTCTAACACCTGGCCTGGTTCGTTACCCAGAACCAAATCCAGTATGGCCTCACCTCTTGTTGGCCTGTCTACATATTGTGTCAGGAAACTCTCCTGCACACATTGAACAAACACTGACCCATCTAACGAACTTGAGCTATAGCTTTCCCAATCAATATCAGGAAAGTTAAAGTCCCCCATAACAACCACCCTATTACTGTCACTCATCTCCTGAATCACCTTCCCTATCCTTTCTTCAATGATTCTAGGACTATTAGGAGGCCTGTAAAAGACTCCTAACAGGGTGACCTCACCTTTCCTATTCCTAACCTCAGCCCAAACTACCTCAGATGGCAAGTCCTCATCCATCGTCCTTTCCACCACTGTAATACTATCTTTGACAAGCAATGCCACACCTCCCCCTCTTTTACCCCCACCTCTGACCCTCCTAAAACATTTAAATCCTGGAATTTACAACAGCCAATCCTGTCCCTGTTCTAGCCATGTGTCCGTAATAGCCACAACATCGAAGTCCCAGGTACCAACCCACGCTGCAAGTTCACCTACCTTATTTCGTATACTTCTTGCATTGAAGTATACACACTTCAAGCCACTTTCCTGTTTACAGGCACCCTCCTTGGAAGTTGAGAGGTATGTCGGTCCATGATGGTAATAGTACAGTGGGAGGGATGTCGTTCCGTGATGGTTACTTTACAGTGGGAGGTACGTCGGGCCGTGATGGTTACTGTACAGTGGGAGGAATGTTGGGCCGTGATGGTTACTGTACAGTGGGAGGTATGTCGGGCCGTGATGGTTACTATACAGTGGGAGGTATGTCGGGCAGTGATAGTTACTGTACAGTGAGAGGTATGTCAGGCCGTGATGGTTAATGTACAGTGAGAGGTACGTCGGGCCGTGATGGTTACTGTACAGTGGGAGGTATGTCGTGCCGTGATGGTTACTGTACAGTGGGAGGTATGTCGGGCCGTGATGGTTACTGTACAATGTGAGGAATGTCAGGCCGTGATGGTTACTGTTCTGTAGGAGGGATGTCGGGCCGTGAAGGTCACTGTACAGTGGGAGGTATGTCGGGCTGTGATGGTTACTGTACAGTGGGAGGTATGTTGGGCTGTGATGGTTACTGTACAGTGGGAGTTATGTCGGGCTGTGATGGTTACTGTACAATGGGAGGTATGTTGGGCTGTGACGGTTACTGTACAGTGGGAGGTATATCTGGCCGTGATGGTTACTGTACAGTGCGAGGTATGTCAGGCCGTGATGGTTACTGTACAATGGGAGGTATGTCGGGCTTTGATTGTTACTGTACAGTGGGAGGTATGTCTGGCCGTGATGGTTACTGTACAGTGGGAGGTATGTCAGGCCATGATGGTTACTGTGCAGTGGGAGGTACGTCAGGCCGTGATGATTACTGTATAATGGGAGGGATGTCGGGCTGTGATGGTTACTGTACAGTGGGAGGTATGACTGGCCTTGATGGTTACTGTAAAATAGGAGGTATTGTGGGCCGTGACGGTTGCTGTACAGTGGGAGGTATGTCGTGCCGTGATGGTTACTGTAATGTGGGAGCTATGTCGTGCCGTGATGGTTACTGTACAGTGGGAGGTCTGTCCAGGCAGTGACGGTTACTGTACAGTGGGAGAGATGTCCGGGCCGTGATGGTTTCTGTACAGTGGAGGGATGTCCGGGCCGTGATGGTTTCTGTACAGTGGGAGGGATGTCCGGGCCGTGATGGTTTCTGTACAGTGGGAGGGATGTCCGGGCCGTGATGGTTTCTGTACAGTGGGAGGTATGTCAGGCCGTGATGGTTAGTGTACTGTGCGAGGTATGTCGGGCCGTGACAGTTCCTGTACAGTGGGAGGAATGTCGGGCCTTGGTGGTTACTATACAGTGGGAGGTATGTCTGGCCGTGATGATTACTGTACAGTGGGAGGGATGTCCGGGCCGTGATGGTTACTGTACAGTGGGAGGAATGTCGTGCCGTGATGGTTACTGTACTGTGGGAGGTATGTCGGACCGAAATGGTTTCTGTACAGTGGGAGATGTGTTGGACTGTGACGGTTACTGTCCAGTGGGAGGTATGTTGGGCTGTCAAGTTTCAGACTTTAAAAGTTGTACCAAGTATGATTCTGCTGCTGCCGATGGCCCATTGCATCTTATAGACACATAATAATTTGTTGCTCAATCTGTTCAAAGTCTGTCCCATTCATTACCCAGGAGACTATATATCATGATGAGGAGGGTCTGCAAAATGTGAAGATAGCGCTTGCTCCCCATTGTGCAGTGACCATTCTTACCGATATATGAAATGGAGAGGTGTATCTGCAGCAGGCAGATCGGGGGCAATATAGTCCATTATATGGTTCCCTTTTATTGATTCCCTCATAACCTGCCGCAGAGCAGTCTAGCAGCCAATGAATACAGCATCAATATTGACTATATACCAAGGAGTTGTTCCCCTCTGCCTGACTGTGTCCTGGCAGTTGGGACAGAACCTACTAGAGAGGATGGCGATGTTGCTTGGGACATAGTTCTGTTCACAAAAAGCTGCTTTACAGACAATATCTGACTGTTGCTTGATTAGTCTGTGGGAAATATACAACAGATCACTTTTACATTTTGTATACAATGAAGAGTTAATATCACTTTGTTTATTACATATTTTAAAATAAACCAAACATCATTGTTTTTCAGTTGAAAACAATTGAAGTGAACAATAATTGAATTACCAGAGCACACAGCTAACTATTACCGAAATCAGTGAATCTAGTAAACAGCTGATTCATGTTCAGATCAGTGAACATACAATCTTGCAGGCAGAAAAGCTGTTGGAAATGACTTTGAGACAAAGCCTGAATTCAGACACAGTGTTATTGGGCCTCACCATGACCTCCAAAACAAGAGACATCTCCATAATCTGTCCAGAGAGCTTCCAAACTGAAGCTGGGCAGTTACTCACACAATCCCTCGCACTAGACTGGTTAGAGATATACCTAAACAGCAGGGAGATGTGTGTGGGGCAGACTGGTCAATGGACTAACACATAGCGCTGGTTCAGATGCAGATCAACAGTTGCAACAATGACCTGTAAACAACCATGTCTTGCAAATTTATCTCTACTGCTGTAATTCTGCACCTTGGACCCTATCCTGAATGAAGGCGTGATAAAGATGATGGGCTCCTGCAGCACATGGCATCTTACATTGAATCCCTCATAAACCATATCCAGTGTATGTTAGCTCCACAATGTCAGTATCCAAACAGAATTGTACAGCTCCTTTGATGGACAGTATGATCCCAACCCAACGACTTGTGTGTGACTTGAACTGGAAATCTCTGTATAAATGTTTGCAGCATTGTTCTAAACATTAACAGCAAAGTCTCTTTCCTAAAAGTCTGATAACCTTTCATAATACCAACTTTTAGATTGCCCAATAAGCACAAAATCCTCCCATTTATTCTGTTCACTTTTATAACAACAATATGATGAAAACAGTGCACAACTCATAGTAAGGTGCATTGACATAATGAGTCTCATTCCCACAACCAAGACCACATTATTATTAAGTAGAAGGACTTTGAAAATATACAATTATTTTTCCCACGTATTAATATTGTGAACTAATAATCGACTCTCCTGTTCCTCAGATGCTGCCTGATCGGCTGTGTTTTTTTTTCAGTACCTCACTTTTTGACTCTGATCTCCAGCATCTGCAGTCCTCACTTTCCCCCTGCTAATATTCACTCATAATCATTTTCGTGGCAACAATATCACTGTATGTTTAAACATGTTAGTCAGCTTTGAGTTTATTTCCAATTGTCATGTCTGTCTCAGAGCTCAGTAATGTGGGATGTGAATATCAGTGTCTGTGTGATGCTCGGTATGCAGGTCATGCCTCTGAGGGACTGTCCAATTGTTTCAAAGAGCATATTTCTTCAGCTGTTCGCAACAAATATGTTACTGCCTGGACCCAACCAGCCTGAGCTCACGAATCCCAAAGCACAGTGCCTAGCATTGGGCAGGTCTGGACAATATTTTTCATGCTAATTTATTCATGGAATATGATAAGGGCAGTATTTATTGCCTGTCCCTTGTTGCCCTTGAAAAGGTGGGAGTGAGCTGTCACATTGACCCGCTGCAGCCCATGTGCTGTAGGTAGATGTACAATACCATTAGGGAGGAAGTTGAAACAGTGACACTGAAGGAACGGCAATATACTTCCAAATCAGGACGGTAGATGGCTCGGATTGGAACGCGAACATGGTGGTCCCATGTATCTGCTTCCCTTGCCCTTCTTGATGGTCGTGGTTTCAGAGGTACGTTGTAAAGAGCTTTGGTAAATTTCTGCAGAGCATCGTGGAGATGGCAGACATGCTGCTACTGAATGTCAGTGGGTGAGGGGTGAAGCTGCACTCACACACAGGCAAATGGAATTAGTTAATCACACGCACATTCAACATGAGTCTTATAGATTTGAGACAGGCTTTCGAAAATTTTGAGGTGAGTCATGCTTGTAGGATTTCTAGCCCCTGACATATTCTTGTAGCTTCTGGATTACTGGTGCTGGAAGAACACAGCAGTTCAGGCAGCATCCAAGGAGTATCCAATGAATTAGTATGTGTCAAAGTGTGGTGCTGGGAAAGCACAACAGACCAGGCAGCATCTGAGATTCAGGAGAGTCGACGTTTTAGCATAAGCCCTACACAGGAATGGGTAATGAAATTATATGGTCAGTCCAGTTCTGGTTAACGGTAATCCCCGGGATATTGCTAGGTGGGTGTTCAGTGATGGTGATGGCATTGACCGTTAGAGGATATGGTACACTTTTCTATTGTTAGAGGTCTTCGTTGTCTGGCACGTGTATTATGGAAATTGTACTTGTCACTGTTAAGCACACAACTGCATAGTTCCAGGACCAGATACATGGGACCACCATATTCGCGTTCCAATCCGAGCTATCTACCGTCCTGATTTGGAAGTATATTGCCGTTCCTTCAGTGTCACTGTTTCAACGTCCTCCCTAATGGTATTGTACATCTACCTACAGCACATGGGCTGCAGCGGGTCAATGTGACAGCTCACCCCCACCTTCTCAAGGGCAACAAGGGACAGGCAATAAATACTGCCCTTATCATATTCCATGAATAAATTAGCATGAAAAATATTGTCCAGACCTGCCCAATGCTAGGCACTGTGCTTTGGGTTTCGTGAACTCAGGCTGGTTGGGTCCAGGCAGTAACATATTTGGGTTGGGTCCAGGCAGTAACATACCTGCATTTGCATAAGGACTGCTTCAGTATCTGAGTAATTCACAAATGGTGTTGAACACTGTCCAATCATTGGCAAACATCCCCAGTTGTGATTTTATAGTCATTTATGAAGCAGCTGAAAATTATTGGGCCTAGGGCAGAGAGCACTCTTATAGCTCACTGATACTGTCTCTCTCTCTCTGGGTTAGGAAGCTTGCTTCCAGTTCCACCTGCTCCAGCGGTGTCTAACAACATATCTGAACAGGATAATGTTACAGTATCTTCTCCAAGGCGCTTAGCGAGGACGTGGGTAGTTCAATCAGTTGGATGGCTAGTTTGTAATGCAGATTAATGCCAACAGTGTGGGTTCAATTCTGCACTGACTGAGGTGTCTGAAAAGGGCTGTCCTACTCAACCTCTCCATTGCTTGAGGCATGATGACTGTCCAGTTAAACTACCACTAGTCGCATCTGTCTAACAAGAGAACAACCCTATCATCCTGTTGGGGTATGGTGCCCTGCATTTCCATTTCTGGTTTACAGGTTTGCTCAGAAACCCTCCCCTCCCCAGGGTTTCCCTCCCCTCCCCAACCCCAGCCATCTTCCTTTGTATCAGGTATAACTTCAGCCAGTGCAGACGATTCATATTTACTGCAGTTTTGCTGTTCATCCAGGATATGACACTTGGTCAAATGCAGTTATGATGATGTTAAGTGCAGTCACTGTCACTTCACCTCTAGAGTTCAGCAGTGTGTTCTCTTGTTGTACATTATTAAACCAAGGCTTCAATGTGCCGAAGGGATGAGAGCCCAAACTGAGCTTAAGTGAGCAGGTTGGAGCTGAGGCAGTGCTGTTTGATCACACTGAAGATGACATTTTCCATCGCTTTATTAATATTGGGAATTAGAGCAATGGAACAGTCATTGATTGTCTGATGTTTGGTCTGTGTGTGTACAGGACACACCCTGATAGTTTCCCACATTGTCAGGTAGGAGCCAGTGCTGTATCCCAGCGGGAAAAGCTTGAATGGAATGTTGTCAGTGCCCACAGCCTTTGCAATCCCCATCCCTCCAGCCATTTGGATTTACCACACACAGTGAATAGACTTAGCTGATAACTGCCATCTGGAGAAGACTAAAATAGAGTAAAGTTAAAAATCACACAACAGCAGGTTATAGTCCAACAGGTTTAATTGGAAGCACACTAGATTTCGGAGCGAAGCTCCTTCATCAGGTGATTGTCAGTCACCTGATGAAGGAGCGTCGCTCCGAAAGCTAGTGTGCTTCCAATTAAACCTGTTCGACTATAACCTGGTGTTGTGTGATTTTTAACTTTGTACACCCCAGTCCAATACCGGCATCTCCGAATCATAAAATAGATCATGCATCGACACTTCGCTCTGAACATTATTGTGAATGCTTCAGCCTTAGATTTCTATTGTTGTACTGGGCCTTTTCGTCATTGAGGAAAGCGATATTTGTGGATCCTACTCCTCCAGTGAGTTGTTTGATTGACCACATAATTCACGCTGATTGCATGCGACAGGATTGTAAAATTTAGTTCTGATTTGTTGGTTAGATCTGTCTGTGACTGGCTGTTTACGTTATTTGGTGAGTAAGTGGTCCTGTTTGGTAACATCACCTCATTGTAAGGTATACCTGATGCTGCCCTTGACCGGTCCTCCTGTGTTCCTCATAGAACAATGGTTTATCCCCTGGCCTGATGGTCCGGGTAGAGTGGAGCTTATGCCAGGCAGTGACAGTGAAAATTGTGCTAGAGTACAATTCTGCTGCTATTGGCAATGATCCGAATCACCTCACACAGGCCAATGCTGAGTTCTAGATCTCTTTGAAGTCTGTCCAGTTTAGCATTCTGATAGTATCTCTCATATGTGCGCTCATGCGTACGCACACACAGACACACGCACGCACATGCACACACACTATTGACAATGTGAAAGTGGGACTTTCGCTACAGAAATGCTGAATGGCCTGTCACCATTCCCAATATGGTCCTCGATCAATGTGTCTGCAACTGGTAGTTTAGTGAGGATGAGGTCAAGTATGTTTCTCCCTGTCAGTCGTTCCCTCCCGATCCGGTGCAGCCCCAGTCCAGCAGCTATGTCCTTTTGGATCCGACCATCTCGATCAATAATGCTGTTGCTGAGACCCTCTTGGGGGTGGGTTTGAAATAGCCCACCCAGTATACATTCTCCAGCTCAATCACTCTGTCAGTGCGTCCTCCAAGTGTTGTTCAATGCGAAGGGACACTGATCCATCAGCTGAGGGAAGGGAGTCAGCAAGAGGTTCCGTGTCAGTGTTTGATCTGACACCATGAGGTTTCGTTATGTCACATTGTTGTTTGAGGAATGCCTCTCTCACATCTCGCCTTAGCCCCCAGACATAAGGAAGAAGGGATTTCCAGTGTCTGCAGTGCTTTTATTTTTTGTCAATATCAATCTAATGGCCTCTTCTGTACTGTATGACACTCACTCTATGACTCTTGAGATTGGACAGACCAGGTCTCACTTCTTCAGTTCCTCCAAGTGCCTTGTCTATTCCACACTTTTCTACACTATTTAACCTATTAAGACATTGCATAATTCCGTTTTTAAACTATCGACGTGTATCTCTTTATCTTTCTGTGTCATCTCCTCCAGCCGCTACATCCATTTGTATCTCCACAATCTTTATCTCATACTACAGCCCCATCTTGCACTGTAAATTCCGCCAGACCCTACACCACTCCCTATCTCTCTAATATCTAGCTGCTTCGCCTTTCCCCATATCCTGTGAATGAATTATAAAATATCTCAATAACATGTTCTAGCATGGACAGGCCACGATATCTCTCGACCATCTCCAGCCTTGCTTTTGCATCTCTGTAACATCTCCAGTCCATCTCCATTTTTCACCTTCTAGCCCCTCCTCCAGTCATAGGAAAGCAAGGTGGAGATGTTACAGAGAGAGGAAAGCAAGGCTGAAGATGTTACAGAGAGAGAGGAAAGCAAAGCTGAGATATCACAGGGACAGAGCAAGTTTGCGGATGATACGAAAGTCGGAGGAGTTGTTGACAGTGAGGAAGGATGTGGCAGTTTACAGCGGGATATAGATAAGCTGCGGAACTGGGCAGAAAGGTGGCAAATGGAGTTCAATGTAGCTAAGTGTGAGGTGATTCACTTTGGTAAGAGTAACAAAAAGATGGGGTACTGGGCGAATGGTCGGATACTTGGTAGTGTGGATGAGCAGAGGGATCTTGGTGCCCATATACACAGATCTTTGAAAGTTGCCAGCCAGGTAAATAGTGCGGTGAAGAAGGCATATGGCGTACTGGCTTTTATTGGTAGAGGAATTGAGTTCCGGAGTCCTGAGATCATGTTGCAGTTGTATAAGACTCCGGTGCGGCCGCACCTGGAGTCTTGTGTGCAGTTTTGGTCGCCATACTATAGGAATGATGTGGAGGCACTGGAACGGGTGCAGAGGAGGTTTACCAGGATGTTGCCTGGTATGGTAGGAAGATCGTATGAGGAAATGCTGAGGCACTTGGGGTTGTTTTCATTGGAGAAAAGAAGGTTTAGGGGTGACTTGATAGATGTGTGCAAGATGATTAGGGGTTTTGATAGGGTTGACCGTGAGAAACTTTTTCCACGTATGGAGTCAGCTATTACGAGGGGGCATAGCTTTAAATTAAGGGTGGGTAGGTATAGGACAGATGTTAGGGATAGGTTCTTTACTCAGCGAGTCGTGAGTTCATGGAATGCCCTGCCAGTAGTAGTGGTGGACTCTCCCTCTTTATGGTCATTTAAACGGGCATTGGATAGGCATATGGAGGATCGTGGGCTAGTGTAGGTTAGGTGGGCTTGTATCGGCGCAACATTGAGGGCCAAAGGGCCTGTACTGCGCTGTATTCTTCGATGTTCTATGTTCTATGACTGCAACATCTCCAAACTTGCTTTCCTCTCTCTCTGTAACATCTCCCGCCTTGCTTTCCTCTCTCTGTAACATCTCCAGCCTTGCTTTCCTCTCTCTGTAAAATCTCCCACCTTGCTTTCCTCTCTCTGTAACATCTCCAGCCTTGCTTTCCTCTCTCCCTGTAACATCTCCAGCCTTGCTTTCCTCTCCCTGTAACATCTCCAGCCTTGCTTTCCTCTCTCTGTAACATCTCCAGCCTTGCTTTCCTATCTCTCTGTAACACCTCCTGCCTTGTTTTCCTCTCTCTTTAGCATCTCCAGCCTGCTTTCCTGTCTCTGTAACATCTCCAGCCTTGGCTTTCCTGTCTCTGTAACATTCCAACATTGCTTTCCTATCTCCCTGTAACATCTCCAGCCTGCTTTCCTTCACACCTAAGTGAATTGGTTCTTACACACCTCAGTGAATTGGTTATATATTTGCTCCTGCATTTTCATCTTTCTGGGGTCTATAAAATATTTCAAGCAGTGTGTCTGTCATCGTTTGGGCCCTCAACTCGATCCAAAAAGCCTCATTTGAAGACACGTCCAAGATATCGTCCCTCCTTACTACAGTAACTGTTCCTTAATTAACAATGCATCACCAGCTCCTCTTTAACACCCTCTCCTGTCCTGCCTATAGGTCCAGAACAACAGAATACTGAGTTGTTAGCCCTGACCTGCCTCAAACACGTCTCTGTGATGGCAAAAATATTCCACCTCCACATGTCAACTCATGCCATTGTCACATCAGTCTGTCTGATAATATTCCCAGCATTATCGTAAGCTGGAATATAACACCTGGAATTCCCAGTACCTCGGAGTTCCTCATTCATTCACTATTTGTTATCAGGCTGCCCGAACCATGAACCAACATTGTAACTCTGGGACTGAATGAATATTTGTTGAAGTGTAATTTCTTTTTTTAAAAAAGAATGTATTTATCAAGTGCAACTTTCCAGAACTGAGCAGTCAGCTCCACATACAATGAGTTTCTGATGGTTAATTCCCTGCTCAGTGTGCAAAGGGGATATCCCTCGTTAATGGAGAAACTGAGGACTGCAGTTGATGGGGATCAGAGTCGAAAGGTGTGGTACTGAAAAAGCACAGCAGGTCAGGCAGCAGCCGAGGAGCAGGAGAGTCGATAGTTCGGGTATGAGCTCTTTATCAGGAAGGCATTGGTGCGTTCCTTTCTTTTTGATTTCATGATTTGCAGGACATTGGGAACCATACTTGCTCAGCAAGGCAACACTGTATATTGCACTGAAAAGGAAAGCAGTCAATCAATTGGTTGGACAGGGTGTAGACAGGTTGAGGGGAAAGACAGACTGATTGAAGTACAATCATAAGGATAGATGAATCTCCTGGGCTAGATAGGGTATACACAAGGTTACTCCAGGAGGTGATGGAAGAGATTGATGTGACTTTGGTGATGATCTTTGCGTCTTCACTGTCCACTGGCGTAGTGCTAGATGATTGGGGGGTAGCAAATGTTATTCCCTTGTTCAGGGAAGGGAATAAGGATAACCCTGGGAATGATAGAACAGTCAGTCTTACACCAGTTGTGGGCAAAGTATTGGAGACGATTCTGAAAGACAGGATTTACACTTACTTAAAAAAATAGTATGATTAGAGGTCGTTAGCATGGCTTTTTGAGGAGCAGGTCATGCCTCACAAACCTTATTGAATTCTTTGAAGATGTGAAAAAACATGTTGATGAAGATAGACCAGTCGATGTGGTGAACACGAATTTTAGAAGGCGTTTGATAAGGTTCCCCGTTATGGGCTTATTCAGAAGGTAAGGAGGCATGGGACGCAGGGAAATTTGGCTCTCTGGATACGGGCGTGGCTGGCCCATAGAAGACAGAGGGTGGTAGCAGGTGGAAAGTATTCAGCCTGGAGCTCAGTGAGCAGTGGTGTTCCACAGGGATCGGTTCTGGGAACTGTGCTCTTTGTGATTTTTATAAATGACTTTGATGAGGAAGTGGAATGGTGGGTTAGAAAGTTTGCCGATGACATGAAGGTTAATGGAGTTGTGGAAAGTGTGAAGGGTTGTTGTAGTTTGCAACAGGACATCGACAGGATACAGAACTGGGCTGATAAGTGGCCGATAGAGTTAAACCTTAAAAAGTGTGAATTGATTTATTTTGGAAGGTTGCATTTGCATACAGAATACAGAGTTAAAGGCAGAATTCTTGGCAGTTTAGAGCAACAGAGGGATCTTGGGGTCCATGTCCATAGTTTCCTCAGTGTTGCCACCCAAGTTGATAAGGTTGTTAAGAAGGTGTATGGTGTGTTGGCTATCATTATGGGGGATTGAGTTTAAGAGCGGCGAGGTTAATGCTGAGCTCAATAAAGCTGTGGTTCAACCACACTTGGAATATTGTGTTCAGAACTGTTTGCCTCAGTATAGGAAACATGTGGAAGCCTCAGAGTGTGCAGAGGAGATTTACCAGGGTGCTGCCAGGACTGGAGAACATGTCTTAGGAAGAAAGATTGAGGGAGCTCAGGCTTTTCTCCCTGGAACGAAGAAGGTTGAGAGGTGACTTGATAGAGGTTTACAAGATGTTGAGAGACATAGATAGATTGGATGGCCAAAGTCTTTTCCCATGGCAGAAGTGGCTATCAACAAGGGGCGTAATTTTAAGGTGATTGGAGAAAGGTTTCGGGGGTATGTCAGACATAGGTTCTTTATTCAGAGAGTGGTGGGGGCGGAATGCACCCCCACCGGTGGTAGTAGAGTCAGATACATTAGGGATATTTAAAAAGACTCTGGATAGGCACATGGAAGTTAGTGCATTGAAAGTTATGTAGGTTAGTGTGATCTTAGAGTAGGATAAAAGGCTGCCAAAACATTTAGAGCTGAAATGACTGTGTTCCAAGTTTCACTCAGTTTGTGGATTCTCGTCAGTTGGTGAATGTGTGAGGGAGTGAGGCGTGGGAGGGAGTGAGGCGTGGGAGGGAGGGAGGTGTGTGAGGTCAGGAATCTGGGGAGGGACGTTAGATCAAGACTTCCAGTTTTGATGTGTTGCTTCATATCCTCCCTCCTTCCCCTGTGGGGAAACACAGTATGGAGAATTTGACATGAAAGTCCGGGCTGGTAACTGGTGACTTTCATCCCTCACTCCTGAAATCCTCTACATGGACACTAACGTCTCGGGGGACACTGCACTGACAGAAGCTGCATGTACTCCACACCCTCCAATGCTGGCATCTATCACGTGCCAGCCTCACCATGCCATCCTAGCACATCTCCGACCCACTGACGTATGCATCTGTACTTCAATGCTGCGGCCCAGGATACACTGACAAATCTCATTGCAATGCTGCTGTGAGGACACTGTGCTCAGGGAAACACACCCCAGCTCACGGACTGTCCCTCTGGGCTGCTCACTACGTGTTTGTACACACTCAATGCTGCTGCAAGGACACTGTGCTCAGGGACACACCACCAGTTCGTGAACTGTCCCTCTGGGCTGCTGAGTCTGTGTTTGTACACACTCAATACTGCTGCAAGGACACCGTGCTCAGGGACACAACGCCAGTTCGTGGACTGTCCCTCTGGGCTGCTCACTCAGTGTTTGCACACATTCACTTTGAGCTGACTTGAATGCTCACAGAATTATTGCCTTGACTTACCTTGCCCTCAGCAGTGTTTCCCCTCAGCTAGAGTTTCCAGGCTCACCCGCCTGCTGTATTGTCTTGGTGTTTAGCACACATACAAACCCAGGAAGCTTTAGACAATAGACAATAGACGATAGGTGCAGGAGTAGGCCATTCAGCCCTTCGAGCCTGCACCGCCATTCAATATGAGCATGGCTGATCATTCCTAATTAGTATCCTGCTCCTGCCTTATCTCCATAACCCTTGATTCCACAATCCTTGAGAGCTCTATCCAACTCTTTCTTAAATGAATCCAGAGAGTGGGCCTCCACTACCCTCTGGGACAGAGCATTCCACACAGCCACCACTCTCTGGATGAAGAAGTTTCTCCTGAGCTCTGTCCTAAATGGTCTACCCGTATTTTTAAGCTGTGTCTTCTGGTTCGGCACTCATCCATCAGTGGAAATATCTTTCGTCCCGCCAGAGTGTCCAATCCTTTGATAATCTTATACGTCTCAATCAGATCCCTTCTCAATCTTCGAAACTCAAGGGTATACAAGCCCAGTCACTTTAGTCTTTCAGTGTAAGGTAATCCTGTCATTCCAGGAATTGACCTCGTGAACCTACGCTGCACTCCGTCAATAGCCAGAATGTCTTTTCTCAAATTTGGAGACCAGAACTGCACACAGTACTCCAGGTGTGGTCTCACCAGGGTCCTGTACAGCTGCAGAAGCACCTCTTTGCTTCTATACTCAGTTCCACTTGTTATGAAGGCCAGCATGCTATTAGCCTTCTTCACTACCTGCTGTACCTGCATGCTTGCCTTCAATGACTGGTGTACAAGAACACCCAGATCTCTCTGTACTGCCCCTTTACATAAATTGAATCCATTGAGGTAGTAGTCTGCCTTCCTGTTCTTGCTACCAAAGTGGATAACCATACATTTATCCACATTAAACTGCATCTGCCATGCATCTGCCCACTCACTTAACTTGTCCAGGTCACCCTGTAATCTCCTAATATCCTCATCACATTTCACCCTGCCACCCAGCTTTGTATCATCAGCAAATTTGCTAATGTTATTGCTGATACCATCTTCTATATCATTAACAAATATTATAAAAAGCTGCGTTCCCAGCACGGATCCCTGCGGTACCCCACTGGTCAATGCCTACCATTCCGAAATGGAGCCGTTTATCACTACCCTTTGTTTCCTATTAGCCAACCAATTTTCAATCCAAGTTAGTACTTTGCCCCCAATACCATGTGCCCTAATTCTGCTCACTAACCTCCTATGTGGGACCTTATCAAAAGCTTTCTGAAAGTCCAGGTACACGACATCTACTGGACCTCCCTTGTCCATCTTCAGAGCTACGTCCTCAATAAATTCAAGAAGATTAGTCAAGCATGATTTCCCCTTCATAAATCCATGCTGACTGTGATCTATCCTGTTACTACTATCCAGATGTGTTGTAATTTCATCCTTTATAATAGACTCCAGCATCTTTCCCACCACTGAGGTCAGACTAACTGGTCTATAATTTCTTGTTTTCTCTCTCCCACCTTTCTTAAAAAGTGGTACAGCATTAGCCACCATCCAATTCGCAGGAACTGATCCCGAATCTATCGAACTCTGGAAAATAATCACCAACGCATCCGCGATTTCTCAAGCCATCTCCTTCAGTACCCTGGGACGTAGACCATCAGGCCACGGGGCCTTATCAACCTTCAGACCAAACAGTCTCTCCAACACCAATGCCTGACAAATATAAATTCCCTTCAGTTCAGGTCCTTCAGCCACTGTGGGACTGCAGTGGGACGAAATTAAGATCAATTCTGAGGGACAGGTTCATTCAATAACTGGAAAGGCAGAGATCGATTAGTGATAGTCAGCATGCATTTGGTAGAGCAAGATCCTGCCTGATGAAATCAGGTGAGTTTTCTTTGAAATTACGATTGAAGATATTGATGAGGCTCGTGCAGATGATTTGTGTTCCATGTAGTTTAGTTAGGGCTTTGACAAGGTTCCACATGGAAGGCTGGCCCAAAAGGGAAGAGCCCATGTCATCAAAGACAAGTTGGCAAATTGGATCCAAAATTGTTGGAGGGTTGGTTTTGGGATTGAAAGCCTTTGCTCAGTGGGTGTACCACAGGGATCTGTGCAGGAACCATTTCTGTTCCTTCTGGGCATTAATCACTTGCATGTGAAAGCAGAAGGTATCATTAGTAGGTTTGTAAATGACATGAAAGAGGAGGGTGTTGTCCACAGTGAGGGGGATGGTCTCAAGCTACAGTCTGAAAGTTGAGGCTGGGACAGAATTTCAAAAGTGTAATTTCAATCGACAAGGCAGGCACTAGCACAACTGGCAATGAGGGAAAACTGATCAATTAACTTCTTTATTGTGGTTCTGTTCGCCGAGCAGGAAGTTTTTGTTGCAAACGTTTCGTCCCCTGGCTAGGCCTCATCATCAGTGCTTGGGAGCCTCCTGCGAAGCGCTTCTTTGATGTTTCCTCCGGTGTTTATAGTGGTCTGTCCCTGCCGCTTCCGGTTGTCAGTTTCAGCTGTCCGCTGTAGTGGTTGGTATATTGGGTCCAGGTCGATGTGTTTGTTGATGGAGTTTGTGGATGAATGCCATGCCTCTAGGAATTCCCTGGCTGTTCTCTGTCTGGCTTGCCCTATGATAGTAGTGTTGTCCCAGTCGAATTCATGTTGCTTGTTGTCTGCGTGTGTGGCTACTAAGGATAGCTGGTCGTGTCGTTTCGTGGCTAGTTGATGTTCATGTATGCGGATTGTTAGCTGTCTTCCTGTTTGCCATATATCGTGTTTTGTGCAGTCCTTGCATGGTATTTTGTACACTACATTCGTTTTGCTCATGTTGGGTATCGGGTCCTTCGTTCTGGTGAGTTGTTGTCTGAGCGTGGCTGTTGGTTTGTGTGCCGTTATGAGTCCTAGGGGTCGCAGTAGTCTGGCTGTCAGTTCCGAGATGCTCCTGATGTATGGTCCTTTATTTCAACATAACAGGCCGAAAAGGTAAGGCAGATGGACGGGAACATGGGACTAGGACACCATAGGTATGACAGAAACACAGCTGAGGGAGGGACAAGACTGACAGCTCAATGTCCCAGGTTACAGATCCTACAGGATGGAGAGAACAGGAGATGAGACAGGAGGGGGAATGGAGTTTTTGATCAGTGATACATCACTGCAGCACTTCGAGAGGATATTCCTGGGGATCACCCAGTGATACTGAAATGGTGGAAATAATAATTGAGAATGGGTCATCACTTTGATATGACTGTACTACAGGCCCTTAACAGTCAGCGGGAAATTGAGCAACAAATATGTCGGGAGATCGCAGATATCTGTAAGAAGGATAGGGTTCTGATTTGGAGATGCCAGTGTCGGACTGGGGTGTACAAAGTTAAAAATCACACAACACCAGGTTATAGTCCAACAGGTTTAATTGGAAGCACACTAGCTTTCGGAGTGACGCTCCTTCATCAGGTGATAGTGGAGGGCTCGATCGTAACACAGAATTTATAGCAAAACATATTAACATATTGTCTTGCTAACCCCATTGTTAACAGCTAACCCGAGAATGCAACTTTAAAAAAAGGTTTTGTGATTTACACATGAAAGAAGTGAAACTATCACTGGATTATAACAGATGAAAGGCTTAACAGACAATCAATTTTTTAATGTATAATTTCAGTTACATCACACTAAATTTTTGCTATAAATTCTGTGTTATGATCGAGCCCTCCACTATCACCTGATGAAGGAGCGTCGCTCCGAAAGCTAGTGTGCTTCCAATTAAACCTGTTGGACGATAACGTGGTGTTGTGTGATTTTTAACTAAAGATAGGGTTGTAATGGTCGTGGATAATAATTTTCTAAACCTACACTGGAACTGCCAGAGTAGGCAGAACTTGGGTGGGAGGGATTTGTTAGGCATTTTCAAGAAAACTGTCCCAGTCAGAATGTAAATGGTCGGACAGCAGGAAGGGGTAAAACCTGACCTCACCTTGGGAAACAAGGGAGGGAAATGGACTGAGGTGTTCGTGGGAAAACTCTTTGGCAAAGTCACCACAATTCTATCTGTTTGAAAATAGCGATGGAAAAGAACATGGCTGGTCCACAAGTTGATCAAAATTGGCCTTTCCTGAATCCAGAAGGTAAGAGTCAAGAGTTTTTAACAATTGAATGTGGAGGCTATTTGCAGGTAAAGGGACGTTAGGCAGGTGGGAAGCTTTCAAAGGAGAAATAAAATGAGAGTTCACGGTCAGCATATCCCTGTTAGTGTGAAGGATATTGCTGACACAAGTAGGGAACACTGGATGACTGGAGGTATTGAGGTTCTGGTCAAGAAAAAGGAGGCACATGTCACGTATCGTCAGCTAGATTAAAGGAATCCCTTCAAGAATATTATGGGTGGAGTAATACACTTAAGTGGGAAATCAGGAGCCAACAAAGGGGACCACAGAAAGCTCTGGTAGATCAGGCGAAGGAAAATGCAAGTGTATTAACAAGAGATAATTAAATACGGACGGAATATGGTTCCTTAAAGATCAATGGGGCCATCCAACTGTGGAAACAGAGGAGATGGCTGAGATCCGAAACGAAAATGTCATGTTTCAATTTATTGTGGAGAAAGACTGGGCAACTCAGGGAAATAAACAGTGATGTCTCCAAAAGACTCCACATAACAGGAGGTACTGGAGGTTTTAAAATGAATAAAAGATAGACAAAGCCCTGGGAACTAATCAAGGATATCCCAGGATATTGTGGGAAGCTCAGTAAGAAACTGTGGCGTCCCATAAAGAGATTTTTTCTATCACTGACAACCACCAGTGATGAGCTGGAAGCCTGGAGGATGGTTTGTGTTGTGCCAGTGTTTAGGAATTACTGCGAGGGAAAGCCAGGGACATCAAAGCCAATTAGCTTGATGTCAATGATGCATATGTTGTTGGAAGTGATTCTGCTGGACAGGGGTTACATGCATTTGCAAAGGCAAGGATTAATTAGGGATAATCAACACACATTTGGAATACTGCATAGAATTCTGATCATTCTGATTTAGGAAACATTTCCTGAAACTAAATGGAGCAAAGATTGATGAAGACGTTACTGATACTGGAGGGTGTGACAGAAACGGAGAGGGTGGTTAAGCTGGAAAACAACATGGGGGGCATGAGATAGATTTGGCAGACAATGTTAAGGAGAATGCAAAGAATTTTCCATAGCACACAAGGACAAAAAAAAACAACTGGACAGACACTCGGGCTCCTCAAGTATCAGTGAGGCCATCCAAGTGTGGGACCACAGGAGATGTGCGAGAGCCTAAATAAATATTTCAAATCAGAACGTATTATGGACAAAGACTAATACACAAATGGAAAGAAACAGTGATGTCTTGTAAAGAGTCCCTATTACAGAAAGGATGGTGCTTGAGGTCTTAAAGCACAAAGGTAGAGAAAGCCCCAGGTCCTGAACAAGTGTATCCCAGAACATTGTGGCAAAGTAGTGGCAGGGACACGAGCAGAAATATTTATATCATTGTCCTTCCTATTTCCATTGGGCATAGGTGGCTGAGCGGTGACCTTACAAAGGCTTATAAAACCATGAGAGATACAGGTAAGTTGATTAACCCACGTCTTCACCCCAGGGCAGTGGAGTCCATAAGTAAATGGGATTGAACTGCAGAAGGCGGAGGTGTTCGCAATTCTGCACAGTGTGAAAATAGGTAACTCATCTGGGCCTAATGCCATTTATCCTTGGATTCTCTGGGAAGCCAGAAAGGAGATTGCCGATCCTTTGGCTTTGATCTTTATGCCGTCATTGTCTAGAGATAGTACCAGAAGGCTGGAGGATCGAAAATGTTGTCCCCTTGTCCAAGAAGGGGAGTAGAGAAAACCCTGCTAATTCTAGAGCTGTGAGCCTTACTTCAATTCTGGGTAAAGCGTGGGAAAGGCTTGTAAGGGATAGGATATATAATCATCTGGAGATGAATAAGTTGATTAGGGATAGTCAACACGGCATTGTGAAGGGCAGGCTGTGCCTCACAAACCTTATTGAGTTCTTTAAGAAGGTGGATGACGGTAAAGCAGTTGATGTGTTGTATATGGATTACAGTAAGGCGTGTGTTAAGGTTCCCCACGGTAGGCTATTGTATACAATACGGAGGCATGGGATTGAGGGTGATTGTGCAGTTGGGATCAGACATTAGCTCGCTGAAAGAAGACAGAGAGTAGTGTTTCATGGGAAAAACTCATCCTGGAGCTCAGTTACTAGTTGGTTACACCAGAATCTGTTTTGGGTCGAATGTTGCTTGTCATTTATACAAATGACATGGATGAGGGCATTGAATGATGGGTTAGTAAATTTGCGGATGACACTAAGGTCGGTAAAGTTGTGGAGAGTGATGAAGGGTGCTGTCGTTTACAGAGAGGCATATATCAGTTGCAGAGCTGGACCGAGAGTTCATAAATGGATTTTAATGTGGAAAAGTGTGATGTCATTCATTTTGGAAGGAGTAACAGGAACATAGAGTACTAGTCTAGTGGTAAGATTCTTGGTAGTGTTACAGAGAGATCTCTGTGCACACGCACACAGATCGTTGAAAGTTGCCACCCAGTCTGATAGGGTTGTTAAGAAGGCATTCAATGTGTGAGCTTTTATTGGTCGAGGGATTGAGTTTCGGAACCATGAGATCATGCTGCAGCTGAACAAAACTCTGATGAGGCATCATTTGGAGCGTTGTGTACAGTTTAGGTCACCAAATTACATCAAAGATAGAACATAGAACATAGAACATAGAAGAATACAGCGCAGTACAGGCCCTTGGGCCCTCGATGTTGCGCCGATCCAAGCCCACCTAAACTACACTAACCCACTATCCTCCATATACCTATCCAATGCCCTCTTAAATGCCCATAAAGAGGGAGAGTCCACCACTGTTACTGGCAGGGCATTCCATGAACTAACGACTCGCTGAGTGAAGAACCTACCCCTAACATCAGTCCTATATCTACCCCCCCTTAATTTAAAGCTATGCCCCCTTGTAATACCCGACTCAATACGCGGGAAAAGGTTCATACTGTCGACCCTATCTAACCCCCTAATCATCTTGTACACCTCAATCAAGTCACCCCTAAACCTTCTTTTCTCTAGTGAAAACAGCCCCAAGTGCCTCAGTCTTTCCTCATACGATTTTCCTTCCATACCAGGCAACATCCTGGTAAACCTCCTCTGCACCCGTTCCAATGCCTCCACATCCTTCCTATAGTATGGCGACCAAAACTGCACACAATATTCCAGATGTGGCCGTACCAGAGTCTTATACAACTGCATCATGACCTCAGGACTCCGGAACTCAATTCCTCTACCAATAAAAGCCAGTACGCCATATGCCTTCCTCACTGCACTATTTACCTGGGTGGCAACTTTCAGAGATCTGTGTACATGGACACCAAGATCCCTCTGCTCATCCACACTACCAAGTATCCGACCATTAGCCCAGTACCCCATCTTTTTGTTATTCTTCCCAAAGTGAATCACCTCACACTTAGCTACATTGAATTCCATCTGCCACCTTTCTGCCCAGCTCTGCAGCTTCTCTATATCCTGCTGTAACCTGCCACATGCTTCCTCACTGTCAACAACTCCTCCGACTTTCGTGTCATCCGCAAACTTGCTCACCCAACCTTCTAACCCCTCTTCCAGGTCATTTATAAAAATGACAAACAGCAATGGTCCCAAAACAGATCCTTGCGGAACACCGCTAGTGACGGCACTCCATGAAGAAACTTTGCCATCAACTACTACCCTCTGTCTTCTTCCATCCAGCCAATTCCTAATCCAAACCTCCAACTCACCCTCAATGCCATATCTCCGTATTTTCTGCAGTAGCCTACCATGGGGAACCTTATCGAACGCCTTACTAAAATCCATATATACCACATCTACCGCTTTCCCCTCATCAACCTCCTTCGTCACCTTTTCAAAGAATTCAATAAGGTTTGTGAGGCACGACTTGCCCTTCACAAAACCATGCTGACTATCCTTGATCACATTATTCCTATCTAGATGTGCATAAATCCTATCCCTTACAATTCTCTCTAAGACTTTGCCCACAACAGAAGTGAGACTCACCGGCCTATAGTTACTAGGGCTATCCCTACTCCCCTTTTTGAACAAGGGAACCACATTTGCTATCCTCCAGTCTTCTGGGACTACTCCTGTAGACAAAGAGGACATAAAAATCAAGGCCAATGGCTCTGCAATCTCCTCCCTTGCTTCCCAGAGAATCCTAGGATAAATGCCATCAGGCCCAGGGGACTTATCTATTTTCACCTTTTCCAGGATTTCCAACACCTCTTCTCTACATACCTCAAAGCCATCCATTCTACTTATTTGTGCCTCAGTATTCTCATCGACAACAATGCCCTGTTCCTGAGTGAATACTGAAGAAAAGTATTCATTCAGTGTCTCCCCAATCTCTTCCGCCTCCACACGCAACTTCCCCCTACTATCCTTGACTGGACCTATTCCTACCCTAGTCATTCTTTTATTCCTAACATACCTATAGAAAGCCTTAGGGTTTTCCCTAATCCTATCTACTAAGGACCTTTCATGTCCCCTCCTTGCTGCTTTTAGCTCTCTCTTCAGGTCCTTCCTGGCTACCCTATAACTCTCAATCGCCCCAATTGAACCTTCACGTCTCATCTTGAGATAGGCCGCCCTCTTCCATTTAACAAGGGATTCCAATTCCTTATTAAACCACGGCTCCCTCGCACGACCCTTTCCTACCTGCCTGACAGGTACAATGTGTAAGCTTTGCAAAGAGTTCAAAGAAGATTTACGAGGATGTCATTTGGTATGGAGGGAGTGTCTTATGAGAAAGGCTGAGGAACATGAAGCTGTTTTCGTTCAAGAGAAGATGTTTTCAGGTCTACTAACTGAGACAAATAAGATAATCAGAGGGTTAGATGGGTTGGACAATGAGAACTTTTCCCTTGGATGGCGATGCCTAACACGAGGGGAGATAGCTTTAAATTGATGGGTGATAGATATAGGACAGATGCCAGAGGTGGTTTCTTCACTCAGAGTGGTAGGGGCGTGGAACGCACTGCCTGCAACCGCAGTGGACTCGTCACCTTTAAGGACATTTAAATTGGAATAGTGTTGGTTAGATGGGCTTCAGATTGGTTCCACAGGTTGGCGCATCATCGAGGACCGAAGGGCCATTACTGCACTGTCATGTTCTATGTTCTAGAGGGAATAAATATGAGGGAAGAGAGGAAAGACATAAAAGGGATTGGAGGAGAATATATTTCACACAGAGGATGGTGCAGGTATGGAATGAACTTCCAGGAGAAATGGTAGAGAAAAGCACAATGACAACATTAAAAAGACAGTTGGGCAAGTACATGGAGAGGAGAAGGTTTGAAGGGATTTGGGTCAAATGCAGGAAACGTTAAGGGACTCTGGTCATCATGGACGACTTGGATCGAAGGAAGCATTTCCGTGCTGCATGACTCTGTCTCAAGTTATTGGAGGAGGAGACTACTGAGACAAGGCATGTTGCAGACAATGAAGCAAGTTTCAGACATCGGGATGGCAGTCTGGAAAGCAGTAAATTTCAATTATGTGGAGGGACTATAAGGAAATGAGGAGGTTACAGAGATAAGACTTGTTATAGGAATTAAAAATTATTGAAGAAACTGGTCCACAAGACTTGCCATAGATGGTGTTGCAGAGTAGTAAGTCTTAGCACTTGGTAGTAAGTCTGTACTCTGCTCCCCCTCCAGCACTCTATCTATGTCATGTCTTGTTAGCTGATGTTTGGAGCCCTCTTATTGCTCTCTGCTCTGTGCACTGCGAGTGGTCTTACCTCACTGCAGGATTTATTGAAGGCTCCAGCTCTCCCTACTCTTTGTCTCTCTAGCTGACCAACCATCTTCAATTTGGTGATGGACGAGACACCCAGCAGCTGGGAAATCTATTGAGTCAAGACCTTCCTGAGTAGCTACAGGAGACAGACAGAATTGGAAATTAGACTGATGCAGTGAGGGTTACACATGGAGAATGGTCCTGAGTATCACAGAGATCTGGAAAATCCCTGTCTCCATTCCTGTTCCTTGCTGCCTTGTCTCATCATGGTGGAGAATTCTGTTAGATGGGAATCTGGAATAGCTGCAAGTGTGTGTGTGTGTGTGTGAGAGAGAGAGAGAGAGAGAGAGAAACAGAAAGAGAAAGAGAGAGAGAGAGAGAGACGGACAGAGAAAGAGAGAGAAAAAGAGAGAGAGAGAGAAATAGAGAGAGAGAGATACTGACAGAGGCAGGAGTTAGACCCACACAGTGACGATAACACATGGAGAGATACTGAGTGATATCACCAGAGTGCTGGAAGATGTCAGGGTCACACAATTGGATCGGAAGAACGGGGTTAACTTCATGGTGGTAAAAACAATGACTGCAGATGCTGGAAACCAGATTCTGGATCAGTGGTGCTGGAAGAGCACAGCAATTCAGGCAGCATCCGAGGACAGGCAAAATCATGATGCACTGGTATCAGTGTTTAGGGATGAGCAACCAGTGATCAGGCGAAGTGATTGCCTAGTGGTATTATTGCTAGAGACTGTATTCAAAGTCTCAGCTAATGTTCAGGGGAAGCAGGTTTGAATCCCACCATTAGGAATGGAGAAATTTGAAACCAACAATTTTAAAAATAGTAATAAACAATCCACAAATAAACATGAAATCATTGCTGATGTACAAGAAATCCAAACACTTGCCCTTTCGAGAAGGACATCTGCCAATCCTCATGTGGTCTGCACGACATACCCACAGCAAAGTGTTTGCCTCTCAGTTACCCTCTGAAATGGCCGAGCAAGTTACTCAGCTCAAGGGTAGCTAGGGCTGGGCAAGAAAGGCTGGTCAGCCAGAGACACCCACACCCTATACCCGACTTAAAAAATAATCCATTAGGATGGGCACACTGGAACCGGTCTGGGAGCAGTGTCCCGTCCAATCATGTCGGTAGGTTTATGGACAGGGCTTTAAACTGACAGAGAGGATGCTCGGACAGGGTTCAGGTAAAAGGCGCTTTCCAAAGCCCAATAGAAAAGGTGAAGCATCGGAACAGCATGGGGATCTGGCTGAAGTCAAGCCGAAAGGAACAGGATGCGACAAAGTTGAACTAAAACTGTACATCAGTGACAGGGTTGTGACAGGAAATTGTGGGAAAAAGTAAATTATGTTTTTTTTTTAAGAGTGGACAAAGTTTCTACCCTTTCGTCATTTATGTGTGTGTGTAAAATCCCTTTGGATTCTACTTAACCCTATCTGCCAACGCTATCCCCTGTCTGCCTTTCGCTTTTAAGTCTACTCTTACTGCTTTTATACTCTAAGGATTCACTGGATGTCTCCTATATGTACTTGACAAATGCTTCCTTCTTTTTCCTAACCAAAACATCAATTTCTCTAGTAATCCAATATTTCCTGGACAGATAAGCCTTTCTTTCACCCTAACAGGAATACTGGATACTGTCTCTGGACTCTCGTTATCTCATTTTTGAAAGCTTTCCATTTTGCAATGGTAAAGGTTTCATTCTCTCAAAATCAAAACTCTCCAATTCCTGCATCTCGTGAAACTACCGCTGAAATATAATGGGAAAAAAATCACTCCAATCGAACGCTTTGTTGAACTGAGCTCTGGTCAGTCATGCAGATCTGGAGAGCACATTAGCAGCACCAGGTCAGTGTCAGGCACACAGATAGAAAGGGTAAATAGATTCACATCTGAACTCACATCTCCCAGCCTGGGAACCTGAAGCGGTGTTCAGCCATTCTGATAAATATCTCCAAAATTAGGTCAACAAGATTGGACAGTGGTCCAATCAAAAATAAAATCCATCATTCAAACTGGAACATCCTTCAGTTTCCATAACCCATTCTAACTTGGTCCCATCCTGCAGTTTGTATAAATCCTGCTAACTCTAACCTCCTGCAGGATCCACCTCCCTTCCTACATTTGTACCACCCTACAGTTTTGGCAGCCCTTCCTACCTCTGTAACATGGTCCAGACTCTACAACTCTTCCTTCCTCTGCAATGTTCCCCAGAAGGTCACTGGAGGATGGTGGAGGTTATGTGGACAGGGAGGGATATAAGGACAGGAGGGTAATGCAGATATTAGGAATATTGCAGTGGTAAAAAGAGGTTTCAAGAATTTTGAGTGTTGATGCTCATAAAGGAGGTTACAGAGCTAAGGAGGATTGTAGGGACGTGAAGAGATTTCACAGTTTAGGAGTGTTGTAGGCACTGGAGGAAGTTACCAAAATTGGGAGGGTTTAAGATTGGAAGGATTTCACAGAAAACCTTGACAAGGTTAAAAGCAGGATTCTTGGTGAGTGTCGAGGAACAGCAGGATGGTGGGGTTCAATCCATAGATCCCTGATAGTTGTCAACCAAGTTGTTCGGAGCTTTGAGAATGTGTATGGTGTGTTGGCTTTCATTAGCAGGGAGATTGAGTTTAAGAGTCACAAAGTTATGCTGCAGCTGTATAGACCCCTGGTTAAACCACACTTGGAATTTTATCTTCAGTTCTGGTTGCCTCATTATCAGAAAGATGTGGAAGCTAGAGAGGGCGCAGAGGAGATTTATCAGGATGCTGCCTGGACTGGAGGGCAGGCCTTATGAAGAAAGGCAGAGGGAGCTAGGGCTTTTCTCATTGAGGATGATAAGTCACTTGATAGAGGTGCACAAGATGATGCGAGTCTGAGATAGAGTGGATAGCCGGAGAATTATCCCATTGTGAAGTTGGCTATCAGAAGGGGGCATAATTTAAAGGTGATTGGACGAAGGTTCATGGTCTTTGTCAGAGGTAGGTTCTTTACAAAGCGAGTGGTGGATGCGTGGAATGCACTGCCAACGGTGGTATTTGAGTCAATTACATTAGGGATATTTAATTAACTCTTCGATAGGCACATGGATAATAGTAAAATGTAGGGTCTGTAGATTATAGTTTGATCACAGAGTAGGATAAAAGGTCGGCACATCATTGAGGGCCGAAGGGCCTGTAGTGTGCTGTACTGTTCTATGTTCTGTGTTCTATATAGGAAGGGTTACAATGGCACGCAGATGTTTCAGAAAGCTGGAGAGGAAGATAATCTGGAGCAAGATACACAAATACGACGGGTTACTAGGAATGTCAGAGGTAACAGAGACAGCAATGGTCTGATCAGGCGCAGATGATCAGGCGCAGAACTCCGAGAGTTCTGTGGATTAGACGTGGTTTCACCAGGAAGGAGGAACGTAGAGCCACAGGAGGTTACAGAATTGTGGAGAGCTGTAGGGCCTACATGGAAATGGGGAGGTTGAGAGGGATTGAGCAGTTTACAGGCATAAGGATGTCGGGAGGATGGGGTGGTTTACACAGACAAGGAGTGCTTTAAGAGCAGATTACAGAGCTAAAGTAGTTTGTACAAATTGAAAAAACAAGCAAACATACGCAGAGTAGTCAGACCAAAGATGTTTATAGATATAGGAAGGCTAAGGTTCTGGAATTTATTTGGATATGGAGGGTGTGGAGTCTGACAGATTTTCTGAGAGATAAGGACTGCAATTTTGTTTGGAGACAGTTTCACAGAAAAAAAAGGACCATTAGTAAGCTCCTGCAGTTTGGTCAAGGGAAGGGTTGTCGGAGAGGGTGACATTTGCACAGATTGGGATGTCAGAGCTGGAGGAGATTATGGCGATGAGTAGATGGATGGAGAGACTGGAGGAGATTACTTTCACAGGGTGGGTGCTAGCGACAGGAGGATGTTATATAGACAGTGGGTCTTGTAGGAACTGGATCGGGAGAGACACAGGCATTGGAGTGAGTTCTACAGATCGAGAGTGCAGCAGGGACCTTAGAAGATTGTAGGGTCTCCAAAGATTGATTATGCCATTAGGACAGGAAGAGGTTATGTAGATACAGAAACCTTAAAGCCAATGTATGCCACCTTCTTTTTCCTGAACAGAGCCTCAATATCCCCCACCAGCCAGGGATCCCTGAACCTGCCTGCATGTCCCTTCATCCGAACAGGGACATACTGACACTGGATGCTTGAGATCACACTTTTCAATGCCTCCCATTTGCCAGTCGTTCCTTTTTATTCAAACAGACTCACCCAATCGATGGTAGTCATGATTTGGAGATGTCAGTGTTGGACTGGGGTGGGCAGCAGGTTTGTTTGGAAGCGCTAGTTTTCGGAGCACTGCTCCTTTATTGGTGATTGTGGAGCACAGTCATAAGGCACAGAATTTATAGCAACAGGATAGCCGTGTCATGGAATGTAATATCAAACAAATTTAGATTAAGTCTTTCATCTTTTGGACCGATCAATAGCGCTTCCAAATCTAGTTGGACTATAAACAAGTGTTGTGTGATTTTTAGCTTTACCCAAACGACCTCTGCTAGATCCTGCCTAATGGCCCCAAAGCTGGCGCTGCTCCAGTTTAGCATCTTGGTCTGTGGACCTGTTCGATGTTTTTCCATAATTATGTGAATTCTCAGACAATTGTGGTCACTGGACCCAAACTGCTGTCCGACTGAGACTTTAGTCACTTGCCTGACCACGGTTTCTGAGGGGAGGTCCAGTGTTGCACCCGCCTGAGTAGAGTTAGGCCGTCTACATCTTGATTTAGGAAATGTTCTTGGGCATATTTGACAAATTTCACTCCGTACGGGCCTTTTACACTCTGGGTGGCCCAGTCAATCCAGGGGAAATTAAAATCTCCAAACAATACTACTCTATTATTCCTACTGTTATCACCAATCTCTCAACACATCTGCTCCTCTAGTATCCGGTGGCTTTTTGAGGGTCATAACACAGTCCCAACAGTGTGACCATGCTCTTTTTGTTTATAACTTCCAAACATGTGGCCTCATTTGATAACCGCTTAAGAGTATCCTCTCTAAACACTGTTGTTATGTCCTCCTTTATCAAAAGGGCAGCACACCCTCCTCACTTACTTGCCCTTTTGTCACGCTTGTAGTTTCTGTATCCTGGAACACTGAGCTGCCAGTCCTGCCCTTCTCTCAGCCATGTCTCTGTTATGGCTAGAATATCCCAGTCCCCAGAGCCATTCCATGCTCTGAGCTTGTCTGCCTTGCCAGTCAGGTCTCGCGTGTTGAAATAAATGCTCATTAAACCAGAAATCTTTTCCCTTCCTTTACTGTTTACCCGAATATCCTGAATAGGAAACTTGCTCTTGTTGGCTGATGTATCTTCCCCTAAATGGTAAATGGACCCTCTCTTATTCAGAGTCCCAAACTTCTGCCAAACTAGTTGAGACCCTTCCAGGATAACACTAGCAAATCTCCCTCCCGGGATCCTGGTGACCCTCTGGTTCAAGTCCAACCCATCCCTCTTTTACAGGTCACCTCTACCCCAGAAGAGATCCCATTGATCCAAGAACTGAAAACCCTGCCCCCTTCACCTGCTCCTCAGCCACACATCCATCCAGCCTATCTTTCTATTTCTATCCTTACTGGCACATGGCACTGGGAGTAATCCAGACATTACTCCCAGAGATTACTTGAGGTCGTGCTTTTTAAATTCTTACTGAAATCCCTGTACTAATTTCACAAGACCCCATTCCTTTGTCTATCTTGGTCAATCGTACAAATGTGCACAATGGTCTCTGGCTGTTCACACTCTCCGTTCCGAATGTTCTGCTATTATTCAGAGACATCCTTGACCCTGGCACACGAGTGTCCTACATAGGACAAACAGGAAGACAGGCTAACGACCCGCATCCATGAACACCAACTAGCCACGAAACGACACGACCAGCTATCCTTAGTAGCCACACACGCAGATGACAAGCAACATGAATTCGACTGGGACAACACAACTATTATAGGACAAGCCAAACAGAGAACAGCCACGGAATTCCTAGAGGAATGGCACTCATCCACAGATTCAATCAACAAGTACATTGACCTGGACCCAATATACCGACCACTGCAGCGGACAGCTGGAACTGACAACCAGAAGCGGCAGACACAAATCACTATCAATGCAGGAGGAAACATCACAGAATCGCTTCACAGGAGGCGGCCAAGCACTGAGGATGTTACAAAGCCAGTAGGGATTGCTGCAGCTGAAGGGGTTTGCAGGGAGGGAGGGACATATGTATTTTTATTTATTCATTCATGGGATGAGGATGCCACTGTTTGGACCATCAATCTTTGCCCCCACAGGTAATTGCCCAGAAGGTAGCTCAAGGTCAGCCAAATTGTTGTGGGTCTGGAGTCACGTGGAGGCCAGACTAGGTTAGTGTGTCAGGTGTCCTTCCCTAAAGCAGGTAAGTGAAGTAGATGAGTTCATCCTGCTGATCAACAACGGTTTCATGGTGGCCTTGCCAATGTCTTGTACAGATACACCATGACATCCTTCTCCTACTTTCAATGCTCTGACCAATGAAGGTAGCCATCCTAAACGCCTGCTTCACTAGCCTGTCTACCTGTGACACCACTTTCAAATAACTGTGTACCTGCATCCCTGGGTCACTGACTGACAAGACAACCCAGGGCCCGAACGTTAACTGTACAAGTCCCACCCTGGTTTGTTTCACCAAAATGGAACACTTCACATGTATCTAATTAAACTCCATCTGCTATTCTTCAGCCCACTATCCCAGCAGTGCTGTACATCCTGTTGAACAACCTTCTTCACTGTCCACTTTACCACCAATTTCCACCCAAAAAACCTAATACCAGGAAACCAATATTCCCATCCAAACCATTTATCCAAATGACAAACAACAGTGGGCCCACTACACCGCTGGTCACATGCCTCCAGTCAGAAAAACAAAATGTCTCTCATCACCCTCTATCTCCTACTATCAAGCAAAGTTTGTAGCCAGTTCCTCGCTCTTCCTGAATGCCATATCCTTTTACATTGATCTGAGATTATTACCCAGTTTACCATAGAGACCCAGAACACAGAACAGTACAACACAAGACACTTCGGCCATGATGCCATGCCAACCGTTTATCCGACTGTATGATCAAACTAATCTATGTACCCTTCATTTTATTATCATCCATGTGCCTACCCAGAAGTATATTAAATGTCCCGAATGCATCTAATTTTACTGCCACCGCTGGCAATGCATTCCACTCATCCATCACTCTATATGTAACGAACCTACCTCTGAAATCTCCCCTTTACCATCCGCAAATCACCTGAAAATTATACCCCCTTGCAGTAGCAATTTATGTCAGGTTAAAAAAAATGTCTCTCACTATTCACTCTCTCTTTGCCTCATCATCGTGTTCGCCTCTACCAAGTCACCCCTCACACTTCTTCACTCCAATGAGAAAATCCTTAGATCTCTCAAGCTTTCTTCATAAGACATGCTCTCCAGTACAGGCAGCATCCTGGTAAATCTCCTCTTTACCCTCTCTAAAGCTTCCACATCCATCCTGTAATGAGGGGACCAGAACTGAACACAATATTCACTGGGATCAAACCAGGGCTCTATAGAACTGCAGCATAACTGCACGGCTCTAAAACTCAATCCCCCAGCTAATGAAATCCAGCACAATATATTCCTTCTTAACAAGCCTATCAGCTTGTGTGGCAACTTTAAGGGGTCTATGGACTTGGAACTCCACACTGCCAAGGATCCTACCTTTAACCCTGCATTATGCACTCAAATTCAGTCTTCCAAAATGAATGACTTCCCACTTTTGCAACTCCATCTGCCACTTCTCAGCCCAGCTCTACATCCTGTCAATGTCCCGTTGCAACCTACAACAGCCCTCCACACTATCAGCCACTCCACCAAACTTCATGTCATTGCCAAACTTACTAACCCAGTCTTCCACACATATCCAAGTTATTTATAAAATCACAAAGAGCAGAAGTCCTGTAACCTCTCCCTGCAGAAAACCACTGGTCACTGAGCTCCAGGATGAATGCTTTCCGTTCAACACCCTCGATCTTCTTTGGGCCAGGTATTCTGTGTCCAGACAAACAGGTTTCCCTGTATCCCATGTCTCTATACTTTATGAATGAGCCATAAAGGTGTTTTGTCACATCGTCAATGGACTCAATAAGATTTGCAAGCCATAACCTGCCCCTTAAAACGCCATGCTGGCTATCTCTAATCAAACTATGGTTTTCCAAGGTATTATAAATCCTGTCTTGAAGTCTTCTCCAATAATCTGTGCACCACAGACATAAGACTGACAAGTCTGAAATTCCCAGCATTATCCGGATTCCCTTTCCTGAACAAGGGAATAACATTTGCCGCCCTCCAACCATCTGGTACAACTCCAGTGGGCAGTGAGGGCGCAAAGGTCATCGCCAAGTGCACAGCAATCTCTTCCCTCACTTCGTGTAGTAACTTTGGGCACATCCCGTCTGGTCCAATAGACTTATTTACCCTTATGTTTTACACAATACTCAGCACATCCTCATTCTTAACATCAACCTGTTCATATATATCAGCCTATTTCACTCTGTCCTCACAAATGACAAGGTCCCTCTCAGCAGTGAATACTGAAGCACAGTATGCATTAAGGAAATCCCCTACCTCTTCCGACTTCAGACACAAGTTCCCTCCACTATCCCTGATCGGCCCTACCCTCACTCTGGCCATGCTCTTGTTCCACACAGAAGTGGAGAATGCCTTACGGTTTTCCTTAATGCTTCCCAACAAAGTTTTTTCATGCCCCCTTCCAGCTGTCCTAAGTCCATTCCTCAGTTCGTTCCTGGTACCTTCAGAGACTCCCTGCAGTGTGGAAACAGGGCATTTGGCCCAACACCTCCATATCAACCCTCCAAACTGTACCCTAACCAGACCCACCCCCCCAACCTAATTCTCTCCATTTGCCCCGACTAATGCACCAAACCTATACATCCGTGAACACTATGGGTAATTTAGCATGGCTGAGTCACCTGACATGCACACCCTTGGGCTGTGAAGGGAATCCGGAGAACCTGGAGGAAACCCATGCTGACACGGGGAGAATGTGCAAACCCAACACAGACATTCGCCTGAGGCTGGAATCGAATTGGAGTCCATGGTGCTATGAGGTAGCAGTGCTAACCACTGAGCCATCGTGCTGTTCCATGTTACCCTCTAGAAACCTGTCTGACCCTCGACTTCTCAACCTTAAATAAGCTTCCTTCTTCCTCTTGACTAGATGTTCTACATCCCTTCAAACCCTGTTAAATGCTTTGCTATCCATGTGGACAAAGTTCACTGCTCTGCCTTCATCTATCTCTTGGCCACCTCCTTGAAGAGTCAATCCAGTTTGTGAAACACGGTTTTCCACTCACAAAGCCATGCTGACTATCTCTAATCAGCCCTTGCCTTTCCAAATACACACAGCTCCTTTCTCTCAGAATTTCCTCCAACAACCTCCTATCACTGGACTCACTGGTTTGCAGTTTCCTGGCTTTTCCTTGCAGCCCTTAAGTGATGGAACAGCATTATGTTCCCTCCAGTCTTCCAACACCTCACTGTGTCTGTTGATAATATAAATATCTCTGTAAGGGACACTGCAATCTCTTCCCTAGCGTCCCATAATATTTTAAGACCGACCTAATGAGCTACTGAGGATTGATCTACCTTTATTTGTTTTAAGATTCCAGCACGTTCTCTTCTCTGTTGAGGATTCTTTCCAAGACATCACTATTTATTTCCCCAAGTTCCCGAGCTTCCATGTCTTGCTCCACAGTAAATACTGACAAGACTGTTTTGTCTAACATCTCACCCATCTCCTCTGTTTCCACACATAGGCGACCTAATTGATCTTTAAGGGGCCCTATTCTCTACTAAGTTACTCTTTAGCCCTTAATGAAACTTGCGTAAAGGCTTCTGATAATTGAAATACACCATATCCCCTATACCACTGCACCCCTCCAACATCATTACAATTCTGCCATTTATATTCACACCAACAAATAAAATCCAACAGGCTCAGAAACAAATTCTCTTTTAGAAAATGTATTTCTAAGTGGCCAGTTATTGTATATTGACATGTCCTTTCTAACAATTTCAGTATGGTCCCGACTTACTGTCAGGCTAACACGATTTGTTTTCAGACTGACAGCAGAAAGTGTTATGGGAGTTTTTGTTCATCAATCTGAAAAAGGTAACTTACAGGGTCAGCAGGTAATAGAGAAGGCAAGTCAAATGCTGGCATGTATTACAAAGGGAATGGAGTCTAAGTATAGGGAGGTCTTGGAAAAGCTTCACAAGATGCGAGTCAGACCACACCTAGAATATTATTAACAGTGTGAGTGCCTGAACGAACGATATTCTTGCAATGGAGGTAGGACAGAGAAGGGTCACTCGGCTGATCCCCAGAATGGATGAATTTTCTAATAAGAAGTGGTGGAGGAGGTTGAGGTTGAACCCATTGAAGTTTAGAAAAATAAGAGAGAAATGAAACGTAACATCCAAGATTCTGAGGGGCTTTGACAGGGTAGATGCTGGGAAGTTAGCAATGCTCCCGAGGACTTTATCATTAAGTGTATAAGTCCCAACTTTCCCCAACTGCAGAACCTCACATTTTTCTAAATTAAACTCCATCTGCCACTCCACAGCCCATTCGCCTATCTGATTAAGTTCCCAATGTACCTGAGGTAATCTTTTTTACTGTCCACTACACCTCCAATGTTGGTGTGATCTGCAAACTTACTAACCATACCTCCTATGTTCTCATCCCAGTCATTTACAAAATGACGAAATGTAGTGGATCAAGCAGCGATCGTTGTGACACTCCACTGGTCACAGACTTCTAGTCTGAAAAGCAGCCCTCTACCACTCTGTCTTCTACCTTTTGAGCCAGTTCTGTACTCAAATGGTTGGTTTCCTCTGTATTCCATGAGATCTAACCTTGCTAACCAGTCTCCCATGAGGAGCCTTGCGGAACACCTTACTGAAGTTCACGTAGATCATGTCCACTGCTCTGCCCTCATCAATCCTTTGTTACTTCTTCAAAAGATATTCTTCCCTTTTGAAAACGTAACAGTTACAGCACCAGAATAATCAGCACACCGTGTCTATGCAGATCACGAAACCATTCCAAACTAATTCCATCTGCCTGTACATGATCCATATCCCTGCCAACCCATGCCTGCTTTTGTGTCTGCCCAAGCGCCTCAAAAACATTGCGATTGTTTCTGCTTTTCCATCTCCCAGGAGAGTACATTCTAGTCAACTACCACCTTCTGCATAAGAAACTTGCGTGACATATCTCCCTTTAAACTTGCACAGATGTTGTTGGAAATGCCCAGCAGGTCATGCAGCATCTGTGAAGAAAACTCAGTTAACGTTTCGGGACCAGTCACCCTTCCTCAGAAACGTTAACTCTATTTTTTCTTCACAAATGCTGCTAGACCTGCTGAGCTTTTCCAGAAACTTCTGTTTTTCTTTCTGGTTTGCAGCATCTGGTTTAAACTGCCCCCTCTCCTCTTAAATGTGTGGCTCTAGAATTTGTCACTTCCACCTTGGAAAAAAGATTCCGATTATTCACTCTGTCTGTGCCTCTTGGGTTACCCCGCAGCTATTGACTTGCCAAAGACAAAAATCCAAGTTTTTCCAACCTCTCCCAATCCAAACAACATCCTGGTAAACCTGTTTTCACCCTCTCCAAAGCCTCCAAATCCCCTTGAAGTCTTCTCCCTCACATGTTAAAGCTATGCTCTCTACTCTTAGACTCCCCTACCCTGGGGAAAAAAAACCATGACGAGTCACCCAATCGTTGCTCCTCATAATTTTAGAAAGTCCTACAATGCCAACTCAAGCGTCCAGTGCTCCAGGGAAAATAGCGTCAGCCTATTCAGCCTCTCCCTATGGTTCAAATATTGCAATACTGGCAACACCCTTGTAAATCTTTTCTGAACTCTTTCAAGTTTCCCAACATCCATCCTATAGCAGGGAGACTGGAAGTGAAAGCAGTATGGAAATTCCAAAAGTGGCTGAGCCAATAAACTGTACAACCGAAACATGATCTCCCAATTCCTGTACTGCCCAATAACAGCTAGCATACAAAACACCACCTTCATTGACCTATCTACCTTCAAACCCACTTTCAAAGAACCATCAAACCACACTGCACGGTCAATTTGTTTGTGCAACACTTCCCAGAAACTTGTCATTATGAGGTTGAGTCCTATTGTGGTAACATCTTTCTGAAATCAGGTAGACTAGAATTGAATGTAGTATTCTAGAATTTTCCTCACCAATGCCCTATACAGTCACAAAGTGACCTCCTAACTCCTATACTCAGTGACAGAATCCCTACAGTGTGAAAACAGGCCATTCGGCTTATGAGACCATACCGATCAACGGAGCAGCATCCCACCCTAACCATGTAACCTCTCATTTCCCACAGCGAATCCACCTTACCTGCAAGTCTTTGAATTGTGAGAGGAAGCCCACGCAGACACACACTGGGAGAATGAGCAAACAACACACAGACAGTGGAATTGAACCAGTCCATTTATTAATCAGTGCCCTGACCAATTAATCAGCATCCCAAATGTCAACACCTGATCTCCCTGAAACTCTATTTTGCAGGAACTATGCAGTTGTTCTGAGCCTTTCAGAGGGATTGAAGGGGATGGCGAGAAAACAGCAATAGGGTTGAATTTTGATCTATAAAAATTCTCTCCATCTTCCCCCTCTCTGTCTGTCTCCCCTCTCTGTTTGTTCCCCCTGTCTCCCCCTTTCTGTCTGTCCCCCCATCAGTCTGTCTGTTTCCTGTCTGTCTGTCTGTCCCCTCTGTCTGTCCCCCGTCACTTCCTCTATGCCCACTGTCTGTTCCCCATCTCTCTCTTCCCCCTTCTCTGTCCCCACCCGTCTCTGTGCCACCCTCTCTATCCCACCACCCTCTCTGTCTCCCCACCCTCTGCCACCCCATCCCTGCCTACATTCGTCTCCCTGTTCCCTCGGTCTGGACTCCCCCACCATAGGGAAAAGACCGTGTCTATTTAACCTATCCATGCCCGGCCTGATTTTATAAATCTCTATTTATAAACCTCTTTTATAAACCTCAGCCTCCGACGCTCCAGGTAAAATACCATATCCAACCCTGGAAATATTCTTGTAATTCTTTTCTGACCCCTTTCAAGTTTGTGAACATCCTTCTGATCGAAAGGAGACCAGAATTGCATGGAATATTCCAAAAGTTGCCTAATCAATGTCCTGTACAACCACAATATGACCTCCCAACCCCTATCCTAAACTCTCTGACCAATAAAGGAAAGCAGACCAACTGGCGCATTCACTATCCTATCTACCTGCGACTCTACTTTCAAGGAACTATGTACCTGCACTCCAAGGTCTCTTTGTTTAGCAACACTCCGCAGGAACTTACTATTCACTGTATAAGTCCTGCTTTTCCAAAATGCAACACCTCACATTTTTCGAAACTGAAATCCTCAGCCCATTCTCCCATGTGATCCAGATAGAACATAGAACATAGAAGAATACAGCGCAGTACAGGCCCTTCGGCCGTCGATGTTGCGCCGATTCAAGCCCACCTAACCTACACTAGCCCACTATCCTCCATATGCCTATCCAATGCCCGCTTAAATGCCCATAATGAGGGAGAGTCCACCACTGCTACTGGCAGGGCATTCCATGAACTCACGACTCGCTGAGTAAATAACTTACCCCTAACATCTGTCCTATACCTACCCCGCCTTAATTTAAAGCTATGCCCCCTTGTAATAGCTGACTCCATACGTGGAAAAAGATTCTCACTGTAGACCCTATCTAAACCCCTAATCATCTTATACACCTCTATCAAGTCACCCCTAAACCTTCTTTTCTCCAATGAAAACAACCCCAAGTGCCTCAGCCTTTCCACATACGATCTTTCTACCATACCAGGCAACATCCTGGTAAACCTCCTCTGCACCCGTTCCAGTGCCTCCACATCCTTCCTATAATATGGTGACCAAAACTACACACAATACTCCAGATGCGGCCGCACCAGAGTCTTATACACTGCAACATGACCTCAGTACTCCGGAACTCAATTCCTCTACCAAGAAAAGCCAGTACGCCATATGCCTTTTTCACCGCACTATTTACCTGGGTGGCAACTTTCAAAGATCTGTGTACATGGACACCAAGATCCCTCTGCTCATCCACACTACCAAGTATCCGACCATTAGCCCAGTACCCCATCTTTTTATTACTCTTACCAAAGTGAATCACCTCACACTGAGCTACATTGAACTCCATTTGCCACCTTTCTGCCCAGTTCTGCAGCTTATCTATATCCCGCTGTAACCTGCCATATCCTTCCTGACTGTCTACAACTCCTCCGACTTTCGTCTCATCCGCAAACTTGCTCACCCAACCTTCTAACCCCTCCTCCAGGTCATTTATAAAAATGACAAACAGCAATGGTCCCAAAACAGATCCTTGTGGAACACCACTAGTGATGGCACTCCAAGATGAACCTTTGCCCTCTGTCTTCTTCCAGCCAGCCAACTCCTAATCCAAACCTCCAACTCACCCTCAATGCCATACCTCCGTATTTTTTGAAGTAGTCTACCATGGGGAACCTTATCAAACGCCTTATTAAAATCCATATACACCACATCTACCGCTTTCCCCTCGTCCACCTCCTTAGTCACCTTCTCAAAGAATTCAATAAGGTTTGTGAGGCACGACCTGCCCTTCACAAAACCATGCTGACTATCCTTGATCACATTATTCCTATCCAGATGTTCATAAATCCTATCCCTTACAATTCTCTCTAAGATTTTGCCCACAATAGAAGTGAGACTCATCGGCCTATAGTTACTAGGGTTATCCCTATTCCCCTTCTTGAACAAGGGAACTACATTTGCTAGCCTCCAATCTTCTGGCACTACTCCTGTAGACAACGAGGACATAAAAATCAAGGCCAATGGCTCTGCAATCTCCTCCATTGCTTCCCAGAGAATCAAGGATAAATGCCATCAGGCCCAGGGGACTTATCTATTTTCACCCTTTCCAGAATTTCCAACACCTCTTCTCTACATAACTCAAAGCCATCCATTCGACTTAATTGTGACTCAGTACTCCCATTGACAACAATGTCCTGTTCCTGATTGAATACGGACGAAAAGTATTCATTCAGTGTCTCCCCAATCTCTTCAGCCTCCACACGCAACTTCCCACTACTATCCTTGACTGGACCTATTCCTACCCTAGTCATTCTTTTATTCCTGACATACCTATAGAAAGCCTTAGGGTTTTCCCTAATCCTACCAACTAAGGACCTTTCATGTCCCCTCCTTGCTGCTCTTAGCTCTCTCTTCAGGTCCTTCCTGGCTACCTTATAACTCTCAATCGCCCCAATTGAACCTTCATGCCTCATCTTTACATAGGCCGCCCTCTTCCATTTAACAAGGGATTCCAATTCCTTATTAAACCACGGCTCCCTCACTCGACACGATGCCTTGTACTCTGAGGTAATCTTTTTCACAGTCCACTCCAACTCCAATTTTGGTGTCATCTGCAAACTTACTAACAATACCTCTTATGTTCACATCCAAGTCAATGATATAAATGACGAAAAGTGGGTCCAGCACCGATCCTTGTGACACTCCACTGGTCACAGGCCTCCAGCCTGAAAGGCACCCCTCCACCACCACCCTCTGTCTTCAACCTTTGAACCAGTTCTGTACCAATTGGCTAGTTCTCCCTGTATTCCATGAGATCTAACCTAATCTCCCAAGGGGAACCTTGTCAAACGCCTGACTGAAGTCCATGCAGGTCATGACTACTGCTCTGCCCTCATCAATCCTTTTTGTTATTTCCTCACAGAAACTGACTCAAGTTCATGAGATGTGATTTCTCACACACATTTAATAATATCCAGGACTTAACTCTGTACACTGGGTTCTGCGTCACCCAGTTATAAATGTTCATATTCTGGATAAAGTTCACGTACACGAGCTTTGTGTTAGTGACTGTATATTGAGTCTTGTTAATACAACCCACACAGGTGAGTTCCTTTTGAAAGCCAGTCCCTATATCCCTAAACCCCTCCCATCTGCTCTGTCTCCTCCATCCCCACCGTAGACAGTAAGTGGGAGGGGCTCATGGAGTTTCCATGCGAGTGAGATTGAGAACATCTTCCCTTCTTTCCACCATCCCACCAGGAAATGGTGGCAGTGTCTCTACCACTGGACCAGGTTCACAATTGAGGAACAGCATCTTTGAAGAGGCTGATTAGAAAACATGCCCAAGCCACCGTGCCATACTGTCTCCCAACTGTCCCTGCCTGAGCCTCCAAACAGAACCTTCCTGTAGTTTCTCTCCTGTCAGACTCTCCCATTTCTCAGTTTGTCCAGGATCCCCTCCTGGTGCTGCACTGATCCTGTCCCTCACTGAGCTGTCCATCCTCCAGTGTCCTCCACATTCATTCATTGTTTATAATCCCTTTGTCCCAGTCCTCCAGCCCCACTCCCTCCACTCTTTTGGGCAGCAGCTGCTGTCAATCACCCAGGCTCCTATATGAACTGTAGCATATGCTGAAGGAGGGGAGACCAGTACACGGGCGCAGTGCTGGCCAATTGTCAGAGTGTGTGCAGGGCGGGTCAGTGCCAGGGCGGGAGGCTGTGTGTGTGGGGGATTAATCTATCATTGGCAGATCCCTACCTTCCTCCTCTGGGAACAGGACCCGGGGAATAGTCTCTCTCCTGGTACCCTGACGAGTGGTCAAAGTATCACTGGGGTAGCATTTTGCAGAAAGTTATCAGAACGCTTTTTGTGAAGATTCAGGATTGTTATGGAAAGGGACAAGGATGGGCCTGCAATTACAGTTCGAATTTGGTTCATTTTAGTTCAACCAGATATGATTTTGCCAGAGTTTGCAGGAAGCAGTGTGTGCAGGATGGTTCTCATAAGAGGGTGGAGGTGGGGAATATAAATGAGAGGTTCCAGATTGATTTTTCCCCAATATGGTTCCGACCAGGAAGGAAACCCGGCACCTGGGGGGAGGATTCACCAACACCAGGGAGGCTCCGAGTCAGAATCATTGATTTGGTTCTTAGTCTGCAGACAGGAGCTAGGTAACTGAATTCAAGGAGAGGAGAGAGATTGTGAAAACTGGGTATGGAGGAAAGGAGTGAGGAGATTGGTTTGGTCTTCAGTTAACAAGAGAGAGAAATTGTGAGACTGAGATTTAAAGCTTTGGGGGAACAAGGAAACTACAATTTAATACTATAATTGTCTTATAAAGTTCCATCCTGTATTAACAGTGGTGACTTGTTTTCTCTGTTGTAGGGTACTGAAAGGGTGAATTTGCAGTTGAGAAATTCAAATTGAACTTCATGTTCAGACCTGATGGTTACTGGATGCGTCCCAATCTGAATACCATTGGCCTTTTCATCTGGAAGGAAAGGTGTGCATTCTGCCAGTGGACGAATATTTCAAATGTCAGTGTGTCTGGAAACATTACTGAGACACAGCCAAGTCCATGTTAGCGAAATTTGTGGCTTTGAATGGAGGCTGGTTATCAGGATTATCTCCATGGCAACGGCAGTTTAAAAAGTCTAGTTCAATTCAAAACATTGTGTTTAAACAACACACCTCTCCCCCACACCCTCGTGGCTCACTCAAGTACCTGACAGTCGCTTCAGTTTCAGTGGGATTATCTGTCAGGATTCTGATGTGGAGGAGATGGTGTTGGAGTGGGGTGGGCAAAGTTATAAATCTCACAACACCAGATTATAGTCCAACAGGTTTATTTGGAAGCACTAGCTTTCCGAGCACGGCGTAATTTTTAACTTTATCAGGTGTATCTCTATGATGACAGACTTCTTCAGTTAAGTACTTCAACAATTACAGAGGCTGCAAGTTCCCCTCGAGCTGTGTCAACTGCTATTCTGGCTCTGGGGCTGGCTACTCGTCACTTTTTATCCCCAATCCCATCAAGCTTTCTGTTGATCTTTAAAGTTTTTCTAATCTCCTAGTTTCTCCTTAGTCTTTGCCAATTTGTATGCCTTCTATTACAATTTGATAGACTCCCTTATTTCCTGAGCCACCCATGGCAGATTATTCCTTTTCCTACAGTCCTTCCTTTTCACTGATATATACTTTTGCTAAACACTTTGAAGAATAGCTTTAATATTTCTCCACTGGCCGTCAACTTTCCCACCATAAAGTCTTTGCTTCCAGTCTACATTAGCCAACTCCTGCCTCATCCTATTGTAGTCTCCTTTGTTTAAGCACAGGATCTTGGGATTGAATTTAATCTTCCCGCTTTCCATCTGTATTCTAAATTCATCTATACTTATCATAAGTCTTTTATCAGATTACAAGGTGAGGTGATGTTTCCTGGGTGTTTTGGTTTTCATTATCAGTGACCTTGGCTTTGTAATAAAGTATAGGATAGATATTCACAATAGAGTATTGTGGACGCTGTGAATGTACTACACAGGTCTAAAACCATAAATCACTGTCTTCCCTCAGTTTAAAATTGCAAAATTATTATCTCCTACATGCTTCCTCACTATCTAAGTTTGGAACACTAATCCACCTGACTATCCTGCATTTTCCAAAAATCTCCTTGGGTGAAGGTGGTGATTTTTGGATTCAGCTTTCCAGTTATTACCGTAAGAAGATAAGCCCTGGGCACAGGAGAGGCAATGCAGCCCTTCGAACCAGCTTCACCATTTAATGCGATGATGATTGAGCTCAACTCGGTCTCAGCTGGATTTTCCCGCCTGCTCTCTCTCACCCTTCAACTCATTGCAAATTCAACATATGTATCTCTTCATTAAATTTGCTCATTTTCCTGGCATCCACCGCATTTTTAATAGGAAATTCAACAGATTCACAACACATTGAGATAAGTACATTCTTCTTCATGAGAATAAAATATAGTCCCTATAGTGCAGAAACAGGGTATTCATCCATCGAGTCCACACCAACCCGATGATGAGCATTCCATTCAGACCCACCCATTTCCTGTAACCCTGCATTTCCCATGTTTAATGACTTAACCGGCACACGCATGGACACTGTGGGCAATTTAGTTTGGCCAATCCACCTAACCTGCACATACTTGGACTGTGGGAGGAAACTGGAGCACCCAGACGAAACCCATGCAGACATGGGGAGAACGTGTAAACTCCACACAGTCACCTCAGGCTGGAATCAAACACGGGTCCCTGACTCTGTGAGGCAGTGGTGCTAGCCCGTGAGCCACCTCTGCTTAAAATCTGCTACCCTGCCCCACAATTGACTGAATCTATATTCTTTACATCAGAAATCAGGTTGTGGAAGCAGATGTCTCAATAAAACCCAGTGACAACCCATATGTCCTGTGTGTCTGAATGGGGATCCTCAACCCAACACCTTCCACCGCACACTTTTCATTCACTTTCCAGAGACAGGTCTCCAGTGACTTCATGGGTACTACCGTGGGCGGCACGGTGGCACAGTGGTTAGCACTGCTGCCTCACAGCGCCAGAGACCCGGGTTCAATTCCCGCCTCAGGCGACTGACTGTGTGGAGTTTGCACGTTCTCCCCGTGTCTGCGTGGGTTTCCCCCGGGTGGCCCGGTTTCCTCCCACAATCCAAAGATGTGCAGGTCAGGTGAATTGGCCATGCTAAATTGCCCGTAGTGTTAGGTAATGGGTAAATGTAGGGGTATGGGTGGGTTGCGCTTCGGCGGGTCGGTGTGGACTTGTTGGCCCAAAGGGCCTGTTTCCACACTGTAATGTAATCTAATCTAATCTAATACAACTCCCGCAATCCCTGAGGCAGGGACCACACGTGTGTGGGGAAATCCTGCACTCTAAATGTACAGAATGTGGAAATCCTGCACTCTAAATGTACAGAATGTGGGCTGATTTTGGAGCATGTGCTTTGGGGTAACTAGAGGAAAGTACTTCCCACAGTGATTGGCTGGAGGAGGAACGTATCTGCTTGTTGTATTGATCGGTTGGGAGGGGGGGGGTCAAAGTGTCACCGCACCCATTTGGGGCCAAAGTCCATCCCCAATTCGTCATAACACTGGGAATCGACCAATGGGAAACAAAGAAGGATCTGACCCATTCTCCCAGACTGAAGTTCCTCTTCTGTCCAGGATTAGATTACTTACAGTGTGGAAGCAGGCCCTTCAGCCCAACAAACCCATACCGACCCTCTGAAGAGCAACCCACCCAGACCCATTCCCCTACAATTACCCCTTCACCTTCCCCTACGGGCAATTTAGCATAACCAATGCACCTAACCTGAACATCTTTGTGACTGTGGGAGGAAACTGGAGCACCTGGAGGAAACCCACGCAGACACGGGGAGAATGTGCAAACTCCACACAGACAATTGCCCGAGGTGGGAATTGAACCCGGGTCTCTGGCGCTGTGAGGTAGCAGTGCTAACCACTGTGCCACTGTGCTGCCCACATTCCTTTCTGTTTCCTTTTGTTTCATTCTGTTGTTACATTGTTCACTTGCAGCAACTAAAGGGAAAGGAAGTGAGCCCAGAAAGGGTGCAGAGTCTAACCAGGGATGGGACGTTATGGCATGGATCTGTTTTTCAGCAACTCCATGAGAATGGGGAGGGTTACGTTAGGAGGCAGCAGAGTCAGAATGATCTAGAGTAAGTGGGCTGAAGGGTTACAGCTTTGGGGGATGAAGGGGTAAAAAGATAAACCAGAGAAGCTAGAATTGTTCTGAATTCCTAATCTGTACATATTCCTTTATACAGGGTTCTAGATGGTGAAGATTTGCAGACTGAAATCTCAAAGTCATGTGCAGATTGTGATTAAGTTAACCAGTATTTGAAGAACCAAAGATAGAAAATCACTCGGCCAAAATCCTGCAACACTTGCCCTCATAGCATTGTCGGTCCATCTGCACCAAATGGACTGTGAATGGTTCAAGACAGCAGCTCACTACCATCTTCTCAAGAGTAACTAGAGATGGGGAATAAATTTTGGCTGAGCCAGTAATGCCCATATCCTAGAAATGGTTTTTATAGTTGCTAAAACCCAGTTGCTGTTACTGCAGGATGATGAGGGATGCTGAGTGCATCCTCCAGGAGGCGGAACCATCACATTACCCCTGTCTACACTCACACAGTAACACAGCAATGTCACTGGAACAAAAGGCAGTGAAGCCAAAGGAGGACTTAGACATAGTTATTTGCGGTAAATTCATCAAAGGGGGTTGGAGCACAGCAGGAATAGGAGACTGAGCTGGATGGTCAGCTGTTTCCCATTGAATGGTGGAGTATGATGGAAAGGCCGAATAGCCTCCTCTTGCTGCTATCTACCAGGTATGTATATAGCAATGGGTAGGAAGAAGTAGTCAGGGCAGGGATTCTCCAGAAGATTGCACTTCCACATCAGGTTTCGTGAGGGATGGTTTGATGGATTTTATTTAACATTTATCTTTAACACATGGTTTGTGAATTTGGTTTTAAAATATTGTAGCTGTTTATTCCGCAATAAATAAAACTAAAAGAAAAGAAATGAAACTATCTGAATATAGCAGTTTTTAAAAATTCCAAACGCCCTGTAAAACAAAATCCTGGTCTATTCCCGGACACCATCCATTCCAGTTTTTCAATCTCCAGGGAAATATTCCTTCCCTGTCTGAACCTTTGGTTTGATTTAACTGCTTTTCAGTTCTCCATCTGTGAGCCGTGTTCTCTTTTTCCCCATTTCTCCTACCCAGAGATGTTATCACACACAGCTGAGAAACCTTCCCACCATTAACATCATCATTACGCCATTTTGGTTTTTGTTAATATATAATCACCAGCAGTAAACCACCCATGTAACCAATTGAACATTTACAAACAAATCCCATTACGAGCCAAGCAAACCGTTACAAAGACAGAATGGGAAGGGACCAAATCAAAGTAGAGTTGGGGGTGAGGGGGCAGCAGTGGAGATAAAGCACTGTATCCCCTGCGGTGCCCACCTCTATCGAAAGGCATCGAGAGCATTGATACACACCACATGCTCCTTCTCCAAGACACCCTGCTGTGTCGCCTTTATCCTCAATCATAGAATAGAATCCCGACAGTGTGGAAGGAGAGCATTGGCCCATCAAACCCCACCAACCATCCAAAAAGCATCCCACCTGGAGCACTCCATCCTGTAACACTGCATTTCCCATGGCTGATCCACCTAGTCTGCATATTCCTGGATACTATGGACAATTTAGCACAACTGATCCACCTAACCCACAAATCTTTGAACTGTGGGAGGAAACCAGAGCTCCTGGAGGGGACCCACACTATCCTGGGGAGAATGTGCAAATTCTACACAGGCTGTTGACCAAGGCTGGACTCCAACCTTGGACGTGGTGCTGTGAAGAAGCAGTGCTATAATCCCAATTTAAATCAAAACAGATGATCCCTGCTCATTGTCACATTACTGTTTATTGGAGACTTATTGCCCAGAGAAACATCCTGAGATTCAGAAAGAGACAATATAAATTCAGACAACTCCAGCCGAGTTAATGTGATTAACAACAACATCAATACTCCAACAGTGTCATCAGACCTCGTACCTACTCTATCATTTACGATTTTTAACCCATGGGATGTCTGTTACCAGCTTCGATGACAGCCATAATGCTCTGACCATTTTGACGGAGCCAGTGCAAGTCAGTTCTAATAATTATCAATAGATTGTATCTAAACAGGCTGCCTCACAACAGAAAGTGCTCTGACCCTCAGTGCCCATAAGTCAAGGTCGTTTTCCTAAAACAACCACATCTGGCAATACTATTGAAGATATTTTATACAGTAACCTTTCTAATTCAATTGTCAGTTCCAGTCCATGAAGCAGACAGTAACATGCACCAGTGAATTGAATTCTAACAGCAGCATTACCCTGGCAGGAGAGATTGAGGAGCATGAAGCTGCCTTCTCTGGAGTATCTAAACATGAAACACTTCAAATGAACAAAAATCTTCAAGAGCCGGATAGGATAGATACAGGAAGGATGTGCTCCTAGGCTGGTGTGCCTGGAATAAAATAAGCACTAACTCCGGTATCTTTACCCAGCATCCCCTTTGGTTGCATAAATGTTTAAGATTTATTTGCTGCTCTAATTCCACTCTCTTGATCACTCCCACTTTTAACTGCTGTAATGTCGATGTTAATGCAAATGTATAAAATTTAATTTAATCCATCCCAAAAATTCTTTTTCGCATCAGAGAGCGGCGGGAGCTGGGCGGAAGTGAACGCAGAGCGCAAAGACGGTCGGGAAGTTAAATGATTGTTATTTGAATGGGTGTGTTCTTGGATCACTGGGGTATGTTGTGTGGTAAGCATAAATTCTACAAGACAGACGGTCTGCACCTTAATAGGTTAGGGACCAACATTCTGGCAGGCAGGTTTGCTATTACAACACAGCTACGTTTAAACTAAGTAGGGGGGCAGGAGGGGACAAACTGGATGTTTAAGAAGGAAATTGGAGGGAAAGTTAGAACAAGGGAAGTCAAGAAAGACAACTGTATCAATGAGGCAGAAAACTCAGAAAGGGATCATGTTGTCAGGTTGAGTGAAAAAGGAGTTGATGGGAAGGGTGAGGGCAGTAACAAATTAAAAATACTATACATGAATGCACGAAGCATTAGAAATAAGATGGATGAGCTTGAGACTCTTTTGGAAATTGGCATGTACGATATTGTGGGGATAACTGAGACATGGCTTCAAGTGGACAGGGCCTGGGAAATGAATATTCAAGGCTACACGTGCTATCGTAAGGACAGACTGACGGCCAGAGGGGGTGGGGTGGCCATGTTGGTAAGAGATGATATTCAGTCCCTTGCGCAGGGGGACCTAGAGTCAGGGGATGTGGAGTCAGTGTGGATCGAGCTGAGAAATACTAAGCGTAAAAATACCCTCTTGGGAGTTATCTACAGGCCCCCAAACAGTAGTCTGGATGTCGGATGTAAGTTGAATCAGGAGCTGAAATTGACCTGTCGCAAAGATGTTAAGACAGTTGTTATGGGAGATTTCAACATGCAGATAGACTGGGAGAATCAGGATGGTATTGGACCTAAAGAAAGAGACTTTGTGGAGTGCCTCAGAGATGGATTCTTAGAACAGCTGGTGCTGGAGCCGACCAGGGAGAATGCAATTCTGATATTGTGCAACGAACCAGAGTTGGTCAGGGACCTCGAAGTGAAGAAGCCATTGAGAAGTAGTGACCATAATACAATAAACTTCAATTTGCAATTTGAGAGGGAGAGGGTACAATCGGAAGTGACAATATTTTTGTTGAATAAAGGCAACTATGAGGGAGGAGCTGGCCAAAGTTCAATGGTGCAATACTTTAGCAGGGATGACAGTGGAGGAACAATGGCGGATATTTCTGTGTATAATGTAAAAGTTGCAGGATCAGTTCATTCCAAAAAGGAAGAGAGATCCAAGGAAGAGGCATGGGTGGTCGTGGCTGACGAGGGATGTTAAGAAACATATAAAGTTAAAAGAGAAAAAGTATAACATAGCAAAGATAAGTGGGAAAACGGAGGACTGAAGGTTTTAAAGAACGACAGAGGATTACTAAGAAGGAAATACGCAGAGAAAAAATGAGGTACGAAGGTAAACTGGCCAATAATATGAAGAAGGATAGTAAAAGTTTTTTAGGTATGTGAAAGGCGAAAAATGGTTAAGACTAAAATTGGGCCCTTGAAGACAGAAACAGGGGAAGATATTACGGGGAACAAAGAAATGGCAGAAGAATTGAATTGGTACTTCAGATCTGTGTTCACTGGGGACGACACAAGCAATCTCTCTGCGGTAACAATGGCTGAAAGACCTAAGGGAATTTATATTTGCCAGGAATTGGCATGGGAGAGACTGTTTGGTCTGAAAGTTGATAAGTCCCCGGGACCTGATGGTCTACATCTCAGGGTACTGAAGGAGGTGGCTCGAGAAATCGTGGATGCGTTAGTGATTATTTTTCAGAGTTCGATAAATTCGGGATCAGTTCTTGCGGATTGAAGGGTGGCTAATGTTGTATCACTTTTTAAGAAAGGTGAGAGAGAGAAAACAGGAAATTATAGACAAGTTAGTTTGACCTCAGTGGTGGGAAAAATGCTCGAGTCTATTATAAAGGATGAACTTACGACACATTTGGATAGTAGTAACAGGATAGGTCAGAGTCAGCAAGGAGTTATGAAGGGGAAATCATGCTTGACTAATCTTCTGGAATTTTTTGAGGATTTAACTCTGAAAATGGACGAGGGAGATCCAGTAGATGTAGTGTACCTGGACTTTCAGAAAGCTTTTGATAAAGTCCCACATAGGAGGTTAGTGAGCAAAGTTAGGGCGCATGGTATTAGGGGCAAAGTACTAACTTGGATTGAAAGTTGGTTGGCTGATAGGAAACAAAGATTAGTGATAAACGGCTCCATTTCGGAATGGCAGGCAGTAACCAGTGAGGTACCGCAGGGATCAGTACTGGGACGGCAGCTTTTTACAATATATGTTAATGATATAAAAGATGGTATCAGCAATAACATTAGCAAATTTGCTGATGATACTAAGCTGGGTGGCAGGGTGAAATGTGATGAGGATGTTACGTGATTACAGGGTGACCTGGACAAGTTAAGTGAGTGGGCAGATGCATGGCAGATGCAGTTTAATGTGGATAAATGTATGGTTATCCACTTTGGTGGCAAGAACAGGAAGGCAGATTACTACCTAAATGGAATCAATTTTGGTAAAGGGGCAGTACAGAAAGATCTGGGTGTTCTTGTACACCAGTCAATGAAGGTAAGCATGCAGGTACAGCAGGTAGTGAAGAACTCTAATAGCATGCTGGCCTTCATAACAAGAGGGATTGAGTATAGAAGCAAAGAGATTCTTCTGCAGCTGTACAGGGCCCTGGTGAGACCACACCTGGAGTACTGTGTGCAGTTCTGGTCTCCAACTTTGAGGAAAGACATTCTGGCTATTGAGGGAGTGCAGCATAGGTTCACGAGGTCAATTCCTGGAATGGCGGGATTACCTTACACTGAAAGACTGAAGCGACTGGGCTTGTATACCCTTGAATTTAGAAGACTGAGAGGGGATCTGGTTGAGACATATAAGATTATCAAAGGATTGGACACTCTGGACCCAGGGAACATGTTTCCGCTGATGGATGAGTGCCGAACCAGACGACACAGCTTAAAAATACGGGGTAGACCATTTAGGACAGAGATAAGGAGAAACGTCTTCACCCAGAGAGTGGTAGCTGTGTGGAATGCTGTGCCCCAGAGGCCAATGGAGGCCTAGTCTCTGGATTCAACTAAGAAAGAGTTGGATAGAGTTCTCAAGGGTTGTGGACTCAAGGGTTATGGAGATAAGGCAGGAACAGGATACTGATTAAGGATGATCAGCCATGCTCATATTGAATGGTGGTGCAGGCTCGAAGGGCAGAATGGTCTACTCCTGCACCTAATGTCTATTGTCTCTCTGTATCTATGTCTCACTTGTGTTCACCGAGACACTCATTCAATCTTACCTCTTTACAAACCCTGCCCTGATATTTCCTTGGAGGGCTCAGAATGAAATATTCACTGAATTGTTACTGCACAAAAGGAGGCTGATTGGCTTATCAGCTCTCCAAAGGATCATCTCACTGGATGTCATTCTTCTCCCTTTACCCCATAAGCCTTCCCATTCGTCCTCTTCCAGTAACACCGGCGAGTTCACAAGTAACCACTGCGATTGGATTTATTTTGTTTGTTCAAGGGATCATGGCACCACTTGCTGTGACAGCATTTGTCATCCATTGTAACTGCCCAAGAGATGGTTCAGAGTCAACCCCATTATTCAGGGTCTGGATTCACATGTAGGCTGGACCAGGTCAGAATCAACACAATTTCCCATGCCCAATGACATGAAGAGTTGATTTCTGGCATATTATCTTATTTATGAAATGATAATGAATAATCTTTGCAGTTGAATTAAAAGTGAAAGACCAAAATGGGTTTTATTCTGATTGAGCACGTCCTCCTGTTTTCTCAGTTGTTATTGACAATCTCATTCCCCTCGCACCAGAACCTGTTCCAGACAGTGTTACAGAAAAGGCACAATGGTCAGCTGCAGCAGGTCCCCTGACTGGTCACTGGAGCCAAAGGTTCACGCTCCACAGATGCTGCCAGACCTGCTGAATATTTCCAGCAATTTCTGGGGTTTTTTCCTGATTTCCCAGCATTTGCAGATGTTTAGTTTTTCAATATTGATCTTGTCTGTTGTAGAGGAGTTTATTGATGAGTTTGGAGAGTTTTGAACATTGCAAGTTAGGCCACAAATTAGCTATGATCTATTGAACGACAGCGCAGGGTTGAAGGGCTGAATGGTCTCCTCCTGTTCCAATGAAAGTTGTCCATCTGCAGCTGGTGGCAACATTTCCCCTCACTGTTCACTTCACCTCCATGTCTAACACACTGTTACTAACTGAACAAACCTCCTGTGTTTGAACTAAACCTGCTAATCTAACCTGCTCCCTCTCCTGCCACCCGGGTTTATCTCTCATCACGGAATGCTGTCTCGTATTACTGCCGAAATGCCCAAAAAGGACTGAGCCTCGGTTTCAATCCATTCTCCTGTCATACTCTTCAACATGCCCATGTGGGTGGACTATAGGCAGCTGGGATTTAATGAAGGGAAGTGGGGATTAGGCGGAAGCACGAGGAGAGCTGACAGCAAAGAAAGCTCTCACGGTAACAGCAGAGTATCTCCGTGACCCAGTGAGTGGTGAGGCACCTGAGATTGTGGGAGGAGGCAGATTCACTCAGGGATTCGGGAAAATACTCAGACAATGACCTATCCATCTGATTGTTAACTCAGACAGATAGGCAGAAAGAAAGATGCACATTTAGATAGCACCTTTGATAACCTGCGGCAATGAAACATGCTTCAAACACAATGGTTTCAACCTCAAATCTCTGAAAACACAGACACAAAGCTTCCTACTTGTACCAGGCTGTCTTCTCTTAAGAAAAGAGTTTTAAGCTGTTTAGCCTTCCTTGTGATTATAACCTCTGGGTTTCTGTCAGATTTGTGATTGAACCTTTATTTTCCTGTTGTGAGTGATGCTAATAGCAGAAACAGTTCCTGACTTGTGACGGGTTTCGGTTGGAGTATTTATATTTACAAATTTATTCCCACCCTCACGTACAGTGCGAAATTGCTGTAAAATGAAAGGAAAGGATTGAGTGAGAACGCACAGAAACACAAAAGGCAGCGTGTGTACCTGAGCTGAATGAGCCTGGCATTAGGAAAACGTGACGACAATCACAACTAGTTAGAATCACAGTATCCCTTAGGCGCACAAAGAGGCTATTCGGTCAATCGAGTCTGCAATGACCTGCTGTCCCACCCTACCCCCATAACCCCAGATTTACCATGGTGAACCCAACCCACCTAACCTACACACTACAGGCCATGTTAGCACTGCCAATCCAGCAAACCTGCACATCTGTGAGAGGGTCATAGATTATGTCTAAGTGCTTAGAATTGTGGATGAAGGCTCACAAATACTTGACTCTGACGCAAATGCTCTGTGTTTTTTTTTTCATAATAAAATCTGGGGGAAACTGCAGCCAGAAAGATTTCCGATTCTCTCATGAAGAAGTGAATTCAAAACTCGTGCCACTGACCCAGGGGCACAGTGAAGTCACGGAGAACCTTCAGAAATGTAACAGGTTGTGAGCAAGGTGGGGCGAGACAAGGACAAAAAGACAGTCGGTCACACGGGCGAAGAAATGAGAGATTAAACAGCAGAAATGGTAGTCCCTCAAGGCCACGGGGAATGGAGTTAGAGTTGGGAAAGATACCAGGAAACAAGGTGTGCAGCTGTCAAAGAAATACATTAAAAAAAACAGATTATAACAACATAGAGGGCAGAGTTCACAGTCTGAAATTGTTGCTCTCATTGGTGAGTACAGAACGCTGTAAAGCCTAGGTCGTTCTATTACAGCCAACACAAGTAGCCTCAATCTGTGCTGTAACTTACTGACAAATTTATTCTGACATTTGGCATTCAGGTCGGATGATATTCATAAATTCTCAAATTGGACTTGAGTTTAATATTCTGGAGAAATGTCAAGTAAATTACAATGATCCCATTCTGCAGACTTTAGTCCATAGCCCTGCATGTTCCAGCATTTCATTTACATCCATGTCCTTTTATTCTAATGAGATGTTGGCTACTGCCTCTACCACCCCATCAGTGAGTTCCTGCTCCCCACCGTCTTAGCGTGAAGTGAACTCTCCCCTCCCCTTCTTTTTGAGAATTAGTTTCCATCTAAGACCTCCAGTTTCTGACCTCTCTGTTATGAATAGCTCCTTCCTATCCACTCGATCTGGATTCCTCAGCATCTTATCACTTCAATTAAATGTCAGCTCATCCTCCTCGGAAATCATCCCCAACCTATCCAACCTTTCCTCAGAGCAGACATTCTCCAATCATGGAAACATTCTGATCAATCTCCTCTGTACCCGCTCTGGTGAGAACACATCAATGTGGGGAGTAGGTGTGAGTGCAGTACTTTAACCGTGGATTAACTAGTGTTCCCGACATTTCCAGTGTCGGCTCCGTGTTCTTGTGGTTGTCGCTCACACAAGAAGTGTACTGGTTTTCGCACATGGAACTGGATGTGCACTCCATGGGACTGGGATTCCCTACCATGTGTTTATTTGTTAAGATTTGGAGATGCCGGTATTGGACTGGGGTGTACAAAGCTGGGTTGATAGCTAGACAATATGTTGAAGGTGTTGGCCCCCTGTGTTCTCTGTCTATGCCATGATGTTTAGATTGATTCTAATCGAAAAAGTGAGATAACAGAGTTTTACATAACTTCATGCAGTTTTTGAGCTCAGAGTTCTACATGAACGCATGCAGTTTTTGAGCAAAGTACAATGTAACTTTGCAAGTTACCAGGTGATAGTGGAGGGCTCCATCGTAACACAGAATTTGTAGCAAAACATATTAACATATTGTCTAGCTATCACCATTGTTAACAGCTAACCCGAGAATGCAACTTAAAAAAAAGGTTTGTGATTTACACATGAAAGAAGTGAAACTATCACTGTATTCTAACAGATGAAAGGCTTAACAGACAATCAATTTTTCAATGTATAATTTCAGTTATATCATACTGTAATTTTTTGCTATAAATTCTGTGTTACGATCAAGCCCTCCACTATCACCTGATGAAGGAGCGTCGCTCCGAAAGTTAGTGTGATTCCAATTAAACCTGTTGGACTATAACCTGGTGTTGTGTGGTTTTTAACTTTATTTGTTAACTAATCCTAAATTTACTTCAGATGAAAACAAGACTATCAGCTACCCACCAATCAACATCTTCCATTATTCTCAAGTCACCTTACTTTTTAAAATCTCTTTAAAATTATTGCTACCTAAACACAACAGGCTTTAATTTGCTGAATAAGTATTCAGATGTCTTCTCTGATACAATCACTTGAAGATAATCATTACCTTCAGCTACATCTGGTGAATTGAACACTGATTGTAAATATATGAATATCAAATGAACTTGAGTTTTATGATAACTAATCTAGTCTTACATTCTTGTTGATTAATATCAATATAAACAGCAATGGGGTTGATTCATACCTGCCCTCTGGGCAATTAGGGATGGGCAGAAAATGCTGCCGGGCCAGTGACACCCTCATCCTGTGAATGAACGAAGGAAAATAAAAGTCGCTACCCAGTGTGAATCTGTACATGTTCAACGATGTTGTGACCATTTCCACAACTAAGTTCTCTATATGCAAAACTTTATGAACTGCCAATACCATTGTTCATTATTTGGTGTGAACAAGACAAAAAAAATAATTCAACTGTGGTTATGAGTAAATTCACTGGTGTAAAAAGCAGGATGGATGCCTGAGTGAATCCCTCGCCCCCCCCCCCACACCCCCACACCCCCCCCCCCCCACCCCCACCCACACACACACACAGCAGGTGAACAGCTTCTCCCCAGTCTGACTGGTTTGGCCAGTTTCCAGGTGGGAATGGGTAAAGAATTCCCTTCTGACATTCCCCACATTTCCAGAGTCTGTTCATAATGTGGCTGCACTGGTGTTTTGCTATTTCAGATAAATGCTGGCAGACTGTTAGACACAACGTTACCCCTGCCCCCCGGAACCTAGTATAAAGCAGTAAACATTATCACCTGCTGTGGAAGGACTGCCTGTATTAGTCAGTGTAGGAACACTGAGCAGATTGACCTCAATGACAATTTAATGGGTGACCAGATCAAGTTAAGCAAGTCCAAATAAAATGCATTATAGCACAGAGAGGCCCATCAAATCCAAGCTGGCACTCTGTAGCAGAATCCCTTATTCTCAGGCCCCATACGTTCCCCCAAACTCTGCAATTTTATTTCCCTCAGATCTGATATAATTGTTTTTATCAATCATTCATCTTCTCTGCTTGCACCACCATAATAGGCAGCATGTTCTGCATATTTCCAGCCAATACAGTCAGCAGAAGAACTTGCTCATCTTCTGCTTTCTCTAAACCTTACATCTGATCTTAATTCTTGTGCCATCACCTATCGAATACAGATATTTTTGTCTGTTATATCTAGGTCTGTATGATCTTATACAGCTCTATCAAAAATATATTCAACTTGTTTACTTCAAAGAAAATACAAATTTCTTCAAATCAATTCAGTGACTGCATTTTCTTCATCAGTGAACCACTCCAGTAAGTCTGTACTCCACACTCTGAAGATCACTCATATCCTTCATTGTTGATGTCTATTTTGTTCCACAAATCTAGACGACGCAAGATTTTCTGCACAACAGCAGTAGCTTTATTATTGGACAGCCGGCGAGAGTTTCAAAGCGTCTCTAAAGAGCCGAGTGGTTACTTGCAGAGACTCTTCTTCATGAATTTCTGCCTCATCCACAGAGACAGTATATTTAATAGGAATTAGACAAAGGCATATCAGTTACATGGGCGATTGTCATTACATAGTTTAAAGCAGATAATTATGAATTTACAAAGTTTGATGAATGGCGTTGTCCTGTGAGAAATGTGAATGGATTACACAAACTGATTATCGTATTGTTCATGATTATGTGGGAAGCGATTAATGCAGAAAGGTTCTTCCTTTAGTAAATGGGAGATTCACTTACCTATGCTAATTTGGAGGGGAAATAAGACAATGGGAGCGGGAGGCAGTTTAACAGGGTTGTGCACAGGGATCTCAGTCTTGTCTGGAAAGGGCAAATTCCTCTGTCTGGGTTTACCCACATGTGTGGCTCCAATACGTTCTATTTCTAAGCTCCAGTCAGCCTCTCCCCTACTGAGTATTGTATTGTAAGAGTACAGGCCTTCAGTTGATACTGCATTTTGGGGGGGGGGAATGATTAGATTACTTACATTGTGGAAACAGGCCCTTCAGCCCAACAAGTCCACACCGACCCTCGGAAGAGCAATCCACCAAGACCCATTCCCCTACACATTTTTGGACTGTGGGAGGAAACCGGAGCACCCGTAGAAAACCCACACAGACACGGGGAGAATATGCAAACTCTAGACAGACAGTTGCCTGAGGCAGGAATGGAACCTGGGTCTCTGGCGCTGTGAGGCAGCAGTGCTAACCACTGGGCTACCGTGCTGCCCATAAACCTTTGAGTCCCCGATGTGTCCTGAAAGAGAAGCAAAGCATGGAACTGGCCCCTCTGTAGTATTTTAACTCCCGCGTCCTGATCAGGAATCTGTTCACGAGAATTGGATGCAATGATTGAATGTGACCTAACTAGAGCTTTGTCAAGGGTCAGCATCTTTTCCATTAATTTGTTATCATTCTCCCTATTAATGAAGCCCAGCATCCCATATGTTTTCCTCAAAACACTTTATGTTCTCTCTCCTTTAATGATTTGTACACGTTGTCCCCCGTTCTCGCTGTGCTGCTTTTTGTGTCTGTGCCATTCAAATATATATTGCCTTTCTACATTGCTTCTCTCAAAATGCATCAACGTACTGTGTGTTATAAAGAAGGGACATATTCCACTCAAAATATTATCTCTCGCTCCACACATTCTACCCCCTGGAAAACAGGACAGGACAGCACCAGAATAATCAGCCCACCATACCTGTGCGGATCATGATGCTATTCCAAACTAATTCCATCTGCCTGTATATGATCTATATACCTGCCAACCCATGCCTGCTTATGTGTCTGTCCAAATGCCTCTAAAACGTTGTGATTGTTTCTGCTTTTAGCATCTCTCAGGCAAGTACATTCTAGTCACTGGCTACCCTCTGCATAAGAAACTTGCCTGATACAACTCCCTTTAAACTTGCTCAGATAGTTTTGGAAGTGCTCCGCAGGTCATGCAGCATCTGTGAAGAAAAATCAGTTAATGTTTCGGGTCCGGTCCCCCTTCCTCAGAAACGTGAACTCTAATTTCTCTTCACAGATGCATCTAGACATGCTGAGCTTTTCCAGAAACTTCTGTTTTTCTTTCTGGTTTACAGCATCTGCAGTTGTTTTGGTTTTCATTTCCTTTAAACTTGTCCCCCTCCCCTTAAATCTATGGCCTCTAGAATTTGTCATTTCCACCTTTGAAAAAGATTCAGATTATTCACACTGTCTGTGCCTCTCAGATCACTCCGCAGCCACTGATTTTCTAAAGACAGGAATTCAAGATTTTCCAACCTCTCCCAATCCAGGCAATATCCTGGTAAACCTGTTTCCACCCTCTCCAAAGCCTCCACATCCTCTTTATAATGTGGTGATCAAAACAGCACACAACACCCCAAAGATGGCCTAATGACAGTTTTATAATGGCCACCTTTTGCATAAGAAACTTGCCTGATACAACTCCCTTTAAAATTGCTCAGATGGTTTTGGAAATGCTCAGCAGCAGAGAACGGCCGATCTGGGCGGAAGTGAAGTAGGAGCGCAAAGCCGGTCGGGAAGGTAAGTGATTGTTATTTGAGTGGAGAAGGAACCCGAGACACTACACGTGTAGTGTCTCCCACCCTCCCTCCTCCTCTAAACTAAAAAAAACGACTCAGTCGGCTGAACAGGTAAGCTACTTAGTGTTCTTGTTTTGGAGACTAAGTGTAGGAGCTAAGAGCAGCAAGGAGGGGACATGAAAGGTCCTTAGTCGGTAGGATTAGGGAAAACCCTAAGGCTTTCTATAGGTATGTTAGGAATAAAAGAATGACTAGGGTAGGAATAGGTCCAGTCAAGGATAGTAGTGGGAAGTTGCGTGTGGAGGTGGAAGAGATTGGGGAGACACTGAATGAATACTTTTCTTCAGTATTTACTCAGGAACAGGGCATTGTTGTCGATGTGAATACTGAGTCACAAATAAGTAGAATGGATGGCTTTGAGGTATGTCGAGAAGAGGTGTTGGAAATCCTGGAAAAGGTGAAAATAGATAAGTCCCCTGGGCCTGATGGCATTTATCCTAGGATTCTCTGTGAAGCAAGGGAGGAGATTGCAGAGCCATTGGCCTTGATTTTTATGTCCTCTTTGTCTACAGGAGTAGTGCCAGAAGACTGGAGGAGAGCAAATGTGGTTCTCTTGTTCAAAAAGGGGAGTAGGGATAATCCTAGTAACTATAGGCCGGTGAGTCTCACTTCTGTTGCGGGCAAAGTCTTAGAGAGAATTGTAAGGGAGAGGATTTATGCACATCTGGATAGGAATAATGTGATCAAGGATAGTCAGCATGGTTTTGTGAAGGGCAGGTCGTGCCTCACAAACCTTATTGAATTCTTTGAAAAGGTGACGAAGGAGGTTGATGAGGGGAAAGCGGTAGATGTGGTATATATGGATTTTAGTAAAGCGTTTGATAAGGTTCCCCATGGTAGGCTACTGCAGAAAATACGGAGATATGGCATTGAGGGTGAGTTGGAGGTTTGGATTAGGAATTGGCTGGATGGAAGAAGACAGAGGGTAGTAGTTGATGGCAAAGTATCTTCATGGAGTGCCGTCACTAGCGGTGTTCCGCAAGGATCTGTTTTGGGACCATTGCTGTTTGTCATTTTTATAAATGACCTGGAAGAGGGGTTAGAAGGTTGGGTGAGCAAGTTTGCGGATGATACGAAAGTCGGAGGAGTTGTTGACAGTGAGGAAGGATGTGGCAGGTTACAGCAGGATATAGAGAAGCTGCAGAGCTGGGCAGAAAGGTGGCAAATGGAATTCAATGTAGCTGAGTGTGAGGTGATTCACTTTGGGAAGAATAACAAAAAGATGGGGTACTGGGCTAATGGTCGGATACTTGGTAGTGTGGATGAGCAGAGGGATCTTGGTGTCCATGTACATTGATCTCTGAAAGTTGCCACCCAGGTAAATAGTGCGGTGAGGAAGGCATATGGCGTACTGGCTTTTATTGGTAAAGGAATTGAGTTCCGGAGTCCTGAGGTCATGATGCAGTTGTATAAGACTCTGGTGCGGCCGCATCTGGAATATTGTGTGCAGTTTTGGTCGCCATACTATAGGAAGGATGTGGAGGCACTGGAACGGGTGCAGAGGAGTTTTACCAGGATGTTGCCTGGTATGGAAGGAAGATCGTATGAGGAAAGACTGAGACACTTGGGGCTGTTTTCATTAGAGAAAAGAAGGTTTAGGGGTGACTTGATTGAGGTGAACAAGATGATTAGGGGGTTAGATAGGGTTGACAGTGTGAACCTTTTCCCGCGTATGGAGTCGGGTATTACAAGGGGGCGTAGCTTTAAATTAAGGGGGGGTAGATATAGGACTGAAGTTAGGGGTAGGTTCTTCACTCAGCGAGTCGTAAGTTCATGGAATGCCCTGCCAGTAGCAGTGGTGGACTCTCCCTCTTTATGGGCATTTAAGCGGGCATTGGATAGGATTATGGAGGATAGTGGGTTAGTAAACGTTAGGTGGGCTTGGATCGGCGCAACATCGAGGGCCAAAGGGCCTGTACTGCGCTGTATTCTTCTATGTTCTATGTTCTATGTTCTATGTAGAGTTCTGGCAGCGCAGGCAGTGGAATGTTCCTCCTGCAGCATGTTTGAGATAGTGGTGACCACCGGTGCTCCTGCCGACTTCACCTGCAGGAAGTACAGCCAGCTCCAGCTCCTCACAGACCGCGTTAGGGAACTGGAGCTGGAGGTGGATTAACTGAGAATTAATCCACAGGCTGAGAGTGTGATAGATAGAAGCTACAGGGACATAGTTACGCCAGAGAAAAGAGGTAGGTGGATAATAGTTAGAGGTGGGAAGGGGAGGAAGCAGGCAGTGCAGTGGTCGGTCCCCTCAACAATAAGTATACCGCTATGGAAACTGTTGGGGGGAACGGCCCAGCAGGGGTAAGCTGCAGCGACCGGGTCTCTGGCACGAGGTCCGGCTCTGAGGCTCAGAAGGGGAAAGGGGCGAGGAGGAGAGCGTTAGCTATAGGAAATTCTATCGATAGAGGGACAGACAGGCGGTTCTGTGGACATGGGCGAGACTCTTGGTTGGTTTGTTGCCTCCCGGGTGCCAGGGACCGAGACGTCTCCTTAAGGGGGAAGGTGTGCAGCCAGAAGTCGTGGTACACATTGGCACCAACGACATCGGTAGGAAGAGGGGTGGTGAGGTCATTCAGGAGCTCAGGGAGTTAGGCTGGAAGCTAAAAGCTAGGACGGACAAAGTCGTCATCTCTGGGTTGTTGCCGGTGCCACGTGACAGTGTGGCAAGGAATAGGGAGAGAGTGCAGTTGAACACGTGGCTGCAAGGATGGTGGAGGATGGAGGGCTTCAGGTATTTGGACAATTGGACTGAATTCTGGGGAAGATGGGACCTGTACAAGCAGGACGGATTGCACCTGAACCAGTAGGGCACCAATATTATGGGAGGTCCGTTTGCTAGCACTCTTCGGAAGGGTTTAAACTAATTTGGCAGGGAGGTGGGATCCGGACTTGTAGTCCAGCAAGTAGGTTAGCTGTTTGTCAGGATGGCCAAGAATGTAGGGAGGCTGTGGAGAAGGTAGCACTGACAGGGAATAATTGCAGACACAGAGATGGGTTCAACGCAAGGAGTCTCATAAATAAGTTGGGTGAAATTAAGGCGTGGATTCCTTGTGACATCAAGAATTTATCAATTTCTGCCTTGAAGACATTTAGCGTCCCAGCCTCCACTGCACTCTGTGGCAATGAATTCTATAGGCCCACCACTCTCTGGCGGAAGAAATGTCTCCGCATTTCTGTTCTGAATTTACCCCCTCTAATTCTAAGGCTGTGTCCACGGGTCCTAGTCTCCTCGCCTAATGGAAACAATTTCCGAGTGTCCAACCTCTCCAAGCCATGTATTATCTTGTAAGTTTCTATTAGATCTCCCCTTAATCTTCTAAACTCCAATGAATACAATCCCAGGATCCTCAGCCGTTCCTCATATGTTAGACCTACCATTCCAGGGATCATCCGTGTGAATCTCCGCTGGACACGCTCCAGTGCCAGTATGTCCTTCCTGAGGTGTGGGGACCAAAACTGGACACAGTATTCCAAATGGGGCCTAACCAGAGCCATTTATAAAGTCTCAGTATAAACTGGTGCTTTTATATTCCAACCCTCTTGAGATAATTGACAACGTTGTATTCGCTTTCTTAATCACGGACTCAAACTGCATGTTTACCTTTAGAGAATTCTCAACTAGTACTCCCAGATCCCTCTGTACTTTGGCTTTACGAATTTTCTCACCGTTTGGAAAGTAGACCATGCTTGTATTCTTTTTTTCCAAAGTGCAAGACCTCGCATTTGCTCACATTGAATTCCATCAGCCATTTCCTGGACCACTCTTCCAAACTGTCTAGATCCTTCTGCAGCCTCCGCATTTCCTCAGTACGACCGGCCTGTCCACCTAACTTTGTATCATCGGCAAACTTCGCTCGAATGCCCCCAGTCCCTTCATCCAGATCATTAATATACAATGTGAACAGCTGCGGCCCCAACACTGAACCCTGAGGGACACCGCTTGTCACCGGCTGCCATTCTGAAAAAGAACCTTTTATCCCAACTCTCTGCCTTCTGTCAGGCAGCCAATCCTCAATCCATACCAGTAGCTCACCTCGAACACCATGGGCCCTCACCTTGCTCAGCAGCCTCCCGTGTGGCACCTTATCAAAGGCATTTTGGAAGTCTCGGTAGACCACATCCACTGGGTTTCCCCAGTCTAACCTACTTGTCACCTCTTCAAAGAACTCCAACAGGTTTGTTAGGCACAAACTCCCCTAACTAAATCCATGTCGACTTGTTCTAATCCGACCCTGCTCTTCTAAGAATTTAGAAACCTCATCCCTAATGATGGATTCTAGAATTTTACCAACAACAGAGGTTAGGCTAATTGGCCTATAATTTTCCATCTTTTGCCTTGATCCTTTCTTGAACAAGGGGGTTACAACAGCAATCATCCAATCATCCGGGACTTTCCCTGACTCCAGTGACTTTTGAAAGATCTCAACCAACGCCTCCGCAATTTCCTCAGCCACCTTCCTCAGAACTCTAGGATGTAGTCCATCGGGGCCAGGCGATTTATCAATTTTAAGACCTTCAAGCTTTTCTAGCACTTTCTCTTTTGTAATGGAAACCATACTCAACTCAAGTTGACGAGGGAGATTGAATGTCTAGTGAAGAGGAAGAAGGAGGCTTACATAAGGTTGAGGAAACAAGGTTCATACAGAGCATTGCAGGGATACAGGATAGCCAGGAGGGAGCTGAAGAAAGGGATTAGGAGAGCTAAGAGAGGGCATGAAAAATCGTTGGCGGTTAGGATCAAGGATAACCCTTTTATGCGTATGTGAGAAACATGAGAATGACGAGAACGAGGGTAGGTCCGATCAAGAAGACTGTGTATTGAGTCAGAAGAGATAGGAAAGGTCTTGAATGAGTACTTTTCTTCAGTATTTACAAATGGGAGGGACCGTATTGTTGAAGAGGAGAGCATGAAACGGACAGGTAAGCTAGAGGAGATACTTGTTAGGAAGGAAGATGTGTTGGGCATTTTCAAAAACTTGAGGATAGACAGTTCCCGCGGGTCTGATGGGATATATCCTAGGATTATGAGGGAAGCGAGAGAGGAAATTGCAGAGCCGTTGGCAATGATCTTTTCGTCTTCACTGTCAACGGGGGTGGTACCAGGGGACTGGAGAGTGGCGACTGTTGTGCCCCTGTACAAAAAAGGGAATAGGGATAAGCCTGGGAATTACAGGCCAGTTAGTCTTACTTCGGTGGTAGGCAAATCAATGGAAAGGGTACTGAGGGATAGGATGTATGAGTATCTGGAAAGACACTGCTTGATTAGGGACAGCCAGCACGGATTTGTGTGGGGTAGGTCTTGCCTTACAAGTCTTATTGAATTCTTTGAGGAGGTGACCAAGCATGTGGGTGAGGGTAGAACAGTGGATGTAGTGTACATGGATTTTAGTAAGGCATTTGATAAGGTTCCCCATGGTAGGCTTATGTGGAAAGTCAGGAGGCATGGGATAGTGGGAAATTTGGCCAGTTGGATAGAGAACTGGCTAACCGGTCGAAGTCAGAGAGCGGTGGTAGATGGTAACTATTCAGCCTGGAGCCCAGTTACAAGTGAGGTTCCGCAGGGATCAGTTCTGGGTCCTCTGCTGTTTGTAATTTTTATTAATGATTTGGAAGAAGAAGTCGAAGGGTGTGTCAATAAATTTGCAGACGATCCGAAGATTGATGGAGTTGTGGATAGTGAGGAGGGCTGTTGTCGGTTGGAAAGGGATTTAGATATGATGCAGAGCTAGGCTGAGGAGTGGCAGATGGAGTTCAACCCTGTCAAGTGTGAGGTTGTCCATTTTGGAAGGACAAATAAGAATGCAGAATACAGGGTTAGCGGTAGGGTTCTTAGTAAGGTGGAGGAGCAGAGAGATCTTGGAGTCTATGTTCATAGATGTTTGAAAGTTGCCACTCAGGTGGATAGAGTTTGTAAGAAGGCCTATGGTGTATTAGCGTTCATTAGCAGAGGGATTGAATTTAAGAGTCGTGAAGTGATGTTGCAGCTGTACAGGACCTTGGTAAGGCCACATTTGGAGTTCTGTGTGCAGTTCTGCTCGCATCACTTTAAGAAAGATGTGGAAGCTTTGGAGAGGGTGCAGAGAAGATTTACCAGGATGTTGCCTGGAATGGAGAATAGGTCGTACGAGGGTAGGTTGAGAGTGCTAGGCCTTTTCTTATTGGAACGGCGAAGGATGAGGGATGACTTTATATAGGTTTATAAGATGATCAGGGGAATAGATAGAGTAGACAGTCAGAGACTTTTTCCCCAGGTACAACAGAGTGTTACAAGGGGACATAAATTTAAGGTGAAGGGTGTAAGGTATAGGGGGGATGTCAGGGGTAGGTTCTTTACCAGAGAGTGGTGGGGGCATGGAATGCGCTGCCTGTGGGAGTGGCAGAGTCAGAATCATTGGTGACCTTTAAGCGGCAATTGGATAGGTACATGGATGGGTGCTTAAACTAGGACAAATGTTCGGCACAACATCGTGGGCCGAAGGGCCTGTTCTGTGCTGTATTGTTCTATGTTCTATGTTATATAATCAGTCCCTGACAGAAGAAGGCAAGCATGCCATACCCCTCCTTCACCACTTTCTGGGAGCTGTGAACTTGCACCTAAAGCTCCCTCTGTATATCAATGCTGCTCAGGGCACTTCCTTTTAGTGTATACATTCCTCTTGCAATAAGCCTCCCAAAATGCATCACCTCACACTTGTCTGAATTAAAATCTATCTGCAATTTCTCCACATATTTTTCCTACTGATCTCTTCCTTGCTGAATCCTTTGACAACATTCTTCGTGATTCACAATGTTGTGAGTTTGTACAATCTACAAACTTGCTAATGAAATCGTTTACATTTTCAAGCTAATCATTGACATATATTACCAACAACAGATGCCCCAGTTCTGATCCTTGTGGAACAGAGGCACAGGTCATAGACCTCCAGCCAGCTATTTGCCCCTGCACAACTATTACTGGGAGAAATATCAAAGAGGAGCTTTGAGTTCTGTGTTTAGCAGCACGACCAATGTTTATTCAGAGTTCCTTACTCGTGCATGATGGAAGGGTTGCCTCTCTGGAATTCTGTGGCTCCCCCAGACAAGTACAGCATTTTGATGTGATTCCTGCATACGTCCCAGTAATATTTTCCCCCTGATCCGATCTCCTGGGTTCGGGATGTCAGCTCAGATATTTCTGTGCTCCGTTTCCCAGTCTCTGAATCTCTGTCCCTCTGCACCTTCCCTCTCAGCTCATGCAGTTGCTTTGCCCGTTCTTTCACAAATTGTTTAACCCTATCCTTGCAATTGCACAAGTCCAGCCCTCCCACTACCACACCCTCTGCAGTTGCATAGTCCATCCAGTCACTGATTCAAAGGGACAGCCCCGTTCCCTTTGCTGGGGTTGACCTCAGTTTAATTAGGATGCTGGGGAGTACGCTAACACATCCCTGCCTGTCTCTGACACAGCCTTAGTCAGACTAGCTTTCAGTGTCTGCTTCATTCCTTCTCCTGTCCCTGAGCTATGGGGATGGTATGCAGGATGGGATTTCTGTTCAATACCAAACAGGGCACGTAGCCGTTTAACTACGTTCCCTGGAACATGTGTCCCTTGGTCAGAATCTGCAGGGGAATGCTTCCACCCACTGAGTAAACCTGTTTATTAAGATACAGCAGGACTTCCTTCCCTGGGATTAGGATGGGGGTGTGTGTAAAATCCATCCATAATTGTTCCCATGGGCCCCTGGGTCCCTGCTGCTGCCTCAATTTTATCCTGATTGCTTTCCCTGGCTCACACTGTTTACAGACTACACACCTTTGACAAAGCCTTGCTGTTCCAGGCCACCCCTGTAGTGGGTCATCTGATATTGCATTTTATCCTGCCCAATATGGGCTGACCCATGATATGTTTTTAATCATGTTTGTCTTACACAGTGTAGTGGCACTGCTGGATCATCAAGTCTCTGTCGTGTCCTATTACTGTCCCATCCTTTTCGCATTTCTGTTTCTCCTGTTGTGGGGCTGTATTTGAGAAGGTCTTTAAACTTTCCTTTCTCGCTTATTTAGCTACTGCCACTGCCACTTCCCCAAATGTCTGCACTGTTTCAGTCAGTATTTTACCTGCCTTAGTCACATACTCACTGCCTCGTTGGTGTGGGGTTTCTACTTTCCTGTGAGCTCTAATCTTCAAGGAGGAGAAAGTGAGGATTGCAGATGCTGGAGATCAGAGCTTAAAAATGTGTCGCTGGAAAAGTCGCTGGTCAGGAAGCATCAAACGAACAGGAGAATTGACGTTTCGTGTATAAAGAAGAAGGTCTTATGCCTGAAACGTTGATTCTCCTGTTCCTTTGATGATGCCTAACCTGCTGCGCTTTTCCAGCAACACATTTTTAAGCTTTAATCTTTGTTATTGCTGCTTCACTGGGAAAGTTAGCTGCTCCCACCAATTCTCTGACCTGTTCTTCATGCTCTAGGTGGCCCCCCAGACAGGGTGATGTACCTTCACCGAGCCCAGTCATGAACTATACCAAAGGCATGCTGACGATCTATATACATTTTGCCTCCCTGACCCCTGGTTAATGTCCGTGTTTCTGTCAGGGCTCATGATGGTTCTCTATTTCTGGATAATTCCCCACAAATTCCCACAATAATTAAACAATCCTAAAGTTTGCCTGACCCCTTTACGGTGCGTGGGTGGATAGTTTTATGATCATAGTTCTTGGTCCTGCTGGGACTGTCTCCTCTCCCTTCCTGATTTGATCTGCCCAATATGATGTCCCAGTTCCGTCTCTCCCTCCCTTCCCAGTTTCACTCTCTGTGCGTTAAGTTTAAGCCCAGCCTGGCTAACCTGACCAAATAGTCTGTTTAATATCTGGATATGTTCTTTCTCACCAATTGTGGTGATGAGGTGTTGGTAAGATCAATGTGACTAAATCCATCAAACACACATCAGTGGGATATACTGGAATATTGTGGGATCCCTAAGGTACTCGCATGCTGGTGGACTGTTCTCCTTGGTCAGTAAACACCACTTTCTTCTGCCATTCAATGTCCACAAGTATGGACCCAGAGTATTTCCAGCTTCTGTCAATCTGTCACTGTCTCCTCAGCCCCAGCTTTGATGAGATCCTGTTTGTGTGGGAAGTGAGAGGGCCGTCGATCTCTACAGGGTCGATAGATAATAAACCACATTCCTGTTTAGTTACGCACACCGTTGAGTGGGTCCGAGCTATAACCCACCAGATTCTCTGACTGTCCCAGTCTCCCTGCAATGTAGCTACTCCAGAGAGTTTGCCTCTCCTTTTCTCTCTGTCACAGTACTGGCCGGAGCATCCCCATGTATGAATTCAGGTATTGACATCAATAGTTGCCATTTTAGAATAAATAGGAGCAACTCCCAGAATGGTCCCTTCTTGAGTTTCATACCTCCATATCTGAATACATTTTGTCATACTCCCGGTTTACATCGGGACAGGTTTGTTTCATCCAGCTTCCTAGGTTCCCTCTCCAACTGCTCTCATTTTAGTAATTGAGGGAGTGAGGGGTAAATCCTTATTGATAACTGACAAAGATGTTCCGGTGTTAGCATCATGCAGTGCTGGCCCCTCAACAGCGCGTCAATAAATATTCGTGGGCTATGCATGTATACACGTGAACACAGGCCACTCACAATGTGAACATCTATCTCCCTCTCTCTGCCTACGTTCCTTGGCTATGTGCCCTTTCCTGCTTCCCTTGAAACATTGTCCGTCTGGTTCCCCTCCCTGTACTGCAGCTATTTGACTGTGTTTCTGAGTTTGCCTCAGCTCTCATGGTCCAATTCAGAATGTGGTTAGAATTATCTCCAACTGGGAGTCCCATGTATATAATTACAGTTAAATAGGGTCCCATGTAATCTTTTAAATACATCAAACCAATTTCATCATCACAGGTTGGGGTTTGGTAATCCCCTGTAGTCCTTACACACCTCAGGCTTCCTCTCTGTATGATCCTCGATATTACCCTTGGGTCCCTGAGACAGCAAGGTTAGTTTAGCCCATTCAGCCTGTCCCCTCCCCAGTGTGTCCCTGTAATATCTGTAAATGCCTGGAGCCAGTGATCGGCTGTGCATTGGCAGGAACTGGCTCACACACCCACCCTCTCATTGCAGGGACAGGTTCTGCTGTACAATTCAGGGCATCTTGGCCTGAGGGAGGGTATGTACATTAACGTCAGTGAGACTGTGTACCTCAACTAATTCATCCATATTCTCCCAATAATGCTCATTATTAGCATTTCTCTATCAGGCTGGGTGGTCATTCACCAACATCTGTCGTTCAGCCGGGTTTGGTTTCTATCAGTTCCATTCGCTGCCCCTATTGTCTGTCCAAGTTTGAGCTTTGATGCCCAGCGGTGCCAGACACGGCTTTCTGGGCCTTACAGGGCGATGGGTCATCCCACCCATTGCTGCCCCTCTGTCCATATGTGGGCGCTTCACCATCTAACCCGTTCCAGTCAGTGTCACCATCCTCACTGCCTTCGGAGGAGAATGGGGCACTAGGTACCTCCCCCACTGTAACTACCATCTGGCACTTTGGCTTTAAGGCTTCACGTCTGAGAGCCACCATCTTCACTTGTTCCTGTTTCCCATAATAATGTAACACGTTCCGTCATTCCTGGATTCAAACAGAACAAAATGTGAGTTTGGTTTTACTTGAAATAAGAATAATTTGAGATTCATTCGACATACCTATAGAAGTGAAAATTGTACTGTGATTATTTAAGTGAATTTAACGTGATCATTCACTGAAAATAACTCTGGAAATCAACAACCATGAATTAGCTCAATAATACATGATTATTTGTACCAGTTCTTGCATTGGAAATTCAATGTTACTCAATCCTTGTCAACTGTTAGAACATGCATTGTAATCAGGGCATAAAGTAATGGAAGGATATCAGAAAACAAAAACAGACTTTAATTTTAGCTTCACTGCAATAACGAACCGAAACAATGTTTGGACATATGATTAAACTGGAAACGTTATTATATAGTGTCCATATTGACATGAAAAAATATGCAAATTGTTCTGCTTTAGGAATAATTTGAAATGAATTGTGATTATGAATTGAACATCTAAAGTATATTTTCAAGAGAATAATCAGATATTTTTGGAGGAAATTAGGATAGAAAATAAATATGTATACATTGATATGAACAGTTTAAAAACGTTTAGAAATTGACTGTGATTATTTGATTGAAAGAGGCTGCATGATTATAAAGATTAATTCGCCTTTTTCATTGCATTTCATTTCACGAGAATCTGTTGTGTTCTAAACTCTTGTTGTGTGCAATGGACTGTCTCTAATAGCTTAATTTATCTGACAGATCCTGATCAGGTTTCCTTTGCGTGTAAATCAGGCGGGCAGTGATTCGGGCAAGCAAAGATTCATTTTTAAGGAAATAAGTGGCAGTTCACACTGAGGATGTGGTTTCTACACACCATCAGCAGGGAAGGGTTTTTTCTAAAGAATTCCAATCTATACGTATAATTATGATGGTATCTGTGTTTGTCGGTTTGTGGAGGATTCAGACCCCTTGTTCTGAGCTGTTTGTATACAAGCAATTAATTCATTATGTCTCTGCCAAGAATGTTGTTTACTTTCCACTTTTACCATGATTCTGGAAGATTACTTTCTGCAGATTAGACTATTCTGTGAATCAGTAATTTTCAAAACTCGACATTGAATGGTTTTGACTCTAACAGAGCAGTGGCCTTGTTTTAAGCTAATTATTCACTTTTCATTTCCTGGTTGTGTTGAATGTTACAGAAACAGACTCTGAGCAATGTTTCCATTCACTTGTGTTGGATTCATTGACAGCCACATGGTCAGTCAGTTTCAGGCTGATGGATCAGTTTCTCTGTCCTGTTAGGCAATGGTCACTTGCTCAGTTCCCAATGTCTTTCCTCATTGTCAGTCCATCAGCTGCTGCGACCTTCCATCCAGCATTTTTTCCTCTCACCATGACTATTCTAATACAGTCCCAGCTTGTCTCCCACATTCTACCTCCATATACTTATGGTCATCTTAGATTCTCATATCTGTGTCCCTACACCAAGTCGCGAAAGACATCTACCTCAGGTTTAACCTGATCTACATTATGTTCAGAAAGATCATTCCAAAATTTGGTTCACTGCTTTTAAATCTACCCAGGACTTCACCCTGTCCTCCCTGCGTAGTTCCACACCTCCCTGAGGTATCTGCACTTATCCAATTCCAGCTGCATGAGAGTTTCTTAGTTTATTCTCCTCCCTGTTGGTGGCTTTAGTTTCAGCTGCCTTGAACCTAAACTTGGTAATTCTCTTCCCCCATTCCCTTCAATTCTCCTCCATTCTATAAGCTCTCCTTAGCATTCACCTGTTTGATCAAGGTTTTGTTTTCCAACCTTAGAACTCTCTCTTTGTAGATAGGTAACAGCCTCATGGTATCATTGCTGAACCATTAATATACTGGGGACCTTGATTCAAGTCCCTCCACGGCAGATGTGGAATTTGAATTCAGTGTAAATCTATAAATATGAGGCTACTGATGACCATGAAATTATCGTCGATTGTCAGGAAAAACCCATCTGGTTCACTGATGTCCTTTAGGGAAGGAAGCTGCCATCCTTACCTGGTCTGGCCTACATGTGACTCATGACCCACAGTAATGTGATTGACTCTTACCTGCCCTCTGGGTAGTAAATGCTGCTCGAGCCAGCGGTACCTACATCCAGCGAATGTATTTTAAACAAAGTTCTCATTCCTCGGATCATGTGAGAAAAAAGCAGAAGGTGACCATTTGCCGCCCCCCCCCCCCCCCCCCCGAGTCTGCTCCACCATTCAATAAGACCAGGCCTGATCTGTTAGTGATTTGTAATCCATCTCCCCACCCCACCCCCCACCCCCCCCCCCCCCCCACCCAATGCCCTTTAACAAAAATCTATCAACCTGTGTCTTAAAAATATTCAGGGAGCACACCTTCTGGGGTAGAGAGTTCCAAAGTTGCACAGCACTCTGATAGGAAACAAATCTCATCTCTGTCCTGAAAGTGTAAACCCAATTTTAAAGCAGTTCCCTCTGGTTCAGGAATGACCCCCAAAAGGAACCATCCTTTCCACATCCTCCTTATCAAACCATTCACGATCTTAGACACTTCAGCCATGTCAACCCTCACTCTCGCAAACTCCAGCTGAAACAAACCCAGCCTGTCCAACTGATCCGCATTTTATTTCTGTCACACCTGGTGTGAGTGGGGTTGAAAGGTTGTGTTTATGATGCAGTGAATGTATTGCTTCACTGTGTGGGGTCTACAAGTCAATGTGAGCCATACTAGCTTTGCTGCCACACTGTATTACATATGTCTGTGGTGTTTCCACCCTTCCCTCCGTTGTCTAACGATAAACAAGGAGAAAGAGATTGAGAAAAGTTGTTAGATAAGTTGTTGTCACCTAGAAGGTACTTGGTCTGTTTGTGAAGATTGCATTGGAATTGAAATAACCAGTTAGTTAATATTACTGACAAAATATTACCAACAATTTATCAATGACTGAGGCCAGGCTTATCAGCTGATAACTTCTCTTACCTTACACCCTTCTTATACTGGGGTGTTATATTAGCAATTTTCCTGTCCTCTGGGACCCACCCTGACTCCATTGATACCTGAAACCTCACAACTAAAGCCACCATTATCTCTTCAGCTATTGCCTTCAGAACTCTGGGGAGTAGTACATCTGGTCCAGCTGTTTTATATATTTTCAGACCTTTCAGTTTTCTAGCATCATCTCCTTAGTGATAGCCACCATACCCATCTCTGTCCCCTTGATTCTCTTGAAGTTTTGGGATAATTCTCGTGTCTTCCACCGTGAAGACTGATGCAAAGTACTTATTCAGTTCCTCAGCCATTTCTTTGTTCGCCGTGACTACTCTTCCAGCCTTATTTTCCAGCGGCCCAATGTGCACTTTTGCCTTGAACTTTGTATATCTCAAAACACTCTGACAATCTTGTTTTTAATATTACTGACTAGCTTTCCCTCATGCTTAATCTTTTCCCTCCTTATTTCTTTCTTCATTATCCTCCATTGGTGTTTCTAGGCTTTCCAATCCTCTGGTTTCCCACTGCACTTTTCCACATTATGTGATTTCTCTTTTGCTTTTATGCTGTCCCTAACTTCCCGAGTCAGCCATGATTGCCTCATGCTCTCTTTAATGCGTGTCTTTCTCCTCGGCGTGAATGTTTGCTGTGTCACCCGGATAACTCCCAGAAACCCCTCCCATCGCTGTTCCACTGTCTTTCCTGTTAGGTTCTTCTCCCAGTCAATTCTCTCCAGCTTCTCCCTCATGTCTCAGTAGTTGCCCTTATTCAGTTGTAATTCAGTTACATCTGATTCCACCTTCTCCCTCTCAAACTGCCGAGTAAATTCTATCATATTAGGGTCACTGCCACCTCAGGGTTCATTCACGTTAAGCTCCCTTATCAAGGCTACCTCATTGCACAACACGAGATCCGGTATTGCCTGTTCTCTAGTGGGCTCCAGAAGCTGCTCTGAAAAGCCATCTTCTAGAAATTCCACAAATTAATTTTCTTGCAATCTACTGTCAACCTGACTTTCTCAGTCCCCCTCAATATTGAAATCCCCCGACCACTGTAACCATGCCTTTCTTACACGCTTTTCCTATCTCCTCATCTATCTTATGCCCCAAATCTTGACTATTGTTTGGAGGTCTCTAGATAACTCCCATTATGGATTTTTTACCTTTGCGAATCTACATTATCTGACTCCACTTCGTTTATTGCTATTAATTTAACTTCATTTCTTACTGATCAGGCAACCCCAGCCACGCTTCCCCCCACCTGTCTTTTCATTTGGATGCTTATCTTTGAATATTTAGCTCCCAGAAAGCTTCAGTCTTATCTTTTGCACTGATGTGCTAGGCTTTTCCATCATTGTCGATGGGAATACTGGTGGAGCCTCCTTTTCCAGTGAGTTGTTAAATTGTCCTCCACCATTCTCGACTGGATGTGGCAGGAATGCAGAGCTTAGATCTGATCTGTTGGTCGCTGCATCACTTAGCTCTATTACTTGCTGCTTATACAGTTTGGCATGCAAGGTTGCTGTTTGGTCGCTTCACCAGATTGGCACCTCATTTTTAGGTATGCCTGGTGCTGCTCCTGGAATGCCCTCCTGCATTCTCCATTGAATCAGGATTGACCCCTTGACTATTTGCGTGGGGGATATGTCATGCCATGAGGTTACAAATTGTGCTAGTGCTCAGTTCTGCTGCTACTGGGGGCCTAGTGCCTCATGGACACCTTGTCTTGAACTGCAAGATCGGTTCAAAGTCTGTCCCATTTAGCACGGTCATAGTGCCATACAACACGATGGAGGTTATTCTCAATTTGAAGGTGGGACTTGTTTCCACAAGGTCTGTGCAGTGGTCACTCTTACTGATACCGTCATGGATAGATGCACCTGCAGCTAGCAGATTGGTAAAGATGAGCTCAAGTATGTTTTTCCTTCTTGTTAATTCTATCACCAGCCTCATAGCTATGTCCTTTAGGACTCAACCAACTCCATCATTAGTACTGCCGCCGAGCCACTCTTGATGGTGAACATTGAAATCCTCAACACAGAGTACATTTTGTGCCCTTGCCATCCTCAGTGATTCCTTCAATTGCTTTTAAAATTCATTTGTGTGACTTGGGCATCACTGGTTGGTAAGAATTAATAGTCCATCGCTATTTGCCTTTGGGAATGTGGTGCTGAGCTGCCTACTTGAATCGCTGCAGTCCACTTGTTGTGGGTTTTTGACCCACAATGCCATTAGGGAGGGATTTCCAGGATTTTAACCCAACGACTGTGAAGGAACGAATATATTTTGCCAAGGCAAGGTGGTCAGTGGCTTGGAGGGAATCTTGTAGGTGGTGATGTTTCCAAGTACCTGCTGCCCTTGTCCTTCTGGATGGAAGTGATCGTGGGTTTGGAAGGTGCTGTCTAAGATGCTTCGGTGAATTTCTGCAGAGCATCATGTAGATAGTATACACTGCTGCTACTGATCGCCGACGGTGGAGGGATTGAATGTTTGTAGATGTAGTGCCAATCAAACAGGTTTCTTTTTCCTGGATTCTGTTGAGCTTCTTGAGTGTCGTTGGGGTCGCACCCGTCCAGTCAAGTGGAGAGTATTCCATCGCACTCCTGCCTTGTGCCTGGTAGATGGAGGATAGACGTTTGGATGCCAGGAGGTGAGTTCCTTGTCACAGTACCCGAGTTTCTGACCTGTTCTTGTAGCCATTGTGTTTATGTGATGAGTCCATTGAGTTTTTGGTCAATGGTAACCCCAAGGATGTTGACAGTGGGGGATGGAGTGATGGTAATGCTGTTGAATGTAAAGAGGCAGTGGTTAGAATGTCTCTCATTGGTGATGGTCATTGTCTGGCATTTGTATGACGCAAATGTTACTTGCCATTTGTCGGCCCAATCCTGCATATTGTGCAGATCTTGTTTCATTTGAGCATGTACTTCTTCAATACGTGAGGAATTGTGAATGGTTCTGAACACTGTGCAATCATTGGCAAACATTCCATTTCTGACCGTGGCAAGGTCATTGATGAAACAGCTGAAGATTGTTGGGCCGAGGACGCTACCCTGAGGGACTCCACAGAGATGTCCTGGAGCTGAGATGACTGACCCTCACAACCACAAGCATCTTTCTTTGTGCCAGGAATGAAACTAACCAGCACAGTGTTTGACTCCGGTACCCATTGATTCAAATTTTGCGAGAGTTCCTTGATGCCATACTCAGTGAAAAGCAGCCTTAATGTCAAGGGCTGTCAGTCTTACCTCACCTCTGGAATTCAGCTGCTCGGTCCATGTTTGAACCAAGGCGGTAATGAGATCAGGAGCTGAATGACGCTGGGGAAGCCAAACTGGGTGTCACTGAGCAGATTATTGCTGAGTAGGTGCTGCTTGATAGCACTGTTCCTGAGCCCTTCCAAACTGGGCGGCACGGTGGCACAGTGGTTAGCACTGCTGCCTCACAGCGCCAGAGACCCAGGTTCAATTCCCGCCTCAGGCGACTGACTGTGTGGAATTTGCACTTTCTCCCCGTGTCTGCGCGGGTTTTCTCCGGGTGCTCCGGTTTCCTCCCACAGTCCAAAGATGTGCAGCTCAGGTGAATTGGCCATGCTAAATTGCCCGTAGTGTTAGGTAAGGGGTAAATGTAGGGGAATGGGTGGGTTGCGCTTCGGCGGGTCGGTGTGGACTTGTTGGGCTAAAGGGCATGTTTCCACACTGTAATGTAATCTAATCTAATCTTCACTGATGATGGAGAGGAGATTGATTGGGCAGTAACTGTCCTGATTTTTGTGTACAGAACATATCTGGGCAATTTTCCACATTGTCGGTTAGATGCCAATGTGTAACTGTACTGGATGAGCTTGGCTAGGAGAGCAGCAAGTTCTTCAGTACTATTGCTGGAATGTTTTCAGGGTCCATAGCCTTTGCAGTATCCAGTACCTCCAGCCACTTCTTGATATCACGTGGAGTGAATCGAGTTGGCTGGAAACTGGTATCCGTGATGCTGGGACCACTGCTGGAGTCCGAGATGGATCATCCACTCGGCACTTCTGACTGAAGATTGTTGCGAATGCATTAGCCTTATCTTTTGCACTGATGTGCTGGGCTCCCCCATCATTGACAATGGGGATATTTGTGAAGCCTCCTCCTCCAGTGAGCTGTTTACTTGTCCACCACAATTCACAACTGAATATGGAAGGACTGCAGTTCTGAGATCTGATGCATTGGTTGTGGGATTGCTTAGTTCTGTCTAGCACTTGCTGTTTATGCCGTTTCGCACGCAATTAGTTCTGTTTGGCATCTTCACCATGTTGAGACCTCATTTCTTTGATGTGCCTGATGCTGCTTCTGGCATTCTTTCATGCAGTCTGCATTGAACCAGAGTTGATACCCTGGCTTGATGGTCGTGGTTCAGTGGAGGATATGCCAGGCCATGGGGGTGCTGGGGAACAGTTCTGCTGCTGTTGATGTCCCAAAGCACCTCACTGATGCCCAGTCTTGTGCTGCTAGAACGGTTTGAAGTCTGTCCCATTTTGCACGATGATAGTGCCACACAACACGATGGAGGTTATTCTCAATGTGAAGGTGGGACTTCATCACCACAAGGATAGTGCAATAGTCACTTTTACCAATATTCTCATGGACAGATTAGTAAGGATGTGGTCAGGTGTGTCTTTTTTCTCTTGCTGGTTCCTTCACCACCTGCCGCTGACCCAGTCTAGACGTTGAGGCTCCAGCATCAGTTATCAAGTGATTACCATTACAATAATTGCATAATAATTTAAATCAGTCTGGATAACAAGTATACTGAGGTTGACATTTTAATTTAATTTATTGACTGGTAGGACAAATAGTACAATATATTCTTTTTACAAGATTCTAACAGCAATTATTAAGTCATTAGCATTACAATTATTACACAATGCTTTAACTAAATCTTGCTAACAAGTACAGTGGGTTCATATTTGAATTTAATCCATTGTTTCCTTGTACCAATACAGTAAGATAAAAATCCATTTTATTTCAGATCAACACACCTCCAAAAGAATCAATCATTTTTGATTCAACACGCATTGTAAAAACCTGATTTTTGGTCATTTGAATGATCGCTGTAATCTCAGCCTTTTAAATTTAGAAAACCGTAATTTTCCCTGCAACAATTCCTGTTCATTTCTGCACATGGCACAGTCACATCGCAAGATGAGATTTATCATTATTCTGAAGTGCCCTAATAGAAGTTTGAAAATCTCTTTGTTGCTATTATATAATAATTGTTCATTTAAATACATAGAATGTAGAGAATTCAGCACAGTACAGGCCCTATTAACCTACTCTAAGATTAAACTAACCTCCATACCCTTCATTTTACAATTATCCATGTGTCTATCCAAAAGTCGCTTAGAAGTCCCTGATGGATCTGACTCTCCGACTACCACTGACAGGGCATTCCGCGCACCCATCACTATCTGTAAAAAACTACCTCTGCCATCTCCCCTAAAACGTTCTCCATTTACCTGAAAATTACATTTTGTGATCAGCACATCCATCCTTGGAAAAAATGTCTGGTTATCCACTCTATCTATGCCTCTCATTATCTTGTACATCTATATCAAGTCACCTCTCATCCTCTTTCACTCCAATGAGAAAGGACGAGCTCCCTCAACCTTTCTTCATATGACCTGCACTGCAGTCCTGGCAGCATCTTGGTAAATCTCCTCTGAACCCTTTCAAAAGCTTCCACATCCTTCCCAAAATGAGGTGACCAGAACTGAACGCAATATTCCAAGTGTGGTCTAATCAGGGCCCTATAGAGCTGTGGCATAACCTCATGGTTTCTAAACTCAATCCCCCAACTAATGAAAGCGGACACACCATACGCCTTCTTGACAACCCTATCATCTTGAGTGGAAACTTTGAGGGCACTATGGATATGGTCCCCAAGGTCCCTCTGTTCCTCTGCACTGCCAAGAATCCTGCCTTTAACCCTGTATTCTGCATTCAAATTTGAAATTCCAAAATGAATCACGATCATTTTCCCAGGTGGCACTCCACCCGCCATTTCTCAGCCCAACTCTGCATCCTGTCAATGTGCCATTGCAACCTTCAACAGCCTTCCACACGATCCACCACTCCATGAAGCTTCATGAATCGACAAACTTACTAACCCACACTTCCACTTCCACATCCAAGTTATTTATAAAAATCACAAAGAGCAGAGGTCCCAGAAAAAAAAACACCACTTGTCACCATCCTCCAAGTTGAATAGTTTCCATCTACTGTCACTCTGTCATCTATGGGCCAGGCAATTTATTATCTGGACAGACAGGTTTCCCTATATCCCATGTCTCCTTACTTTCTCAATGAACCTACCATGGGAACCATATCAAACAACTTGCTAAAATCCATATACAGCACATCCACCGCTCTGCCTTCAATGTGTTTGTCACATCTTTAAAGAATTCATTATAGTTTGTGAGGCATAACCTGCCCCTCACAAAGCCATGCTGACTATCTCTAATCAAGCTATGCTTTTCCAAATAATCATAAATCATGTCTTTCAGAATCCTCTCCAATAATTTGCCCACAACTGAGGCAAGACTGACTTGTCTATAATTTCCAGGATTATTCCCAATCCCTTTCTTGAACAAGACAATAATGTTTTCCACCATCTGGTACGACTCCAGTGGACAGTGAGGATGCAAAGATCATTGCGAAAGGGACAGCAATCCCTTCCCTCGCTTCCCATTACAATAGAGTCACAGAGATGTACAGCTTGGAAACAGACCCTTTGGTCCAACCCATCCATGCCGACCAGATATCCCAACCCAATCTAGTTCCACCTGCCAGCACCTGGCCCATATCCCTCCAAACCCTTCCTATTCATATACCCATCCAAATGCCTCTTAAATGTTGCAATTGTACCAGCCTCTACCACATCCTCTGGCAGCTCATTCCACACACGTACCACCCTCTGCGTGAAAACGTTAACCCTTAGGTCTCTGTTATATCATTTCCCTCTCATCCTAAACCTATGCCCTCTAGTTCTGGACTCCCCGACACCAGGGAAAAGACATTGTCTTTTTATCCTATCCATGCCCCTCATAATTTTGTAAGTCTCTAGAAGGTCTCCCCTCAGCCTCCGACGCTCCAGGGAAATCAGCCCCAGCATGTTCAGCCTCTCCTTGTAGCTCAAATCCTCCAACCCTGGCAACATCCTTGTAAATCTTTTCTGAACCCTTTCAGGTTTCACAACATCTTCCCGATAGGAAGGAGACCTGAATTGCACGCAATATTCCAACAGTGGCCTAACCAATGTCCTGTACAGCCGCAACATGACCTCCCAACTCCTGTACTCAATACTCTGACCAATAAAGGAAAGCATACCAAACGCCTTCTTCACTATCCTATCGACCCGAGACTCCACTTTCAAGGAGCTAAGAACCTGCACTCCAAGGTCTCTTTGTTCAGCAACACTCCCTCAGAACTTACCAATAAGTGTTTAAGTCCTGCTAAGATTTGCTTTCCCAAAATGCAGCACCTCGCATTTATCTGAATTAAACTCCATCTGCCACTTCTCAGCCCATTGGCCCGTCTGGTCCAGATCCTGTTGTAATCTGAGGTAACCCTCTTCACTGTCCACTACACCTCCAATTTTTGTGTCATCTGCATACTTACTAACTGTACCTCTTATGCTCGCATCAAAATCATTTATGTGAATGACAAAATGTAGAGGACCCAGCACCGATCCTTGTGGCACTCCACTGGTCACAGGCCTCCAGTCTGAAAAACAACCCTCCACCACCACCCTCTGTCTTCTACCTTTGAGCCAGTTCTGTATCCAAATGGCAAGTTCTCCCTGTATTCCATGAGATCTAACCTTGCTAATCAGTTTCCCATGGGGAACTTTGTCGAACACTTTACTGAAGTCCATATGGATCACATCTCCTGCTCTGCCCTCATCAATCTTCTTTGTTACTTCTTCAAAAAACTCAATCAATTTGTCATTACTCAACCTTAGTTTCATTCCTTCTGGCCCAGGAGATTAGATTAGATTACTTTACATTTTTTAGATTACATTAGATTAGATTACATTACAGTGTGGAAACAGGCCCTTCAGCCCGACAAGTCCACACCAACCCGCCGAAGCGCAACCCACCCATACCCCTACATTTACTCCTTACCTAACACTACGGGCAATTTAGCATGGCCAATTCACCTTACCTGCACATCTTTGGACTGTGGGAGGAAACCGGAGCACCCGGAGGAAACCCACGGTGAGAACGTGCAAACTCCACACAGTCAGTCGCTTGAGGCGGGAATTGAACCCGGGTCTCTGGCGCTGTGAGGCAGCAGTGCTAACCACTGTGCCACCGTATCTATCCCCATGCTTTTCAATATTTTCAGCACATCCTCCGTCTTAACATCAACCTGTTGGAGCATATCAGCCTATTTCTTGCTGTCCTCATAAAGGACACGTTCCCACTCACTAGTGAATACTGAAACAATGTATTCATTAAGGACCTTCCATACCTCCTCCAACTCCTGGCCCAAGATCCCTTCACTGTAAGGGGTATAAATGTGGAAGTATGTCTCAGTACTGAATTAATGTAACGGTATTGCAGTGTATAACGACTCAATTACAGTGAATATCAAATTGTATTTTTAACTGAGGAAATAAAGTTGAATTGATTTGGTTATATTTCACTTCATGCTAGCAATAAGAGTTTCCTTTTCTCATTCGTAAAACTTACTTAAAATTCATCTCACTTTTATATACAGAAAGTAGAATTGACATCTGTTTGTTCCTTTCTTTATCAAAGACTTCTTTTGAATTTGTAGAAATTGTACATTCTTGGACGGAAGAGAAATTGTCTTCAGCTGAATATTCACATTGAACGACTGATGCATTTTTTAAAAAAAATAGCATACAATGATCACACAGTCAGTTTGTTGTTTGAAGAATTGTCATGAGATTCCTGTTTATTTAAGACCATCATTCCTATATTCTATTATTATTGTAAACTACTATTTCATTTCCAGTCCATTACACACAGAAACTACCTAATTAATTCCCTCTCCAATTACTACAATAAACAGCTGATTAGTTTTCATTTGAGTAACCACATTAAATGTGCCATTACAGTCCTGCCCATCCTGGGTGGGAACATTTTCAAAGGAGTTTGTGGAGCAGTGCTAGTGTCTCTACTACAAGACCAGGAGGCAAGGTTTCAAATCACACCTTCAACTGAACTGTATCAGAGCTGCTATGAATGTTGATTAGAAAATACGTAAGCACAGATTGAATTGCTTTTGAATCCAACATTAGATCTGCTTCTATCTATTATTCGTTGCAATAATCACAAAATCTGATAGTTATTTTTGTCAGATTACCAAGAAATAAATGTGCAGATATCCCCCATTTTGCAAAAGTTTGCTTTACGCCACTTTGCTTTTACAAAATAATTACCTTAGTAACTATTTTCTCTCGCTGAAAAAAATCCGAAGTGGATTTTTGCTTTTAAGAAACTTGGGATTTTTTTTTCCCATACAAGTTAATGCTTTTTCGATTTACGCCATTTCAGCTCGTGAAAGGTTTCATTGCAATGCTCTACTTTCGGATAGCGGGGGATAACTGTATCGAAATACGTTGCTTATAAGTTCCTGAAGAATATTTGAGAATGTTGCAGAAATGGTGCAGAATTTGGGTTGCACGGTGGCTCAGTGGTTAGCACTGCTGCCTCAATTCTGTGTGGCAACTGTCTGTGTGGAGTTTGCACATGCTCTCCGTGTTTTCTCCAGGTGCTCTGGTTTCCTCCCACAGTCCAAATATATGCAGGTTAGGTGAATTAGCCATTCTAAATTGCCCGTAGTGTTAAATGGGTTAGTCCGGGGTAAATGGAGAGGAATGGGTCTGGGTGGGTTGCTCTTTGGAGGGTTGGTGTGGACTTGTTGGGCCGAAGGGCCTGTTTCCGCACTGTAAGGAATCTAATCTAGTCTAAAGGTTAAAATGTCTAAATCCAATTGATCATTTTTTTTGTTTGGACCTGCCCCTTTGAAAATATCGAAACACATGAAACATTATTCTTTCATACTATGAATTTGAAATAAAGTCGATTTCTTCTTCAGTAAACTAACAAATCCCACTACCTATTTCTTGTCAGTCAACTGATTAACTAATTTGTAACTAAATGTTGTGATTCGTCTAAATATTACTCTGTCCTTTCATCAAAATATTTTTTTAATTCTTGTTCAATTAATGAATTGTCAGAAAATTGTTTTTATTTTTCCATTTACCTGTTCATTTTGATTGTAAGATTAAAATGCTTTGAAAATATTGGAGTGCGTTCATTTGAAAGTAAGCTTTTCACATCTGTCACATATCTTGCTTGTTGCATTGTGGATTAAAAATGTTACCTGGTGGAATTCCAGTAAAAACCAAACATTTGTTGACATTAACTAAGATCTTATCACCCAAGTATAATCTGTTGTTACATCATATAAAAAATATCAATGTTATTGAAATCAATACTCACGCAAATTATTTCACATAAAGCCACACAAAGGTCTTTTTGGCTATAATGCAAGGTGACAGGGATATGGAAAGGAGATGAGTCTGGGTGGGATGATCTTCTGTGTAGTGGCGTGCACTTGATGGGCTGAATAACATGTTTCCACGCTGAGGGAATTCCATAATTACTGTACAGTAGAGCAATCTGAGTAAGTATCTTATTGTTCTTGAGAGCAATAATCCCAGTAAACATTTGGTTGTCATTCCATCCAATAAATGCAATCGATATCTTATATTGCAATTCAGTAATTGCATACGATTCCTGTTGCTGAAAGCAATAGTCATAATTTATCATGAATTATCAAGGATGCAACAGCAAAAATATTGAAATATTGATAGTTCTAATTTGTAGCAAGCTTTCAAAATGCTTTCCAGTTCAAATATCACAAAAATTGTGCAATTTTGCCTGAGTAAATGTTTTGAGCTCGTGTCCATTAAAAATGATTAATTGCCTATTCAGAGCAAATACTTAAAGTTGCCACTGTAATTTTTATTTACTGTGTCTTTAATTCTGTAAAACATTCCTGATAATTGCTCCTCATTTTCTTTCTAACTCGAATTCAAATGTCAAATCATTGGTCATAGTAAAATTATATGTATTAGAAATTAGTATTCTCTACAAGGAAACAAATGGAAGGACATAAAGAAATATTGAACAGCCTATACATTGGAATGAAAAACAATTCCTTCTCGTATACACTTTTATAATTCACCAATCCTGCCAACACATTCTCAGTTTATCGATCTTAATGTGTATCGAATCAATGTCAGTATAAACTGCATGAAAATACTGAATCATTTTATTTGTTAAATGACTAAAATAATTATTACTTGTTGTGGTTCTGTTCGCCGAGCTGGGAATTTGTGTTGCAGATGATGCATCCCCTGTTTAGGTGACATCTTCAGTGATTGGGAGCCTCCTGTGAAGCGCTTCTGGCTTCACTTCAGGAGGCTCCCAAGCACTGAGGATGTCACCGAGACAGGGGACGAAACGTCTGCAACACAAATTCCCAGCTCGGCGAACAGAACCACAACAACGAGCACCCGAGCTACAAATCTTCTCACAAACTTTGAATAATTATTACTTAATTGTAATTACAAATGTGAATTTTATTTTAACTCTGCACTGAAGTAAAATGACCATCGATCCTAAATTTGACATTCTAAATTCACCCAAAGCCGGAGTAACTGGGCTGAGCAGAAAATTTGCTAAACTCAATGAAACAGAAGATAGTATCAGTTGGCTGCAGAGAACAGTGAAAACCCAAGTCAAAGAGATCTCAAAGTTTCAGGGGGATCCAGTTGCAACCAGATCAATAGTTGTGTATTGGAGGAGTTTCGTCCAGACTTGCTGTCATCTTGACTTCCTGCCAGTGTCTCAGCACTTTACAATTCTCCACCATAGCAATATCAAAGAGTGTTGGAGTCACCCTGCTGGAAGATTTAAACCCAGCTCATGGCCACTTTAGGACCTTTATCACTCGACTATTAATCATTTCCAAACCAGTTAAAACCGCTTAACATTATTGAAATCAATGTACACACAAACACTGTGACACATAAAAACACATGACTGTCTTCAAGGCCATGTAATTACTGTTCAGTGAAAAATGCTTCGTAAGTAACATATGCTTGGGTTGTATATCTACAGCACACATCTGGTTATCACCTTATCCAAGTGATCTGCAAAAGATAATTTACACACTACATGTTGCTCAGATTAATAATCACTCTTTAATACTAATGCCTGAGGATATTAATATTAAAATGTATGTGATGATATTCCTGAATATTTGGAAGATTTCCAATAATTTTCCAGCCCAATCATCAATTACAAATGTGTAATTGTGGCTGAGTACATCAATACCTGCAAGACTTTTCAACACATCTCCATTAAAATTTCTCATTTGTTTATTCAAGCCAAATATTGAAAAAGTCCTCTGTAAATGCCAATGACTGTGTATCTTTATAGGGTAACCACATTCCTCATCTACTTATTTTCATTCTAATTGTGGCTTGAATATCTAAATATTGATTATATAAAAAATTACAGGAAATGTATTCTTTTTTGTTGAGAAGAAAAGCAGAGAAAGAATTCTTGAATAACTGAGAATTATGAATGACAAAATAATACTGATTAATAATCCCTCAATGTCTTTTTTTTTCAAAACATCACCACAGCATTTTAATCTTCAATTCACTGATCTTAATGAATGTCGAATCAACATTAGAGCAAACTAATTTGAAAATATTTATTCATTTAATTTGGCAGAGCTCTAACATTAATTATCAATTTATTGCCATTCCAATAATCAGACGGTAATTCAGTTTAGTCTTTGTGACAGGCATCATGAGATTCACATTTTAGTTTAATCCATTGTTTCTTGGCGTCAATATTAAAATGAAAAATTGTAATCATTCTTTCCAGGTTAACACATCCACAAAACAAACCATGATTTCCCATCCACCACTCATAGTAAACATATTATCCCTTCCGATGTGAATGCCCAATATAATTATGAAATTAATGTTCAACCCTATTAGTTCGATTGCTATTTCACGCCAAGAATTACTGTGCATTTCTACACATTACACAGTTGCACAGCAATTTGAGATTTCTCACCAATTTAAAGATTGGCATTAACTGATTTAAATACAAATTCATTCTTATTTCCAATATTTAATACTTGTTCAAATCCAGTACATCCAGCTTTATGTGTGGAATTATGTTTCAGTACATCAACTGATGTACACATATCGCACTGTTTGGTGTTACACTTATAGCAAATGCTGATTTTTATGGTAATAGTGCCATCCTATTGATTTTTAGTTCAATAATGGAATGCAAATTGCTCTTTATTTTAATAGTGAAATCCTGTTTGACTTGCTTTGATTATATTTCAATTTCAATACAAACATTTATTTTGTTTGAATGCTACATCATTCTCGTGCTAAGAAAATTCTAAATTTCCTGTGTTTTTTTTTTTGCATGATGTGTAGTCACATAGATTTGTTGTTCAGTTCAACAAATATAATCATTTTTGAATTCTTGAAAGTCCTGCTTTTAAAAAAAGCAAAACAGGAAAGTATCCTTCAGCTGATAAATCACATTAAATGGATGTTAACTTTTTTGGAACATGTGTGCTGCAAAATTACATCAATTAAAAATACAAGTTTCTTCAAGTAACAAAAACATAATTTTTGCATCATCTGCACTTTTGAGCAAAATTACTGAATGGCTCATTTTTTCTTCAATCCATAAATATATTTTATTCTTCAGTTTACCAATCTTAATGAACATCCAATCGACATCAGAGCAAAGTGCTTTCAAAATATTAGTCAATTTGTTTGTTTAGCTTACAATATTAATAAACAAGTCATCATCATTACAATATTTGTGAAATAACTTAAGTTTGTCCTTCGAAGGGTATAGTGAAATTCACGTATTAATTTAGTCCATTGTTTAACTTAATCCATTGGAACAATGCTACAATATGCATTTTTCTTTCAGGTCAACTATCCCATAATAGAATCAATGACGTACCATCAAAACTCATTGTACATACAGGTATCTGACTTTTGCTCATATGAATGATCACAGTGATCTCACCCTTGTAAATTGAGGTTTTCACTGCAATAATTCCCGTTCATTTCTACACACTGCACAATCACAAAGCAACATTAAATTTCTGATTCGTCTAAGTGCACAAACAGAATTTTGAAAATCTAAGTGTTGCTAATAGTCAATAATTGCTCAATTCAGTAATGGGTGTAAATGTGGAATTACGTCTCAACACATGAACTAATGTGAAGACATTGCAGTGTACAAACTCACAATTATTGTGAATATCAAATTATATTTTAACCATGAAAACAGAGTTGAATTGTTTTCATTATATTTCACTTCAATTTTCATATTTATTTGTATTTCTAATCACAGTAAGAGTAGATTATTTTAGATGTTACAAAATTATTTAAAATCCTGTCACTTTTTAAGGATGCAAAATGGAATTAAAACCCATTTGCTCTTTCCTTTATCAATAATAATAATTTGTGTATAGATAGATACAGCACGAAAACAGGCCATTCAGCCCAACTTGTCCATGCCGACCAGGTTTTCTAAACTGAACTAATCCCATTACCTGCATTTAGCTCATAACCTCCTGGATCTTTCCTCGCCACCTAACTGTCCAAGAGTCTTTTGAATGTTGTAATTGTACCAACCCCTATCACTTCTTCTGACAGCTCATTCCATATGTGCCCCACACTCTGTGCAAAAAGTTGCCCCTCAGGACCCTTTGAAATCTTTCCCATCTCAACTAAACATTATGTAGACTGTAAAATCTTTACGACTGCAAAGTTCTAAAAATTTTGGAGGAATTTAGAAGCAGCATAATGACATTCATACTTTATTTCGTGACCTGAAGCAAATAAGTTGGAGGTATTGTGATCATTAAAATGAACAAAACTTACAATGTTAGAGTGAAAAGCAATTCGGTAGACATTTGGACATTTTCTAATCAACTTTAAGAGGTACTTTGATACACCTCTGTGGAAGGTGGGAATTAAACCCGAGTCTACGCGTAGAGACATTACCAGAGCTCCATAAGAGCTCTCCATAATGTTCCCACCCAGGAATGTTAGGACTATAATCACATGCTTACTGTAGTTACTCACATGAAAACTGCTCAGATATTTATGATAATAATTGGACTGGGATGGAATCAGATACTTTCTGTGTGTAATGGACTGACAAAAATAATTCTAATAATGTTGGAGCTAAACAACAATGGTCTTGATTAAATGTAAATCTCGTGATAATTAGAAGGAAGTTGAAGTGTGAATCAGTGAAGAGCAACAAGAAATCAAATGATTCAATATGATTCAACAGTTATTCATTTACCTAAATGAAAATTAAAGCTCATGGATTGGAAATAAAGAATTTTTCATTCAATATGACTCCTCAGCTGAAGACAACTTCCCTTATTTGCACAAATTTGTGATTTCTACCAATTCAAGATTCAGTGTTGACGAAAAGAACAAACATATTCAAAGTTTGGGTGAAGATTTGTAGCTCGGGTGCTCGTTGTTGTGGTTCTGTTCACTGAGCTGGAAATTTTTGTTGCAAACGTTTTGTCCCCTGTCTAGGTGACATCCTCAGTGCTTGGGAGCCTCCTGTGAAGCGCTTCTGTGGTGTTTCCTCCGGCATTTATAGTGGCCTGTCCCTGCCGCTTCCGGTTGTCAGTTTCAGCTGTCCGCTGTATATTGGGTCCAGGTCGATGTGCTTGTTGATGGAGTTTGTGGATGAGTGCCATGCTTCTAGGAATTCCCTGGCTGTTCTTTGTTATACCGGCCACTACAGCGGACAGCTGAAACTGACAACCAGAAGCGGCAGGGACAGGCCACTAAAAATGCCGGCGGAAACACCACAGAAGCGCTTCACAGGAGGCCCCCAAGCACTGAGGATGTCACCTAGATAGGGGACGAAACGTTTGCAACAAATATTTCCAGCTCGGCGATCAGAACCACAACAAGAACAAACATATGTTAATTTTGTTTTGTGTACAGAAGTAACACATGAAATTTAAATGATTTTGAGCATGAAAAATAGTTAGCTCTTATTGTAATAGTTAGAAATATATAATGCTAGCATTAATGTGAAAGACAATCAATGCAAGAAACCAAAGAAATGTGCATGCTGGAAATCAGAAATAAAATCAGAAGTTGCTGGAATAAAGCTCAGCAAGTCTGGCAGCATCTGCAGAGAGAAAGCAGAGTTCATGCTTTGGGTCCAGTGACCCTTCTTCAAAATACATTTTTGTTCACAACGAATTCACTTAATCAGAGTTTCCATTGTTGAAGTGAAAATCAATATTCACAATGATCAGGAGAATATACAATGTAAACGTTTCCATGAGTTGATGAACTGAGCCATATTTCCACATTGTAGGAAACCTGGATTGAAAAAAATCTATTACTAGATATTGGAAATAATTAGATTTAAAAAACTGAAAGTAGTAAACTAAAGAATAGTGACATATCTCATTGTTATTTGACTCAACAATCAACAGAAGTTATTGGAGTGAATTGCTCAGGCTGAATAATAAGCAATGATTATTATCAGTATTCAAATAAGAAAAAAATGTGATATTTTCTACAAAACTAGATGTGAAGTCATTTTTTTGTTTGCAGATGTGTTGATACTGAGGACCATTTTGCAGAAGGTCAATCAATCCAAAACATTAACGCTGCTTTCTCTCCACTGATGCTGCAAGACCAGCTGAGTATTCCCAACAATTTCAAGTTCTTATTCCTGAACTACAGCATCTACAGATCTTTCGGTTTTTATTTATAATTAATGTTAGAATTCTAATAAAACAAAACTGTTCCAGTGCTTCCAAAGTAGCTTACTTTGATGTTGATTAAATATTCATTAAGATCAGTAAACAGGATTAAAACAAGGTAACTAGGTTGATTGGTTGAAAAAAAATTAATGGTCATTATCAAACAGAATTATGATTTCATTCAAAAATGCAGGCGATTCAAGAATTCTCTTTTCTTTCCATTGTATTTCTTGGAGAGAAATGTAACTTATAATTTGTCAAATTTTCACTACAATCAGTGGTTAGATATTTAGGACAGAATTAGACAGAACGTGAATAGAAATGAATGTGATTACCCTTGTTCGTGAAAGGTACAATCCATTACATTTGGTAGAAAGAAGAATTGTGACACACTTCTGCAAATATTGTACATTGACAAATAATTTGGGATAAAAGCTTTAACATTTCTGTATCTTCAAATCACTTCTTCATACATTGAACTAAAAATTTAAAATAATGTGCATGAATTGGGAAAAAAGAAAAGGTATTAAAGATGACAGATCAGCTGAAAGCAAATTCCCTTTTTTTCAAACATGTGGTATTTGATGAAATCATTGGAAATTTAATGGATTTTTAGCAAGAACTGCAATAAATGTGAGCAATGAAGTGAAATATAATCAAATCAATCCAACTAAGTTTCCACCCATAAAATTAAATGTAGCTATGTTTGGGAGATTGTAGAGTGCAATGATTTTTTGAGTCAGTTGATGTACTAAGCCATACTTCCACATCTACAGCTGGATATATTGTATTGAAACCTGTTCGTTATTTGCAAGAAAATTGTGTAAAATAGCTGAAAACAAATTTAAGAATAATGAGAAAATTTGTATTGCAATGTGACTGTGCAATATGTTGAAGAGAACTGACATATTGTTGTGAAAATTAATTCGACTTCTTATAATTGATAAAGTTGATTAATAATCCTTCCATTAAAACGAGTAGTCAGATGAAAGAGTATCAGATATTTACTGTGAGTGTTGGATGAAAAATCTTTGGTTGATTGCTGGTGTGTTGACCGGAAAAAATGTTAATATTTCATGATGATACTGGCATCAATAAATAATGGATTAAAAATAAAGGGGGAATCTCATGATGCTTGTTACAAAGACTAAATTTCATTACGGTGTGACCGGCAGGTCTGACTCCATACCCACAACAACGTAGCTGACTCTCAACTGTCTTCTGGGCAATTAGGGATGGGAAATAACTGCTAGCCTCTACAGCAACACCCTCATTCTGTGAAGGAATATAATGTTAGAACACAACAATTAAAACGATTCAATATTTTCAAAGCACTTTGCTTTGATCTTGACTAGATATTCATTAAGATTGGTAAACTGAGGATTAAAATATTGTTTTGTTAATAACATTCAGAGATTATTGATCAGAATTGTTTTGTCATTCAAGAGTCTCATTTATTCAAGAATTCTATTTTTCCCTCGTTCTTCCACAGGGATCTGTACTGGGATGGCATACAAAAAATGATTTGGATGAAAATATGGATTAGTAATTTTGCAGATAATGCAAAGGTTGGGGGAATAGTGGATGGTGTAGAGAGTTATGGAATATTACAGTGGGACATAGAAAAGCTGCAGAAATGGGTGGAGAAATAGCAGATAAAGTATAATCCATGTAAGTGTGAGGTGCTGCTCTTTTAGAGATTAAATAATAAGGAAAATTATGTGGTGAAAGTCAGGACCATGAACTGCTGTGTTGTTCATGGGAATCATGTAATTCAAGTCCATGGCTCCCTTAAATAGAACACGCAAGTAGATAGGGTGGTAAAGATGGCATTTGGCATGATTATCTCTTTTGGTCAGCGAATTGATTACCAGAGTCAGATTGTCATGTTGCAGCTTTATAAGACTTTGTTTAGGCCATACTTATAGAACAGTGTTCAGTTCTGTTCGCCACATTACAGGAAGGATGTAGAGGCTTTTGGAGATGGTGCAGAGGATGCTTACTAGGATGCTGCCTTTGGTAGAGGGTATGAACTATAATGAGATGCTAGAAAAAACCAGAATATTTTCTCTGGAGCAGTGGGCTCTGAGGGGAGACTTGATCAAATCATGAAAAAATATGATATGTATAGATAGGGTTAACAGTCAGAATGTTTTTCTGAGAATTGAAATGTCAAAAACGATGTGGCATGCACTTGAGATGGTGGGGCAGGGAATGGGGTGGGTGGATTTTGGGGACTTCAAAGGAGATGGGAGGGATAAATATATTTTTACAGAGAGTGGTAGGTGCCTGGAATGGACTTCCTGGGTGGTGGTGAAGGCAGATACAATTGGAGCGTTTACAAGTCATTTAGATAGGCACATGAATATGGAAGGGCTGGAGGGTTTTGGGCCAAGGACAGGCAGAAGAGAGGAGTTTCATTTGGCACCATGTTCAGGACGAAGTCATTGGCAAAGTATCCATTCCTGTGCTGCACAGATCTATGTTCTATGCTCATTTCAAGTAAAGGAATGTGTAACTCACATGACATTTAATATAATGAATATTTAACCGTGACTGTCAGAATTAGGACGAAAATAGGTAAACAACAAACTTGAGTATAGTCGAAAGATACGGCCAATGACGTTTACAGAGGTCATTTTTCAATTTTTGTTCTGAATTAACAAATATCTTTAATGCATGTGTTTAAAATGTTTACAGTTACTGATGTACTGAGCCATAATTTTTCACTCATAGTTTGACTAGAAACCTGTCAGAAAACTTCTGAAATTCATATCTTACCTTAATCCATTATCTCTTAGTGCCAATATTACAATAAACCAAAGCATTTTATTCAAGTTCATAAAACAAAAGCATTAATTTTCCATCCAATGCTCATTGGAAATAGCTGATTGCTACTCATTTGAACAGTCAAAGTAATCACAGCGTCATCCATCATGAGATTCTAATGACATTTTGTCCAATAAATACTGTTTATTTATACATATTGCTTGTTCAAATAGCAATGAGAGATTTCTTATTTATTTTCAGTTCACTCATAGCATATTAATAATTTAGTTATTGCTAAAATCTAATAGTTGCTCAGTACATTAAGGGGTATAACAGTGGAATTATGGCTCAGTACATCAACTGATGAAAAGGATTTGCAGTGTTCAATCTCCCAATAATTGTGTATATCGATGTGTGTTTTGATTTGATTATATTTTCCTGCAATGCTAACATTTCTGATTACACTGAGTTCAGTATTTTCAATGTGAAAAATTAGCTCAAATTTTGTGAGTTTTTTGTGTAAACAAGAAAAAGAATTTACAGCTGTTTGCTCTTTCCTTTATCAATCAGAGTAAATTTTGAATTGTTGAAAGTTGTACAGTACTGGAAGGAAGGGAAAAAGTGAGGACTGCAGATGCTGAAGATCAGAGCTGAAAGTGAGTTGCTGGAAAAGCGCAGCAGGTCAGGCAGCATCCAAGGAGCAGGAGAATCGACGTTTCGGGCATGAGCCCTTCTTCAGGAATAACACTTTTTTTCTGAGTTCCTCATGTTGCAAAATTTTCTGATTTGAGACCATTTGTGCTTTGTACCGTTATTATTTTGAATTACGACGTCATTGTTAGTCCATTACACACAGAATCAGGCCAATTATCGCAACGAATCTTGTTTAGTTTTCATTTGCATAACCACAGTGAAGATGTGACAATACTCCCACCCTTCCTTGGTGAGAACATAATGAAAGGCTCTTGTGTAGCTCTGGCAATGTCTCAACTACAAGACTAAAGTTAAAAATCACACAAAACCAGGTTATAGTCCAACAGGTTTAATTGGAAGCACACTAGCTTTCGGAGCGACGCTCCTTCATCAGGTGATAGGAGTGTCGCTCCGAAAGCTAGTTTGCTTCCAATTAAACCTGTTGGACTATAACCTGGTGTTGTGTGATTTTCAATTTTGTACACCCCAGTCCAACACTGGTATCTCCAAATCATGACTACAAGACTAGAAGGCATTCCCACCTTCAATAGACATGTGTCAGAGCAGCTCAGAATGTTGGTTCGAAAATTTGCTTTTCAATTCAACATTGGATTTGCTTCGATCTGTTGTTCATTCCCATAATCACAGAACTCTGCAACTTATTATCTTCAGGTCACTAACAAAAATATGTATCTCATTGTAGTATCTGTAAATTTTTAATTTGAGAACATTGTATTTTTTAAAACTTAAAATATCTAAATAATGATTTTTTTGTTTAAAATATCTGATAAAAATTGGGACAGCATGGTGGCTCAGTAGTTCCCTCTGTGGCTTCACGGTACCAGGGTCCCAGGTTCCACTCCAGCCTCGGGCGACTGTCTGTGAGGAGTTTGCACATTCTCCCCATGTCTGTGTGGGTTCGTCTGGGCATTCCGGCTTCCTCCCACAGTCCAAAGATGTGTAGGTTAGGTGAATTGGCCATGCTAAATTGTCTATAGTGTTAGGTGCATTAGTGAGAGGGAAATGGTACTGGGTGCGTTACTCGTTGGAGGGTCGCTGTGGACTTGTTGGGCTAAAGGGCCTGTTTCCACACTGTAGAGAATTTTTAAAAAGAATCCCATTATTATCCATAAAGTGAGCAATATCATTTTACTGCCAATCAACTCAGGAATGTTCAAATATGATATATTCTGTGAATTCAATCCTGCAAGAGTTTCAATAAACATTTAACACATAAACAATATGCATTTCAGCACCTCACGTACCTCAGTCCTTTTTCTCTACTGTGCAAGATAAAAAAATGATTTCTCCTTCAGTAAATGAAACAGATGCCAATTCCTATTGCTCTTCAGTCTGTGATTACCTTTATTATACAACAAAATATTGTAATTAATCTCATTATGGCTCCATATTTTGATCAAATTAAATTTCTCCTTCCTCTTTAATTGATGTAGTGAGAGCTCCTTTTATTTGCCACTCGCCTACTCATATATAGGGTGAAATTGAAATGCTTTGAAAATATTGGAGTCTGTTCACTTGAATATCGATGTTGCAAATATCTCACTTAACACCCAATCATTAATCCATTCTGATATCACATAAAATATCTCAATGTAATTGAAATCAATACATGGCATATCGAGCCACACAAAGGTCTTGGTGATCATATAATTAATGTTGAGCAGAATCACCTCAGTTTCTTCTTGTTCTTGAGAGCAAGAACCACAGTTAACATTTGCTGGTCATTCCATCCAACGAATTCAATCGATATCTTATATTTCAATTCAGTAATTACACAGTTGCATATGCAGTTAAAACCAATAGTTTGTTTTATTGCAGATGGCTGAGGATGCTAGCACCAACATTTTTGGGATGTTGATGATCTTGATTTGTTATAAGTTTTAAAACAAAAACAAAACTTTGTCCAATAATCACTGAATGGCTCGTTTTTTTTGGTTCAATCTTTAAACCTAATGTTATATTCCTTTGTTTACCAACCTTCATAGTGTTGTTAAGCTATTGAATCAATTTATTTGTTTCCAAGACAACATTAATTGTCCAATCATTATCATTGCAATAATTGCACAAGTATTTCAATTAGTCTAACAAATATAGTGAAATTCACATTTTAAGTTAATTTTAAGTTAAGTTTAACGAATGCTACAATATAAAAATCCATTATTTTTGCAGGTAAACTATCCCACAATGGAACCAATGACTTCCAATCAAACACTCTTTGTAAATGTCTGATATTTGCTCATTTGAAAAATCACAATAACCTCTGACTAAAAAATTCAGAGAACTATAATTACCTTTCGTTGGAATAATTCCTGTTCGTTTCTATACATTGCTCAGTCAAACAGCAATATGAGATTTCTCATTATTCTTAAACTGACTGATAGAATTTTGATAATCCACTTGCTGCGAATTTCTAATAATTGTTCAATCCAGTATCTTTCATCAATGTGGAATTACAACTAAGTATATGAACAATATAAAAATATTGCAGTGTATAATCTCTCAATCATTGTGAGTATCAAGTTTTATTTTAATGGTGGAAACAATGTTGAATTCATTTAAGTATTTTCACTTCAATGCTAACATTTATTGTGTTTATAATCACAATAAGAATGAACTATTCTTCATGCTAAAAAATAATTTGAAATTCCTGATGTTTCACACAACAAAAAAGAAAAAACATCTCTTTGTTGTTTCATTAAACAATCTTTTTTAATGTTTGAAAATTTAACTTTTTTGTAATGGAGGAAAGTTGTCTTCACGTGAACAGTCACATTGAATGACTAATTCACGCTCTGCTGTTCATTAGAGTAGGTTCTCTACAGTATGGAAACATGCCCTTTGACGCAACAAATCCACACCGACCCTCCAAAGAGTAGCCCACCCAAACCCCTACCCTATATTTACCCCGAATAATGTATTCATGTGGGAAATTTAGCATGGCCGATTCACCTGGCCTGAGATTCTTTGAATTGTGGGAGGAAATCCACGCAGACATGGGGAGAATGTGCAAATGCCATGCAGACAGTCACCCGAGATGAGAACGGAACCCTGGTCCCTGGCGCTGGGACACAGCAGTGCTAACCATTGTGCCGCCCATTTTTTCCCTTTGATTCAAAAGAAGATATTTTCTTCAGGTTCCCATGAAAAGGAAGTATGTAATTCTCCTGGATCTAAATTTGTGGAAGATGTTTGAGAACATTGCAGTCATAAAGGTGAAAAAGCGCTGAATTCAAACATTTCAAGCACATAATTCATTGTTCTCCATTATTATAAAGGTGTAATGAAAGTTGATTTCTTCTACTATAAAATACCGAAATGTAACTTCCTATTAATCATTAGTCAGCTGATTCCTTCCATTTCTAACTAAATATTGCAAATTATTTAATTATGTTTATGTCCTTTGATCAAATTAAATTTCTAATTATAGTTCAATTTATCAATCGTCGAGAATTTGCCTTTATTTTTCATTCACCTATTCATATTGAATGAAAGTTTAATATATTTTGAAAATTTTGGCATGTGGTCATTTGAAAATTGCATGCCTCACATTTATATCACTTCTTGCAGAATGGTTTCATTGTGTTTGAGAAGGAATTCTACCAAAGATTTTTTTTCAAATTGTTGATTTCACATATCATTGTCAACCTGTTCCTAAATTTTGTGAACTATTTCAATGTTATTGAAATCAATGCTCACATAAAACATTGCACATAAAGCCATACAAATGTCTTCATGACCAGCTAATTACTATTTAGTGGAATAATCTAAGTAACTATCTTATTGCTCCTGAAAGCAAGCATCTCAGTAAGTATCTGGTTATCATTCCTTCCAATAACTGCAGTAATTGCACACAACACTGGTCGCTCAAAGCAACATATATTCTTTATTCCTAAAGACCACGGGTTCTAACACGAAGAAGTGTTGATGGTCCTGATTTTTGCTTTTCTCAAACAGGTTTTCAGCCCAAATATTGCACACCAAGTGTAAATTTGGTTTTGTTAAACATTTTCAGCGCATGCCCATTAATATTATTTATCAGGTCATCAGAGCAAATACTGAGAGTTGCCTCTGTAAATTTAATTTACTGAGTTTTTCATTCACTGAAGTTCTCATATTAATTGTTCATTTTCTTCTTAAATCTGATACAAATCTCAAAATACTGATCACAATAAAAGTTAATATTTATTTCTATGCTTTGTCCTGTCCAATAGCAAGATGAGATATCTCGCTATTCTTCAGTTTACTAGTAGCCATTCATTTGTTGCTAATATCTCATAATTGTTCAAACCAGTAAGGGGGTCGTAGAATTATGTCTCCATATAATAACTAATATAAAGATATTACAGTGTGCAATCTCTTAATCTTTATGAATATTGATTAATATCTTAACCTGGAAACTTTGCTGAATCAAATTCATTATATTTCACTTCAAATCTAGCCTTTATAGTTTTTCGACTTACAGTGAAAGTTAACTATTTTTGATGTGACGAAATTGTTTAAATTCATGTGAATTTTCTGAGTACAGAAAGAAACTTACATCTCTGTTCTTTCATTAAGCAGTCACAGTTAATATTGAAATCTTGGAAAGTGTACATATTCGGAAAGAATAAAAGATCGCTTTAGCAGAGTATGCACATTGAATGATGAATTCATTATTTCATTTCAATGCACGTGTTTGGCAAAAGCAATTTAATTTTCATTTCATTAAATGATAAATATTCATCAATTATTTTTCCAAAGAGCTTCATTCAAACAAATAAAACATATAAAAGCTTATTCTCAATGAAATGAAAATCAATATCTTCTTCAATAAATTAAACAAATGCCACTTCCTATTATTCATCAATCAGCTGATTTCCTGAAATTGTAACGAAATGTTGTAATTTTTCTAATGTCTTTATATCCTTTGCTCAAAGTGATTTTTAAATTATTGTTTAGATTATGAATTGTCTGATTTTCTTTTTAATTTTTCACTCACCGATGTACACTGAATGTCAGATTGAAATGTTTTGACTTTGCATAACTCTCATTTATTGCATGCTGGTTTAAGTGTGTTTCCAAAGCAATGCTAGCATCAAGACTTCATTATTTTTAAATAAGATCCTTGTCAACCTAATTATTCAATCTGCATTATTGAAATCAGTGCTCACACAAAACACAGCACATGGGGGAACATAGATCTTCATTAGCATCAATCACTGTTCAGTAGAGTAACCTAAGTCTTTTATTGTTTTTGAGAGCAATTACCACGTAAACCTTTGGCCTCAGTCCAACCAATAAATGCAATCTATATCTTACATTTCAGCTTAGAACATAGAACATAGAACATAGAAGAATACAGCGCAGTACAGGCCCTTTGGCCCTCGATGTTGCGCCGATCCAAGCCCACCTAACCTATACTAACCCACTATCCTCCATATACCTATCCAATGCCCGCTTAAATGCCCATAAAGAGGGAGAGTCCACCACTGCTACTGGCAGGGCATTCCATGAACTCACGACTCGCTGAGTGAAGAACCTACCCCTAACTTCAGTCCTATATCTACCCCCCCTTAATTTAAAGCTATGCCCCCTTGTAATACCCGACTCCATACGCGGGAAAAGGTTCACACTGTCAACCCTATCTAACCCACTAATCATCTTGTACACCTCAATCAAGTCACCCCTAAACCTTCTTTTCTCTAATGAAAACAGCCCCACGTGTCTCAGTCTTTCCTCATACGATCTTCCTTCCATACCAGGCAACATCCTGGTAAACCTCCTCTGCACCCGTTCCAGTGCCTCCACATCCTTCCTATAATATGGCGACCAAAACTGCACACAATATTCCAGATGCGGCCGCACCAGAGTCTTATAGAACTGCATCATGACCTCAGGACTCCGGAACTCAATTCCTCTACCAATAAAAGCCAGTACGCCATATGCCTTCCTCACCGCACTATTTACCTGGGTGGCAACTTTCAGAGATCTGTGTACATGGACACCAAGATCCCTCTGCTCATCCACACTACCAAGTATCTGACCATTAGCCCAGTACCCCATCTTTTTGTTATTCTTCCCAAAGTGAATCACCTCACACTTAGCTACATTGAATTCCATTTGCCACCTTTCTGCCCAGCTCTGCAGCTTCTCTATATCCTGCTGTAACCTGCCACATCCTTCCTCACTGTCAACAACTCCTCCGACTTTCGTATCATCCGCAAACTTGCTCACCCAACCTTCTAACTCCTCTTCCAGGTCATTTATAAAAATGACAAACAGCAATGGTCCCAAAACAGATCCTTGCGGAACACCGCTAGTGACGGCACTCCATGAAGAAACTTTGCCATCAACTACTACCCTCTGTCTTCTTCCATCCAGCCAATTCCTAATCCAAACCTCCAACTCACCCTCACCTTAGTAATTAAACAAAATGTCTGCTGCTTAAAGAAACAATTACACTTTTGAATGGATATTGATTGTAATACTAAGAACTAAATCTTTTTCATGCTGAAAATCTTTTACATTTTCTTGTTCTTTCCTGTGTGCAAGAGAAAGCTGATGTTGCATATATTTTATTGTATTATTCACCAACGCTAAATTTTGAATTTTTGGAAGTCCTGCATTTCTGGAAAATGGCAAGTGGTCTTCAGCTGATATGACACATTAAAGACTGTTTTTCAATTCATGCGTATTATTTTCGTTTCATAATAAGAAAACTGCTTTGAAGTTGTTCCAGTCTTGTCTTTCTTATTTAAATGTTATATATCAACGTACATTGATGACATATTTATGAAAATTCCTTTTCCAGTCAAATGTCACTCAATGTAGCTTTTGTTCAGTGTAATGTTCACTTTGATTGTATGGATTTTTTCTTCCTAATTCTGACACAAATATATCAACATTGATAACAATAATTACATAATTTAAGATAACATTGCTCTAGAAGAAAACCAGTATATAGATATAAATATATATTTTATTTATTACCTGCATTTTTGAGCAAAAACAATTCTGTTCAACTTTCGGTGAATGGCTCTTATTTTTTCACCTATCCTTAAAGCCAGCTACTATATTTTAATCCACAGTTTACCATTTTTAATGAATATCGAACCAACAGAACAGCAAAATGCTATTAAAATAATGCGATTGCTCCACAGAAACATAAGCAAGAGAAACCTTTTTATTGTTTACATGTTACATCTTTCCTAGGGCAATAGTCAAACTAAAATACTTACAGCTGAGGATGCTAATAGTAATCAATTCCAGCCTGTGTGGAGTTTGCACATTCTTTCGGTGTTTGTATGGGTTTGCTCTGGTTTCTTCCCACAGTCCGAAGATGTGCAGGTCAGGTGAATTGGCCAGGTTAAATTGCCCACGGCGTTAGGTACATTAGTCAGAGGGAAATGGGTCTGGGTGGGTTACTCTTTGGAGGGTCGGTGTGGACTTGCTGGGCCAAAGAGCCAGTTTCCACAATGCAGGGGATGTTTTCTAAAAAAAAAATCGAAGATGACGCCAGTTCTGGGTACAGGCAAGTTTCCAGCCCAATCACCCATACAAAAGTGTAATTGTGACTCAGTACATGAGTCACTGCGAGCATTTTGATCAGATCACCATTAAACTTAATCAGCTGTTTTTTTTTTCTCTGGAGACAATATTGAAAGCAATTTCTCCATAAATGCCGTTTACTGTATTTTTCTGATACATATGTTCTTTATCTACTTATTTTCTTTGTTATTCTGTCATGAATGTCAAAACATTAATGCCACAAAAATTGCAACAATTACATATTGTATTTCTACAGAAGAATAGCAGCAAAACGAAGCTTAGAATTATACGATATCTGAGAGTTTTGAATGACAAAACAATTCTGATCAATACTTGCTACATGTGTCAGTTTTTTGAGAACTCATCATGCCAGTATTTTAATTTGGATTTCACTGACCTTACTAAATATCGAATCGACAGCAGAGCAAACTCGTTGGGAAATATTGTACCATTTACTTTGTCAGAATTCTAAAATTAATTGTCAATTCATTGTCATTCCAACAGTCATACAGTAGTTCAGTTTAAGTTTTGTAACAAGCATCGTGAGATTCACATAATAGTTTACTCCATTATTTCTTAGTGCCAGTAATACAATGAAAGGTGTATCTTTTATTTCAGGTCAACACACCCACAAACCAACCAAACATTTCCCATCAGGCACTCACAACAAATATCTGATTGTTTCTTATTTGAATGTTCTCAATAATCATTGGATTAATATTCAGCGTTATGAAGTAAGATACTGCTGAATCTTTTGCATTCCAATAACTAATGATCATTTCCACACATTATGGATAGCAATATGAGATTTCTAATCATTTTCTAGTTTGCTATGAACTGTTTACAAGAATAATTGTTGCTAATATCTAATATTTAACAATTGTTCAAGTCGTTTGTGTCTACTTTTGCCACCTATCCCCCTAAACCCTTCCTATCCAAAAACCCATCCGGTTGCCTTTGAAATATTCTGAGTGCACTCACGTCCTCTGGTAGCTTATTCTATACACGCACAACCTTCTGTGTGGGAAATGCGTCTCAGGTCTCTCTTTAAATTTTAGCCCTCTCACCTTAAACCTATGCTTGTTAATTTTCAACTCGCCCCACCTTGGGTAAAAAACATAAACACTCAGTTTACAAACTTTCCACACTGCCTCGCCCTGTAGTCCAAATATTGTAACCCTGACAACATCCTTGTCTATATTTTGCAAGCAATTTCACACGATTTTCTTGCCTTTTCGATGATGCCAATTACGCTGGACAACAAGGAACTATTGGGAACGGAAAGATGAAGCGTAGAACGGCTGAAAATGTCAGTGCTGGGCACTGTTGAGCAGCAACAGCTCCCGGTGCGAATTGTTTCTGAAGTGTCATGGTTATCACGTTCGCCTTACACGGGAAAGGTTCCCCAGTATGAAACTGGTCAGAAACAGCCCTGTTCCCGACAGGAGCCTTTTAGACAAGCGAGAACGGAGCTTTCTTGCTTGCTTTCCCATTCGCAATCCTGGCTTTGAGTTTGCTCACGCAAATCTGCTCTCGGGGTGAAAAGTAATGCAATTCCATTTAATTACTGGGAGAAATGTTGTTAAGGTTTTCTCCAACCTGGTTCTGATCATATGCCATTCTGTTTGAGCGTGTAGTTACCGCGTTCTGATCCTTCCACGAAAAGCAGCACCGCATTTGCATTCCTTGCGCAGGCGACCCGGTTCAAAGACAGGGAAGAAGCTGATGCACCGGCGTCACAGCGCACCACGGATTCCGGAACTCGTCTGTCTGTCAAATGTACCCCAAAGTCGTTTCCGAAAGGCCTCATTTGGAAGCTGTCTGTCGTTATTCAACATGCGACAATGTTTGGGAGCAGTTTGCACGTTCGTGGCTCATTCAATCAGCAACAGCAATGAAAGAAATTACACTCTCAGAGAAACCTCTGGATTTGTGCTTTCATAGCGTCGCTCGTATTAAGGTGCGCCCCGAGATCTAAGCCATGATGGAACTGAAACTGAGGAAACGACAGAGAGGCTACAGAATGACATCGCATCCATTCGGTTTTCTTTAAATCACTGATGAGCAGGAAAATGTAAACGGGAGGGCGAGTGGGGAAGTGAGGCAGCTGCAGCTCTGGTGAAACCCCATTTTTGTGATTCACTGAGCAACAAGAGATGTGAAGGTGACTCAGGCGTGAGAGCTCTTCATATGAGAACAAAAAGCACTCAAGTGCAGTTAGCACCTCTTTGACATCTTCCGGGGTGTGGTGGGGTAATTACTATGTTACTATGTTCAGAAACTGCCTTTTAGATTGACGTCAACAGAAACTGCATTTCTACAAAGCAGCATGGAAGTTAGCAAAAGTTATTGAGTCGCTTCTCATCGATTCCCACACAGGTTTCCAACTCAGTTGGTATCCATGTGGCTCATGTCCAGGTGTGAACATCTCTGCACCAAATTGCACGATTAAGGTAAAAGTCAAGGAAAGTGGAATCTCGAACTGGTCCCGAGGTCAGGGCATCCTCACAATTTGATCTGTCGTTCTCGGATTGTAATGCTACCTCCGCTTTTAGGATTGAGACGCTTACGCTGCAAAACAGACGCAGTGACTGAAACTATGCTGCACTGTATGATGTGGAACACGGCCTGCTCAGCTTTGTGCATTTTCCCTGTCGTCCGTTGTGTTTCGTGTTCCGTGTAAAGTGAAAGTTGTTCTCCTTCGAGCAATGTGTGAAATCATTTCGCAAAGCAAGAATCGAAATTGCAGTAATGTCATGCAGCTCATAGCTATTTTACCAAATTATAACCGAACATATATTCTCACGCACTCACAGATATATTTGTAGATGAAAAGAGTCTGAGAAGATAGACTCAGCTTACCATTGATTTTTGTCTGGATTGATGGGCTATCATTATCTGCTGCGCAATTGATATTGTAGCTGTGCACATCCCAGCAGCTGTGCGAGTCGGAGAGGGATCATGGAACACTTGCAATGTGACTTTGCATCTGTTGTTATGCAGGAGCACACTTGGAAATGCAAGAAAATACTAACCCGGCCATACTAACCCGGCTGTTAGTATGGCCGAGCGGGCGAAACCGCTAAATCTAGGGACTAGGTTCCAGTTCCAATCAGGGTGTTGGCTCGAATCCCTCCACTGCTATATCTGCTGATCAACTCTAACGCTGCAGTATGCGAAAATGCTGTGTCGTTCACTGCTGTGTTGATGTTCAAGACAAAAGACGAACGGGTTTGCTTCCCGGAGAGTTAGCTGTGTTGTGGGAGAGTGCCGAATTTCTCAAAGCGTCTGTGCTGTCATGATCGTGTTCGCCTCCCGCACGGAAAATCGCAAGCAGCTCTACTGCTGCTTTATGTTCCAGGCAAGTTGAGCTGTTACTGGAACCGAATGGAGACTGTTATTTCATTGCTGTTGTGAAACAAAGTCCTGCGGTGACTCGACTCGACTCGTCGTTATTTGGTGTTCTGTCGAATGGGAAAATAATTCCAATGAATTTTTTTATGTCATATGTTCTTAAATTTCTCCCATTTCCTTCATTTCTGTCCTGGAGACATTGGAAAGGAAAGGTAATCTAATCCAGACTGTGATTGGTGAAGTTCATTTTTATGGCCCATTCTTATTATGTTCTTTCTTTCTCTCTTTTCAGCACTTTCTTCGAAGTGGTGGTGCAGTAATGCTCCAGTGTGTTTGAAAGAGTAGTTTGGAATTGCCCTGCTGTTAGTTGTGAGATTAGTTTATGGCTCCTGCCCTCGGACTGTCTCACATTCAGCATACATGCTTCGCTGTGTCTTAATACGCATTTGGTTTGCCAGTTTAGTTTGCGTTCCGTGTTAAATGGATTCGCTCAATACATTACGAGTTAACAGGGTTTCTGAGATAACTTCCAGCACTTCCATTTAATTACTGTGCAAAGCATTGTAAAGTTTTTCTCCAACCTGGTTCTGATCATATGCCATTCTCTTTGAGAGTGGAGTTACCGCGTTCTGATCCTTCCACGAAAAGCAGCAACGCATTTGCATTCCTTGCGCAGGTGGCCCGGTTCAAAGACAGGGAAGAAGCTGAGGCACTGGTGTCACAGTGCACCACGGATTCCTGAACTAGTCTGTCTGTCAAACGTACCCCAGAATCGCCTCTGAAAGTCCTCATTTGGAAGCTGTCTGTCCTTTTTCAACGAGCGAGAATTGGCACCAGAGGTCCTGAATCATGTTGTGGAGCAGTTCGCACGTTCGTGGCTCATTCAATCAGCAACAGCAATGAATGAATTTACACTCTCAGAGCAACCTCTGGATTTGTGCTTTCATAGCGTCGCGAGTATTAAGGTGCGCCCCGAGATCTAAGCCATGTTGGAACTGAAACTGAGGAAATGACAGAGAGGCTACAGAATGACATCACATCCATTTGATTTCTTTAAATCACTGATGAGCAGGAAAATGTAAATGGGCAGGGCGAGTGGGGAAGTGAGGCAGCTGCAGCTCTGGTGAAACCCCATCTTTGTGATTTACTCAGCAACAAGAGATGTGAAGGTGACTCAGGCGTGAGAGCTCTTCACATCGAGAACAAAAAGCACTCAAGTGCAGTTAGCACCTCTTCTGGAGTGGGGGGTGGGGTGGGGTAATTACGTTTTTACTTCTGTTACTGTGTTCAGAAACTGCCATTTAGACTGATGTGAACAGAAACTGCATTTCTACTAAGCAGCATGGAATTTCGCAAAAGTTCTTGAGTCGCTTCTCGTCAATACCCACACAGGTATCCAACTCAATTGGTATCCATGCGCCTCATGTCCAGGTGTGACCATCTCTGCAGCAAATTGCACTGTTAAGGTAAAATGCAAGGCAATTGGCATCTCGAACTGTCCCCGAGGTCAGAGCATCCTCATAATGTGATCTGTCATTCTCGGATTGTAATGCCACCTCTGGTTGTAGGGTTCAGAACATTCTTTGGGACTCTTAATCTGCAAAACAGACACAGTGATAGAAACTATGCTGCACGGTATGATGTGGAACACGGCCTGCTCAGCTTTGTGCATTTTCCTTGTAGTCCGGTGTGTGTCATGTTCCGTGTAAACATGAAAGTTGTTCTCCTTCGAGCAATGGGTGAAATCATTTCGCAAAGCAAGAATCGAAATTGCAGTAATGTCATGCAGCTCATGGTTATCTTACCAAATCATAACCGAACATATATTCTCACGCACTCACAGATACATTTGTAGCTGAAAAGAGTCTGAGAAGATAGACTCAGCTTACCATTGATATTTATCTGGATTGATGGGCTATCATTATCTGCTGCGAAATTGATATTGTAGCTGTGCACATCCCAGCAGCTGTGCGAGTCGGAGAGGGATCATGGAACACTTGCAATGTGACTTTGCATCTGTTGTTATGCAGGAGCACAATTGGAAATGCAAGAAAATGGGCAGGGTGGCCGGCTGGTAGTGTGGCCGAGCGGTCTAGGGCGCTGGATCCAAGTTCCAGTGGCACCCACTGCTGAGGTTGAGTTGTTGGGTATTTTCAAACTGTGCCAGATAGTTAATCAGAAAGATGATGAAACTTTGTCAAGATCAGTGAGCAGAAAGGATTTGAAGATTATCAGATCAACCATGAGTTCGTTGAATGTGGGGCAGAGTCCATGGGCTGAATGGCATACTTCCACTTTGTTTAACATTTGGTCTCACACCTTATTTTATTCATAAGTTCAGAATTGTGCGGGGATAGGACGAAGTGATAGAAAAGGATTATCAAACACAGTGGTTAGCACTGCTGCCTCACAGTGCCAGAGACCCGGGTTCAATTCCCGACTCAGGCGACAGACTGTGTGGAGTTTGCACATTCTCCCTGTGTCTGCGTGGGTTTCCTCCGGGTGCTCCGGTTTCCTCCCACAGTCCAAAGATGTACAGGTCAGGTGAATTGGCCATACTAAATTGCCCGTAGTGTTAGGTGAAGGGGTAAATGTAGGGGAATGGGTGGGTTACGTTTCGGCGGGTCGGTGTGGACTTGTTGGGCCGAAGGGCCTGTTTACACACTGTAAGTAATCTAATCGGACAGATCAGGAACAAGGCTCATAAACTCAGGAAGAAGAAATGTGCTGTTACCTAGAGACAACAAATGACACTGGGCATAGCATAGGTGGCTGTGTACAGAAGCTGTGGTTGCTGAAGAAAGTTGGTAGACCTTATATATTTGGCAAGTCAGTGATCACGATGGATGTTGGATCGTTGTATGATTCACACACAGCAGAAATTTGTGAAAGAATGAAAGGTTCGTTTCATTGGAGAGGTTTTCTGCGGTTCCAATTCCGAGTGACTGTTTGAAATACTGATCAGATCATCGTGTGAAGTGTTAGGTTAAAATTGTCACGTATAACCCCACTGGATAAACTTGTGCACCCGATCTCTTGTCATTTGTTTCTCTTTCTTTCGATGTAAATTCATAGAAAGACAAGATGGAATGAGGGGTGGAAAGAAAAATGCGTTCCTTCTCATTACACCAATTTAATGTACAATTGAATAGAATGACTGCTCTCACTCTTCATTTCGACGTTCAGTTGGTGTCGATTATTCATGAATCTCCCGTGCAGATAAGGGCAACAAGATCCTCGATCCAGAGTATACCAGAGGTGTGAGGTACAAAGTAAAACTGCAGTAGTGATTTGTGAAGTTAGCAACCAAAGTGTGACTCGAACTCGTGAATGCGGAGCACAGCGGTATAATAACCCACCACCATAATCTCTCGGTCTCTTCTGCACATTTTGCAGAGTGGTGACATGTGACCTCATCACGATTACATGCGGTGAAAGTCATGGAAAAGAAATTTCCAGAGCGGAATGTAATCCACACCATTGTGTTTCTGCTTTCACCAGAATTATAATAACAGCAAAATCCAATAAATAGCCATGCTCGTCAGATTGAATAGCTGTCATTGATACATTCTGAGTCAGAACTGTGTCAGAATGAAACAGAGAACAAGAATTTCCCATTATATTCACACTTACGTTTGACTCATCATTTCTTCAGTCACTTTCTCTCTCACGTGAAGAAGCAACCATGCAGTGGGAAATTAAGGCGATGTTGTGGCTCAATGGCCTTTCTCATATGGCCGAACCTGAATTGGATTAAATAGCAAAAACGCTGTTTTGTGCGTTTCATTTTATTATTTTTACTGCAACCTCACAATGTTCATTGTTATAATCGGAAGGGAATTAGATTTATCTCATTGGAACGATCAATGTTGCATTCAAATTTGCTCCGACTTTATTTCAGCTTAAAGAAAATGCTGCTTAGAAAAACAGAGAGTTAAAGTGCAAAAGGAAACTCATCAGTTTTGTTTCTCGTTGCTTTGGCAGATTTCACCGAGTCTACACAGTGCTCCATCCTGAATATGTAATGGATGGGCTGGTTATGTGAGTTGGATTGCGGATGTGAGAGTACTAGACAACTGGCAATGCCTTTATTTTGTGTTTTACTTCTTGTGATTGGAATCTTGACTCATCCGGTTAGACCCATCCCTCTGGATGAGTCATGGTGACTGTTGTTACAGCATCTGGGTCTGCAACATGACCAACAAATGGTGCAGAGGCTGCAGAGAGGACAGTCTCCGTAAAATAGAATGATGGAATCACCATCAGATCAGCCGTAGTCTTAGTGAATGTTGGGGCAGGATTGAATGGACCACTAATGCAATTTATTCATTAACAAATTCCTGTTTGTTCCAAGCAAACTTCCTTTCTCTCTTACTGTCCCATACTGGTGGAGAGTGAGTCACCTCCTGCTGTCCTTGTGTAACAGGATCCTGGGGCCTCACTAACCTCCAGATTTCCCTGTGCCCCAGTTTCGAGCACTGAGTGACTCCCTCCTGTCCCAGTATCAAGCAGTTGAGTGACTTCCTCCTATTTCTGTGTCACAGTCTCAAGCAGTTGGATGACACCCTCCTTTTTCTGTGTCCCAATCTTGAGCAACTGAGTGACTGCCTCCTGATCCAAGGTTTGCGAAAGTAGATGTCCTCCTTCTGCTACTGACTAACAGGCTCCAATAGCTCTGTGCTCACCTGCTGCTCGTTTGGAATGGAATTGAGGGCCTGAATGGCCTCTTCACATTCCTTACAGCTTCTCTGGACTAAAAGCCTTTCTCCTGTTTCTGTAAAACACCATCAAAATCTGAAAGATGTATTTTTGCATTTTACTCTCAACAATTGAGCAAACAAGCTGACTGACAGAAATCAGAAGCTGAATAGCCTCCTCTTGTTCCTGTGTTATACACTCAAGTGGCAATAGAGTCTCAGAGATATACAGCACAGAAAAACACCTTTCAGTCTGATCGTCCATACCGACAAAATATCCTAAATAAATCTCGTCCCCCTTTCCAGCACTTGGCACATCTCCCAATAAACACTTCCCATGCATGTATCCGTCCAAATGCCTTTTAAATGTTGCAACTGTACCTGCCTTCACTACCTCTTGTGGCTGTTCAATCCATACACACAGCAGTCTCTGTGTGAAAATGTCCCTATTTAAATCTTTCCCCTCTCACCTTAAATCTTTGTCTTCTAATTTTGGACTTGCCAATCCTGGGGAAAAGACATTGACCTTATCTATGCCCCTCATGATTTTAAAAACGTCTTTATGGTCACCTCTCAGCCTCAACACTTGAAAATAGTCCACGCCTATTCAATCTCTCCCTGTAACTCTAACCCTCCAACACCTGCAACATTCTTTCAAATCTCTTCTGCACTCTTTCAAGTTTGACAACACCATTCCGACAGCAGGGGGACCAGAATTAAAGGCAATATTACAAAAGTAATCAAACCAATGTCCTGTACAGATGCAACATGTCATGCAAATGCTTCGACTCAAAGCACTCACCAATAAAGGGAAGATCACCAAGTGCCTTCTTCACTGCGCTGTCTACCTGTGATGGCACTTTCAAGGAACTGAGAACCTGCACCACAAGGTGACACAGTAGCTCAGTGACTAGCATTGCTGCTTCAAAGTGCAGCGATCTGGGTTCAATTCCATCCTTGAATGACTGCCTGTGTGGTGTTTGTACGTTCTCCCCGTGTCTGCATGAATTTCCTCCGGATGCTATGTTTTCCTCTGACAGTATAAAGATATACAGATAAGGGTAGATTGGCCAGCCAAAATTGCATATAGTACCCAGGGATGTGTAGGCGAGACATGGGAAATGCACGCTCAGAGGGATAGGGTAGGGGTTTGTCCAGTGGGATACTGTTTCGAGGGTCGGTGTGGCCACTTTGGGCCGAATAGGCTGTTTCCTCACTGTAGGAATTTCGATAATTTCTATGGAGTTCTCCTTGATTGGCAGCTTTCGACAGGACCCTACTTGTATGCCTTGCCTCGACTTGTCTTGCCAAAATGCAACACCTCACATTTAACTAAAATAAACACCATCTGCCACTCCTCAGTTCACCTAAGCAAGTTCCAATTATAAACTGAGAGATCATTCTTCACTGTCGACTACACCACCAAATTTGGTATTATCTACAAACTTACTGACCATACCTCATATACTCAAATGCAAATGATTTGTATAAGTGTCAAAAGGCAGTGGACCCACTATTGATCTTTGCGGCACGCCACTGGTCACAGGTCTCCAAGTTCAATGGACAAATGTCCACTGTCAAGCCCTGTCTCCAATATTCAAGAAAAGTTTCGATCTAAATAGCGAACTCTCCCTGGATTCCAGGCAGTCTAACCTTGTTAACCAGTCTACCATGTAGAACATTTTGGTTTTCGTACTGAATTCCATAAAGACAACATCCACTGTCCTGCTTTCATCAATCATCTTCATCACTTCCTCAAAATATTCCACCGAGTCAGTGAGACGTGATGTCCAATATGCAAAGCACTCTTCAGTCCTTATCTTTCCAAATGCATATATATCCTTTCCCTCAAAATCCCGTCCAACAATTTAGTCACCATGGACGTCAGGCTCACCGATCTATAGTTACCTGTTTTTTTCCTTACTTTCTTAAATAATGACACTACGTTAGCAGCCCTCCAGTCTTTTGACACTTCACCTGTGGAAATCAATTATACAAACATATCAGCAAAAGGCTGAGCAATCTCTTTCCTAGCTTCCCACAAACATCTGGGATACAACTGATCAGATCCCAGGGATTTATTCACCTTTATGTGTTTTAAAATGTCCAACACCACCTTGATATATAGACACTTTTCAAGGTATCACTATATATTTCTTCATCCTCTCGCTCTTGTAACCTCCTTCACATTAAATACTGAGGACAAATACTTGTTTCGTATCTCTCCAATCTCCTGTGGTTCCATACATAAGTGGCCTTAGTGATGTTTAAGGGGCCTTTTCTCTCCCTAGTTAATCTTTTGCCATTAAAGGATCTGTAAAATTTCTTCAATGCCTCATAACCCTATTTCTAAAGCGATCTTATGTCCACATTTTTCTGGCCCGATTTACCCGTTGACTTTACACTCACTGCCCTTATACACCTCTCGTGATTCACTTTATCTCAGCTCTGTTTACCTGACATATGCCTCCTTCCTTACCTTGACCAGAGCATCAATGTATGGGCGGCACAGTGGCACAGTGGTTAGCACTGCTGCCTCACAGCGCCAGAGACCCGGGTGGTGTTTGCACGTTCTCCCCGTGTCTGCGTGGGTTTCCTCCGGGTGCTCCGGTTTCATCCCACAGTCCTAAATATAGGGGTATGGGTGGGTTGCACTTCGGCGGGACGGTGTGGACTTGTTGGGCCGAAGGGCCTGTTTCCACACTGTAATGTAATCTAATCATATCTAGCCATCCAGCACTCCCTGCACCCACCAGCCTTGCCCATCTCACTAATAGGAAGACGTTGGCTCTGGACTCTCTGAAACCACGTTTTAATGGCCTTGCATTTTCCAACCATCCCTTTACCTGTGAATAGGGTACCCCAGTCAGCCTTTCACAGGACTCGCCAACACTTTCAAAATTGGCCTCAGTCAAAGTTAGAACTTTAATGTTTACATCAGGTCTTTCCTATGCCACAACTAGTTTAAAACTAATATTTATGCGTAACAGACTTGAAAGTTAAATAAACACTTCCTGCCCCTCTGTAACAGGCTCGAGAGGCTGAATCGGCTCTTCCTGTCCCTCTGTAATAGACTTGAGAGGCTGAATGACCTCGTCCTATCCCGCTGTAATAGGGTCAAGAGGCTGATTGGCCTCCTCCCGTCCCTCTGAAATAGACTCAAGAGGCTTAATAGCCTCCTCCTTTTCCTCTACAACAGACTCGAGAGGCTTCATAACCTCCTCCTGTCCCTGTGTAACAGACGTGAGACATCAAATGACACAGCAACCCGTGGATTACGCGCAGTCGGTAAACAGTATCCAATGGAGGTCCATCCCTTCTCAGTTACCGAAACACAAACAACACAATGTACTCCAGGTGCCCTCTCAGTAACACTTCATGCAGCTGCAGCGACACATCTCTTTGTTTTGAATGATTCTTTTGGAAAAATGTGCCAATATTCCAGCTTTCCACCTTTTCAAGTAGCAACGGGCTAACATGGGCTGAATGGCCTTCTCTTAGCCCTCTGTAAGAAGTCCATAGGGACAGAATTGCTTCAACCAGTTCCTGAGCAACAGTCTCAATGCTCTGTCTCAAGGTTATGAAAGTATTTGACAACAGGGCATTAAATCCAGGTGTAGCCTCACACTGGTCAATAAGTATCGTACTTTGTGTTCAGATATCTAGAAACTTGCCCGTCCGACTTTTTTTTATGCAGACGATCTGTTATTTTATAACCGCCTCCTTTCATAAACAGAGTGGAACATATATAGACCCCTGCAGTGTTCTGTTAATACTCTCATATACAAGGAAAAAAAGATTAAAAAGATTGAAAGATTTATGGTCCATCCCTCAGCAACCCTCATCCACTCCATCCAAAACCAGTAAATGAAAAGTGATGTATGGAACTGGTTAACTGAGCCTATTTGTTCAGTGACTGCGATTAATTCCAATCTCCATGGATTCTAATTATCCCAGTGGAGAGTTTCTATCTTTAATGATAAATAGGTTCCGTTCAATGTGGTAACCCATAGCATGAGCGGGAGGATCAAGGGATCAGCAGAGAGAGGGGGAGGAGTGATCAAAATCTGAGAACATTAGACTGGAATGTTCCAACAATGGATCAGAATCTGAGAACGTTAGACTGGAATATTCCAACAATAGACAGAAGCCTATCCACTTATGTTTGGTATCTTTCTGCATTTGATTGGTTGTCATTATCATCGCTGATCTATTACGCTCTTCTCATTATTCAATACTTTTATTATCCCTTCCTGGCTTTCGTTGGTGTTCCTGGTAAGTGTTACTGTCCAGATTTTGTTTTCTATAAACCTTTTATAACTGTATTATTGTTAGTTCATATAGTCTACACTTCTTGCCACTATTATTGTTCCTGTTGAAACTCTGAATCCAGATATTCACTCTACAGACCATCAATGAACGTGTTCAATTACTGTCTCCCTCTCTGCTCTGGCAGTGTTACTCACGGGTCTCTATGTTGACCTACTCAGTTTCAGCGGAGAACCACAACGCATTGTATCATTGCCTTTGTTATTTAACTATTAAGAGCATGGAGGTCACTGTCTACTATTCTGGTTACAAACTCCACTTCCTTCCATTGTTTCCATCCCATCCCTGGCCAATATCTGTGGCTGAAGCGGGCAAGTCACAACTGTGGGTGATCCCTTTGACTATGAGCTCATTCTTGACACCATTCCCTGACTATTTCTAACTTCATACTCACCACTCCAGAATATATCTCACTGGTTTATTCCATCTGCTGTTTGAATCTTGAGCTATGATGTACATTCTTAATGAAGTCAATAATCTGCTGCTGACTCTCCCGGCTTCAACCTGCCGAAGCAAATCCGATTCGACCTCACGCCAAAATCCCATCCATCTGTCAATTCATGTGCACGTGGATGTATATTGCCATTGCGTCTGGCGATGACTTTATTTTAACATTCTCAAACACTTTACCTCATTTGTCCATGAAACTTCTCTCGTTCTCTCTGTTGATTAACAAAAAGCCTGCCAATTGTTCTTATTTAAAGTAGTTTCCTCCATGTGCTTTCCTTCTCCAACAATGAGTTTCGCATTCAACCACGCCAATCGCGCATACACACACTCTCTTTCTCAGTCTCTGATGAACACACAAGCACACACGGACACACACTCGCACACACACGCAAAACAGAGAGCAAACCTTCTCATTGTAGGCATCAATCTGATGCGAGTATAGTTAGCATATGATAGTAAAGTTTGCAATAGTCTCCAGACAGTGCAGTTTACTGAGCAACACACTAGCATTGTCTGCACAGCTCTCCATGCTGGGCTGTCATCTTGTCCCAGGTTGTGTTGTTTGTGGTGTTCTGTGAAGCAGATTCAGAATTTGATGTAACAAACCATTTCAGCAGATCTGACAATGCCTTTATTTAATGTTCTCATTCTTGTAATTTTATTCTCGAAGATCTCACTTATCTAGTTAGTCCTACTTTTCCCCCATATTTCCACAACATATTTTCAGTTAATTAACTGCCTGTTTTTGTCTTTAATGTGAATCTCTCTGTCCCTCTGCATCTTTCCCTGGCCTTGGGTTTTCCTCTCCCTAGTGTATCGAGTGCTGGCATTGTGTAGCTCAGAAATAATGAAATGGTGTGTGTCAGGCTATTGTTCACATCCCGGTATGTCCCATGTGATGCTCCATGGACAGGCATGTTTCACAAGTTATGAGACACATCCTTGTAACTTGATCTGTACCTGTGGTTGTCCCTCTCAGGTGACCTTGCGCTCAGTAACACGAGGAAGCCCACTGAGTAAAGGACCAGGCATCTAAATTGTGTGACACTTTTAAAATAAAAGGTTATTTTCTTCTTTCTTGTTAGTAAGAGGTCTTAAAGGCCAAACTGCGTACTGAAAACGGCTCAAGTAAATAATTTACGAGGCTTTTAGGGTTTTTAATAAATAATAGTAACAATGGCCAGCTGGCACAGACCAGGCTTTCTAGTTTTTTCCTTGTAGCTGTAACAGTTACCAGGTGCTTGGGGTCCCAGAAGGGTTGGAAGTTTTAGTAAATTATCCCTAGCTGCTATTCTCTCTGTAACTTCACTTGATGCTGTTTCCTCCTGGATTGGAGAACTGTGTGCAAAAATGCATGTCTGAATGTTCCTTTTTGCCAAGGGATGTGTTTAGGTTATTTTAGTATATTGGAACAGTTCATTTGTCGAAGTTACTCTATCCATTATTCGGTTAAGGTTTCCAATATTTAAGTTATTCTAAATTCCTCTTCATTTTGTATGGATTTTTCATTAGAGTGTTTAAATATATTGTGTTTTGCTTAATGGTGAGTGGTTTGACGAGGAGCATCACATCTGGAACACCCAACTCACATCTACATTTAAAATAAGAAAAAGTTGGCATCCAAGCTACCTTCTTAAAATAGTTTGAGGCAGTCTGGTTCGTCTATAGCAAACTGGGGACTCTTGTCTGGTTCTAAATCATAATACCAAATTGGGTTTAGAATTTACGAACAGGCAATTCAACCCAACAAATCCACATCGACCCTCCGAAGAGTAACCTACCCAGATCCATTCCTCTACCCTATTATTACACATTTACTCCGACTAAGGCACCAAACTCAAACACTAACATAGATTTATGAAATGGGAATTATGTTTGAGAAACAGACTGGGAGACAAATGAAAGAGAAGCAATGGATGTAAAACACGTGGATTTTCAGAAAGATTTTGGTAAAGCTCCAAACCCAGTTTGCAAAATCAAACTTTAGTGGATTGGAGCGAATATATGGACATGTTTCTAGATTGGGGCAGCTGGCAGGAAACAGTGAGTAGAAATAAACAGACTCGTGAAGCAACAGCCTGACATTGTCTGTGTGGCATGATTCTATGAGTATGACCATGTCCCAGACTCCCCATCACCTTCCCTGGATATCTCCTGCCTCACCAGCGACAGACACAGCAGAAGTGGCGGTACAGTGGGATACAGTTGGAAGGGAATTGCTCTGGGAGTCCTCAACAGTGTCTTTTTATCCCATGAAGTCTCATGGCGTGAGTTTACACATAGGAAAGGAAACCTCCTGCTGATTACCATGTAGCAGCCTCTCTCAACTGATAAATCAGTGCTCCAACATGCTGATCAACACTTGGAGGAAGCACTGAGTGTGGCAAGGGCACAAAATGTACTCTGGGTGGGGGATTTCAATGTCCACAAAAAGAGTGGTTCGCCAGCAGCATTACTGATTGAGCTGCTTGGGTCCTAAATGATATAACTTCTCGACTCGGGTCTGCAGTAGGTGGTGAAGGAAGCAACAAGAGGAAAATACATATTTGACCACAGCCTTACTAATCTGCCAGTTATAGGAGTATCTGTCCATGACACTATCGGGTAAGAGTGACCACCGCATAGTCATTGTGGAGACAAAGTCACAAAGTCACAAAAGCGACATATGCTTCTTTTTGTTGTTTCCTTCTGCGTGGTCCCTGCAGGGCAGTGAGTTCTGCACCCTGAAGTGAATACTGGAAATGGCATTGGCACGCTGACCAGTGTACATAGACTCACCAAGTGGGGAGCTGTAACATTGAAAAGGATCTGGATCTCCCTGTACACCAGTCACTGAAAGCAATATTGAAGGAAATAAATCAGTTAGGAAGATCAATGGTGTGCTGACCTTCATTTTAGGGGGATTTGAGTCCAGGAGTAAGGGTGTCTTACTGCACCTGTACAAGGCTTTAGTGAGACTCCATCTCGAACATTATGCAATATTGTGTGCAGTTTTGTTCTCTGTACCTAACAAAGGACAAACCTGACATTGAGGGAGAGCAGCGAAAGATGACCAGACCGATCTCTATGATGACAGGCTTGTTGTGGGAGCAGTGTTTGAGGCAACTGGGCCTGTATTCCATTGGGTTTAAGAAAAGGGGTGGAGATCTCAGTGAGATATATAAAACTCTGACAGGGTGAGACAGATTGGAAGCAGGGATAATAATTCCCCAGGCTGTGGTGTCTAAAACAAGGGGCCACAGTATTAGGTACAGACAGGCCATTCTGCATTGAGATGAGAATAAATGTCTGCACTCAGAGACTGGTGAACCTGAGGAATGCGCTGGAACCTGGAAGCCAACACATTGAATATAAATACGGATTTAGAGACAGTAAAGGGATGATGGGAGAGTAGGAAACGGTGTGGAAATAAAGGGCCAACCAATATAATATTGAATTGGGTAGCAAACTCGATGGACCAAAGGGACTACTGCACTTCCCATTTTATAGCTTCTCAAGTTAATCACATTAACTGATATATTCATTGTGTGGGATAAGTGCATTGCGGAGATGTTTGAACATGAACGACAATGAGGAAGGCTCAATGTGTTGTATGGCCTACTCCATTCCTAATGTTTCTGTGCATTCTGTGGGAAAGCTCTGTAAATGCTGTCACAAGCTCTCAGATGTTAGGAAGGAGGTCTCTGCACTGACGACAGGACTATGTTCCCCATTCCTTTTCTGTTACTGAGGCTGAGGCCGAGTTTTCTGTCCGGGTTTAAGACCTCGGAGCAGTTTGATACAATAGAGTGTCTTGCTTGGCCGATTCAGAGACCTTTGAAAAGTTTATCACATATCTGTGTGTCTGCAGTCACATTTAGGCCAGACCAGGAAAGCGCGGGAGATTCACTTCCTGAAAGTACATTGGGGAAAGAAATTGGTGTGTACAATCGACATTGACTTCAAGGTCAATATTAATGACACCAGATTTTGCACCTTAATATTTTGTCAATTGTTTTTACTTTCCAGAGAAATAGCCTCGTCTGGATTAGTAATCCAGTGACATTTCCACAACAGCACCATCTCTACATCTCCTATCGGAAACCACACTGAGCAGGTTATTTCTGTGCTGCTTGACAGCTCCGACAAAAATATCTCCCACCAATTTGACTGTCGTGATGGGACTGAAGGGGTGGTAAATGGTCAGATTGTAGTTATTCTCCTCTGAGGGGACTGGACATAGCTGAGTAATTTTCCACATTACCAGGATGTCAGAGTTGGAGCTGGAATGAAACAGCTTCCCCAGGGACACAGCTTGTTGTGCAGCACAAGCCTTCAGTCCTATTGCAGGAATGGGGTCAGGGCCCATTGCCTTTGTCGTATCTACTGTCTTCAGCTGTTTCTTCATGTCCCGAGCAGTAAATCGAATTGGTTGAAGACAGGCAAAACTGATTATGTAGGCATCATGGCGAGGGTGAGGTGGATCATCAACTCCACACTTCCGGCTGAGGATGGTGCAGATACCACATCCTGGTCTTTTACACTGATTAGATTAGATTACTTACAATGTGGAAACAGGCCCTTCGGCCCAACAAGTCCACACCGACCCGCCGAAGCGCAACCCATCCATTCCCCTACATTTACCCCTTACCTAACACTACTTGGCAATTTAGCCAAGGCACCTAACCTGCACATCTTTGGAAACCGGAGCACCCGGAGGAAACCCACGCAGACACGGGGAGAACGTGCAAACTCCACACAGTCAGTCGCCTGAGGCGGGAATGAACCCGGGTCTCTGGCGCTGTGAGGCAGCAGTGCTAACCACTGTGCCACCGTGCCGCCCTGATGTACAGGGCTGTTCGATTATTTAGGATAGGGATATTTGTGCATCCCTTTCTCCAATCATTTGTTTAATCGTCCAACCCCATTTATAACTGAATGTGGCAGGAGTGTGGAGCTTCGATCACATCTGTTGGTCAAGTGTGGTAAGTTTAATGCATTAGGATCACGTGGTTCTGACCCTGACATGTTCACCCACACTCGTCACTCAGCCATAGACCGTGTTGATGGTAATGACAGACTGAGGAGATTATCCTAGGCAAAATGTTGCAGGTTGTGGTTGAATGCTGTTCTGCTTCTCCTGCTGCTGTGGTCTATAGCACTACATAAATACGCAGTTTTGAGCTGCAATATCAGCAATGCAATTCTGCTGTCTTCTCTTAGTTCACATCGAGACCCATTCACCCATCAGTCATGTACTCAGTGACCTACTCCGGTTTCTAATGTGGCAATACTTCCATTTTCATACTCTCATTCTGCTGAGGGTCTCTCCCCGGGTCATGCTTCCAACCTGACACATTCTGCAAAACCAATTAAATGATTTTCATTCAATTGTTTAATTCATCTGAATCTTTTTTCCTTGATTAGTACCATCTTCTGTGTTTAAAATGAATTTCTTTCCCTCTGTTTCTCTCCCTGACCATGATTCAGAGTTCTGTCAGTGATGCCAGCCTTATGTAGTTTCAGAGCCAGTGAATTCTCTGGATTCCCAATCATCGTCACCACATTGTACGTTTTCTCTTTTGGTTTGAAGCCTTATCACTCATGGCTGCCTTGTCCTCCCATGAGTATGTTTTATCTCCGTGGCGATGAATTTCTGATATTCTCTGAATTTTCCACAGAAATTCCTGCTTTTTCTGCTCCATGGTCTTTCCTGATCGGCTCCCCTTCCAATGAACTCTGGCCAGCTCCTCCCACATGTCTGTGTTGTTACGTTGCTCACTTATAATCACATTACATCGAGAAGAGACCGATAGATATAAACCGAAAGAAGGAGTTTTGAGAGAAGGCATGCGAAGAATAATTGATAAATTTCTTAACTAGATACAAAGAGAGAAAGAGAGAGAGAATATCGACGAGGACATGTGAAAAATGAGAAAACTAGGTTATTCAAAGAAGTAGATGTACATTCTGCAATATTTTGGCAATTCCAGTTGCTGCAGTCCTTTGTATAGTGCAAGTACAACAGAGTAATATGTTCAAATGCTGGATCTGATGCCAGAATACTTATCTCCAATAATATGACAGACGCTAGCTTTGGAAAGAACCCAGCAGGCCAATATATTTATTTCCTGGTAGAAAGGGGATTAACTGAAATAAGTTGGGACACCAGAAGCAAGAAATTATAACACATCCTGATAAGAATGAGAGAAAAGAGGAAGGAATTCCATAAAGGGAGGGGAACGTTGAGAGAAGGGGAACATATCACTTTAGATGAGCATCAAATAATATTTTAATGTTTTATCAATTTTATCCATCATATGCATCTTTTTTCGTTGACTGTGTCTCCGCTGTTCATTTAGAATGTTGCGCACAGATGAAAAATATTACTTATTAGCAAACACACATTGATTAAACAGTGTATATAAAATCATTTTTCCACCATTGTCGTGCTACTGTTGTCGTGCTACCAGGATACATGAACCCCAACTGGCCACCAAAAGACACGACCCACTATCATTATGTTCCTTACATTAAGAGAAGGGGACCACTTTCACTGGGGCAACACACACACATGCTGAGACATGCATGGACCTTCTTAGAGTAATGGCATTCTAACCAGAAGTCCATCAATAAACACATTAATTTAGATCCAATCTACATTCTCCTCTAAAAAAGAAGAACCGGAAATGGCATCACTCACTTTAAGAAACGAAGGGCTATAAATAGAGAGGCGGGACATACCACTGCGCTTCAGCGAGCCAACTTGCAAACATATAAATTGTCATTTTTCGTTTATTAGTGGAATTTAGGAGTTCTCTGTCACTCACGTTTTAAAAGATTACGAGGTGAGGTGAGCTTTTCTGGGTGTGTTGTTTTAATTAACAGAGGGATTCGACATTGATGCCATAACAGTTTGCAGCCTTGCCATGTGAAATTTGGACAGATTTGGGGTACAAAAGGTCCGAGCAAATTTCAACACATGGCAATTAGTGACTTCGATCTTCAAATAAAACCGGTGGGAAAATTCGTTTAATTTTGTTCACTTGTGTTTGGTTAAATTAAAAGTGAGGTAAATGGCTTTTAACGTTACTAAAGAGGTTCCCAAATTTTCCAAGTAAGTTTAGAAAGACAGAAGAAGGAATATTTGTAGAATTAGTAAATAGTTTGGAATTGGGTTTAACCAGGGACAAAAGGAAAGCTGAAATTGTAATGGAGTTTGTCAAGCACTTTGGAGTATCAGAGAAACAGACAAGTGCAGTAGAGTTAGAAAAAACTTAAATTGCAACAATGGCAACTGCAGTTAGAAGGTGAAAAAAGGGACGGAAACAGAGAGAGAACAAAGAGAAGGGGAAAGAGAGGAAAAAGAGAGAGAGAATTTGAAATTCGGAAGTTGGGAATTAGACAAGAAAGTTAAATTGACAGGATGGAGATGAAGGGAGAACATAGGGGTGTATTCAGCTATGTTAATACATTGCCATATTTCGGTGAGAAAAATGTCAAAATCTGTTTTGATTTCATTTGAAAAATATAGCTCGGCAGATGGTGTGTCCAGTGAACTTGTGGGTAATGCTCCTTCAGACTAAGCTGGTGGACACAGCTAGTGAGGCATGTGCAGCACTGATAGATGATGGGTCAAGAGGTTAGGCAGATGTGAAACTGGCTATTTTGAGTGGATGTGCATTGGTACTAGAAGCATATAGACAGAGGTTCAGAAATATAGCGAGGGAACCAGGTCAGACATATGTTGCGCTTGAAAGAATTAAACACAGTCATTTTTATAGATGGGTGCTGGCCTTAAAAATGGATAAGACCTGTGAGGCTTGAAGGGAGATTGTTCTGCTGGAGGAGTTTAAACACTCACTTCCAGAGAGGATAAGAATTCATGAGAATGAACAGAAAGTTCAAGAAGTGAGAAGCGTGGCAGAAATGGCAGGTAAATATGCATTGGTACATGAGATGAAATTTAGTTTCTGGGAGTTATTTCATCCTGTGAGAGATAGAAATTGGGAGAAGGGGAGATCCTACAAATCAAACAGTAGGTCACACTGGCAATAGTTTACCACAGGTGAAAAAAGAAGCCCAAAGGTGTTGAAAGGTGGTGAAAGGCCTCAGGTGTCCTCACTATAGGGGAGTGGAACAAATAAAATTATAATACCGATGGTTTAAGAGGGGCACTGGGAAAAAGGCGTTTTCATTGCAGTACGCTCGGACACAGATGTGGTAAAAGAGGTTAAGCCAGTGGATTAGTGAAACTGGTGAAGGAGACCCCAAGTGAAGACGAGGAGCCGTGGGAGAGTGTACAGCCGAAGCAGGGGCTGGTTGTGGAGTCAGTGCCTGATCTCTACAAAGAATTTGCTCAGCGATCTTTGGACTCATAGCAGAAGCAGTAATGCAAAGGTTAGAACAAAAAGTCTTACCACAAATTCAACCCAAAATCTGGGTCAGATATGTTGATGAGGACTTTGTAATCATTAAAAACACAGAAATAGAGAAAACACACCGGATCATCAACGCCACACTAACAGGAATCCGATTCACGAGAGAAGAAGAAAAGGATAACCAACTCCCATTCCTCGACGTAATGGTACAGAGAACACCGAACGGAGAATTCACCACAAAGGTACACAGGAAAGCCACACACACAGATCAAGTCCTGAACTATGAAAGCAACCACACCAACACACACAAACGAAGGTGCATCAAGACACTATTCAAAAGGGCCACAACACACTGCAGCACACCAGAACTGCAAAAAGAGGAAGAGGAACACCTGTACAAGGTATTCACCAAAAACAGATACCCGCGCAATTTCATCAACAGATGCCTAAGAGAAAGACAACGGAACGAGGACATGCCGCAACCCAAAGGACTAGCCACACTACCATTCATCAAGAGCATTTCAGAACTGACAGCCAGACTACCGCGACCACTAGCACTTATAACAGCACACAAACCAAAGCCACCCTCAGACAACAACTCACCAGAACGAAGGACCCGATACCCAGCATGAGCAAAACTAATGTAATGTAAAAAATCCCATGCAAGGACTGCACAAAAGACTATATAGGACAAGCAGGAAGACAGCTAACGATCCCCATCCATGAACATCAACTAGCCACAAAACGATACGACCAGCTATCCCTAGTAGCCACACACGCAGACGACAAGCAACATGAATTCGACTGGGACAACACTACCATTATAGGGCAAGCCAAACAAAGAACAGCCAGGGAATTCCTAGAAGCATGGCACTCATCCACAAACTCCATCAACAAACACATCGATCTGGACCCAATATACCGGCCACCACAGCGGACAGCTGAAACTGACAACCGGAAGCGGCAGGGACAGGCCACTATAAATGCCGGAGGAAACACCGCAGAAGCGCTTCACAGGAGGCTCCCAATCACTGAGGATGTCACCTAGACAGAGGACGAAACGTTTGCAACAAAAATTTCCAGCTCGGCGAACAGAACCACAACAACGAGCACCCGAGCTACAAATCTTCACCCAAACTTTGAATTTTCCAAACTGTGTAGTAACAGACTCCCACTGTCAAAAGTTGCTGCAGTTAAAGAAAACGAAAGAAAAAAAAGGAGTTGATGCTCAGTTAACTGACACCCTGTTTGATGTATCGGTGCAGGAAACAAAACCTGAACAGGCAGAGGGTCAGGCAGAGGTGTTTAGTCCTGGGGGACTTACAACACATACACACATGCATACACACACACACAAACACTGAGAAAATGAATCATAATACATTGTGAGCATTATTAACTTAAAGATAGAACTCTAAAGTTAAAATTGAGACTACAACAGGTTATTGCAGAAGGGAAATGGGCCGAAATGCACCAGATTGTGTTAGCAGTAGTATACAGTGTTACGGGTAGCACATGAACGAACTGCAGGCGGTCACCTAGGTGTATGGAAGACTCAGGCTAAAGGACAGAAGCATTTCTAGTGGCCTGGAATGCACAAGGACGTAGTTAATTTTTGTTGTATATGTCATACATGCCAAGTGGTAGGTAAGTCACTTTGTTGGCAATTACTGCATTCGAAGAACCTTTCACGTGCCTTATGATTAATTGTGTAGCTCCCTTCTTAAAATAAAAGTGGAAACCAATATTTGCTGGCCATAATGGATGTGTCTGCCAGATTTCCAGAGGCAATTACATTACGGAGTGTTAAGGCAAAATGAGAGGTGGAGGAGTTGGTAGCTTTCTTTACATGCTGTGGGCTACACAGAGGGATTCAGTCAGACCAAGGGTCTCATTTTACCCCTCAGCTGTTTAAGTAACTCATGGAGAGCTTCGGCAGACAGCACTTCAAATCAAGGGCGTCCCATCCTGAATCCCAGGGAGCCTTGGAACGTTAGCATCAGACACTGAAGACCATGTTAACAGCGTACTGTCAGGATTGGCCAAATGTTTGGGATAAAGGTGTCCCATAAAATTGTTTGCCATTGGAAATGTCCCAAATAAATCTACCCAGTTTAGTTCCTTTGAGTTAATATTCGTAAATGAAGTGAGAGGTCCTTTGAAATTGATTAAATATAAAGTGACAAGACTGAAGTCAGCGATCTTAAACTTGGATTATGTATCTGAGGTGAGGGAGAAATTAGATAGAGTAGGTGAGTTAGCTAAACAGCACCTGAAGAGAGCACAGTACAGAGTGATGCAGGTGGCAGATAAAAACTCTGAAACTTTGACGATTTCCCGTGGGGCTGACGTATGAGTATTGCCACCAGTGTTAGGAAATCTCTTCAAAGCCAGGTTTAGTGGCCACTTTCAAATTAAAAAAAATGTAGTGTCAGTTAAACTGTCTGATAAAGTTACCGGATATGACAAAAAATCGTTAGAGAATGTCATGTGAATGAACAATGCTCCAGACACATTTAAGACTCAGGAACAGAGTTGTGGCCAGATAAACAAAATGGGCAGTTTATCTTTATGACCTTTAGCAAGTGATTGAAAGCTCACATATTACAGTTGGCAGAGCATGTTGAACGATTACAAGAAGCAAACTTGGTAATAAAATTAAAGAAAACAGAATTCGCGAAGGCAGAGGGGACGTTCTTGGGACATTACATTGGACATGGAAGGTTGACCCCATGGAACACAAAAACGAAGGGCTTTGAGGAATTTCCACGATCATCCTCGAAGAAAGAGGTGGTGTGGTTTTTGGAACTGAGTGAATTCGATCGGAAGTTTGTTGCAAACTTCAGCAGTGTATTGGCACCACTGATGGATTTATTAAAGAAGAACACAGAATTGTGGTGGACAGAACAATGCCAGGAGGCATTTGAGAATTTTAAAGCAGGATTAATCACTGCACCAGTTTTAGCTACACCAAATATTTTGAAAACATTTGAAAATTGTATTTGATGAGAGTGATATAGTGGTCGGAGACGTATTGATTCAGAAAGATGATAATGGAATTGAATGGCCAATTGGCTACTTGTCGAAAAAGTAAAACATCCCCATGAGTGAAAAAGAATGATTAGATTTCGCACTGGACTGACAATATTTTAATGTTTATATGACAAGCAAATTGTCGGATATGATTGTGGACAACAACAAACCTCTCACATTATTTGGAATATTTAAAGACCCGGATAAAAAACTATTTCATTGGAGTCTTATGTTACCGGCTTTAAGCTTACAAAATGTACATGCTGTGGGTCCTAAAATGTGATAGCAGATGTGTTATCGCATATTTAAAGAAAAACGTTTAGGTAAGATTTAACTTATTCCAGTGTTGCAGAATTAATATGCAGAATTAATATGAATGGTATAACTGAGATTAATACTTTTGTATTTCATAATAATGGGATTAAGAATTAGAGGAAAAGGAATGATGCCATATTTTCATCCTGATGGTTCGTTTTCTTTTCTGAAGGAGGGAGGTGTTATGAAGCCGAAAGCGTGTCTGGTCAGTTTAAGACGGAACGGGTTTTGCTGAATAGAAACTACAGCCACAGATTCTAGCTAATGGTCAGGCTGTTCCACATGTCACAATTAGCTGGGAAATGGATACCTGAGTTTTGATTGCTGTTTTGACAGCAATTCAAATGCAACCAAAGAGTCTAAACAACGCTCAGGATAGCAGAAGCCAACGGAATTTGAACATTATTGTTTGGACACCTGGTAAGCAATCAAATTATGAGAATTATTGCATCATGGGGAGTATATAAAGCCAGCATTTTGAACATTGGAGGGAGAGCCACTGCCATCCAACAGCAAAGTAACTGTTGTAGAGCAGGAGTCCTTACTGGCCATCTCAAACACTCTCTAACAAAGATACATGTTCATGTCAAACCTACTTGCTGTAAAAGAAGCATGGTCCAGGGAGATCAGCAGCTGGAAGAGTGAACTCAGCGGGGAAGATAGAGTTTTTGTGTTTTGTGTGGTCTTCAGATTGTAATGTTTAATATTTGGGTTGTTGGAAGAGCATATTTTACAGAGTTGGGGGCAGCCAGTAAGTAGTTAAGAAAAGAGGAGCTTGTATTTGTGAATGGTTGTTGTTTAGTGTTCACTATTAAAGTTAAGAAACTAACGTGTTATTTTTTGTTTAAATAGCAGAATGTAGGAGATTTGTGTCACTCATATTTTAAAAGATTATGAGGTGAGACGAGCTTTTCTGGGTGCTTGGTTTTAATTAACAGAAGGGTTTGACTCCACCTTGTGAATGTCAATCCACGCTAAACCCATTTCCCTACAATTGACCCATATTCTTCTAGTCCTTTCCTATCCACATATTTATCCAAATGCTTTTTAAATGTTGTTAATGTACCCCTTTCAACCACATCTTCTGGCAGCTCATCCACGTACCATCCCTCTGTGTAAAGAATTGACACCTCAGGTTCCCTTTTATTCCTTCCATTCTAACCTTAAACTGATCTGCTTTAGTCCTCGACTCTCCAAACCTTGGAAAAAGACTGAGAACATTAACCCTATCCATACCTTCATGATCTTATACAGCTCTATAAGGTTCACCCACAGTCTCCAACGTTCTAAAGAAAAGGTCCTAGCTTGTCCAACCTCTCCCTATAACTCAGACCATTGGGTCCTGGCAACGTCCTTGTAAATTTCTTCTGCACTCTTTCTAATTTCATAATAACCTTCCTAAAACAACGTGACAAAAACAGAACATAATACTCCAAGTGCGGCCTTACCAAAGTCCTGTGTGATTGCAATATAAATTCCCAAATTCTATACTCAATGCCCTGATTAATGAAGGCCAGTGTGCCAAAAGCCTTCTTCACTGCACTGTCTACCGGTGCCTCCACTCTCAGAGAACCGTGCACCTGAACGCCAGGATCCTTCTACCCACTGCACCCCTAAAGACACTCCCATCCACCATGAAACTCTTACCTTGATTTGAGTTTCCAAAATGCAAGACCTCACACAATATTAAATTCCATTTGCCAGTTCTCGGCCCACTTCCGCACCTGATTAGGGTCCTGCTGCAACTTCCTCACTGATCACGATACCACTTATTTTAGTGTCATCTGCAAACTTACTAAGCATGCCTTGTATATTCTCAACCAAACCATAGATACCAAACAGCAATGGACAGATCCTCCAGTCTGACCTTCATCCTTCCACTAAACTCTCTGCTTCCTACCATCAAGCCAACTGTGTATCCAATTGGCCAGTTCCGCCAGCATTCCACGTGATGGAACCTTCCAGTGCAGCCTGCCGTGTGGTACCTTATCAACAAACTTACTGAAATCCATAGAGAATATGTATACCACTCGGCCCTCATCAACGTTTTTGGTCAATTCATCAAAGAACTCTAACAAATTTGGGAAGCATGATCACCCACTCACAAGTCTATGCTGACCGGTCTGAATCAAACTCTGTGTAAGTAATGGGTGCAGTCAATGGTAGGCTGTCCTTCATTGTAATATGATTCGAGTACATAAGTAAAACCATCTTCCTGCTGTTGTAGAGCCTTGCTGTGAGAGCATTTGGGGCACTCTCTACAGATTTGATCTCCTTTGTAAGGAATGATCTCTTTACCACAGACACGAGTGATGGTAACATGAGGATAGAGTAAAGAAGCTGAGTCTTAAATCTGTGGAGCTGTGTGAGATGAAGAAATGGTGATGAGGAATGGCAGCGATCACTTATTTCCAAAAGAGATATTGGTAGAGTGAGAAATTCCACACTTTAACCAGGATTGATTGGTTTGATTTATTGCCACGTGTACCTCAGTACAGGGAAACACTTTCTTTATGAGCAGTGGAGGCAGATCATAGGGTAGAAGTAGACTTGGACAGAGTAAGGCATGCAGGTTATACTGTACAGGACGTGCACTAGACAAGATCAACACAACTAGATCAGCATTATTTGAACGTGGAGAGTCTAACGTGACTTTCCTAATAGTTTATATACCTAAATTAACTCTCCCCTCGTTATTGTGCAGTCGGCGTGTGAACCCATACTGAACATCAGGTTGCTCACAATCCCCAACAGCAGCCAAATACCTTCCATCTGAAACAGGTAGCCATTCCCACCAGTTTCCACCCTCCGTAGAGAACACCAGGCTGTCTTCTCGGAGATGGAAGAAGCCTTCTTGAGACTTCACACAAGACATATGGCTTCCCTCCTCAACACTAGAAAACCACGTTAAAGTCCCACGTGTGTATCATAAGCATGGAGCCAGGAGGAACAACGTGGAGCAATCTGTCTGTGCAGCCTCTGCTCCACTTGTTCATCATGTTAGAGCATCAATTAGGAGACACTTAAGACTGCCGATATTGGAGGTCGGAGTAGAGAGTGGATTGCTGGAAAAGCATAGCAGGTCAGACAGCATCTCAGGAGCAGGGGAATCCATGTTTTGGGCATAAGCCATTCATCAGGCATCAACATCAATTACCTCATTCTGTCCCTTTGTAAGTGAGTTGAGGGGGAATGGCCTCCCCATGTTCCTGCATAAGTGACTTAAGGGCCTGAATGGCCTCATCCTATTCCTGTGTAAGAGACTGAAGGGGATGAATTGCCTCATCCTGTGGCTGTGGAAGTGACTTAAGGGGCTGAATGGCGTGCTCCTGTTCCTGTGTAAGAGACTCCGGGGCTGAATGGCCTCATCCTGTTCCTGTGTAAGAGAAACAAGGGGCTGAATGGCCTCCTCCTGTTCCTTTGTAAGTCACTCAAGGGGCTGAATGGCCTCCTCCTGTTCCTGTGTAAGTGACTCACGGGACTGAATGGCTTCTTCCTCGTCCGATTGGACAGGGCTAAGGGCCTGACTGGGTTACCCCTGGTTCCTGTTTGACAGCTCGATGTACTGACAAGTACGATGATGCTGCAGCTTTAAGAGGTTATTTCTGTTCTTGTTTCTTTTCAGAGAGGGATTGAATGATCATTTCCAAGCTGATTAGTTGAGGCCACTTAAGTAAACAGCTAGGGAGGCCTTGGGTTAATTTTAATGCAGCCTGAATGGCTGTGGCTAGCTCTCACAGATTAGGATCTCTGGGTTTTGGTTTCTCAGTAACATCAAAAACTATTGGGGTCTCAACAGAGTTGGAAGCTTCAGTGAATGTCTCCTGGCTGCTACTCTCTCTATATGCAGTTTTTAATTCTTGGATTGGAGAAATGGTTGTGACATTCTGTGTCTGAATTTTCCTTTCTGCCAGGGACTGTGTTTATGGGATTTTCCTATATTGGAACAGTTCATTAGTAATAGCTCCTAGATCTATTATTCAGTTACGTTGTCCAATAGAATTACCTTATTCTAAATTCCTCTTTCTTTGGTTTCATTTTCTCTGTCGTGGTAAAATAAATGGTGTTTTGCTTCACAGTGAGTAGTTTGACCAGTCACATTGCATCTGTAAACTTACTAACTATGACCCCAATATACACATCCAAATCCTTGATATAAATGATGAAATGCAATGAACTCAGAACTGATTCTTACAGCAAACTGCTGCTTACAAGCCTCCAGTCTGAAAAATACCCCTCTTCCTTCAAGCCAATTGTGACTAGCTTCCTCTGTATCCCATGTAACCGAAACTTCCTAATCTATCTACCAATCGAAGTGTTGTGAACACCTAACTGAGGTCCATGTAGACAATGTCTACCAAACTGCCTTCATCAGTCTTCTTTGTCACCTCTTCATAAAACTCAATCAACTTAATGAGACATGATTTCCCATGCAGAAAGCCACGTTGACAACTCCGATCAGCCCTTGCCTTCCCAAATGTATGTAAATCCTGTCCCTCCAACAACCCACCCACCACTGACATCGGACTCACCGGTCTCTCGCTCCCCGACTTTTTGGGACATTGTTTCCTTTTCTAGTCCCACTCTTCCACTGCTCACAACAAATGTTAAATGTAACCAGATTGGTGATATGGCCGATGATATCGATCTTAGACTGGGTCAGAGTCAGTTTTAGGAACAAGTCAAGCTAGTTTATTTAATCAGCTGAAATAGCACGTTTATGATCCAGAGCAATGTAACTCAAAGTATGATGGAAAGATGAATAGCATATGGTTTGGATATTGAAAATAAAGAATCGATATTTCCCTTTCTAAAAACACTGGCGCACGCACACACACACACGTTCCCCATGGTAGACTAATGGAGATATTGAAGTCATATGGTGTGCAGGGTGTTCTAGCGAGGTGGATAAAGAACTGGTTAACAAACAGGAGACAGAGAGTAGTAGTTGAAGGGAGTTTCTCAAAACGGAGAAATGTGACTCGTGGTGTTCCACAAGGGTCAGTGTTGGGGCCACTGTTGTTTGTAATGTATATAAATGATCTGGAAGAGGGAACTGTTCGCATGATTAGCAAGTTTGCAAATGACATGAAGATTGGGGGAGTAGCAGAAAGCACAAGGGACTGTCAGAGAATACAGGAGGATACAGATCGACTGGAGAGTTGGGCAGAAAAGTGGCAGATGGTTTTTAATCCAGACAAAGGTGAGGTGATGCATGTAGGCAAGACTAATTCTAGAGCGAATTATACAATGAACGGAAGAGCCTTGGGAAAAGGTGATGTGCAGAGAAATCTGGAAGTGCAGGTCCATTTTACCCAGAAGGTTGCTGCACAGGTGGATAGAGTGGTCAAGAAGGCATATGGTATGCTTGTTTTCATTGGACAGGGTAATGGGTATAAGAGCTGGCAATTCATGTTAACATTGTACAAGGCCGTATTTAGAATACTGTGTATAGTTCTGATCACCACATTACCAAAATGATGTGGACACTTTGGAGAGGGTGCAAAGAAGGTTTACGATGATGTTGCCTGGTATGCAAGGTGCTAGCTATAAAGAAAGGTTGAATAGGTTAGAAAAAGGAGATTGAGGGGGAACCTGATTGAGCTTTACAAAATCATGAAGGGTATAGACAGGGTGGATAGAGACAAGCTTTTTTCCCAGGGTGAAGGATTCAATAACGAGAGGTCACGGTTTCAAGGTGAGAGGTGGAAAGTTTAAGGTAGATACACACGGCAAGTATTTCACACGGAGGTTTGGGCATTTGGAACGCGTTGCCAGCAGAGGTGGTAGAGGCAGGCATGGTAGATTCATTTAAGATGCATCTGGATAAATGCATGAGTAGTTGGGGAACAGAGGGATACAGATGCTTAGGAATTGACCGACAGTTTTCGACACTAGATTTGGATCGGCTCAGGCTTGGAGGACTGAAGGGCCTATTGCTGGGCTGTAAATTTTCTTTGTTCTTTGTACTCACACACAGACACACACACACACACACAAACACGCGTGCACAAACACACACGCAAACACGCATGCGCTTGCGCGCGCGAACACACACACACAGAAAAAAAAATCTGCAATTTCAAGTTGAAAGAACTTTGCCCAGATATTAGTGTAACTCATGACAAAAGTAAAAATTAAGATATTGTCCAAAATGTTATTCTGCTTCTGAATACATTCTACTCACACAAGCTCCTAGCAATGGGATTTCATCCTGGAACAGTTGGATTTGGCTGAATTCCCTTTGCATTAGGCAGTGAGGAGATTCCAATGAATTCTAGGCAGGGATCGCACGGTGGCTCAGCGGTTAGCACCGCTGCTTCACAGCACCAGGGACTTGGTTTGATTCCAGCCTTGGCGACTATCTGCGTGGAGTTTGCACATTCTGCCCTGTCTGTGTGAGCTTCTAATGGGTGCTCCAGTTTCCTCCCACAGTCCAATGCTGTGCAGGTTGGGTGGATTGGTCATGCTAAATTGTCCACAGTATTCAGGGATTTTTAGGTTAGTTAAATTAGTCAGGAGTAAATGTAGGGGAACGGGTCTTGGAAGGTTACTCTTTGGAAGGTTGGTATGTACGTGTTGGGCCAAAGGGTCTGTTTCCACACTGCAGGAATTCTATGAAAACAAGAATGGTAACGATGACTGTAGATTTTTTTTTTAGTTCGCACACATTGCTATGATGAGGAACAATGAAGGACAGAGAGTGCAATAGGCCGTTCCTTCTCAGGCAGATTACATTTTCTCCCTCTCTGAGTTGAATCACACAATAATATCATCTTCTTCCAAAGTGGATCTCCTTGTACCTTGTCCAAACAGATGTCTCCATCACATTCCCTGCTCCATGTAGGTGCATCATTGCTGCTGTCATACGCAGAGCCATATCCTTAGCTCAAAATGGTCTCGGTCGATTTGAAGACAGGTTTATATGTCCCTGTGTCATTAAAAAACTAAAATGTTTAATGTATTCAAATAGCTGTGTTAAAATGAATGCATTTTTGAACAAATGCAGGAATTGTTGGATAGATTCGGCAGGTCTGTCAGCATCCAGATGCCTTTTACATGTTGTAGTTGTACCAGCCTCCATCACTTCGTCTGGCAGCTCATTCCATACGCACACCACCCTCTGCATGAAAAGGTCCCCCTGAAACCTCACCAAAACCTTTCCCCTCTCACTTTCAACCAATGCCCTCTAGCTTTGGACGCCCCTAACCTGGGGGAAAGTCCTGACTAGTCACCCTATTCTGATTTTATAAACCTCTACTGCTGTGAAATGTGACTCCAATCAACATGAATAGCTGTGTTTTCAGTCATCCTGAGCCTACATTCTTAAATTCAATACTGTCACCTCTTCCTTCTCCATAAATTCACAATTCTAAATCTATTTCAGTCAGTTTGTTCAGATATATCATGAGACACTGCTGTGGGATTTACACCTTGACATTTGTGCCTGGAGGTGTTTTTGCTCATCAGCCTGTTCTGACATGCTGGGACATACCTCTGCAACAGGCGAGACTTAAACCAGACCTTCTAGTCCAGAGCTATGAACACTACCACACCAATTAAGGAATTAGAATCAAATCCAGAATACTAGCTCAGAGGCAGGGACACTACCCACTACACTACCATACCCAGATTTTGGGTTATATGTTAAGTGCCAGCTTTCAGTTCGGTGTGGATTTATTATAATCAGGTTACCGTTAATGAATTACACAAAACACTTTGTATTGTTAAACAAATGCAAGATATTTGTCTCAACTGTAGGATGTTGAGTGCATGTGCTATGCCATCGAAATTAACTATGAAAGTCTTTAATTGCTATTATCTGTAGTCTGCGCAATTAGGGAAAGAAATCCTGCAGGCACACTCTGCACAATAAAGGGTCTCGAATAGATATTTATTATTGATCACCAGAGACGGAGAAAGACCATAATTTCGGGCCCCAAAACACCGATCAGTATTACTCAACTCTCACGTGTGTCGGCCCTCTGCCTAAAAGTATGAAATGATACCAGGCCGATGATCACATTCCAGCCTCCCCTCCACCCCCCCCCCCGACTGTGTCTGCAATATGTCCTCCTCCCCCTAACCACACAAGGCAAACCAAGCTCAGGGTCTTTGTGAAAATCAAGGCCGGAGTGTACAGGGCTCCTGGAGATGGGAAGGGAATTTTATAATTAAACGGTGTAGGTGAGGAGGTGGTATTATCACTCACTGGGCTGAGGAGTGGCAGATGGAGTTTAGTTTAGATTAATGCGAGGTATTAGATTTGGTAAATCAAAAAAGAGCAGGCCCTATACAATTAAAAGTAGGGCCTTTGACAGTGCTGTATAACAGAGACCTAGGCTGCCAGGTATAATTCTTTAAAATTTGCATCTCATATAGATAGCGTCGTTAAGAAGATGTTTAACACACTTATCTTCAATGGCCAAACCTTTGAGTATCGGAATTGGGATGTCTTGTTGAGGTTGTACAGGACATTGGTGAGGACCAGTCTGGTCATCCTACCCGCTCATTACACAGTCACACCACTCTCTGGGTGAAAACTCTGCCCCTCAGGTCATTTTTAAATGTTCCCCTCTCACTAAAGCCTATGCCCTCTAGTTTTGGTCCCCACCTCCCCCCCCACCCTCACAAAAGGACTTGACTATTCACTTTGATATTATTGACATTGACATTATTAAGCTGGAGGGCATTGAGAAGAGATTAACCTAGATGTTGCTGGGAATAGAGGGATTGAGCTATAAGGAGAGGCTGGATAGGTTGGGACTTTTTTCACTGGAGAGTATGAGATTTTGGGGTACCTTTACAGAGGTTTATAAAATCATGAGGGGTTCAGATAAGCTGGAGAGCTGATGTCTTTTCCCTAGAGTTGGGGATTCAAGACTGGGGGTAGTTTAATGTGTGCAGAAAAAGATTTACAAAAGTCATGAAAGGAAATTATTTTAGACAGAATCTGGCTTGTGTGTGGAATGAACTTCCAGAGGAAGTGGTGAAAGCAGGGACAGTTACAACGTTTAAAGGATATTTAGATCAGTACATGGATAAGACATCAGTTTGGATGGTGCTGTGAGCAGCTGCCCTCTCCCTCCCCCTCACTGAATGAAACCCTGTTGGTTTTCACCCTCTGCCAATGACTGTGCAGTGGCGTGTGGAGGTCAGCAGAGGGTGACATTGCATCGCTTTAAACATCACGGAGACTGCTAGACCTGCCCCACACAGAGACACACACAGCAATTGTTAGGACATCTCGTGTAGCACATCTCGTAACTTAAACTAAATATAAAGAAATGTTCAATTCACCTCATAAAATATGAGTGGCAGAGAACTCCCAAATTCCACTGTTTAAATAAAAACATCAATTTATTTTTTTTAACTCTGAAAGTGACCATTTTACACCAACTATTCACAACTCTGAGACCCCCTTTCTCTAAACTGCTAATTAATTGCCCACAGATTATAGCAATATATTGTGTCAATAAGCTGCTTATTGAAATTGTATTAACTTAATTTCAAAACCACACAGCAGCTGTTGTTTTTGATGTCTTCTTCCCGCTGTCGATCTCCCTGGGTCATCTTCTTTCTGTTTACTGTGAATATGTTCCATATGAAAAGGTACCTTTGATAGAGAGTGTTTCCTAACCTCTTGGATCTGTGTTGATTGCATTTGCTCTGTCTGCAATTTTCAAAATGCCTGCATTTTTAATATCCACAACATTGTATTATCTCATTGGTTCTATTTTCAAAAAACAATAAATTCAAACCTTATTTGGTTTTAGAATTCTGGGGCATAATTTAAACTGATTGGTAAAATTCGAATTGTTGTCCAAAGAGCAACCACTCAGGGATCTATTTCACAGCCAAGTGTGACATATTTTCAGTTGTCCTTGACACTCTGGGTCTGCCATCCTTTCATACCATAGGTGCTTGGAAGCTCTCAGTTCAGAACAGCATTCACTCTCTCTTAAAGGTACAGTACACACTTTCAAATTCATAACATTAATACCCTATTGTCAATTAAGATAGGTGGAGCCTATCCAGATTTATCTTGCTACGTGGTTTGTCAATATTTCATTCACTCCGTGTCGTGTGTGTCAGGAATTTTGTTGTTCCATTGACAGCATTTCATTATTCGACTCTGTGCCTGGGAACATAGCAGTATTTCACTAGCTCATACTAGTGAGTGTGGTAGGATTTCAGTTCCTTCATGGGGACTGTGATGCTGGAACAATCTCAACGTTTGTAGATGGCACCAATCTTGGACGAATTCACTTCTCTTCACTTTACCCACCCCTCCCCACACCAATAACACTGCATGGATCCAACACTGTGGACTGAATTCCTCCGGACCCCTCACCATGTCCCCCCTCCTACACCAGCATTAACAGCAGGGCTTCCCACTCCCACCCTCCATCCCTCCCTTCCTCCCTCCCATTCCAGCTGAAAGAGCCTGGAATAGGACAGAGAGGGCCAAGCCGGGAGGTGGAGTGCCCGATATCCGTTACCTCCCTCCTCCCCCCGCCATGTGGGGAGGACCCCGGTATGAGCCGGAGAGGTTAAGGATGCCTCGTGTGGAGATTCTGAAACATCCACATCCCACCGACCGAGTAAGGAGTAATATTCAGTGAAGGGCAATTCTCACTTTAAACCCACTGGCAGTTCCGTTTCCACCTGGCACAACTTAGAAGCAATGGTCCTGATGCCATCTCCCTTTTGTGTCGAGCTGGTACAAATGGAATCCCCACGGTCTCGGTGGGCTCACAACACATCATCTAAACCACCCCCTCGGAAAGGAGCACGGAGACTCCCTCCTAAACCTTCTCCTGTAAACCACTCAGATACAGAAACTATTCTGTGATATTTACTGTTCTCCCCACTTGTCCTGACATCTTCAATAATCTGTGCTCATATACAACCAGAAAAATCTGTTCCTGCACTCCCTTTATAATGGTCCAGCCTACTTTATATTGTCTTTCAATGTCCCTCCTACCAAAGTGAATCACCTCACACTGCTCTGCATTGATCCCCATCTGCCCGAAAACTACACCAACGCGTGATTGTCCTGTTCGAGTTCCACACTGTGCTCCATGGACTTCACAATTCGTCCAAGATTGGTGCCATCTACAAACGTTGAGATTGTTCCAGCATCACAGAGGTATGGTAGTAAAGGGGAAGGTGTTGCATGCAGTAGTGAGATTGGTGGAGCATAAGCCTTGTTCGGGGGTCGGTGCTATAACAGATATACAGTGAATGTGAGGGAGCAGAGAAAATACGGTGACCCTTATCCTGATAGAGCGGAGAAGGTTATTGATGCTTGTCCTGTATTGCTGGACTTTTCTTCAGACCGAAGATAGTACACTGAGCTGGGTGGGGAGCTCAGACCATGCTCGGTGGGTCTGGTGGTGTGGCCCCCTCTGCGAAGAAAATGGACCCCCTCTGCACTAGCCCATCCACCAGGACCTCCGTGCTCCTGTCGACAAACCATGGTGCATTTGCCCCCTATCTGCCATGGTCAGAATATCCAGGGGCACCCGGGCGATGGTGAGTACCTCCAGCCATGATGGGTCGGAACATCGGGCTGGTATTGAATGAGAGGGACACCATGGTGTGGGGTGGGTAGTTAATGAGGGGAGTTCGATAAGATAGCACCAGGAAATTAGCTCGGCCTCGTGCAGATAATCCCTCTGTCACACTCAAGGAAAATCACACAAAAATAAATTATTGTTAGAATCTGCCTAATGAGTCATAGGTTCTGTTGAAACCAATTCCAGTTACAAAGATGCAGAACAAATGTTCATCTGACCTCACACCAATATCCCTTTTTCCCATCTTTCTTGGGAAGACTGGCTCATGTTACACGATTCTATCCAACTGTCTACATTTCAGCATTCTGAAACCTGGGAACACATCCTTCCATGACACTGTCTCTCAGTCTCCCCCTCTCTGTCTGCTTCCCAAACCCCTCCCATGTGGTGATATTTAAACTGATTCCCCCGCCATCTCTAACTGGCAGTGATGTTCACAGCCACAGCACCCCCCTTGTCATGGTACAATGGAGATATGGAGCTGTAAGTGTATGGGAGCTGCACATCCTGACACTTCCAGCATGGGCTGCAATTTTCCCCACACTGGGCAGTGATCTCAGTGTTACTGAGTAATGCACTGGGATGGTGTACACAGTCCTACATGCTGGGAGGGTAACTGCTCCTGGTTTACAGATTAATTCACGGGTGATCACTGCACAGTTCGCTATGCTGGTCAGGTTGAGGTTTATAGATGTGGTCTGCACAGCTCCGGGTGCTGGACAGATATCTAGTCCGTGTTTATATATTAATGCACTGCTGTGGTCGGCACAGCTCACCGTGCTGAACAGATATATGGTCATGGTTTATAGATCAATGCCCTGATCTGATCTGTGCAGTGTTCCACTCTGGAAGGATTGCTGGGTTGTATTGACCAGTGCAATGCATGAGTCTGCACAGTGAACAGATATCTCCTCTGGGTTTATGGTGTCTGGCCTGGTTCTGTGAGGTGGATTGAGAATGTGGTATATCTCACCATTTCAGTTGATCTGTCAATGCCTTTAATTCCCATTCCAGTGACTGGAACCTCTGTTTCTCACCCCATTAATGTTACACGTGTTTCCATCGACAGTACATCATGTTGGTGGGGTGGGTAGGGGGAAAGGTGATGGACAGGTCAAGGAGATCCCCGGAACGTTCTGTCCCTGACATTGTTTGTGAACGTCCGGATGTCAGTGAACTGAACAAACGATAAGATCCCGAGGGAAGAGATCCCGTTCCAGGGAGAAGCAGACACTGTTCCAAAAGCCCCTCAGACAGTTAAAGGGGTGAATACGTTTCCCTGCGTTTACATTTCTTCACGACACAGAATCGACCATAATTTAGACCAAAATACAGAAATTTCCAAACTCCGTTTGTCTTCAGGAAACTGGGAGAGAATCCTTCAGGACAGCAACGTTTCCACCCTCCGTATTAGGAACTGGGAAGGATTGAACTGTGTCTGCTCTCGAGTGTGTGGGAATGTTCTAGAAACTATCTGTCCTTATGGATGTGTCTCTGTGTGTTTGGGGAGGGAGGGTTTCTTGAGGTTTATATCACAATTTTGTCAGTAATTCAGACCTTCCCAGTTGTTATTCCAGCTCCAATTATTTTAATAAATCCCTGAATACAGGGACACATTTGAAAATCTCACTTGGTCTCCAATCAAACGGGTCCCTTTGCATCCAGGCTGATGGATAACGTGTTTGTTTTCCTTCCTCACAGTTAACGTAGTCACCATCTACGTCCTGCTTTATAAAGATTGTGGATTGTCTCCATGTGTCAGACGTTTCCTGGGGGCCATGGCAGCGGCAGATCTCCTGGTCATTATCCTCGACCTGATACTGAGACACATTCCCATTGTTTATCGGGAACAGTTTTATTTCATGAAATACTACGTCCGCGTGTGTAATATCCACGCTGTCCTGCTTTATGCAGCCACTGACTGCTCTGTCTGGTTCACCGTCACTTTCACCTTTGATCGGTTTGTGGCCATTTGTTGCCAGAAGCTGAAAAGTAAATATTGCAGTGAGAAAACGGCGGCTGTGGTTCTGGGAGCAGTGACTGTGCTGAGCTGTTTAAAGAACATTTCCTGGTATTTTATGCTCACGGCTCGGTATTTGCTGGGGAACGAGCCCTGGTTTTGTGATGTAACAGACGCTGTTCGATTCTCCAGTGTCTGGGTCACAATCGAGTTCCTCCACCACATTCTAACCCCGTGTGTCCCATTTCTCCTGATTCTGCTGCTCAATGTTCTCACCGTCAGACACATTTTAGTGACTAGCAGAGCCCGCAGGAGACTCCGCGCTCACACCAATGGGAACGCTCAGTCCGACACAGAAATGAGAAACCGAAAAAAATCCATCATTTTATTGTTTGTGATCTCGGCAAATTTCATCCTGTTATGGTCAACGTTCATGCTGTATTCTGTATGGAACCGGATGGATTGGATTGTGGATACCCCTGTGTATCTCAATCGCTTTGTGCAGGAATTGGGCTTCATGCTGCAGCTCCTCAGTTGCTGCACAAACACCGCGATTTATGCCGTAACCCAGACTAAGTTCAGGCAGCAGCTGAAGAATGTGCTGAAATATCCCTTCACCCAAATCCAACCATCAATCAAATTCCCTCATTAATTACACCATCCGGGATTTTCTCATTTCAGTTTTGTGTTTCAGCGATGGAGCAGCCTGTCGCTATGGTAACAGACTGAGAGTAACACTGGTTTGTCCATCCTTATCCCACAGTGGGGTTACAGGGAAACATTTCAATGTTTCTCCCAACTCAGGGGCCAGTGAGAAAAGGCACCATCCATCACTTCCATTTGTAAACAATAAAAATGTTCGTTAAAGCGTGCCAAGCAGCAGAGTGAGCGATGCTGTTGTGTGTCTTTGTGTTGGAGAAGCTGAGCTGGACAGAGACAGACTCAGCCCCAACTCCTGGTCCTCAGGGAAGGGGGGGGGACACTGCGCCCTGACCTCAGGAGCTGGGTTTAACTCCCTCTGTGTCCCCCCACTCCAACCTGACCTCCAAATGTCCTCTCCCCTACTCTTTCTCCTCAACTCTCTCCCCCTCTCTCTTTCGTTCTGCACACACTCTTTCTTACCACCTCTCCCTTTCACTCTTCCTCGTCCCCCTCTCTCTCACACTAACACCCCGAACCCCGGTTTCTCCACGTGCCTCCACTCTTACCTCTCCCCCTCCCCCTCATTCTCTCTCTCTCCTGCCATCTCTGTCTCCCTCTAAAAATTCCGTCTCGACCCCATTTTCCCCCTTCTCCCACCTCCTACATCTCTCTATCATCTCAACCCCACCCCACACCCCCACCCCACCCCCGCACGCAGCCTCACCACCAATCCCCAGTCTCTGAGTCAGAGGGAGAGGGAAGGATCAGGGAGAGAGTGTGTGTAAGATGGAGAGGGAGGGTGGGAGAGAGATTCAGTCAAAGAGAAACAGAGGGATGTGGGGAGAGAGAGACACCGAGGGAGGGGGATCGAGAGTGAGAGAAGGTGGAGAGAGAGTGAAGGAGCAGGGAGAGAGAGAGGAGGAAGGGAGAGATAGGGTGAGGAAGAGAGAGACACGGGGAGGAGATAATGAGAGAGGGGGTGAGAAGAGGGTGAGAGAGAGAGGGGAGGGAGAGAGGGCAGTGAGAGAGAAAGGCGAACAAGAGGGTGGTGAGAGAGAGAGGGTGCGAGAAAGAAAGGCAAGTGAGGGGGGGGAGAGAGAGGGGCGAGAGAAAGAGGAGAGCGATGCGAGAGAGGGGGGGTCGAGGGAGAGGCAGCGAGAGAGAGTTTGGGCGAGAGAAAGGGGGGTTAGAGAGACGGGGTGAGAGGGAGGGGGCGATAGAGACGGGGCGAGAGAAAGGGGGTGAGGAGAGGGGGCGAGAGAAAGGGGGCGAGAGAAAGGGAACGAGAGAAAGGTGGCGAGAAGAAAGGGGGCATGAGACGCGCAAGGGAGAGAGGGGGAGAGAGAGAGGAGATAGCGAGAGAGAGGGAAAAGAGAGAGGGTTGAAAGAGAGTGGGAGAGAGAGACTGGGGAGAGGGGGGAAGAGAGAGGGGGGAGAGAGAGTGGGAGAGAGAGTGGGAGAGAGAGTGGGAGAGAGACAGTGGGAGAGAGAGAGGAGTGAGAGGGAGAGAGAAAGGGGAGAGAGAGTGGGGGAGAGCACGGAGAGAGAGAGGGAAGACAGAGTAAAGAGAGAGTGGGAAAAGAGAGAGGGATAGAGAGAGTGGGAGAGAGAAAGAGAGGGGAAGGAGAGAGAGGGGAGAGAGAGGGCAGAGAGTGGGGAGAGAGCGCGGAGAGAGAGAGGGGGGAGAAAGCAGAGAGAGGGGGGAAGAGAGAGGGGAGAGAGAGAGTAGGAGAGAGAAAGAGAGGGGAAGGATAAAGGGGGAGAGAGGGGTTAGAGGGGAGAGAGCGCAGAGAGAGGGAAGAGAACGCAGAGATAGAGAAAGAGAGAGGGAAAAGAGAGAGGGGGAGAGAGAGGGGAGGGTGAGAGAGGGGGAGGGCGAGTGGAGAGTTGGGTGAAAGAATGGGAGAGAGACGGAGAGAGAGAGAGAGAGAGAGAGGCAAGAGAGAGTGGGAGAGAGTGGGAGAGAGAGTGGGGGAAGAAAGTGGGGTTAGAGAGCGTGGGCGAGAGGGGGGTGAGAGAGAGGGGGCGAGACAAAGGGGTGGTGAGAGAAAGTGGGGTTAGAGCGGGCGAAAGAGATGGGGTGAGAGAGAGGGGGCGAGAGAGAGGGGCATGGGCAAAGGAGGGCCCAGAGAAAGGGGTGCGAGAGAAAGGGGGCGAGCGAAAGATAGGCAAGAGAGAGGGGGGTCAGAGAGAGGGGCGAGAGAGAGGGGGAGTAGAGAGGGGGGGGCGAGAGAGAGGTTTTTCAGAGGGGGAGGGCGAGAGAGAGTGGGAAGAGAGAGTGGAAAGAAGGGGAGAGAGAGGGGAGGGCGAGAGAGGGTGGGAAGAGAGAGGGGAGAGAGGAGGACCGAGAGGGAGAGAGAGTGGGGGCAGAGCGTGGAGGAGGAGAGAGGGGGAAGAGAAAACAGAGATGGAGAGAGAGAGGGAAAAGAGATAGAGGGGAGAGAGGGGGAGAGATCACGGAGAGAGAGAGGAAAGAGGGAGCAGAGATAGAGAGAGAGATGGAAAAGAGAGAAAAGGAAGAGAGAGAGGGGAGAGAGAGGGGGGAGAGAGGGGAAGAGAGGGTGGGAGAGAGAGGGTGGGGAGAGAGGAGGGTGGAGAGAGGATGGGGAGAGAGGATGGGGAGAGAGGAGGGTGAGAGAGGATGGGGAGAGAGGAGGATGGAGAGAGGACGGCCTGAGAGAGGGGAGGAGGTGAGAGAATGGAGAGAGAGGGGGTAGAGACAGAGAAGTAGGGAGAGGGGGTAGAGGGGGCGTAGAGAGGGAGGCAGAGAGAGGGAGGTAGAGAAAGGGGGAGACGGGGGATAGAGAGAGGGGATAAAGGGGGCAGAGAGAGGGGTGTAGAGAGAGGGGCTAGAGAGAGGGGAGAAGACAGAGGGGAGAAAGAGTGGGGGTAGAGAGGGGAGAAGAGATAGGGGAGGAGAGAGTGGGGATAGAGGAGGAGAGAGGGGAGAGAGGTGGGGAGGGGGAGAGAGAGAGGGTATAGAGAGAGGGTGGGAGAGAGGGTGAGAGGGAGAGAGTGTGGGGGTAGAGAAGGTGGGGGAGAGAGTGGATTGGGGAGAGAGGGTAGGGGAGGGGGAAGAGAGAGGGGACAGAGAGAGGGGAAAGAGGGGGAGAGAGGGGAAGAGAGGAGGGTATTTGGGGCGAGAGAGGAGAGGGCGAGAAAGGGGAGGGCAAGAGAAGGGAGGGCGAGAGATGAGGGGGCGAGAGACGCAAGTGCGAGAGAGGGGAGAGGGCAGGAGAGGGGAGAGAGAGGGAGAGAGGAGAGGGTTGGAGAGTGGAGTTGGCGGGAGGGAGAGGACGAGAGAGGGGAGGTCAAGAGAAGGGGAGCGAAAGAGGGGAGGGCAAGAGAGGGGTTGGCGAGAGAGGTGAAGGCGAGAGGGGGAGGGCGAGACGGGGAGGGCGAGACGAGCCGCGCAAGAAAGAGGGGAGGGAGAGCGGGGAGGGCAAGAGAGAGAGGGTAGGGTGAGAGAGAGAGGAGGGCGAGAGAGGTGGGTGAGAGAGGGAGATGCGAGAGAGGGGAGGGAGAATGTGAGGGGATTGAGAGTGAGAGGGGAGGGAGAGTAGGTTGGGGAGGGCGAGAGAAGGAAAGGCGAGAGAGGGGAGAACTAGAGAGAGAGCGGAGGGCCAGAGAGAGAGAGTGGAGGGCAAGAGAGGGGGGAGAGCGAGAGAGGAGTGCGAGCACGTACTGAGGGCGGGAGAGTGGAGGGCAGGAGACGGGAGGGCGAGAGATGGGAGGGCAAAGACGGGAGGGCGAGACGGGAGTGCGAGAGGGGAGGGCGAGAGAGAGGGGATGGCGAGAGAGAGGGGAGGGCGAGAGTGAGAGGGGAGGGTGAGAGAGAGGGGACGGCGAGTGAGGGGAGGGAATTAGAGAGGGAAGAGAGAGGGGAGGGTGAGAGAGGGGAGGACGAGAGATAGGAGGGCGAGAGGTGATGGCGAGAGGGAGGGGAGAGCGAGAGAGAGAGGGGAGAGAGGGGCGAGAGAGAAAGATGAGAGAGGGGGGCGAGAGAGAGGGGGTGAGAGAGGGTAAGGCAAGCGAGAGGGGGACGAGAGAGAGAGGATTGTGAGGGCGAGGGCGATGAAAGACAGAGGGCGGACGAGAGAGGAGTCGAGAGGAGGGGGGCGAGAGAGAGGGAGCGAGAGAGAGTGAGGGGGGCGAGAGAGAGGGGAAGGTGATGAGAGAGAGAGGGGATAAGGGAGAGGGGGCGAGAGGAGAGGGGCGAGACAAAAAGGGGGCGAGAGAGGGTGTTGGTAAGAGAAAGGGGGTGAGAGAAAGGGGGGTTAGAGAGGGGCGCGACAGGGAGGGGGCGAGAGAGAGGGGGCGAGACAAAGGGGGCGAGAGAGAGGGAGAAAGAGAAAGGGGCGAGAGAGGGAACTAGAGAGAGCGGAGAGAGAGAGAGAGAAAAGAGAAAGAGGGGAGAGAGAGTGGGAGAGAGAGACGGGGAGAGAGAGAGAGAGGGAAGAGAGAGAGGGGAGAGAGTGGGAGAGAAAGAGCGGGAGAGAGAGAGGAGAGAGAGGGAGAGAGAAAGGGGGAGAGAGAGGGAAGACAGAGTAGAGAGAGAGAGGGAAAAGAGAGAGGGCATAGAGAGAGTGGGAGAAGAAAGAGAGGGGAAGGATAGAAGGGGAGAGAGAGGGGAGAGAGCGCAGAGAGAGGGAAGAGAGCGCAGAGATAAAGAGAGAGAGAGGAAAAGAGAGAGAGGGGAGTGCAAGAGAGAGGGGGAGAGAGAGAGGGAAGGGTGAGGAAGGGGACGGCGAGAGAGGGGTGGGCGAAAGATAGGAGGGTGAGAGGGGATGGTGAGAGAGAGGGGAGAGCGAAAGAGAGGGGATGGCGAGAGAGAGGCGAGGGCAAGATAGAGAGGAGGGCGAGAGAAAGGGGAGAAAGAGGAGAGAGAAAGGGGAGGCGAGAGGGCAGGGCGAGAGAGAGGGGAGGGTGAGAGACAGATGAGGGTGAGAGACACGGGAGAGCGAGAGAGGGGAGGGCGAGAGACGGGAGGGCGAGAGGGGAGGACAAGAGAGAGAGGAGGGGAGAGACTGGAGGGCAAGAGAGAGGCGAGGGCGAGAAAGGAGTGGGCAAGAGAGAGGGGAGGGTGTGAGAGGGGTGTGCGAGAGACAAGTGAGTTTGAGAGAGGGGCGTGCGAGAGAGGGGAGGTCAAGAGAAAGGGGCGGGGAGCGAAGGGGAGGGCGAGCGAGAGCGTAGGGCGAGAGAGGGGAGGTCGAGAGAGAGGGGAGGGAGTGTTAGTGGAGAGGGAGAGTGAGAGGGGAGGGCAAGAGAGAGGGGAGGGAGAGAGAAAGGAGGGCCAGAGACGGGAGGGTGAGAGAGAGGGGAGGGAGAGTTAGTGGGGAGGGAGAGTGAGAGGGGAGGGCGAGAGAAGGGAAGACGACAGAGAGGGAATAGCGAAGAGACGGGAGGACGAGAGAGGGGAGGGCGAGATACGGGAGGGCGAGAGAAAAGGAGACTGAGTGACAGGAGTGCAGGAGACGGGAAAGCGAGAGAGGGTAGGGCGAGAGACGCGAGGGCGAGAGGGGGAGGGTGAGCGAGGGGAGGGTGAGGAAGTGGGGAGGGGGAGAGGGGACAGGGGAGAGAGATAGGGGAGTGCAAGAGAGCGGCGTGAGAGAGAGGGGAGGGCGAGAGATGGGAGGGTGAGAGAGAGAGGAGGGAGAGAGAAAGGTGGGTGAGAGAGGGGAGGGCGAGAGAGGGATGGAGAGAGAGAGAGAGGGAGGGTGAGAGAGAGGAGGGCAAGAGAGAGGGGAGGGGGAGAGAGGGGAGGGCGAGGGAGAGTGTAGAGTGAGAGGGGAGACAGCGAGGGAGAGGGGAGTGCTAGAGAGATGGGAGGGCGAGAGAGAGGATGGCGAGAGAGACGGGAGGGTGAGAGAGGGGAGGCCGAGAGATGTGAGGGGGAGAGACAGGAGTGTGAGAGACGGTAGGGCGAGAGAGGGCAGTGCGAGAGATGGGAGGGCGAGATAGGTGAGGACGAGATAGGGACAAGAGAGAGGGGAGGGAGAGAGAAGGGAAAGAGAGAGAGGAGGGAGAGAGAGGAGGGTGAGAGAGGGGTGGGCAAGAGAGAGGGGAGTGAGAGAGAGGGGATTGAGAGAGAGGAGGGTGAGAGAGGGGAGGGCGAGAGAGAGGGGAGGGCGAGAGAGAGGAGACGGAGAGAGAGAGGAGGGAGAGAGAGTGGAGGGAGGGTGAGAGGGGAGGGCGAGAGAGGGGATGGCAAGAGACAAGGGAGGGTGAGAGAGAGGGGTGGATGAGAGTGGGGAGGGCAAGAGAGAGGGGAGGGCGAGAGAGAGAGGTGAGGAGAGAGGGGGAGGGAGAGAGTATAGGGCGAGAGAGGGAAGAGCGAGAGAGAGGAGAGGGCAAGAGAAATGGGAGGGCGAGAGAGAGAGTGGAGGGCGAGAGAGCAGAGGGCGAGAGAGGGGATGTCGAGAGACGGGAGGGTGAGTGAGTGGAGGCCGACAGATGGGAGGGGAGAGACAGGAGCGTGAGAGACGATAGGGCGAGAGAGGTCAGTGCGAGAGATGGGAGGGCGAGAGAGGGACAAGAGAGAGGGGAGGGAGAGAGAAGGGAAAGAGAGAGAGGAGGGAGAGAGAGGAGGGTGAGAGAGGGGTGGGCAAGAGAGAGGGGAGTGAGTGAGAAGGAAGTGAGAGAGAGGAGGGTGAGAGAAGGGAGGGCGAAAGAGACGGGAGGGGGAGAGAGGAAGGAGAGAGAGAGGAGGGAGAGAGAGAGGAGGGAGGGTGAGAGGGGAGGGCGAGAGAGGGGATGGCAAGAGAGAAGGGAGGGTGATAGAAGGGATGGCGAGAGAGGGGAGGGGGAGAGAGCAGAGGGCGACAGAGAGGGTAGAGGAGAGAGGGGGAGGGAGAGAGTATAGGGCGAGAAAGGGAAGAGCGAGAGAGGGGGAGGGCAAGAGAGATGGGAGGGCGAGAGAGGGGATGGCGAGAGAGAGGGGAGGACGAAAGAGGGGAGGGTGAGAGAGAGGGGAGAGACAGAGTGAGGGCGAGAGAGGGGAGGGTGATAGAGGGGAAGGCGAGAGACGGGAGAGCGAGAGACAGGAGAGCAAGAGATGGGAAAGCGAGAGAGGGTAGGGCGAGAGACGCGAGGGTGAGAGATGGGAGAGCGAGAAAGGAGAGGGCGAGAGATGGGAGGGTGGGAGACGGGAGGGTGAGGTAGTGAGGAGGGGGAGAAGGGAGACGGGAGAGAGATAGGGGAGTGCGAGAGCGCGGCGAGAGAGAGGGGAGGGCGAGAGAGGGGGAGGGCGAGAGAGAGGGGAGGGAGAGAGGATAGTGCGAGGGAGAGTGTAGAGCGAGAGAGGGGACAGCGAGGGAGAGAGGATTGCGAGAGAGATGGGAGGGCGAGAGAGGGGATGGCGAGAGATGGGAGAGGGAGAGACAGGAGCGCAAGAGACGGTAGGGCGGGAGAGGGTAGCGCGAGAGACGGGAGGGCGAGATGGGGAGGGCGAGAGAGTGGAGGGAGAGAGGGGAGGGCGAGAGAGGGGCAAGAGAGAGGGGAGGGAGAGAGAGAGGAGGGCGAGAGAGGGGTGGGCAAGAGAGAGGGGAGTGAGAGATAGGAGGGTGAGAAAACGGAGGGCGAGAGAGAGGGGAGGGAGAATAAGAGGAGGAAGAGTAAGAGGGGAGGGCGAGAGAGGGAATGGCAAGAGAGAGGGGAGGTTGAGAGAGGGGGTGGGCGAGAGAGGGAAGGGCGTGGGAGAGGGGAAGGCAAGAGTGGGGAGGGCAAGAGAGAGGGGAGGGCGAGAGAGCAGAGGACGAGAGAGAAGGAATGGGGAGAAGAGGAGGGAGAGAGAGTGAGGGCGAGAGAGAAGGGAAAGCGAGAGAAGGGAGGTCGAGAGAGAGGGGATAGCGAGTAAGAGGGGAGGGTGAGAGAGGGGAGAGCTAGAGGGTGGTGGGCGAAAGAGGGGAGGGTGAGAGAGAAGGGAGGGGGCGAACGGGGTGGCGAGTAAGGGGAGGGGTCTGGGTGAGAGAGTAGGTTGGGCGAAAGAGGGGACAGCGTAGGAGAGGAAAGAGACTGAGGGAAGGGAGACAGAGAGAGGAGGGCGAGGGAGGGGATGGCAAGAGAGAGGGGAGGCTGAGAGAGAGGAGGGTGAGAGATTGGGAGGGCGAGAGAGGGGACGGAGAGAGAGGGGAGGGCGAAAGAGAGGAGAGAACGAGAGAGCGCGGAAGGTGAGAGAGAGGGGAGGGCAAGTGAGTGGGGAGGGGGAGAGGGGAGAGAGAGGGGGCGTGCAAGAGAGTGGCGAGAGAGAGGGGAGAGGGCGAGAGAGAGGGGATGGTGCGCGAGAGGGGAGGGAGAGAGAGGGGAGTGAGAGTTAGTGAGGAGGGAGAGTGAGAGGGGAGGATGAGAGAGGGGTTAGAGAGATAGAAGGGAGGGCAAGAGAGGCGAGGGCGAGAGAGAGGAGGGGGAGTGTTAGTGAGGTGGGAGAGTGAGAGGGGAGGGTGAAAGAGAGGGGAGGAAGAGAGGGGAGGGCGAGAAAGAGGGGAGGACCAGAGAGGGAGGGCAAAAGAGAGGGGACTGAGAGAGAGGAGGGCGAGAGAGAGGGGATCACGAGAGATGGGAGAGCGAGAGAGAGGTGACGGCGAAAGAGGGGAGGACAGGAGGGAGGCTAGAGACAGAGTGGAGGGTGAGAGCGCGGAGGGCGAGAGAGCGGATGGAGAGAGAGCGGAGGGCGAGAGAGAAGGAATGGGGAGAGAGGGAGAGGGAGACAGAGTGTGTAGGGCGAGAGAGGGGAGAGCGAGAGAGAGGGAAGGCAAGAGAAATGGGAGGGCGAGAGAAGGGATGGCGAGAGAGAGGGGAGGGTGATAGAGCAGAGGTTGAGAGAGGGGAATGTGAGAGAGGGGAGGGTGAGGAAGAGAGGAGGGCAAGAGAAGGGAGGGTGAGAGAGAGGGAAGGGGAGGGGGGAGAGAGAGGGGAGTGTGAGAGAGTGGCGAGAGAGAGGGGAGGGCGAGAGAGAGGATAGGGCGAGAGTAAGGAGAGGAAGAGAGAAAGTTGGCGAGAGAGTGGAGGGCGAGAGAGAGAGGGGAGTGACAGTGAGAGGGGAGGGCGACAGAGAGTCAAGCAAGAGAACGGAGGTCGAGAGAGAGGGGATAGCGAGGGAGAGGGGAAGGCAAGAGATGGGAAGTGCAAGAGTGGGGAGGGCGAGAGAGAGGGAGGGTGAGAGGGGGCTGGTGAGTGAGGGCAGGCTGAGAGAGGGGGTTGGACGGAAAAGGGGACAGCGTAGGAGAGGGGAGGGACAGAGAGAGGAGATCGAGAGATGGGGAGGGTGAGAGGGCGGACGGAGAGAGAGAGAGGGGAGGGCGAGAGAGGGGAAGCAAGTGATGAGGAGGGTGAGAGAGAGGAGGCCGAGACAGAATATAGGGCGAGAGAGGGGATAACAAGAGAACGGGGAATGCGAGACAGATGGGAGGGCGAGAGAGGGGAGGGCGAGTGAGAGGGGAGAGAGAGAGTGGTTGGCGAGAAAGCAGAAGGCGAGAGCGGGGAGGTCGAGAGACGGGAGGGCGATAGATGGGAAGGGCGAGAGACAGGAGGGCGAGAGACAGGAGGCAGAGAGAGGGGAGGGCGAGAGAGAGATGAGGGAGAGAGGGGGGTGAGCGAGGGAGTGGGGAGGGGGAGAGGAGATAGAGAGAGAGAGGAGTGGCGAGAGAGAGAGGGGAGGGCGAGAGGCGGGGAGGGCGAGAGAGAGAGGGGAGGGAGAGAGAGAGGTGAATGAGAGTTAGAGGGGAGTGACAATGAGAGGGGAGGGCGACAGAGGGTCGAGCAAGAGAACGGTGGTTGAGAGAGAGGAATGCGAGAGAGAGGGGAGGGCGAGAGAGAGAGGGAGTGCAAGAGTGGGGAGCAGGAGGGAGGGGGAAGGACGCGAGGAGGGTGGCGAGTGAGGGCAGGGTGAGAGAGAGGGTTTGACGAAAGAGGGATGGCGTAGGAGAGGGGAGAGACAGAGGGAAGGGCGAGAGACGGTAGGGCGAGGGAGGGGAGGAAAAGAGAGAGGGGAGTGGGAGAGAGAGGAGGGCGAGAGACAGGGGAGGGCGAGAGAGTGGACAGAACGTGAGAGGGGAGGGCAAGAGAGGGGAGGGCAAGAGAGAAGGGAGGGTGAGAGAGGGTACGGAGAGAGAGAGGGAGGGCGAGAGAGGGGAGGGCAAGAGAGTGGGGAGAGGGAGAGAGGGGGACTTCGAGAGAGAATGTAGGGTGAGAGAGGGGAAAGTGAGAGAGAGGGGAGACCGAGAGAGATGGGAGGCGAGAGAGGGGATGGCGAGAGAGAGGGGAGGGTGAGAGAGAGGAGGGCACGAGAGAGGGGACGGAGAGAGGGGGGAGGCAAGAGAGGGGAGGGCAAGAGAGAGGGGAGGTGGATAGAGGTGGAGGGTAATGGAGAATATAGGGCGAGAGAGTGGATAGTGAGAGAGAGGGGAGGGCGAGAAAGGGAACGGAAAGAGAGAGGGAGGACGAGAGAGGGGAGGGCAAGTGAGAGGGGGGAGAGAGGGGACGGAGACAGAGGGGAGGGCGAGAGAGAGGTGAGAGACAGAGTGGAGGGCGAGAGAGCAGAGGGCAGAGAGGGGAAGGAGAGGGAGGGGAGGGTGAGAGAGAGGGTAGTGCAATAGTGGGGAGGGCGACCGAGGGGAAGGGTGTGGCCAGAGATGGCAGGGTGAGAGAGAGGGGTGGGCGAAAGGGGGACGGCGTAGGAGAGAGGAGAGACAGATCGGAGGACGAGAGGCGGAGGGCGAGGGGGGAGGGCTAGAGACGGTAGGGTGAGGGAGGGGAGGGAAAGAGAGAGGGGAGTGGGGGAGAGAGGTGGGCGAGAGACAGGGGAGGGCGAGAAAGGGAACGGAAAGAGAGAGGGAGGACGAGAGAGGGGAGGGCAAGTGAGAGGGGGGGAGAGAGGGGACGGAGAGAGAGGGGAGGGCGAGAGAGAGGTGAGAGACAGAGTGGAGGGCGAGAGAGCGGAGGACGAGAGAGGGGAGGTCGAGAGAGGGGAAGGCGAGAGAGAGGGGAGGGCGAGAGAGAGGAGAGGGTGAGAGAGATGCGAGGGCAAGAGAGGGGATAGCGAGAGAGGGGGGGAGAGAGAAGAGGGTGAGAGAGATGGGAGGGCAAGAGAGGGGAGGGCGAGAGAGAGGGGAGGGCGAGAGAGGGGAGAGCGAGAGAGAGGTGAGGGCGAAAGAGGGGGGGACAAGAGGGGGGACGGAGAGAGGGGGAGGCAAGAGAGGGGAGGGCAAGAGAGAGGGGAGGGGGATAGAGGTGGAGGGTAATGGAGAATATAGGGCGAGAGAGTGGATAGTGAGAGAGAGGGGAGGGCGAGAGAGAGGGGAGAGACAGAGTGGAGGGCGAGAGAGCAGAGGGCAGAGAGGGGAGGGCCAGAGAGGGGAGGGAGAGAGAGAGGATAGTGCAATAGTGGGGAGGGCGACCGAGGGGGAGGGTGTGGCCAGAGATGGCAGGGTGAGAGAGAGGGGTGGGAGAAAGGGGGATGGCGTAAGAGAGAGGAGAGACAGATCGGAGGACGAGAGGCGGAGGGCGAGGGGGGAGGGCGAGAGACGGTAGGGTGAGGGAGGGGAGGGAAAGAGATAGGGGAATGGGAGAGGGAGGTGGGCGAGAGACAGGGGAGGGCGAGAAAGGGAACGGAAAGAGAGAGGGAGGACGAGAGAGGGGAGGGCAAGCGAGAGGGGAGGGGAAAGAGGGGACGGAGAGAGAGGGGAGGGCGAGAGAGAGGTGAGAGACAGAGTGGAGGGCGAGAGAGCGGAGGACAAGAGAGGGGAGGTCGAGAGAGGAAAAGGCGAGAGAGAGGGGAGGGCGAGAGAGAGGACAGGGTGAGAGAGATGCGAGGGCAAGAGAGGGGATAGCGAGAGAGAGAGGAGGGCGAGAGAGAAGGGGGTGAGAGGAATGGGAGGGCAAGAGAGCGGAGGGAGAGAGAGAGGGGAGGGCGAGAGAGGGGAGAGCGAGAGAGAGGTGAGGGCGAAAGAGGGGGGGACAAGAGGGGGGACGGAGAGAGGGGGGAGGCAAGAGAGGGGAGGGCAAGAGAGAGGGGAGGGGGATAGAGGTGGAGGGTAATGGAGAAGAGAGAGCGAGAGAGTGGATAGTGAGAGAGAGGGGAGGGCGAGAGAGAGGGGAGAGACAGAGGGGAGGGCGAGAGAGAGGGGAGAGACAGAGTGGAGGGCGAGAGAGCAGAGGGCAGAGAGGGGAAGGAGAGGGAGGGGAGGGTGAGAGAGAGGGTAGTGCAATAGTGGGGAGGGCGACCGAGGGGAAGGGTGTGGCCAGAGATGGCAGGGTGAGAGAGAGGGGTGGGCGAAAGGGGGACGGCGTAGGAGAGAGGAGAGGCAGATCGGAGGACGATAGGCGGAGGGCGAGGGGGGAGGGCGAGAGATGGTAGAGTGAGGGAGGGGAGGGAAAGAGAGAGGGGAGTGGGAGAGAGAGGTGGGCGAGAGACAGGGGAGGGCGAGAAAGGGAACGGAAAAAGAGAGGGAGGACGAGAGAGGGGAGGGCAAGAGAGAGGGGAGGGGAGAGAGGGGACGGATAGAGAGGGGAGGGCGAGAGAGAGGTGAGAGACAGAGTGGAGGGCGAGAGAGTGAAGGACGAGAGAGGGGAGGTCGAGAGAGGGGAGGGCGAGAGAGAGGGGAGGGCGAGAGAGAGGAGAGGGTGAGAGAGATGCGAGGGCAAGAGAGGGGATAGCGAGAGAGAGGGGAGGGGGAGAGAGAAGAGGGTGAGAGGGATGGGAGGGCAAGAGAGGGGAGGGCGAGCGAGAGGGGAGGGCGAGAGAGGGGAGAGCGAGAGAGAGGTGAGGGCGAAAGAGGGGGGGACAAGAGGGATGCTAGAGACAGAGTGGAGGATGAGAGGAGGGCAAGAGAGGGAAGGGCGAGAGAGCGGAAGGAGAGAGGGCAGAGGGCGAGAGAGAGGCGTTGCGAGAAAGGGCAGGGTGAGAGACGGGAAGGCGAGAGAGTGGAGGGCGAGAGAGAAGGAATGGGGAGAGAGGGGAAGGAGGGAGCGAGTATAGGGCGAGAGAGGGAAGAGCGAGAGAGAGGAGTGGGCGAGAGAGATGGGAGGGCAAGAGAGGGGATGGCGAGAGAGAGGAGAGGCGAGAGACGGGAGAGGGAGAGAGCAGAAGGCGAGAGAGCGGAGGCTGAGAGATGGGAGTGGAAGAGAGGAGAGGGGGTGAGACGGGAGGGCGAGAGACAGGAGAGCGAGAGAAGGGAGGGCGAGTGACGGGAGGGTGAGAGAGGTGACGGGGAGAGAGGGGAGGGCCAGAGAGGGGAGGGAGAGAGAGAGGTGAGGGAGAGAGAGGGGTGGGTGAGGGAAAGGGGAGGGCAAGAGAGGGGAGGGCGAGAGAGAGGGGTGGGCTAGGGAGAGGGGACGGGGAGAGGGGAGAGAGAGAGGAGAGTGCAAGATTTGCGGCGAGAGAGAGAGGTGAGGGTGTGAGGGGAGTGGCGAGTGAGGGGAGGGTGAGAGAAAGGGTTGGGCGAAAGAGGGGACGGCATAGAAGAGGGGAGAGTCAGAAGGGAGGGAGAGAGAGAGTAGGGCGTGAGAGAGCGGAGAGCGAGAGAGGTGCGGGCAAGAGAGAGGTGAAGGTGAGAGAGAGGAGGGCAAGAGACAGGGGAGGGCAAGAGAGGGGACAGAAAGAGGGGAGGGCGAGAGAGAGGGGAGTGCGAGAGAGATGGGAGGGCGAGAGAGGAGATGGCGAGAGAGAGGGGACAGACAGAGTGGAGGGCGAGAGCACGGAGGGCGAGAGAGAGGAGGTCGAGTGATGGGACGGCGATAGAGGGGAGGTTGCAAGACGGGAGGGCAAGAGATGGGAGTGTGAGAGACAGGGGCGCGAGAGACGGTAGGGTGAGAGAGGGTAGTGCGAGAGACGGGAGGGCGAGAGTTGGGAGGGTGAGAGAGTGGAAGGCGAGAGAGGGGTGAGGAAGAGAAATTGCGGAAGGTGAGAGAGTGGGGAGGGGGAACCGGGAGAGAGAAGGGAATGCGAGAGAGCGGCGAGAGAGAGAGGAGAGCGTGAGAGAGAGGGCAGAGCGCTAGAGAGGGGAGGGAGAGAGAGAGGAGGTCGAGAGAGGGGAGAGCAAGAGAGAGGGGAGAGAGTTAGTGAGGAGGGAGAGTGTGAGGGGAGGGCGAGAGAGGGGATAGCGAGAGACAGAGGAGGGCGAGAGAGGGGAGGGTGAGCGAGAGGGGAGGGAGAGTTAGTGCGGAGGGACAGTGAGAGGGGAGGGTGAGTGAGAGGGAAGGGAGAGAGAGAGGACGGCAAGAGACAGGGGAGGGCGAGAGAGGGGACAGAAAGAGGGGGTGTGCGAGAGGGGGGACTGCGAGAGAGACGGGAGGGCGAGAGAGAGGATGGCGAGAGAGAGGGGATGGCGAAAGAGGGGAGGGTGAGAGAGGGGAGAGGCAGAGTGGAGGGCGAGACAGTGGAGGGTGTGAGAGGGGAGTTCGAGTGAGGGGAGGGCGATAGAGAGGACGGCGAGAGATGGGTGGGCGAGAGATGGGAGAGCAAGAGACAAGAGCGCGAGAGACGGTAGGGCAAGAGAGGGTAGTGCGAGAGACGGGAGGGCGAGAGAGGGCAGGGCGAGAGAGTGAAAGGCGAGAGAGGTGAGGAACAGAGAGTCCGGATGGCGAGAGTGGGGAGGGCGAGAGAGGGGAGGGAAAGAGAGGGGAGTGGGAGAAAGAGAGAGGAGGGCAAGAGAGAACGGACTGCGAGGGGGAGGGCGAGAGAGGGGAAGGCAAGAGAGAGGGGAGGGTGAGAGAGAGGAGGGCGAGAGACAGGGGCGGGGAGTGAGCAGACGGAGAGAGAGACGGGAGGGTGAGAAAGGGGATGGCAAGAGAGAGAGGGGAGAGTGAGAGAGAGGAGTGTGAGAAACAGGGGAGGGTGAGAGAGCAGAGGGCGACAGAGGGGAGGGCAAGAGAGAGGGAGGGGGAGAGAGGAAGAGGGGAGAGAGAATGTAGGGCGACAAACGGGAGAGCGAGAGAGTGGTGTGCAAGAGAGAGATCGGAGGGCAAGTGAGGGTGAGAGACGGTAGAGCAAGAGACAGGAGCGTAGTGAAAGAGACAGAGTGAAAGTGCGTAGTATGAGAGATGGGAGGTCGAGAGAGAGGATGGCGACAGAGCGCAGGGCGAGAGAGGGAGGGCGGGAGAGTCGAGGGCGAGAGAGAGGTAAGGACAAGAGAACACAGATAGCGACAGAGAGAGGAGTGCGAGGTGTGGGGATTGGGAGGGGGAGAGAGAGGGGAATGCGAGAGAGAGGTGGGAGAGTTAGTGAGGAGGGAGAGTGAGGAGAAGGGTGAAAGAAGTGATAGCGAGAGAGAGGGGAGAGCGAGTGAGGGGAGGTGCGAGAGAGGGGCGGACGAGAGACGGGAGGGCAAGAGCGCAGCAAGCGAGAGAGAATGAATGGGGAGAGAGGGGAGGGAGAGAGAGTGTAGGGCGAGAGAGAGAAGAGGGCGAGAGAGATGGGAGGGTGAGAGAGGGGATGGTGAGAGAGAGGCGAGGGCGAGAGAGGGGAGGGCGAGAGATGCTTGAGGGTAAGAGAGAGGAGAGTGGGAGAGAGGGGGAGGGCGAGAGAGAGGGGAGCACGAGAGAGGGGAGAGCGAGAGAGAGGTGAGGGCGAAAGAGGGGAGGACAAGAGGGAGGCTAGAGACAGAGTGGAGGGTGAGAGAGAGGAGGGCGAGAGAGGGGAGGGCGAGAGAGCAGAAGGAGAGAGAAAGCGGAGGGCGAGAGGGGCGGTGCGAGAGAGGATCGGACGAGAGACGGGAGGGTGAGAGAGCGGAGAGCGAGAGAGAAGGAATGGGGAGAGAGGGGGAGGGAGAGAGACAGTGTACGGCGAGAAGTGGAACAGCGAGAGTGATGGGAGGACGAGAGATGGGATTGAGAGAAGGGAGGGCGAGAGAGAGGGAAGGGCAAGAGATGGTAAGGCGAGAGAGAGGGGAGGCCGAGAGAGATGGGAGGGCGAGAGAGGGAGGGTGAGAGAGGGGGATGGCGAAAGAGAGGTGGACAAGAGGGAGGGGAGAGACAGAGTGGAGGGTGAGAGCGGCGGGCGAGAGAGGGGAGGGCGAGAGAGGGGAGGGCAAGAGAGAGGGGAGGGACAGAGGGGGAGGGCGAGAGAGGGGAGGGAGATAGAGAGGGGAGGGGAGAGAGGGGGAGGGGAGAGAGAGAGGAGGGCAAGAGAGGGAAGAGCGAGAGTGAAAGGCGGGCGAGAGAGATGGGACTGTGACAGAGGGGATGGAAAGAGAGAGGGCAGGGCGAAAGAGGAGAGGACAAGAGGGAGGAGAGCGACAGAGTGGAGGGTGAGAGAGCGGAGGGCGAGATACGGGAGGCCAGGAAATGGGAGCACTAGAGATGGAAGGGCGAGAGAAGGGAGGGCGAGAGACGGGAGGGCGTGAGAGGGGAGGTGCGAGAGAGGGGAGGCGTGAAAGGGGAGGGTGGGAAAAAGGAGGGTGAGAGAGGGGAGGGCGAGAGAAGGGAGGTCGAGTGATGGGAGGGTGAGAGAGGGGAGGGCTAGAAAGCGGCGAGAGAGAGGGGAGGGCAAGAGAGAGGGGAGGGTGTGAGAGAGGGGAGGGAGAGTGAGGGGGAGGGCAAGGGAGAGGGGCAGGGCAAAAGAGAGGGGAGGCAGGGAGAGAAGGGAGGGCGAGTGACTGGGGAGAGGGAGAGAGGAGAGAGAGGGGAGTGCGAGAGAGTGGCGAGAGAGAGAGAGGGGAGGGAGAGTTAGTGGGGAGGGAAAGTGAGAGGGGGGGCGAGAGAGGGGAGGTGCGAGTGAGGGGAGGTGCGAGAGAGGGGCTGACGAGAGACGGGAGGGCGAGAGCGTAGAGAGCGAGAGAGAAGGAATGGGGAGAGAGGGGAGGGAGAGAGAGAGTGTAGGGCGAGAGAGAGAAGAGGGCGAGAGAGATGGGAGGGTGAGAGAGGGGATGGTGAGAGAGGCTTGAGGGTAAGAGAGTGGGGAGTGGGAGAGGGGGAAGGCGAGAGAGAGGGGAGCACGAGAAAGGGGAGAGCGAGAGAGAGAGGTGAGGGCGAAAGAGGGGAGGACAAGAGGGAGGCTAGAGACAGAGTGGAGGGTGAGAGAGAGGAGGGCGAGAGAGGGGAGGGCGAGAGAGCAGAAGGAGAGAGAGCGGAGGGCGAGCGAGGGGCGGACGAGAGACGGGAGGGCGAGAGCGTAGAGAGTGAGAGAGAAGGAATGGGGAGAGGGGGGGAGGGAGAGAGACAGTGTAGGGCGAGAAGTGGAACAGCGGGAGAAGTGGAACAGCGAGAGAGATGGGACGATGAGAGATGGGATTGAGAGAGGGGAGGGCGAGAGAGAGAGAGAAAGGCAAGAGACAGTAAGGCGAGAGAGAGGGGAGGGCTAGAGAGATGGGAGGGCGAGAGAGGGGAGGGCGAGAGAGGGGGAGGGAGAAAGAGGGGTGGACAAGAGGGAGGGGAGAGACAGAGTGGAGGGTGAGAGCGGCCGGCAAGAGAGGACAGGGCAAGAGAGAGGGGCGGGGCAGAGAGGGGAGGGCAAGAGAGGGGAGGGCACGAGAGAGGGGAGGGGGAGAGAGAGGGGATGGCGAGAGAGGGGTGGGAGAAAGAGAGGGGAGGGAAAGAGAGGGGAGGGCGAGAGAGTGGAGGGAGATAGAGAGGGGAGGGGGATAAGGGGGAGGGTGAGAGAGATAGGAGGGCAAGAGAGGGAAGAGCGCGAGTGAAAGGAGGGCGAGAGAGATGGGAGTGTGACAGAGGGGAGGGCGAAAGAGGAGAGGAGAAGAGGGAGGAGAGCGACAGAGTGGAGGGTGAGAGAGCGGAGGGCGAGATACAGGAGGCCAAAAAATGGGAGCACTAGAGATGTAAGGGCGAGAGACGGGAGGGCGAGAGAGGGGAGGGCGAGAGAGTGGAGGGAGAGAGATCGGAGGGCATGAGAGGGGATGTGCGAGAGAGGAGAGGGCGCGAAAGGGGAGGATGGGAAAAAGGAGGGTGAGAGATGGGAGGGCGAGAGAAGGGAGGTCGAGTGATGGGAGGGCGAAAGAGGGGAGGGCTCGAAAGCGGCGAGAGAGAGGGGAGGGCAAGAGAGAGGGGAGGGTGTGAGCGAGGGGAAGTAGAGTGAGAGGGGAGGGCGAGGGAGAGGGGCAGGGCAAGAGAGAGGGGAGGCCGAGACAGAAGGGAGGGCGAGAGATTGGGGAGAGTGAAAGGGGAGAGAGAGGGGAGTGCGAGAGAATGGCGAGACAGAGGGGAGAGAGAGTTAGTGGGGAGGGAAAGTGAGAGGGGAGGGCGAGAGAGGGGAGGGTAAGAGAGGGGAGGCCGAGTGAGGGGTGACCGAGTGAGGGGAGGGCTAGAGAGAGGGGAGAGAGAGGGGGAGGGAGGAAGAGAGGGGAGGGAGGGAGACAGGAGAGGGAGAGAGAGAGGGGCTGGCAAGAGAGGGGAGGGTGAGAGAGGGGAGGCAGAGTGAGGGGTGACCGAGTGCTTGGGGGCGAGAGAGAGGGGAGGGAGAGAGGGGATTGAGAGACAGAGGAGGGCGAGAGAGGGGGCGGCGAGAGACGAGAGAGCGAGAGACGGGAGGTTGAGACAGGGGAGGTGTGGGGACGAGAGAGGGGAGGGCAAGAGCGCAGAGGGTGAGAGAGCGGAGGGCGAGAGAGTTTGGGGAAGGCGAGAGATGGGGAGGACGAGGGAGGGGAGGGCGAGAGAGAGCGGAGGAAGAGAGAGGAGAGGGAGAGAGGGGAGGGCGAGAGAGTGGGAGGGAGAGAGCGGGGGAGGGAGAGAGAGGGGAGGGCAAGAGAGAGGGGAGGGGGAGCGAGGGGGAGGGCGAGAGAGAGAAAGGGCGACAGAGAGGGGAGGGCGACAGAGGGGAGGACGAGAGAGAGGGGAAGGTGAAAGATGGAGGGCAAGAGGGAGGGGAGAGACAGAGTGGAGGGTGAGAGAGCGGAAGGCGAGAGGGGGGATCGAGAGACAGGAGAGCGAGAGATGGGAGGGCGAGAGACGAGAGGGCGAGAGAGGGGAGGTGTGAGAGAGGGGTGGGCGAGAGAGGGGAGAACGAGAGAGCGAAGTGTGAGAGAGTGGAGCGGGAGAGAGGGGACGACGAGAGACGGGAGGTCGAGAGACTGGAGGGCGAGAGAGGAGAGGACAAGAGAGCAGGAAGAGAGAGGGGAGGGAGAGTTAGTGGGGAGGGAGAGTGAGACGGGAGGGCGATAGAGAGGAGGGCGAGAGAAGGGAGGTCTAAAGAGAGTGGATTGCGAGAGAGCGCAGAGGTCGAGAGAGGGGAGGGCGAGAGAGCGAAGGGCGAAAGAACGGAGGGCAAGAGAGGGGAGGTTGAGAGACAGAAGGGCGAGAGTGGGGAGGGCGAGAGACGGGAGGGTGAGAGAGAGGGGTGGGAGAGGGAATGGAGGACAAGAGAGAGAAGGACGAGTTAGTGGGGAGGGACTGTGAGAGGGAAGGTCGAGAGGGGATAGCGGGAGAGAGGGGAGGGTAAGAGAGAGGGTAGGGCGAGAGAGGGAAGGGCGATAGAGGAGAGGGCCAGAGAGTGGTGGGCGAAAGAGAGGAGGGAGAGAGAGGGGAGGGTGAGAGGGGGAGAGCAAGAGAGAGGGGAGGACGAGAGAGAGGGGAGTGCAAGAGTGGGGAGGGTGAGAGAGAGGGGAGGGCACGAAGGGGGTGGCGAGTGAGGGGAGGGTGAGAGAGAGGGTTGGGCAAAGAGGGAACGGCGTAGGACAGGGGACAGACAGAGGGGAGGAAGCGAGAATGAGGGCGAGAGACGGGAGGGCAAGAAAGAGGGGACGGGAAGAGAGGGGGAGGGTGAGAGAGAGTGTGTAGGGCAAGAGAGGGGAGGGAGAGGCGAGGGAGAGAGAGAGGGGAGGGAAAGCGAGGCGAGGGAGAGAGAGAGAGGTGAGGGTGAGAGAGGGGGGAGGCAAGAGACTGGGGAGGGCAAGAGAGGGGAGAGAGAGGAGAGGTCGAGAGAGAGGTGAGGGCAAGAGAGGAGGAGGCCGAGAGACTGGGGAGGGCGAGAAGGGAGAGAGGGGGGAGAGGGAGGGGAGGGAGAGAGAGAGGAAGGAGAGAGAGAGAAGGGAGGGAGGGAGAGAGGGGAGGGAGAGAGAGGGGAGGGAGGGAGAGAGGGGAGGGGGAGAGAGAAAGGATGGAGAGAGAGGGGAGGAGGAGAGACGGGATGGCTAGTGAGGGAATGGCGAGAGAGGGGAGGCCGAGTGAGGGGAGGCTGAGTAAAGGGAGGGCGAGACAGAGGGGAGGGAGAGTGAGAGGGCTGGGCGAAAGAGGGGAGGGCGAGAGAGGGGGAGAGGCAGAGGTGAGTGAGAGAGAGAGGAGGGTGAGAGAGGGGACGGCGAGAGACGGGAGTGCGAGAGACGGCAGGGCAAGAGAAGGGAGGGCGAGAGGGGGAGGCCAAGTGAGGGGAGTGCTAGGGGAGGGGCGAGGTAGCGGAGGGTGAGGGAGGGGTAGGGCGAGAGAGAGGGGAGAGCGGGAGAGAGAGAGGAGAGGCAAGAGTGAGAGGGGAGGGCGAGAGACTGGGGAGTGAAATAGAGGGGAGGGGAGAGAGGGGAGGACGAGAGTGAGGGGGAGGGCGAGACACTGGGGAGTGAAAGAGAGGGGAGTGAAAGAGAGGGGAGGGAAGATAGGGGAGGGCGAGAATGAGAGGGCAAGGCACGAGGGGGGTCGAGAGAGGGGAGAGTGAGAGAGAGGGCTGGGAGAAAGAGGGGAGGGCGTGAGAAAGGGGAGAGACAGAGGGGAGGGAGAGAGAGGTGGGCGAGAGAGGGGAGTGCAAGAGATGGGAGGGCGAGTGAGGGGAGGGTGAGTGAGGCGATGGCGAGAGACGGGAGAAGAAGAGAGAGGAGGTCAAGAGGGTGGGGAGGTGGAGAGAGGGGAGGGTGAGAGAGAGTAGAGGGCAAGTGAGGGAAGGGAGAGAGAGAGGGGATGGAGAGAGAGTGGAGGGTGAGAGAGGGTATGCGAGAGAGGACGTAGGGCGAGAGAGAAGGGAGGACGAGAGAGAGGGGAGGGCGAGAGAGAGGGGAAGGCGAGAGAGAGAGGGGAAGACCAGAGATTGAGTAGGGCGAGAGAGATGGGAGTGAGACAGAGGGGAGGGCGAAAGAGAGGAGTGGGCGAAAGAGGGGAGGAGAAGAGGGAGGGGAAAGACCGAGTGGAGGGTTAGAGAGCGGTAGGCGAGAGAGCGGAGGGTGAGCGATGGGAGGGCGAGAGACGGGAGCGTGAGAGATTAGAGGGTGAGACAGGGGAGTTGCGAGAGAGGGGAGAGCGAGAGAGGGGATGGAGAGAGAGCGGAGGGTGAGAGAGGGAATGCGAGAGAGAATGTAGGGCGAGAGAGAGGGGAGGGCGAGAGAGAGGGAAGGGCGAGAGAGAGAGGGGAAGGTGAGAGAGAGAGGGGAAGGCGAGAGACTGGGTAGGGCGAGACAGGGGAGGGTGAGAGAGGGAAGGGTAAGAGAGAGGCGAGAGAGAGGGGAGGGGGAGAGGGGGAGGACAAGAGAGGGTAGTGCTAGAGGGGGGTGAGAGAGTGGAGGGCGAGAGAGGGAGGGAAGGGCGACAGTGAGATGGGAGGGCGAGAGACTGGGGAGGGCGAGAGAGGTGAGGGCGAGAGAGAGGGAAGGGCGAGTGTGAGAGGACAGGGAGAGGGGATTTCGAGAGAGGGGAGGGTGAGAAAGAGGGCTGGGCGAAAGAGGGGAGGACGTGAGAGAGGGGAGACACAGACGGGAGGGAGGGAGAGAGGTGGGCGAGAGAGGGGAGGGCGAGAGAGTGGAGGGCGAGTGAGGGGAGGGCAAGTGAGGGGAGGGCAAGAGAGAGGAGGGCAAGGGAGAGGGGAGGGAGAGAGAGAGGGGAAGGCGAGAGAGTGGGGAATGAGAAAGAGCAGGGCGAGAGTGGGGAGGGCGAGAGACAGGCGTGCGAGAGTGTGGAGGGCAAGCGAGAGTGGAGGGCAAGAGAGAGGGGAGAGGGAGAGAAGGGGAAGAGAGAGGAGATGGCGAGAGAGGGGAGGGCTAGAGAGGGGAGGGGAAAGAGAGCAGAGACCGAAAGAGTGGGAGGACAAGAGAGGGGGAGGACGAGTGTGAAGAGAGGGCGAGAGAGAGGACGAAGACGAGAGACTGGAGAGAGCGGCGAGGGAGAGGGGAGGGAGAGAGAGAGAGGGAAAGTGAGGGGAGGGAGAGAGAGGGGGGAGGAAAAGAGGGGTGGGAGAGAAACAGGGGATGGCGCAAGAGGGGAGGGCAAGAGAGGGAAGGGCGAGAGAGCGGCGAGAGAGAGAGGGGAGGGAGAGAGAGAGGGAGGGAAAGTGAGGGGAGGGAGAGAGAGGGGGAGGAAAAGAGGCGTGGGAGAGAAACAGGAGATGGCGCAAGAGGGGAGGGCAAGAGAGGGGAGGGCGAGAGAGGGGAGGCCGAGTGAGGGGTGACCGAGTGAGGGGAGGGCGAGTGAGAGGGGAGAGAGCGAGGGGGAGGGCAAGAGAGAGGGGAAAGACAGAGGGGAGTGAGATACAGTGGAGGGCGAGAGAGCGGGCGGCGAGAGAATAGAGCATGACAGACGGGAGGGCGAGAGGGGGAGGTGTGGGGTGGCGAGAGAGGGGAGGGCGAGAGCACGGAGGGTGATAGCGCCGAGGGCAAGAGAGGGGAGGGTGAGCGAGGGGATGCGAGTGAGTGGGTAGGGCGAGAGAGAGGTGAGGGCGAAGGGTATTGGGGAAGGCGAGAGACGGGGAAGACGAGGGAGGGGTGGGCGAGAGAGAAGAGAGGGCAAGAGAGAAGGGGAAGGCGAGAGACTGGGGAGGGAAAGAGAGGGGAGAGAGAGGGGAGTGCGAGAGAGCAGCGAGAGAGAGAGGGGAGGGCGAGAGAGAGGGGAGGGAGAGGGGAGGGCGAGAGAGAGGGGAGGGAGAGAGAAGGGAGGGCGAGAGAGGGGGAGAGACAGAGGTGAGTGAGAGACAGAGGAGGGCGAGAAAGGGAGTGGCAAGAGGAGAACGCGAGAGATGGGAGGGCGAGTGAGGGGAGGTGTGGGTGCGAGAGAGGGGAGGGCAAGAGCGCGGAGGGTGAGAGAGCGGAGGGCGAGAGAGGGGACTGTGAGAGAGGGGATGTCAGAGAGTGGGTAGGGCAGGAGAGCGGTGAGGGCGAGAGAGATTGGTGAGGGCGAGAGAGAGGCGATAGAGAGGTGGGGTGAGAGGGAAGGGAGAGAGAGGAGAGGGAGAGAGAGGGGAAGGCGAGAGAGAGCGGAGGAATAGAGAGGGGAGGGAGAGAGGGGGAAGAACGAGAGAGGGGAGGCCGAGTGAGGGGAGGACTAGCGAATCGAGCGCGAGAGAGGGGAGGGAGAGAGAGGGAAGGGAGTGAGAGAGGGGTGGGCGAAAGAGGGGAGAGCGAGAGAGAGGGGAGAGACAGAGTGGAGGGAGAGAGAGAAAAGGCTGAGAGAGGGGACGGCGAGAGACAAGACCACGAGAGACGGGAGCGCAAGTGGGCAGAGGGCGAGAGAGGGATGGCCGGGTGAGGCGAGGGTGAGCGAGTCGAGGGGGAGAGAGGGGAGGATGAGAGAGAGGACGGCGAGAGACGGGAGGGTGAGAGAGGGGAGGCCGAGTGAACGGAGGACAAGGCAGTCAAGGGTGAGAGAGGGTAGCGAGAGAGAGGGGAGGGAAAGTGAGAGGGGTGGGTAACAGAGGGGGAGGGCGAGAGAGAGGGGAGGGTGAGAGGGGGAGGGCGAGGGAGGTGAGGGTAAGAGAGGTGAGTGCGAGAGAGGGGAGGACGAGAGAGAGGGGAGGGCGTTTGGGAGGTGTGAGCGACACTGAGGAGAGGGCGAGAGAGTGGAGGATAAGAGAAGGGAGGGCGAGAGAGAGGGGAGGGTGAGAGACGGGAGGACGAGAGACGGGAGAACTAGAGATGGGATAGCAAGAGAGTGGAGTGTGAGAGAGGGGAGGGTGAGAGGGGATAGCGAGAGAGGGGAGTGCGAGAGAGGGGAGGCCGAGTGAGGGGAGGGCGAGTGATTCGAGAGTGAGAGAGGGGAGGACGAGAGAGAGGGGAGGGACAGTGAGAGGGGAGAGACAGAGGGGAGGCAGAGAGAGAGGAGGGTGAGAGAGAGGACGACGAGAGACGGTAGGGCGAAAGAGGGGAGGGCGAGTGAGGGGAGGACAAGGGAGTCAAGGGCGAGAGAGGGGAACGAGAGAGAGGGAAGGGAGCGTGAGAGTGGTGGGTGACAGAGGGGGAGGGCCTGAGAGAGGGGAGGGTGAGAAAAGGGAGGGCGAGAGAGAGGAGAGGGCGAGAGAGTGGAGGATAAGAGAAGCGAAGGCGAGAGAGAGGGTGGGCGATAGAGAGTGGAGGGTGAGTGAGGGGAGGGAAAGAGAGAGGGGAGGGCGAGAGGGGAATCGTGAAAGGGGGGAGAGAGAGATGGGAGGGCGAGAGAGGGGAGCACGAGAGAGGGGAGGGCAAGACGTAGGGTGGGGTAGAGAGGCGAGAGCAAGGGGTGGGTGAGAGAGAAGGAAGGCGAGAGAGGGGAGGGGCGAAAGAGAGGAGGGCGAGAGATGGGAGGGCAAGAGACAGGAGGGCAAGAGTGCAGGGAGGGCGAGAGAGAAGGGGAAGTCGATAGACTGGGGAGGGCGAGAGAAGGTAGGGCCAGAGAGGGGATTGTGTGAGAGAGAGGTGAGAGAGAGGTGAGAGCGAGAGATGGTAGGGGGAGAGAGCGGGGAGGGAGAGAGAGGGGAGGGCGTGAGAGAGGCAATGGAGAGAGAGAGAGGGGTGGGAGAGAGAGGGGAGGGAGACCGAGGTGGGAGGTAGAGAGAGAGGGAGGTGGAGAGAGATGGGAGGGCGAGAGAGGGGGATGCGAGAGAGGGGTGGCCGAGTGAGGGGAGGCCGTGCGAGTCGAGGGGGAGAGAGGGGAAGACGCGAGAGAGGGGAGGGAGAGTGAGAGGGGAGAGAAAGAGGGAAGGGAGAGAGGAGGGCGAGAGAGAGGACGGCGATAGACGGGAGGGGGAAAGAGGAGAGGGCAAGAGAGCGGAGGCCGAGTGAGGGGAGGACAAGGGGGTCAAGGGCGAGAGAGTGGAGCGAGAGAGAGGGGAGGGAGAGTGAGAGGGGTGGGTGACAGAGGGGGAGGGTGAGAGAGAGGGGAGGGTGAGAGAGGGGAGGGCGAGGAAGGTGAGGGTGAGAGAGGTGAGTGCGAGAGAGGGGAGGACGAGAGAGAGGGGAGGACGGGAGAGAGGGGAGGATGTGTGGGAGGTGTGGGCGACACAAAGGGGAATGCGAGAGAGGGGAGTGTGAAAGTGGGGGAGGGTGAAAGAGGAGAGGGGGAGAGAGAGAGGGGAGGGAGAGAGAAGGGAGCACGAGAGAGGGGTGGGCGAGAGAGTGAAGGGCAAGAAAAGGGATGGCGAGAGAGAGGAGAGTGCGAGAGAGGGGAGGGAGAGAGAGAGACGGGAGGCAAGAGAGGGGAGTTGCGAGAGAGGGGAGGGCTAGAGAAGGGATGGCGAGAGAGCGGAGGGTGAGAGAGGGGATGCGAGAGAGAATGTAGGGCGAGAGTGAGAGTGGAAGGCGAGAGAGAGAGGGGATGGCAAGAGACTGGGTAGGGCGAGACAGGGGAAGGCAAGAAAGGGGAGGGCGAGAGAAAAAGGGAGGAGGAGAGAGGGGAGAGACAGCGGGGAGGGAGAGAGAGAGAAGAGGGCGAGAAAGGGGATGGCGAGAGACGGGAGCATGAGAGACAGGAGTGCGAGAGGGGAGCATTCGAGACGGGAGAGCGAGAGAGAGGGGCGGTCGAGAGACAGGAGCACGAGAGAGGGGAGTGTGAGAGAGGGAAGGCCGAGAGACGGGAGGGCGAGAGACGGGAGTTTGAGAGACAGGAACGCGAGAGATGGGAAGGCGAGAGAGGGTAGGGTGAGAGACCGGACGGCGAGAAGGGTGAGGGCAAGAGAGAGGTGAGGACGACAGAGAGGGGAGGACGAGAAAGAGGGGAGGGAGAGAGAGGTGTTGGTGAAGGAGAGGGGAGGGCTAGAAAGGGGAGTGCGAGAGAGTGGCGAGAGAGACGGGAGGGAGAGAGAGAGGGAGGGGAGGGAGAGTGAGGAGGGGGAGAGAGAGGGGAGGGAGAGAGATAGGAGGGCGAGAGGGGGAGGGCGAGAGAGGGGGAGGGCGAGAGAGGGGAGAGCGAGAGAATGGAGGTCGAGAGAGAGGCATAGAGAGAGAGAGGGACGGCGAGAGAGGGGAGGGCGAGAGAGTGGAGGGTGAAAGAGGTGAGGGCAAAAGAGGAGAGGGCGTGAGAGAGGGGAGGACGAGAGAGTTGGGAGAGTGAGAGAGGGGAGGGCGAGAGAGGGGGAGGGCGAAAGAGCGGAGGGCAAGAGGGAGGGGAGAGACAGAGTGGAGGGTGCGGGAGAGAAGGGCAAGAGACGGGAGGGCACAGAGGGGGAGGGCAAGAGAGGGGAGGGCAAGAGAGAGCGGAGGGCGAGAGAGAGGGGAGGTGAGAGAGGGGAGGGCAAGAGATAGGGGAGGGGGAGAGAGGGGAGCACGAGAGAGGGGAGGGCAAGAGGGAGGGGAAGGGGAGAGAGTGGTGAGGGAGAGAGACAGAGGAGGGTGAGAGAGGTGAGAGCGAGAGAGAGGGGTGTTCGGGAGAGATGGGAGGGCGAGAGAGCAGGGAGGGCGAAATAGGGGAAGGCCTGAGAGAGGGCCGAGACAGAGCGGAGGGCGAAAGAGCAGAGGGCGAGAGAGGGGAGAGTGAGAGACAGGAGGGCGTAGAGGGTAGCACGAGAGACAGGAGGATAAGAAAGGGTAGGGAGATAGATGAGAGGGCGATAGAGGGGAGGACTAGAGAGCGGAGGGCGAGAGAGGGAAGGGCGACAGAGGGGAAGGTGAGACAGAGGGGACAGCGAGAGTGAGGGGAGAGTGAGTGAGGGTAGAGTGGGAGATGGTAGGGCGAGACAGCGGAGGGCGAGAGAGTGGAGGTCGAGAGAGTGGAGGGGCGAGAGAGGGGTATGCAACAGACGGGAGGGTGAGAGAGCGGAGGGCGAGAAAGTGGAGGGAGTGGACAGCTATAGAGGGGAGGGACGAGAGAGTGGAGGGGAGGATGTGAGAGAGACTGGAGGGTGTGGGAGAGAGGGGAGGGCGAGGGAGTGGAGGGTGAGAGAGAGGGGGCTAGAGAGAGGGGAGGGAGAGTCAGAGGGGAGGGAGACAGAGGGGGAGGGCGAGAGAGAGGGGAGGATGAGAGGGAGGTGAGGTTGAGAGAGGTGAGTGCGAGAGAGGGGAAGGCGAGGGAGGTGAGGGTGAGAGAGGTGAGTGCGAGAGAGGGGAGGGCGAGAGAGGGGAGGGCAAGAGGTGGGGAGGCAGAGCAAAAGTGGAGGGCAAGAGAGGGGAGGGCGAGAGAGTGGAGGGGCGAGACAGGGGAGTGCGACAGACGGGAGTGTGAGAGCGCAGAGGGTGAGAGAGCGTAGGGCGAGGGAGTGGATGGCTAGAGAGGGGAGTGGAGAGTGAGTGGACGGCGAGAGAGGGTGGAGGGCGAGAAGGAGAAGTGAGGTTGAGAGAGAGAGGGGAGTGCGAGAGACTGGGGAGGGTGGGAGAGTGGAGGGTGAGAGCGAGTGGAGGGCGAGAGAGAGGGGAGGCCGACAGAGAGAGGAGGGCAACAGAGAGTGGAGGTAGACAGAGATGGGAGGGTAACAGAGAGGAGAAGGTAAGAGAGTGGGGAGGACGAGAGAGAGGGGAGCATGTGAGGGAGGGGACGGCGACACAGAGGGGTGGGCGAGAGAGAGGGATTGGAGAGAGAGGGGAGGGCGAGAGAGGGGAAGATAAGAGAAGGGAGAGCGAGAGAGAGGTGAGGGCAAGAGAGTGGGGAGGTCGAGGGACAGGGGAGGGGAAGAGGGGAGAATGAGATCGGAGGGCGAGAGCGCAGCGAGAGAGAGAGAGGGGAGGGCGATAGAGATGGGAGGCTGAGAGTGTGGGGAGTGAGAGAGAGAGGAGGGCGAGAGAGGGCAAGGTGTCAAAGAGGGAACGGAGAGTTAGCGGGGAGGGAGAGTGAGAGGGGAGGGTAAGAGACAGGTGAGGGCGAGAGACGGGGAAGGCGAAAGATGGGAGGGTGAGTTAAAGGTATGAGCGAAAGAGGAGAGGGCGGGAGAGAGGGGAGTGCGAGAGAGAGGGGAGTGCGAGAGAGGGGAGGGTGAGAGAGTGGTGGACAAAAGAGGGGAGGACATGAAAGAGGGGTGGGAGAGAGAGAGGGGAGGGAGAGTGAGGGGAGGGCGAGAGAGTGGAAGGCGAAAGAGGGGAGGGTGTGAAAGAGGGGAGGGACAGAGAGAGGGGAGGCAGAGAGAGGGGAGGGCGGGAGACGGGATGGCGAGAGAGAGAGCGGAGGGTGAGAGAGGGGAGGATGAGAAAGGGGAGGGCGAGAGATGGGAGTTGCGAGAGGGCGAGAGACGGGAGGGCAAGAGACCAGAGGGCGAGAGTGCGGGGCGGGCTAGAGAGAGAAAGAGGGGAGGGACAGAGAGAGGGGAGGCAGAGAGAGGGGAGGGCGTGAGAGAAGGGATGGCGAGGGGGTGGGAGAGAGAGAGGGGAAGGAGAGAGTTGTGCGAGGTAGAGAGAGAGGGGAGGGAGAGAGAGAGGGGAGGGAGAGAGAGAGGAGGGAGAAGATGGGAGGACGAGAGACGGGAGAACTCGAGAGGAGATGGCGAGAGAGGGGAGTGCGAGAGAGGGACGGACGAGTGAGGGGAGGGTGAGCGAGTCGAGGTGGAGAGGGGAGGACGAGAGAGAGGGTAGGGAGCGTGAGAGTGGAGAGCGTGTGAGAGAGAGGGGAGGGTGAGAGTCTGTGGAGGGCGAGCGAGCGGAGGGCAAGAGAGGGGTGCGAGAGAGAGGGGAGGGAGAGTGAGAGTGGAGGACGAGGGAGGGGGATGGCGCGAGAGAGGGAAGGATGAGAGAGGGGAGGGCGAGGGGCGTGAGGGTGAGAGAGGTGAGTGCGAGAGAGGGGAGGGCGAGAGAGAGGGTAGGGCGTGAGGTAGGGGAGGGTGAGCGAGGGGATGGCGGAAGAGGGTACTACGAGAGAGCGGAGGGTGAGAGAGCAGAGGGCGAGAGAGCGTAGGGCGAGGGAGTGGATGTCTAGAGAAGGGAGAGGCGAGTGAGTGAGTGGAGGGCGAGAGAGGGTGCAGGGCGAGAAAGAAGGGAGGGCGAATAAGTGGAGGGCGAGAGAGGGTGGAGGGTGAGAAAGAGGGGAGGGTGAGAGAGAGAGGTGAGGGTGAGAGAGACAGGGGAGGGCGAGAGACTGGGGAGGGTGGGAGAGTGGAGGGCGAGAGAGAGTGGAGGACGACAGAGAGAGGGGGCAATAGAGAGTGGAGGTAGACAGAGAAGGGACGGTAACAGAGGGCAGGGCGAGAGAGTGGGGCGGACGAGAGAGAGGGGAGGGCGTGAGGGAGGGGAGGGCGACACAGAGGGGAGGGCAAGAGAGAAGGGAGGTTGAGAGAGAGAGGGGAGGGGAAGAGGGGAGAGTGAGACAGGAGGGCGAGAGAGCAGCAAGAGGGAGAGGGGAGGGTGAGAGAGATGGGAGGGCGATAGAGAGGGGAGTGAGAGAGCGAGGAGGGCGAGAGAGGGCATGGTGTCAAAGAGGGGAGGGACAGTTTGTGGGCAGGGAGAGTGAGAGGAGAGGGCGAGAGAGGAGAAGGCAAGAGAGAGGGGAGGGAGAGTGAGAGGGGAGAGACAGAGGGGAGGGTGAGAGAGAGGAAAGTGAGAGAGAGGACGGCGAGAGATGGGAGGGCGAGAGAGGGGAGGGCAAGAGAGCGGAGACCGAGTGAGGGAAGGATAAGGGAGACAAGGGCGATAGAGGGGAGCGAGAGAGAGGGGAGGGAGAGTGAGAGGGATAGGTGACAGAGGAGGAGGGAGAGAGAGTAGGGAGGGTGAGAGAGGGGAGGGCGAGGGAGGTGAGAGTGAGAGAGGTGAGTGCGAGACAGTGGAGGACGAAAGAGAGGGGAGAATGAGAGAGACGGGAGGGTGTGTGGGAGGTGTGGGCAACACAGAGGGGAGGACGACAGAGTGGAGGATAAGAGAAGGGAGGATAAGGGAGATGGCAGGGCGAGAGAGGGGGAGGGTGAGAGAGGGGAGGGTGAGAAAGTGGAGGGTGAGAGAGGTGAGGTGAGGGCGGGCGAGAGAGGAGAAGGAGAGAGAGAGGGGAGGACAAGAGAGGGGAGCACGAGAAATGGGGCGGGCAAGAGAGAGTGGAGGGCAAGAGAGAGTGGAGGGGGACAGAGGGGTGAGGGAGAGAGAGGGGAAGGCGAGAGGTGACGAGCGAGAGACAGGGGTGGGCAGGAGAGATGTGAGTACGAGAGAGCGGGGAGGGCGGAATAGGGAAAGGCCTGACAGATGTACGAGACAGAGTGGAGGGTGAAAGAGCAAAGGGCGAGAGAGGCGTGGTCAAAAGACGGACGGCGTGAGAGGGGAGGGTGAGAGACGGGAGGGTGAGAGATGGTAGGGTGAGAGACAGGAGGACGAGAAAGGGTAGGGATTGAGATGAGAGGGCGATAGAGAGGAGGACTAGAGAGCGGAGGGCGAGAGAGGGGAGGGCGACAGAGGGGAGGGTGACAGAGAAGAGTGAGCGAGAGAAAGAAGAGGGTGAGTGAGGGGAGTGCGGGAGACGGTAGGGGGAGAGAGAGAGGGGAGGGTGAGAAAGGGGAGGGCGAGAGATGGGAGTTGCGAGACGGCGAGAGACGGGAGGGTGAGAGACAGGAGGGCGAGTGTGCGGGGCGGGCGAGAGAGAGAGGGGAAGGTGATAGACTGGGGAGGGCGAGAGAGGGGATACAGAGAGAAGGGATTGCGAGGGAGAGAGGCGATAGAGACAGATGGGAGGGGGAGAGAAAGGGGAGGGAGAGAGAGGAGAGGGCGTGAGAGAAGGAATGGAGAGAGAGGGGGTGGGAGAGAGAGAGGGGAAGGAGAGAGAGGTGTGAGGTAGAGAGAGGGGAGGGAGAGAGAGGGGAGGGAGAGAGAGAGGAGGGAGAGAGATGGGAGGACGAGAGACGGGAGAACACGAGAGGAGATGGCAAGAGAGGGGAGTGCGAGAGAGGGGCGGCCGAGTGAGGGGAGGCTGAGCGAGTCGAGTGGGAGAGGGGGCGGACGAGAGAGAGGGGAGGGAGAGTGAGAGTGGAGACGGTGTGAGAGAGAGGGGAGGGCGAGAGACTGGGGAATGCGAGCGAGTGGATGGCAAGAGAGGGGGGCGAGAGAGGGGGAGGGAGAGTGAGAGTGGAGGACGAGGGAGGGGACGGCGAGAGAGAGGGAAGGATGAGAGGGGGAGGGCGAGGGAATTGAGGGTGAGAGAGGTGAGTGCGAGAGAGGGGAGGGCGAGAGAGTGCAGGGCGAGAGCGAGGGGAGAACGACAGAGAGGGGAGGGCGTGTGGGAGGGGAGGGTGAGTGAGGGGATGGCGTGAGAGGGTACTGCGAGAGAGCGGAGGGCGAGAGAGCAGAGGGCGAGGGAGTCGAGGGGCGAGACAGGGGAATGCGACAGACGGGAAGGTGAGAGAGCGGAGGTCGAGAGAGCGTAGGGCGTGGGAATGGATGGATAGAGAGGGGAGGGGCGAGTGAGTAGAGGGCGAGAGAGGGTGCAGGGTGAGAAAGAGGGGAGGGAGAGAGAGAGGTGAGGGTGAGAGAGAGACAGGGGAGAGCGAGCGACTGGGGAGGGCGGGAGAGTGGAGGGCGAGAGAGAGTGGAGGACGACAGAGAGAGGGAGCAACAGAGAGTGGAGGTAGACAGAGAAGGGAGGGTAACGGAGAAGGCAGGGCGAGAGAGTGGGGAGTACGAGAGAGAGGGGAGGGCAAGACAGAGGCGAGTTCGAGAGAGAGGGGAGGGGAAGAGGGGAGAGTGAGACAGGAGGGCGAGAGAGCCGCAACAGAGAGGGGGAGGGCGAAAGAGCTTGGAGGGCGAGAGAGGGGAGTGAGAGAGCGAGGAGGGCGAGAGAGGGCAGGGTGTCAAAGAGGGGAGGGAGAGTTAGTGGGGAGGGAGAGTGAGAGAGGAGATACAGAGGGGAGGGAGAGAGAGAGAGGAAAGTGAGAGAGAGGATGGCGAGAGATGGGAGGGCGAGAGCGGGGAGGTCAAGAGAGCAGAGGCCGAGTGAGGGGAGGACAAGGAAGTCAATGGCGAGGGAGGGGAGCGAGAGAGAGGGGAGGGCGAGTGAGAGGGGTGGGTGACAGAGGAGGGTGAGAGAGTAGGGAGGGTGAGAGAGGGGAGGGCGAGGGAGGTGAGAGTGAGAGGTGAGTGCGAGACAGGGGGGACGAGAGAGAGGGGAGGGAGAGAGAGGGGAGGGCGAGAGACAGGGGAGGATGAGAGAGAGGGGAGGGTGAGAGATAGGGGAGGGCGAGAGAGGGGAGGGTGAGGGAGAGTCAGGACGAGAGAGAGGCGAGAGAGCCAGGGGAGGGGGGAAGAGGGGGAGGGAGAGAGAGAGGAGGGAGAGAGAGGGGAGGGAGAGTGAGAGGTGAGGACGACAGAGAGGGGAGGGCAAAAGAGAGGGGAGGGCGAGAGAGAGAGGGGAGGATGAGAGATGGGTAGTGCGAGAGAGGGGAGGGTGAGAGAGGGGCGGGGCGAGAGGGAGGGGAGGGAGAGTGAGGGGGAGGTGGAGAGAGTGGATGGTGAGAGAGAGGGATGGGCGAAAGAGAGGGGAGGGGAGAGAGGGGAAGGCGAGAGAGGGGGAGGACGAGCGACGGGAGGGCAAGAGAGAGGGGAGGGCGAGAGACGAGTCGAGAGAGGGATGGGTGAGAGAGGAGAGAATGAGAGAGGAGTGGGAGGGCGAGAGAGTGGGAAGCGGGAGAGGAGAGGACGAGAGAGGGTTGGGAGGGCGAGAGAGTGGGAAGGATGAGAGAGAGGGGAGGGAGAGAGAGGGGAGGGCAAGAGAGAGGTGTGGGCGACAGAGAAGGGAGGGCGAGCGATAGGGGAGGAAGGGAGAGAGAGGATGGCGAGAAAGGGGAGGGCGAGAGAGTGGAAAACGAGAGAGGGGAGGACGAGAGAGAGGAGGGTGAGAGAATGGAGGGTAAGAGAGGGGAGGGAGAGAGAGTGTGATGAGAGATGGGCGGGCCGAGGGGGTAGGACAAAAGAAGGGAGGGCGAGGGGGAGGGGTGGGTGACAGAAAGGGGAGGGCAAGAGAGGGGAGGGCAAGAGAGTGGAGGGAGAGTGAGAGGGAAAGGTGGGAGAGAGGGAGTGGAGTGCGGGGGTGTTAGAGAGAGGAGGGCGAGAGAGGGGAGAGTGTGAGAGCTGAGGACGAGAGAGCGGTGGGCAAGAGAGAGAGGGGTGGGAGAAAGAGGGGAGTGTGAGAGAGAAGAGAGAGAGAGGAGGGAGGGAGAGGTGAGGGCGAGAGACGACAGGGCAAGAGACGGGAGGGTGACAAGGGGAGGGCGAGATAGAGGGGAGGGCGAGAGAGAGAGGGGAGGTCGAGAGAGAGGGGAGGGGGTGAGAGAGGGGAGAGAGAGGGGAGGGTTGAGAGAGGGAGTGGAGGGCGAGAGATCGGAGGGCAAGAGAGAGGAGGGCAAGAGAGACGAGGGCGAGAGAGGGGAGGGTGAGAGAGAGGTGGTCGAGCGAGACAGGGGAGGTCGAGAGAGAGAGGAGGGGGTGAGAGAGGGGAGAGAGGGGGAGGCGAGGGAGTGGAGGGCGAGAGAGGGGAGTGCGAGAGGGGGAGGGCTAGCGAGAGGAGGGTGAGAGAGACGAGGGCAAGAGAGGTGTGGGCGGGAGACGGGATTGCGAAAGCGCGGAGGGCGAGAGATGGGAATGCAAGCGAGGGGAGGGCAAGAGAGAGGGGAGGGCAAGACAGAGGGGGAGAGAGGGGAGAGCAAAAGAGAGGGGAAGGGGAAAGAGAGGTGGGCGAGAGAGAGGGGAGTACGAGAGAGGGAAGGGAGAGTGAAAGGGGAGGGGGAGAGAGGGAGGGCGAGAGATGTGTAGGTGAGAGAGGGGAGGGCGAGAGAGGGGAAAACGAGAGAGGTAGGGGAGGGCATGTGAGAGGGGAGAGCGAGAGAGGGGAGGGGAGAGAGGGGGAGGGGAGAGAGTGCGGAGGGCAAGAGAGGGGAGAGCGAAAGACTGGGGAGGGTGAGATTGATGCGAGGGCGAGAAAGAGGAGGGCGAGAGAGAGGGGAGTGCAGAAGAGGGGAGGAGAAGAGGGAGGGGAGAGACAGAGTGGAGGTTGAGAGAGTGGAGGGCGAGAGAGAGCAGGGCGAGAGAGGGGGTGGTGAGAGCTGGGTGAACAAAAGGGAGGGGATGGCGAGAGAGTTGAGATGGCGCGAGAGAGGTGAGGGCGAGAGAGAGGGGAGAGACAGAGGTGTGGGAACGAGAGGGGGGTCATAGACGGGAGGGGGAGAGACGGGAGGGTGAGAGAGGGGAGGCCGAGAGAGCAGCGAGGGAGAGAGGGGTTAATGAGAGAGTGCGGATGGTGAGCGAGAGTGGACGGCGAGAGAGGGGAGGGCGAGAGAGGGGAGGCCGGTAGAGGGCAGGGTGAGAGTGGAGGGCAAGAGACGGCTGGTCGAGAGATGGGGAGGGAGAGTGAAAAGGGAGGACGAGTCAGGGGAGTGCGAGAGAGGGGAGGAGAGAGAGAGGGGGAGGGCGAGAGAGGGGAGGGAGAGAGAGGGGAGGGACAGAGATGTGAGGGCGAGAGAGAGAGGAGGGCGAGAGAGAGGGGAGGACGACTGAGAGGGGACGGCAACAGAGACAGGAGGGCGAGAGAGTGGAGGCGAGAGATGGGTAGGGTGAGAGAGGGGAGGGTGAGTGAGGGACAGTGCAAGAGAGAGGCGAGAGAGATGGGGGAGGGGGAGAGAGAGGAGGGGGAGAGAAGGGAGTGCGAGAGAGAGGGGGAAGGAGAGAGAGGGGTGGGCGAGAGAGAGGAGAGGGAAGAGTGAGGGGAGGAAGGGAGAAAAGGGAGCTAACGAGAGAGCGCACTGTGAGAGAGAGGGGTGGACGAGAGAGAGGGGAGGGAGAGAGAGGGGAGGGCGATAGTGAGGGGAGGGTGAGAGAGAGGTGCGCGCAAGGGGGAGTCGAGAGAGGTGAGTGCGAGAGAGGGGAGGATGACAGAGAGGGGAGGGTGAGAGATAGGGGAGGGCGAGAGAGGGGACGGTGAGGGAGGAGCAGGACGAGCGAGAGGCGAGAGAGCCAGGGGAGGGTGAAGAGGGGGTAGGAGAGAGAGAGGAGGGAGAGAGAGGGGAGAGAGAGTGAGGGGGAAGACGACAGAGAGGGGAGGGCAAAAGAGAGGGGAGGGCGAGAGAGAGAGGGGAGGGTGAGAGATGGGAAGGGCGAGAGAGGGGAGGGTGAGAGAGGGGCAGGGCAAGAGGGAGGGGAGGGAGAGTGAGGGGGAGGTGGAGAGAGAGTGGATGGTGAGAGAGAGGGATGGGCGAAAGAGAGGGGAGGGGAGAGAGGGGGAGGACGAGCGAGGGGAGGGCAAGGGAGAGGGGAGGGCGAGAGACAGGAGGACGAGAGAGGGGAGGGCGAGTGGGAGAGAGGCGAGGGAAGAGAGAGGGGAGGGAGGGCGAGAGAGTGAGGAAGGTGAGAGAGAGGGGAAGGAGAGAGAGGGGAGGTGAGAGAGAGGAGAGGGAGAGAGAGTGGAGGGCAAGAGAGGGGGAGGGCGACAGAGAGGGGAGGGCGAGAGATAGGGGAGGAAGGGAGAGAGAGGATGGCGAGAGACAAGAGGGCGAGAGAGGACAGGACGAGAGAGGGGAGGGCGAGAGAGTGGAAAACGAGAGAGGGGAGAGCGAGAGAGAGGAGTGTGAGAGAATGGAGTGTAAGAGAGGGGAGGGCGGGAGAGTGTGGTGAGAGAGGGGCGGACCGAGGGGGGTAGGACAAAAGAAGGGAGGGCGAGAGAGAGGGGTGGGTGACAGAAAGGGGTGGGCAAGAGAGGGGAGGGCAAGAGAGTGGAGGGAGAGTGAGAGGGGAAGGTGAGAGAGAGGGAGTGGACGGCGGGGGTGATAGAGAGAGGAGGGCGAGAGAGGGGTGAGTGTGAGAGCTGAGGACGAGAGAGCGGTGGGCAAGAGAGAGAGGGGTGGGAGAAAGAGGGGAGTGTGAGAGAGAAGAGAGAAAGGAGGGTGATAGAGGTGAGGGCGAGAGACGACAGGGCAAGAGACGGGAGGGTGACAAGGGGAGGGCGAGATAGAGGGGAGGGCGAGAGTGAGAGGGGAGGTCGAGAGAGAGGGTAGGGGTGAGAGAGGGGAGAGCGAGGGGATGGCGAGAGAGTGGAGGGCGAGAGATGGGAGGGCAAGAGAGGGTAGGGTGGGAGAGGGGAGGGCGAGAGAGTGGAGGGCTGAGAGAGGGGAGAGAGAGGGGAGGGCGAGAGAGTGGTGGGCGAGAGATGGGAGGGCAAGAGAGAGGAGGGCAAGACAGAGGAGGGCGAGGGAGGGGAGGGTGAGAGAGAGGAGGTCGAGCGAGACAGGGGAGGTCGAGAGAGAGGAGGGGGTGAGAGAGGGGAGAGAGAGGGGAGTGCGAGGGAGTGGAGGGCGAGAGAGGGGAGTGCGAGAGGGGGAGGGCTAGAGAGAGGAGGGTGAGAGAGACGAGGGCAAGAGAGGTGTGGGCGAGAGACGGGATTGCGAAAGCGCGGAGGGTCAGAGACGGGAATGCAAGCGAGGGGAGGGCAAGAGAGAGGGGAGGGCGAGAGACAGGAGGCGAGAGAGGGGAGGGCGTGAGAGATGAGTGGCGAGAGTGGGGAGGGTGACTGAGAGAGAGGGGAGGGCGAGGGACTGGGAAGGACGAGAGGGCGGGAGAGCGAGAGAGAGGGGAGGGCGAGTGAGAGAGAGGCGAGGGAAGAGAGAGGGGAGGGAGAGAGAAGGGAGTGACAGAGAGGAGAGGGCAAGAGAGAGGAGAGGGAGAGAGGGGGGTTGGGACAGAGTGGAGGGAGAGAGAGTGGAAAACGAGAGAGGGGAGAGCGAGAGAGAGGAGGGTGAGAGAATGGAGGGTAAGAGATGGGAGGGCGAGAGAGAGTGGTGAGAGAGGGGTGGACCGAGAGGGGGTAGGACAAAAGAAGGGAGGGCGAGAGAGAGGGGTGGGTGACAGAACGGGGAGGGCAAGAGAGGGGAGGGCAAGACAGTGGAGGGAGAGTGAGAGGGAAAGGTGAGAGAGAGGGAGTGGAGGGCGGGGTTGTTAGAGTGAGGAGGGCGAGAGAGGGGAGAGTGTGAGAGCTGAGGACGAGAGAGTGGTGGGCAAGAGAGAGAGGGGTGGGAGAAAGAGTGGAGTGTGAGAGAGAAGAGAGAGAGAGAGGAGGGTGATCGAGGTGAGGGCGAGAGACGACAGGGCAAGAGAGGGGAGGGTGACAAGGGGAGGGCGAGATAGAGGGGATGGCAAGAGAGGATAGGGTGAGAGAGGGGAGGTCGAGAGAGAGGGGAGGGGGAGAGAGAGAGGGGAGGTCGAGAGAGAGGGGAGGGGGTGAGAGATGGGAGAGAGAGGGAAGGGCGAGGGAGTGGAGGGCGAGAGATGGGAGGGCAAGAGAGAGGAGGGCAAGAGAGAGGAGGGCGAGAGAGGGGAGGGTGAGAGAGAGGAGGTTGAGCGAGACAGGGGAGGTAGAGAGAGAGAGGAGGGGGTGAGAGAGGTGAGAAAGGGGGAGGGCGAGGGAGTGGAGGGCGAGAGAGGGGAGTGCGAGCGGGGGAGGGCTAGAGAGAGGAGGGTGAGAGAGACGAGGGCAAGAGAGGTGTGGGCGAGAGACGGGATTGCGAAAGCGAGTAGGGCGAGAGGCGGGAATGCAAGCGAGGGGAGGGCAAGAGAGAGGGGAGAGCGAGAGACAGGAGGGCGAGAGAGGGGAGGGCGAGAGAGGTGAGTTGCGAGAGTGGGAAGGGTGACAGAGAGAGGGGAGGGTGAGCGACAGGAGGACGAGAGACGGGAGGGTTAGAGAGGGGATGGCAAGACAGGGGATGGCGAGAGAGGGGCGGCCGAGTGGGGGAAGGGCAAGCAAGTCGAGAGAAAGAGAGAGGGGTGTGAGAGAGAGGGGACGGAGATTAACGGGGATGGCGAGAGAGGGGAGGACGACAGAGAGGGAAGGGCGAGAGATGGGGAGGGCAAGAGAGGGGAGGGTGAGGGATGGGCAGGGCGAGAGAGAGGCGAGAGAGTGGGGAGGGGATAGACAGGGAGGGAGAGAGAGAGGAGAGGGAGAGAGAGTGGAGGGCAAGAGAGAGGGAAGGGCGAGAGAGGGGGAGGGAGACAGAGAGGGGAGGACGACAGAGAGGGAAGGGCAAAAGAGAGGGGAGGGCGAGAGAGACGGGAGGCGAGAGACACAGGAGGGCGAGAGAGAGGGGTGGGCGAAAGAGTGGGGAGAGGGAGAGTGGGGAGGTGAGAGAGGACAGAAGGAAATAGAGGAGGGCGAGAGACCGGGAAGTACGAGAGGGGGAGAGCGAGAGAGAGGGGAGGGCGAGAGAGATGGGAGTGAGAGATATGCGAGGGGAAGAGAGAGGGGAGGGAGAGAGAGAGAGAGGGTTATGAGAGAGTGGGGAGGCTGAGAGACGGGATGAGGAGAGAGTGGGAGGGAGAGAGAGGGGAGGGAAAGGGGATGGGGAGAGAGGGGCGAGGGCGTGATAGAAGGGAGGTCGACAGAGAGTGGAGGGAGGGACTGAGGAGGCCCGGAGAGGCGAGGGCGAGCGAGGGGCAGGCGAGAGACTCGAAAGCAAGAGGAGGAGAGCGAGAGAGGGGAGGACGAGAGAGTGGAGGGCAAGAGGGGGGTGGGAGAGAGACGATGGAGAGAGAGAGGGGGGCTAAGAGAGGGGAGGGCGAGAGTGAGGGCGAGAGACGGAATGGCGAGAGAGAGTTGGTGGGCGCAAGAGAGAAGGGTGGGCGCGAGAGAGGGAATGGCGAGAGAGAGGGGATGGGGAGAGAGAGGTGAGGGGTAGAGAGGGTAGGGGAAGAGAGAGTGGAGGGCGAGAGAGGGGAGGAAGAGAGAGAGTGGAGGGCGAGAGAGTGGTGGGCGAGAGAGGGGAGGGCAAGAGAGAGGGGAGGGGGAGAGAGGGCGATGGCGAGAGAGAGGGCAGGGTGAGAGAGGGGAGCGCGAGAGAGAGGTGAGGGTGAAAGAGTTGGTAGGGCCAGAGAACGGAGGGTAAGAGGGAGTGGACGGCGAATGAGGGGAAGACAAGAAGGAGGGGAGAGACAAACTGGCGGGTGAGAGCACGGAGGGCGAGAGAGGGGAGGGCGAGAGAGAGGGGAGGGCTAGTGAGAGGCGAGAGAGTTGGGAGGGAGAGAGAGGGGAAGCCGAGTAAGGGGAGGGCGAGAGAGTTGAAGTTGAGAAAGAGGAGGGCGAGAGAGATGGGTGGGTGCGAGAGAGGAGGGCGATAGGTGGGGGGCGAGAGAGGTGAGTGTGAGAGAGGGGATGGGGAGAGAAGGATGTGCAAGAGAGGGGAGGACAACAGACAGGGGAGGGCAACAGAGAGGGGTGACAGAGAGAGGGGAGGCAAGAGACACAGTATGGCGAGAGAGGGGGAGGGTGAGAGAGGGAAGGGATGGCAGGAGATAAGGGAGGGCGAGAGACGGGAGGATGAGAGAGGGGTAGGGCGAGAGAGAGAGGGGATGAGGGGTAGAGAGGTAGAGGGAGAGAGGGGAGGGAGAGAGGGGGGGGCGAGAGAGAGGGGAGGGAGAGTGAGAAGGTAGGACGACAGAGAGGGGAGGGCAATGGAGAGGGGAGGGGAGAGAGGGGAGGCGAGAGACACAGGAGGGCGACAGAGAGGGGAGCACTGGAGAGGGGAGGGTGAGAGAGGGGAAAGCGAGAGAGAGGCGAGAGAGAGGGGGATAGAGAGGGGAGGGCGGGAGAGAGGAGAGGGAGAGAGAGAAGGGATGAAGGGAGTAAACGAGTGAAAGAGAGACGGGAGGTTGAGAGAGAGGGTAGGCAGAGTGAGAGGGGAGAGGGAGAGAGGGGAGGGCGAGAGAGATGGCAGGGCGAGAGAGCAGAGGTCGAGAGAGGGAGGGAGGAGGAGAGAGGGAAGGGCAAGAAAGAAGGGAGTGCGAGAGAACTGAGGGTGAGAGATAGAGAGGGGAGTGCGAGAGACCGGGGAGGGCGAAGGGGGGAGAGTGTGATAGCGGGGAGGGCGACAGAGAGACGAGTGAGAGAGAGGCGAGGGGGAGTGATAGCAGAGGTAGAGAGAGGAGAAGGCGAGAGTGGGAAGAGCAAGAGAGAGGGAGGGAGAGAGAGTGGGGAGGCAGAGAGAGGAGGGAGAGAGAGAGGCGAGGGAGAGGGAGAGGGGATGGGGAGAGAGCAGGGAGGGCGGGACAGGGGACGGCGAATTACAGGGGAGTGCGAGAGAGAGGATAGGGAGAGAGGGAAGGGAGAGAGAGGGGAGGGACAGAGAGGGAAGGGAGGGAGGCTGAGAGACGGGATGACGAGAGAGAGGGGAGGGAGAGAGAGGGGAGGGAGGGAGAGAGAGGAGGGAGAGAGAGGCGAGGGAGAGGAAGAGGGGATGGGGAGAGAGAGGGGAGGGCGGGAGAGGGGACGGCGAGTTAGAGGGGAGTGCGAGAGAGAGGGGAGGGGGAGAGATAGCGGAGGAAGGGAGAGAGAGGAGTCGAGAGAGGGATGGGCGAGAGAGGAGAGAATGAGAGAGGGGTGGGAGGGCGAGAGAGTGGAAAGCGGGAGAGGAGAGGACGAGAGAGGAGTGGGAGGGCGAGAGAGTGGGGAGGGTGAGAGAGAGGGGAGAGAGAGGGGAGGGCGAGAGAGAGGAGAGGGGGAGTGAGTGGAGGGCGAGAGAGAGGTGTGGGCGACAGAGAGGGCAGGGCGAGCGATAGGGGAGGAAGCGAGCGAGAGGTTGGTGAGAAAGGGGAGAGCGAGAGAAGAGAGGACGAGAGAGGGGAGGGCGAGAGAGTGGAAAACGAGAAAGGGGAGAGCGAGCGAGAGGAGGGTGAGAGAATGGAGGGTAAGAGGGGGAGGGAGAGAGAGTGGTGAGAGAGGGGCGGGCCGAGGGACATAGGACAAAAGAAGGGAGGGCGAGAGAGAGGAGTGGGTGACAGAAAGGGGAGGGCAAGAGAGTGGAGGGCAAGAGAGTAGAGGGAGAGTGAGAGGGAAAGGTGAGTGAGAGGAAGTGGAGGGCGGGTGTGTTAGAGAGAGGAGGGTGAGAGAGGGGAGAGTGTGAGAGCTGAGGACGAGAAAGCGGTGGGCAAGAGAGAGAGGGGTGGGAGAAAGAGGGGAGTGTGTGAGAGAAGAGAGAGAGAGAGCAGGGTAAGAGAGGTAAGGGCGAGAGACGACAGGGCAAGAGACGGGAGGGTGACAAGGGGAGGGCGAGATAGAGGGGAGGGCGACGTAGAAGGGATGGCAAGAGAGGGTAGGGTGAGAGAGGGGAGGACGAGAGAGAGGGGAGGGCGAGAGAGAGAGGGGAGGTCGAGAGAGAGGGGAGGGTTGAGAGAGGGGAGAGAGTGGTGAGGGCGAGAGAGTGGAGGGCGAGAGATGGGAGGGCAAGAGAGAGGAGGGCAAGAGAGAGGAGGGCGAGGGAGGGGAGGGTGAGAGAGAGGAGGTCGAGCGAGACAGGGGAGGTCGAGAGAGAGGGGAGGGGTGAGAGAGGGGAGAGAGTGGTGAGGGCGAGAGAGTGATGGGCGAGAGAGGGGAGTGCGAGAGGGGGAGTGCTAGAGAGAGGAGGATGAGAGAGACAATGGCAAGAGAGGTGTGGGCGAGAGACGGGATTGCAAAAGCGCGGAGGGCGAGAGACGGGAATGCAAGCGAGGGGAGGGCAAGAGAGAGGGGAGGGCGAGAGAGGGGAGGGCAAGACAGAGGGGGACAGAGGGGAGAGCAAGAGAGAGGGAAAGGGGAAAGAGGGGTGGGCGAGAGAGAGGGGAGTGCGAGGGAGGGGAGGGAGAGTGAGAGGGGGAGGGCGAGAGATGTGTAGGTGAGAGAGTGGAGGGCGAGAGAGGGGAAAAGGAGAGATGTAGGGGAGGCATGTGAGAGGGGAGAGCGAGAGAGGGGAGGGGAGAGAGGGGGAGGGGAAAGAGTGCGGAGGGCAAGAGAGGGGAGAGCGAAAGACTGGGGAGGGTGAGATTGATGCAAGGGCGAGAGAGAGGAGGGCGAGAGAGAGGGGAGGGCAGAAGAGGGGAGGAGAAGAGGGAGGGGAGAGACAGAGTGGAGGTTGAGAGAGTGGAGAGCGAGAGAGGGGAGGTCGAGAGAGGGGGTGGTGAGAGCTGGGTGAACAAAAGGGAGGGGATGGCGAGAGAGTTGGGATGGCGCGAGAGAGGTGAGGGCGAGAGAGAGTGGAGGTCAATAAAGAGGGGAGGGGGAGAGAGAGGGGAAATCGAGAGAGGGGACGACGAGAGACGAGAGCGAGAGAGGGGAGGGCGAGAGCGGGGAGGGCGTGAGATCGGAGGGCGAGAGTGGTGCGTTGCAAGAGAGGGGAAGGTGAACGAGAGGGAGGGGAGTGTGAGAGACTTGGGTGGGCGAGAGTGGGTAGAGCGAGAGATAGGCGAGTGAGAGAGAGGCGGAGGGAGAGAGAGGAGGTAGAGAGAGGAGAGCGCGAGAGAGGGGAGGACAAGAGAGAGTGGAGGGAGAGAGAGAGAGAGGGGAGGGTGGGCGAGAGAGGAGGGTGAGAGAGAGGGGTACAGAGAGAGGTAGGGGAGAGAGAAGGGAGGGAGAATGTGGGGAGGCTAAGAGATGGGATGACGAGAGAGAGGTGAGGTAGAGAGACGGGGAGTGAGGGAGAGAGAGGAGGGAGAGAGAGAGGCAAAGGAGATGGAGAGCGGAGTGCGAGAGAGAGGGGAGCACGAGAGAGGGGAGTGCGAGAAAAGGGTGGGAGAAAGAGAGAGTATGGCCCCGAGAGGGGGATGGCAAAAGAGGGGATGGTGAGATAGAGGGGAGGCTCATAGACGGGAGGGCGAGAGAGAGGAGGGCGAGATAGGGTATGGCCGAGAGAAAGGGGGTGGCAAGAGAGAGAGGGGTTGGCAAGAGAGAGGTGAGAGCAAGAGAGAGAGGGGAGGGAGAGAGAGGCGAGTTGCGAGAGAGGGGAGGGTGATATAGAGAGGGGGAAGGCGAGAGACTGGGGTGGGCGAGAGAGGGGAGGGCGAGAGAGGGATGGGAGAAGGAGAGGGATGGCCCTGAGAGGGGGAGGACAAAAGACGGGAGGGCAAAATAGAGCGGACGGCGAGAGAGAGGAGGGTGAGAGCGGGGATGGCGAGAGAGAGGCGTGGGCGAGAGAGAGGGGATGGCAAGAGTAAGGGGATGGCGAGAGAGAGGTCAGGGCAAGAGAGAGGGGAGAGCGAGAGAGAGGGGAGGTCGAGAGATGGGAGGGCGAGAGAGGGGACGGCGAGAGAGAGGAGGGTGAGAGCGGGGATGGCGAGAGAGAGGTGTGGGCGAGAGAGAGGGGTGGGCGAGAGAGAGGAGATGGCAAGAGAGAGGGGATGGCGAGAGAGAGGTGAAGGCAAGAGGGGGGGGGAGAGAGAGAGGGGAAGTCGAGAAATGTGTGGGCGAGAGTGTGGGGAGGGCATACCAGAGGGGAGGGGGAGAGAGGGGAAGGCGAGAGAGTGGGGAGGGTGAGAGAGGGGAGGGCAGGAGAGGGGTGAAAGAGGGGAAGGTGAGACAGGAGGGCGAGAGAGGGGAGGGGAGAGCGGGGAGGTCGAGAGAGGTGAGGTGCGAGAGAGGGGAGGGTGATAGAGAGAGAGGGAGGGAGAGAGACTGGGGTGGGCGTGTGAGGGTAGAGCGACAGAGCGGGGCGAGTGAGAGAGAGGCGGAGGGAGAGAGAAAGGAGGGTGAGAGAGAACAGGGAGGGAGAGGAGACGGCAAGAGAGAGGGGAGGGAGCGAGAGAGGGGAGGGTGGGCGAGAGAGGAGGGGTGGAGAGAGGGGAGACAGAGAGAGGGAGGAGGAGAGAGAAGGGAGGGAGAGAGTAGGGAGGCTGAGAGACGGGATGACGAGAGAGAGGGGAGGGAGAGAGAAGGGGAGGGAGGGAGAGAGAGAAGGGAGAGAGAGAGGCGAGGGAGAGGGAGAACGGAGTGCGAGAGAAAGGGGAGCGAGAGTGAGGGGAGTGCGAGAAAAGGTTGGGAGAGAGAGAGGGATGGCACCGAGAGGGGGAGGTCAAAAGAGGGGAGGGTGAGATAGTGGGGAGGCTCATAGACGGGAGGGCGAGAGAGAGGAGGGCGAGAGAGGGGTGGCCGAGAGAGAGGGGATGGCAAGAGAGAGAGGGGATGGCGAGAGAGAGGTGAGGGCAAGAGAGAGGGGTGGGCGAGAAGAGGGGAGGTCGAGAAAGGGGTGTTCGAGAGTGTGGGGAGGGCATATCAGAGGGGAGGGGGAGAGAGGGGAAGGCGAGAGAGTGGGGAGGGCGAGAGAGGGGAGGGCAAGAGATGGGAGAAAGAGGGGAGGGAGAAAGAGAGGAGAGGTCGAGAGAGGCGAATGCAAGTGCGGGGGGAAAGAGGGGAGGTCGAGAGCGAGGGGAGGTCGAGAGAGAGGGGCGGCCCAAGAAGGGGATGGCAAGAGGAGGGGGTGAAGAGAGAGAGGGGAGGGCAAGAGAGGGGAGGGTGAGAGAGAGGGGAGGGCCACAGAGGTGGGAGGGCAAGAGAGAGGAGAGGGTGGGCGAGAGAGGAAGAGGAGAGAGAGGGGAGGAGCAGAGAGAGGGAGGGGGAGAGAGGGGAGGGAGAGAGTGGGGAGGCTGAGAGATGGGATGACGAGAGAGGGGAGGGAGAGAGAGGGGAGGGAGGGAGAGAGAGGAGGGAGAGAGGGGAGGGCAGGAGAGGGGAGGGCAAGAGAGGGGAGGGTGAGAGAAACGGGGGCAAGAGAGGTGTTGGCGAGAGACGGGATTGCGAAAGCGCGGAGGGCGAGAGACGGGAGTGCAAGCGAGGGGATAGCAAGAGAGAGGGGAGGGCGAGAGAGGGGAGGGCAAGAGAGGGGGGGAGATAGGTGAGAGGAAGACAGAAGGGAAGGGGAGAGAGGGGAGGGCGAGAGAGATGGGAGTGCAAGATGGGGAGGGAGAGGGAAAGGCGAGGGGGAGAGATCGGAACACGAGAGATGTGAGGGTGAGAGAGGTGATTGCGAGAGAGGGGAAAACGAGAGAGAGTGGAGGGCGAGAGAGGAGAGGGCATGGGAGGGGGAAATCGAGAGCGGAGAGGGGAGAGAGGGGGAGGGTGAGAGAGTGCGTAGGGCAAGAGAGGGGAGAGCGAAAGACTGGGGACTGTGAGATAGATGCGAGGGTGAGAGAGAGAGGAGGGCGAGAGAGAGAGGAGGGCAGAAGAGGGGAGGTTGAGGGAGGGGATGGGGAGAGGGGGTGGACAAAAGGGGTGGATGGCGAGACAGTTGGGATGGCGAGAGAGAGGTGAGGGCGAGAGAGAGGGGAGGGCAAGAAAGAGGGGAGGGGAGAGAGGGGAAAGCGCGAGAGGGGAGGACGAGAGATGGGAGTGCGAGAGAGGGGAGGACGACAGAGAGGGGTGGGCGAAAGAGAGGGGAGGGCGAGAGAGAGGGGAGGGTGAGAGAGGGGAGGGCGAGAGAGTGGAAAGCGAGAGGGGGAGAGCAAGAGAGGGAAGGGAGAGTGGTGTGCAAGAGAGGGGAGAGCGAGAGAGGGTGGAGAGAGAGTGGTGGCTGAGAGAGTGGGGAGGTCCCGAGAGGGGGAGGGCAAAAGAGGGGAGGGTGTGAGAGAGGGGAGCTCGACAGAAGGCAATGGTGTGAGAGGGGGAGGGCGAGAGAGAGGGGAGGGCCGCAAATGGGAGGTCGAGAGAGAGGGGAGGGAGGTAGAGAGAGGAGGGCAAGAGAGGGGATAGTGAGAGAGGAGAGGGTGAGAAAGGGGAGGGCAAGAGAGGGGAGGGCTATAGAGGGTGGAGAGAGAGGGGGTGGGCGAGAGAGAGGGGAGGCCCCGAGACGTAGAGGGCAAAAGTGGGGCGAGCGAGAGAGAGGGGAGGCCTAGAGAAGGTAGGGCAAGAGAGGGGAGGGAGAGCAAGGGGAGAGAGGGGAAGGGCGAGAGAGAGGGGAGCGCGAGAGAGGAGAGCGCAAGAGAGGGGAGGGCGAATGAGGGAAGAGGGAACGAGAGGAGAGGGCAAGAGAGAGGGGAGGGCAAAAGAGAGGGGAGGGCAAGACAGAGGGGTGGGTGAGAGAGTGAGGGGAGTGTGACACAGGGGAGAATGACAGCGTGGGGAGGGCAACAGAGAAGGGAGGGGGGGAGAGGGAGAGCAAGAGAGAGGGGATGGGGAGAGAGAGGAGGGCAGGCGGGAGCGGAGGGCAAGAGAGAGGGGTGGGGCGAGATGGGATAGCGCGTGAGAGTGGAGGGGAGAGAGGGGATGTGGAGAGAGGGGAGGGAGAAAGAGGGTGGAGAGAGAGGGGAGGGCGAGAGAGGGTGGAAAGAGAGAAGGAGGGAAAGAGAGGGGAGGGTGAGAGAGAGGGGAGAGCGAGAGAGAGTGGAGGCGATGACAGAGGGGAAGGGGAGAAAGAGGGGAGGGAGAGCGAGGGGAAGAGGAGAGAGGGGAAGGGCAAGAGAAAGGGGAGGGCGAGAGAGAAGGGAGGGCGAGAGAGGGGAAGGCAAGAGAGGGGAAGGCAAGAGAGAGGAGGGCAAGAGAGGGTGGAGAGAGAGGAGGTGGGCGAGAGAGAGGGGAGGCCCCGAGAGGGAGAGGGCAAAAGTGGGGAGAGCGAGAGAGAGGGGAGGCCGATTGATGGGAGGGCAAGAGAGGGGAGGGAGAGCAAGGGGAAGGGGAGAGAGGGGAAGGGCCAGAGAGAGAGGGGAGCGTGAGAGAGGGGCGGGCAAGAGAGGGGAGGGCAAATGTTAGAGGAGGGAAAGAGTGGAGAGGGCAAGAAAGAGTCGAGGGCAAAAGAGAGGGGAAGGGAAGAGAGAGGAGTGGGTGAGAGAGAGAGGGGAGTGTGACACAGGGGAGGATGAGAGAGTGGGGAGGGCAAGAGAGACAGCGGGGAGAGAGGGAGAGCAAGTGAGAGGGGATGGGGAGAGAGGGGTGGGCGGGAGGGAACAGAGGGCAAGAGCGGAGGGCAAGAGAGAGGGGTGGGGAGAGATGGGATGGCGAGAGAGAGTGGAGGGGGAGAGAGGAGATGGGAAGAGAGTGGAGGGCGAAAGATGGTGGAGAGAGAGAGGAGGGCGAGAGAGGATGGAGAGAGAAAGGGAGGGAAAGAGAGGGGAGGGTGAGAGAGAGGGGAGAGCGAGAGACTCGGGTGGGCGAGAGAGGATAGAGCAACAGAGCGGGGCGAGTGAGAGAGAGGGGGAGGGAGAGAGAAAGGAGCGAGAGAGAAAACAGGGAGGGAGAGGGCAGGGCAAGAGAGAGGGGAGGGAGCGAGAGAGGGGAGGGTGGGCGAGAGAGGAGGGGGAGAGAGAGGGGGAGACAGAGAGAGGGAGGAGGAGAGAGTAGGGAGGGAGAGAGTGGGGAGGCTGAGAGACGGGATGACGAGAGAGGGGGAGGGAGAGAGAAGGGAAGGGAGGGAGAGAGAGAAGCGAGGGACAGGGAGAGCGGAGTGCGAGAGAAAGGGGAGCGCGAGAGAGAGGAGTGCGAGAAAAGGGTGGGAGAGAGAGAGGAATGGCACCGAGAGGGGGAGGACAAAAGAGGGGAGGGTGAGTTAGAGGGGAGGCTCATAGACGGGAGGGCGAGAGAGAGGAGGGCGAGAGAGAGGTGGCCGAGAGAGAGGGGATGGCAAGAGAGAGAGGGGATGGCAAGAGAGAGGTGAGGGCAAGAGAGAGGGGTGACACCCTCCCTGACTGAACCGTCACCAACACTGCAATCTCCCCCTCCCTCCTGATCCCTACCCCACACTGCACTCACCAACTCCCTGACTGATCCCACCACAACAGTGCAATCTCCCCCTCCCTAAATGATCACTCCCAAAAAGTGCAATCGCCCACTCCCTAACAGATCCCAACCCAACACTGCAACCTCCCTATCCCGGACTGACCCCTACACAACACTGCAATCTCCCCCTCCCTGACTTATCCCTACTGAACACTGCAATCTCTCCCTCCCTGACTGATCCCCAACCAACACTGCAATCACCGCCTCCCTGACTGATACCTCCCCAAGACTGAAATCTCCCCCGCCCTGTCTGATCCTTAATCAACACTGCAATCACCCCCTCATTGACTGATCCCTACCCAATATTTCACTCAGCCCGTCCCTGACTGATCCCTACCCAACACTGCAATCTCCCCCCCGACTGATCCCTACCCAACACTGCAATACCCCCCTCCCTGATTGATCCCTACCCAACACTGTAATCAACCCCTCGCTGATTAATCCCTACACAACACTGCAATCACCCCCTCCATGACTGAACCCTCACCAACACAGCAATATCCCCCTCTCTGACTGATCCCTACCCAAGAATGCAATCTCCCCCTCCCTGACTGATCCCTACCGAACACTGTAATCGCCCCCTCCCTGACTGATCCATACACAGCATTGCACTCACATCCTCCCTGACTGATCCCAATCCAACACTGCAATCTCTCCCTCCCTGACTGATCCATATCCAAAACGGCAATCTGCCCCTTTCTGACTGATCCCTACCCAACACTGCAATCTCCCCGCCCTGACTGATCCCTGCCCAACACTGCACTCACCCCCAACCTGACTGATCCCTACTCGACAATGCAGTTTCCCCCTCCCTGATGGATCCCGAACCCAACACTGTAATTACACGCTCCCTGACTAATGCCTACCCAACACTGCAATCTCCCCCTCCCTGACTAATCCCTACCCAACACTGTAACATCCCCTCTCTAGGACTGATCCTTATCCAACACTGCAATCTCCCCCTCCCTGACTGATCCCTTACGAAAACCGCAATCACTGCCTCCCTGACTGATCCCTACACAACACTGCACTCTCCCCCTCCCTGACCGATCCCTACCCAACACTGCAATCTTCCCTCCCTACTGATCTCTACCCAATACTGCACTCACCAACTCCCTGACTGATCCCTCCCCAAATAGTGCAATCTCCCCCTCGCGGACTGATCCCTACACAACAGAGCACTCAACCACTCCCTGATCTATCCCTACTGCACACTGCAATCCCCCGCACCCTGACTGTTCTCCAACCAACACTGCAATCACCGCCTCCCTGACTGATCCCTACCAAACATTTCACTCACCCACTCCCTGACTGATCCCTACCGCACACTGCAATCTCCCTGTTACTGACTGATCCCGACCGAACATGGCAATCACCCCCTGCCTGACTGGTCCCTTCCCAAGACTGCAATCTCCCCCGCCATGACCGATTACTACCCAACACTGTAATCAGCCCCTCCCTGACTAATTCTTACCAAACATTGAACTCACTCCCTCCCTGAGTGATCACTACCCGACACTGCAATCTCCCCCAACTGATCCTTCCGCAACACTGCAATCACCCACTTCCTCACTGATCTCTACACAACAGCTCACACACACCCTCCTTGTCTGAACTCTATCCAACACTGCAATCTCTCCCTCCCTGACTGATCCCTCATCAAGACTGAAAACTCCCCATCCCTGACTGATCCATCTCCTAGACTGCAATCTCCCCCTCCCTGACTGATCCTCCCAAGACTGCAATCTCCCCCGCACTGACTGATACCCACCCAACACTGTAATCACCCCTCCCTGACTGATCCCGACCCAACATTGCACTCACCCGCTCCCTCACTGATCCAGACACAACACTGCAATCACCCCCTCCCTGACTGATCCCTAACCAACACTGCAATCTCCCTCTCCCTGACGGGTCCCTCTCCAAGTCTGCAATCTCCCCCTCCCTGACTGATCCCTACTGAACACTGTAATCACCCCCTCCATGACTGATCCCTATCCAACACGGTAATCTGCCACTTTCTGACTGATTCCTATACAACACTGTAATCTCCCCATCCTGAGTATTCTGTACGCAACACTGCACTCACCGCCTCCACGACTGATCCTGCTCAACACTGCAACTTCCCCCTCCCTGATGGATCCCGAACCCAACACTGTAATTACACGCTCCCTGACGTATGCCTACCAACACTGCAATCTCCTGCTCCCTGACTAATCCCGACACAACACTTTAACCTACCCCTCTAAGACTGATACCTATCCAGCACTGCAATCTCCCCCTCCCAGAGTGATCCCTTACAAAACCCGCAATCTCCCCCTCCCTACTGATCCCTACGAAACTCTGCATTCACCAACTCCATGACTGATCCCTACCCAACCGTGCAATCTCCCCCACCCAGACTGATGACTACCCAACACTGCACTCACAAACTCCCTGACTGATCCCTCCCCAACAGTGCAATCTCCCCCTCCCGGACGGTTCCCTTCCCAACACTGCACACACACCCTCCCTGACCGATCCCAACACAACACTGCAATTTCCCCCTCCCTGATGGAACCCGTACCCAACAATGTAATTACTCGCTCCCTGACTTATGCCTACCCAACACTGCAATCTCCCCCTCTCTGACTAATCCCTAACCAACACTGTCACATCCTCATCTAGGGCTGATCCCTACACAACACTGCACTCACCCCCTCCCTGACTGATCCCGATCCAACATTGCATTATCCCCCTCCCTGACTGATCCCTACTCGACAATGCAGTTTCCGCCTCCCTGATGGATCCCGAACCCAACACTGTAATTACACGCTCCCTGACTGATCCCTACCCAATACTGCAATCTACCCCTCTCTGACAGATCCCTTTCCAAAACTGCAATCTCCACCTCCCTGACTGATCCCTACACAACACTGCACTCACCCCCTCCCTGGCTGATCTCTACCCAACACTTCAATCTCCCCCTCACGGACTGACCCCTACACAACAGAGCACTCAACCACTCCCTGATCTATCCCCACTGCACACTGCAATCTCCCGCACCCTGACTGTTCTCCAACCAACACTGCAATCACCGCCTCCCTGACTGATCCCTACCAAACATTTCACTCACCCACTCCCTGACTGATCCCTACCGCACACTGCAACCTCCCTGTTACTGACTGATCCCGACCGAACATGGCAATCACCCCCTGCCTAACTGGTCCCTTCCCAAGACTGCAATCTCCCCCGCCATGACCGATTACTAACCAACACTGTAATCAGCCCCTCCCTGACTGATTCTTACCAAACATTGAACTCACTCCCTCCCTGACTGATCCCGACCCAACACTGCAATCTCCCCCAACTGATCCTTATGCAACACTGCAATCACCCACTTCCTCACTGATCTCTACACAACAGCTCACACACACCCTCCCTGTCTGAACTCTATCCAACACTGCAATCTCTCCCTCCCTGACTGATCCCTCCTCAAGACTGAAAACTCCCCATCCCTGACTGATCCATCTCCTAGACTGCAATCTCCCCCTCCCTGACTGATCCCTCCCAAGACTGCAATCTCCCCCGCACTGACTGATACCCACCCAACACTGTAATCACTCCTCCCTGACTGATCCCGACCCAACATTGCACTCACCCGCTCCCTCACTGATCCATACACAACACTGCAATAACCCCCTCCCTGACTGATCCCTAACCAACACTGCAATCTCCCCCTCCCTGACTGATCCATATCCAACACTGTTTCCACACTGTAAGTAATCTAATCTAATCTAATCTAATCTAATCTAATCTAATCTAATCTAATCTAATCAACACGGCAATCTGCCACTTTCTGACTGATTCCTATACAACACTGCAATCTCCCCATCCTGAGTATTCCCTACGCAACACTGCACTCACCCCCTCCATGACTGATCCCTGCTCAACACTGCAACTTCCCCCTACCTGATGGATCCCGAACCCAACACTGTAATTACACGCTCCCTGACGTATGCCTACCAACACTGCAATCTCCCGCTCCCTGACTAATCCCTACACAACACTTTAACCTACCCCTCTAAGACTGATCCCTATCCAACACTGCAATCTCCCCCTCCCTGAGTGATCCCTTACAGAAACCGCAATCTCCCCCTCCCTACTGATCCCTACGAAACTCTGCACTCACCAACTCCATGACTGATCCCTCCCCAACCGTGCAATCTCCCCCACCCAGACTGATGACAACCCAACATTGCACTCACCAACTCCTTGACTGATCCCTCCACAACAGAGCAATCTCCCCCTCCCTGACTGATCACTCCCCAACAGAGCAATCGCCCACTCCCGGACTGACCCCGACACAAAACGGCACTCACCCGCTCCCTGACTGACCCCAACCCAACACTGCAATCTCCCCATCCCGGGCTGACCCCTACACAACACTGCAATCTCCCCCTCCCTGACTTACCCCTACTGAACACTGCAATCTCTCCCTCCATGACTGATCCCCAACCAACACTGCAATCACCGCCTCCCTGACTGATAACTCCCCAACACTGCAATCACCGCCTCCCTGACTGATCCCTACCAAACATTTCACTCACCCCCTCATTGACTGATCCCTACCCAATATTTCACTCAGCCCGTCCCTGACTGATCCCTACCTAACACTGAAATCTCCCCCCGAATGATCCCTACCCAACACTGCAATATCTCCCTCCCTGACTGATCCCTGCCCAACACTGTAATCGCCCCCTCCCTGACTGATCCCTACACAACACTGCAATCACCACCGCCCTGACTGAACCCTCACCAACACTGTAATATCCCCCTCCCTGACTGATCCCTACCAAAGAATGCAATCTCCCCCTCCCTGACTGAGCCCTACCAAACACTGTAATCGCCCCTCCCTGACTGATCCCTACACAGCATTGCACTCACACCCTCCCTGACTGATCCCAATCCAACACTGCAATCTCTCCTTCCCTGACTGATCCATATCCAACACGGCAATCTTCCCCTTTCTGACTGATCCCTACCCAACTCTGCAATCTCCCCGCCCTGACTGATCCCTGCCCAACACTGCACTCACCCCCAACCTGACTGATCCCTACTCGACAATGCAGTTTCCCCCTCCCTGATGGAACCCGAACCCAACACTGTAATTACACGCTCCCTGACTGATCCCTACCCAATACTGCAATCTACCCCTCTCTGACAGATCCCTTTCCAAAACTGCAATCTCCTCCTCCCTGACTGATCCCTACACAACACTGCACTCACCCCCTCCCTGACTGATCTCTACCCAACACTGCAATCTCCGCCTCACGGACTGACCCCTACACAACAGAGCACTCAACCACTCCCTGATCTATCCCCACTGCACACTGCAATCTCCCGCACCCTGACTGATCTCCAACCAACACTGCAATCACCGCCTCCCTGACTGATCCCTACCAAACATTTCACTCACCCACTCCCTGACTGATCCCTACCGCACACTGCAATCTCCCTGTTACTGACTGACCTCTACCGAACACGGCAATCATCCCCTGCCTGACTGATCCCTTTCCAAGACTGCAATCTCCCCCCTGACTGATTACTACCAACACTGTAATCAGCCCCTCCCTGACTGATTCTTACCAAACACTGAACTCACCCACTCCCTGAGTGATCCCTACCCAACACTGCAATCTCCCCCAACTGATCCTTACGCATCACTGCAATCACCCACTTCCTCACTGATCCCTACACAACAGCTCACACACCCCCTCCCTGTCTGAACTCTATCCAACACTGCAATCTCTTCCTCCCTGACTGATCCCTCCTCAAGACTGCAAACTCCCCATCCCTGACTGATCCCTCCCCTATCCTGCAATCTCCCCCTCCCTGACTGAGCTCTCCCAAGACAGCAATCTCCCCCGCACTGACTGATACCCACCCAACACTGTAATCATCCCTCCCTGACTGATCCCTATCCAACGTTGCACTCACCCGCTCCCTCACTGATCCCGACACAACACTGCAATCACCGCCCTCCCTGACTGATCCCTAACCAAAACTGCAATCTCCCTCTCCCTGTCTGATCCCACTCCAAGACTGCAATCTCCCCCTTCCTGATTGATCCCTACCGAACACTGTAATCACCCCCTCCCTGACTGATCCCGATACAACACTGCAATCTCCCCCATCCTGAGTATTCCCTACGCAACACTGCACTCACCCCCTCCATTACTGATCCCTACTCAACACTGCAATTTCCCCCTCCCTGATGGATCCCGAACCCAACACTGTAATTACACGCTCCCTGACGTATGCCTACCAACACTGCAATCTCCCGCTCCCTGACTAATCCCTACACAACACTTTAACCTACCCCTTTAAGACTGATCCCTATCCAACACTGCAATCTCCCCCTCCCTGTGTGATCCCTTACAAAAACCGCAATCTCCCCCTCCCTACTGATCCCTACGAAACTCTGCACTCACCAACTCCATGACTGATCCCTACCCAACCGTGCAATCTCCCCCACCCAGACTGATGACTACCCAACACTGCACTCACAAGCTCCCTGACTGATCCCTCCCCAACATGCAATCTCCCCCTCCCGGACTGATCCCTTCCCAACACTGCACTCACCCGCTCCCTGACTGATCCATGCCCAACATTTCGCTATCCACCACCCTGATGGATCCCTACCCAACACATCAATCACCCCCTCCCTGACTGATACCTACCGAACACTGCAATATCCCTCTCCCTTACTGATCCCTACCCAACACTGCACTCACCCGCTCCCTGACTGATCCCAATCCCACACTGCAATCTCAACTTCCCTGACTAATCCCTCCCCAAGCCCGAAATCTCCCCCACCCTGACTGATGCTTACCCAACACTGCAATCACCACCTCCCCGACTGATCCCTACCCAACACTGCAATCTCCACCCCGACTGATCCCTACCCAACAGTGCACTCACCCCCCCCGACTGATCCCTACCCAACACTGTAATCACCCCCTCCCTGACTGATCCTTACCAAACATTGCACTCACCCCCTCCCTGACTGAACCCTACCCCACACTGCAATCTCCATGTTCCTGACTGATCCCAACCGAACACGGCAATCACCCACTCCCTGACTGATCCCATCCAAGACTGCAATTACCCCCTCCCTGACTGACCCCTCCGCAACACTGGAATCACTCCCTCCCTGACTGATCCCTCCCCAACACTGCAATCTCCCTCTTCCTCACAGATTCCTACACAACAGTTCACACACTCCCTCCCTGACTGATCCCTATCCAACATTGCAATCACCCCCTCCCTGGCTGATCCCTCTCCAAGACTGAAATCTACCCCTCCCTGACTGATCACTATCCAACACTGCAGTCTCCACCTCCGTAGCTGATCACTATCCAACACTGCAATCACACCCTCCCTGACTGATCCCTCCCCAAGACTGCAATCTCCCACGCACTGACTGATCACTTCCCAACACTGTAATCTCCCCCTCCCTGACTGATCCCTACGCAACACTGCAATCACCCCTCCCTGACTGATCCCTCCCAAAGACGGAAATCTCCCCCGCACTGAGTGATCCTTACCCAACTCTGTAACCGCCTCCTCCCTGACTGATTCCTACTCTACACTGCAATCTTCCCTCCCTGACTGATCCTTACCGAACACTGCAATCTCCCGCTCCCTGACTGATCACTCCACTACACAGAAATCACTCTGACGACTGATCCGTACCCAACACTGCAAACACTCCCTCCCTGTCTGATCCCTTCTCAATACAGCAATATCCCACTCCCTTACCGATCCCTACTCAACACAGCAATATACGCCTCCCTGACTGACCCCTACCCAATACTGCACTCACCCCCTCCCTGACTGATGCCTCCCAACACGGCAATCACCCTCTCTCTAACTGATCCCTACCCAACAGTGTAATCTCCATCTCCCTGACTGATCCCTACCCAACACCGTAATCTCCCTGACTGATCACTATCCAACATGGCAAACAGCCCCTTTCTGACTGATCCCTACCCAACATTGCACTCACCCATTCCCTGACTGATCCCTACCCATCGCTACAATCTCCCCCACCTAACTGATCCCTACACAACACTGCAATCACACCCTCCCTGACTGATACCTCCGCAGCACTGCACTCAGCCCGTCCCTGACTTATCCCAACTCAACATTGCACACACCCTCTACCTGACTGATCCCTATGCAACATGGCAATCTGCTCCTCCCTGACTGATCCCTACCCAACACTCTAATCAGCCCCTCCCTGACTGATCCCTACCCAACACTGCAATCTTACCCTCCCTGTGAGATCCCTCCTCAAGACTTCAATCTTCCCCTCTCGGGCTGATCCCTACCCAACACTGCAAGATCCCCCTCCCTGACTGATCCCTACCTAACACTGCAATCTCCACCTTCCTCCCTGAATGATCCCTCCGCAAGACTGCAATCTGCCCCTCCCTGACTGATCTCTACCGAACCCTGTAATCATCCCCCCCCGATTGATCCCTACCCAGCATTCCACTCACACCCTCCCTGACTGATCCCAATCCAACACTGCAATGTCCCCCTCCCTGACTGATTCAACACAGCAATCTGCCACTTTCTGACTGATTCCTACGCAACACTGCAATCGCCCCCTTCATCAGCAATCCCTACGCAACACTGCAATCTCCCCCTCCCTGACTGATCCATAACCAACACGGCAATCTGGCCCTTTCTGACTGATCCCTACACAACAACTGCAATCTCCCCCCAACTTATCCCTATCCAACATGGCACACTTCCCCTTTCTCACTGATCCCTATCCAACACTGTACTCACCCCCTCCCTAACTGACCCTTACCCAACACTGTAATCTGCGCCCCGAGTAATCCCTACTCAACACTGCACACACCGTCTCCCTGACTGATCCCTACCCAACCTTGCAATCTCCCCCTCCCTGACTGATCCCTACACATATCTGCACTCTCCTCCTCCGTGACTGATCCTTGCCCAACACTCACTCCATGACTGATCCCTATCCAACACTAACCTCCCCCTCCCTGACGGATCCCTATCCAACATTGCACTCACCCCCTCACTGACTGATGCCTCCCAACACGGCAATCACCCTCTCTCGAACTGATCCCTACACAACAGTGCAATCTCTATCTCCCTGACTGATCCCGACCCAACAGTGAAATTTCCCACTCACTGACTGATCCCTATCCAACACTGCAATCTCCCCGTCCTTGATTGATCCCTATCCGACACGGCAATCTGCCCCTCACTGACTGATCACTACCCAACACTGCAATCACACACTCCCTGACTGATCCATCCCCAAGACTGCATTCTCCCCATCCCTGACTGAGCCTGACCGAAAGCTGTAATCACCCGCACCCTGACTAATCCCGCCCCAGCATTGCACTCACCCCCTCCCTGACAGATCCCTATCCAACACTGCAATCTCCAACTCCCTGAATGATCGCCATCCAACACAGCAATCTGTCACTTTCTGACTGATTCCTACGCAATACTGCAATATCCCCCTCCCTGACAGATCCCTAACGAACACTGTAATCCACCCCTCCCTGACTGATCTCTACACAACACTGCATTCACCCCCTCCCTGACTGATCCCTCCCCAAGACTACAATCTTCCCCTTTCTGACTGATCCCTACTCAACACTGCAATCTCCCCTCCCTGACTGATTCAAACCTAACACTGCAATCACCCACTCCCCAACTGATCCATACCCAGCACTGCAATCGCCCACTCCCTGACTATTTCCTACCCAACACAGTAACCTCCCCCTCCTTGACAGATCCCTATCCAACAGTGCACTCTCCCCCTCCCTGACTGATCCCTACCCAATACTGCACTCACCCGCTCCCTGACTGATGCCTCCCAATACGGCAATCACCCTCTCTCTAACTGATCCCTACCCAGCAGTGCAATCTCCGTCAACCTGACTGATCGCTATCCAACACTGCAATCTCCCCGTCTCTGACGGATTCCTATCCAACACGGCAATCTGCCCCTCCCTGACCGATCACTACCCAACACTGCAATCTTACCCTCCCTGACTGTTCCCTACCCAACACTGCAATCACCCACTCCTTGACTAATCCATACCCAAAACTGCAATCTCCCCCTCCCTGACTGATCCCTACACAACACTGAACTCACCCCCTCCCTGACTGTTCCCTACTCAACACCGTAATCGCCCCCTCCTTGACTGATCCCTACCCAACACTGCAATCTCCCCCTCCTTGACTAATCGAAATCCATCACTGCAATCACCCACTCCCTGACTGATTCCAACCCAAAACTGCAATAACACCCTCCCTGACTGATCCCTACCCAATATTGCACCCACACATCCCTGACTGAACCCTACCCAACACTGCAATCTCCCCCGTGACTGATTCCTACCCAACACTGCAATCTCCCTCCTCGTGACTGAACCATACCCAACACAGCAATATGCCCACATTTACTGATCCCTACACAACACTGTAATCAACCCTTCCCTGACTGACCCCTACCCAACACTGCAATCTCCCCCTCCCTGACTGTTCCCTACTCAACACCGTAATCGCCCTCTCCTTGACTGATCCCTACCCAACACTGCAATCTCCCCCTCCTTGACTAATCGAAATCCATCACTGCAATCACCCACTCCCTGACTGATTCCAACCCAAAACTGCAATCACTCCCTACCTGACTGATCCCTTACCAAACCTGCAATATCCCCCTACATTACTGCTCCCTCCCCAAGACTGCATTCACCCGCTTACTGACTGATACTTACCCAACACTGTAATCTTCCCCTCCATGACTGATCCCAACGCAACACTGCAATCTCCACCATCCGACTGATCCCTACCCAACACTGAAAACTGCCCCTTTCTGACTGATCCCTACCCACCACTGCACTCATCCCCTCCCTGACTGACCCCGACACAACATTGCAATCTTCCCCTCCCTGAATAATGCCTGCCCAACATTGCACTCACCCCTTTCCCTAACTGATTCCTATCCAACTCGGCAATCTGCCCATCCCGGACTGATCCATACCCAAAACTGCAATATCCCCGTCCCTGACGGATCATTACCCAACACTGCAATCTCCCCCTCCCTGACTGATCCCTACCCAACACTGCACTCACCCCCTCCCTGACAGATCCATACACAACACTGCAATTTTACCCTCTCTGACTGTTCCCTACCAAACACTGCAATCATCCCCTCCCTGAATGATCTCTGCCCAACACTGCAATCTCCCCCTCCCTGACTGATCTCTACACAACACTGCACTTTCCATCTCCCTGACTGATCTCTACCCAACAGTGCAATCTCCCACTCCCTGACCGGTCCCTACGCAACAGTGAAATCTCCCCCTCCCTGACTGATCCCTACCCAAAACTGCAATCTCTCCCCCCTGACAGATCCCTATCCAACACTGCACCCACCCCTCCCAGACTGATCACTCCCCAAGACGGAAATCTGCCGCTCCGTGACTGATGCCTACCCAATATTGCACCCACCCCTCCCTGACTGAACCCTACCCAACACAGCAATATCCCCCCACTTACTGATCCCTACACAACACTGCAATCAACCCCTCCCTGACTGTTACCTACACAACACTGCAATCACCCGCTCCCTGACTGATCTCTCCCCAACACTGCAATCTCCCCCCAGACCGATCCCTACCCAACGCTGCAATCTCCCCCTCCCTGAATCATCACTACCCAACATTGCAATCTCCCCCTCCCTGACTGTTCCCTACCCAACACCGCAATCGCCCCCTCCTTGACTGATCCTTACCCAACACTGCAATCTCCACCATCCGACTGATCCCTACCCAACACGGAAAACTGCCCCTTTCTGACTGATCCCTACCCACCACTGCACTCATCCCTTCCCTGACTGACCCCGACACAACATTGCAATATTCCCCTCCCTGAATAATCCCGAACCAACATTGCACTCACCCCCTCCCTGACTGATCCCTATCCAACTCAGCAATCTGCCCCTCCCTGACTGATCCCTACCCAAAACTGCAATATCCCCCTCCCTGACTGATCGTTACCCAACATTGCAATCAACCTCTCCCTGACTCGTCCCTACCCAACACTGCAATTTTACCCTCCCTGACTGTTCCCTACCAAACACTGCAATCATCCCCTCCCTGATGGATCCATACCCAACACTGCAATCTGCCCCTCCCTGACGGATCCCTACACAACATTGCACTCACCCCCTCCCTGACTGATCTCTACCCAACAGTGCAATCTCCATCTCCCTGACCGGTCCCTACTCAACAGTGCAATCTCCCCCTCCATGACTGATCCCTATCCAACACTGCACCCACCCCTCCCTGAATCATCTCTGCTCAACACTGCAATCTACCCCTCCCTGACTGATCCCGAACCAGCATTGCAATCTCCCCCTCCCTGACTGATCACTCCCCAAGACGGAAATCTGCCGCTCCGTGACTGATGCCTACCCAATATTGCACCCACCCTTCCCTGACTGAACCCTACCCAAAACTGCAATCTCCCCCGTGACTGACCCCTACCCAATACTGCAATCTTCCCCCCGTGCCTGAACCCTACCCAACACAGCAATATCCCGCCACTTACTGATCCCTACACAACACTGCAATCATCCCCTCCCTGACTGAAACCTACACAACGCTGCAATCACCCGCTCCCTGACTGATCCCTCCCCAACACTGAAATCTCCCCCTCCCTGACTGATCCCTCCACAAGACTGCAATCTCCCCCTCCTTGACTGATCCCTACCAACACTACAATCACCCCCTTCCCATCTGATCCTCCACAAAGTTGCAATCTCCCCCTACCTGACTGATCCCTCCCCAAGACTGCAATCACCCGCTTCCTGACTGATCCCTACCCAACACTGTAAGCTTCCCCTCCATAACTGATCCCTAACCAAAACTGCAATCTCACTCTGCCAGAGTGATCCCAACCCAAAACTGCATTCTCGCCCTCCCTGACGCCCTCCCTCCCCATCCAACGCTGCACGCAACCTCTCCCTGAATGATCTTTGCCCAACACTGCAGTCTCCCCCTCCCTAAGTAATCCCTTCCCCAAAATTGCATTCACCCATTCCCTGACTGATCCCTACCCAACGCTGCAATCTCCCCCACCTAACTAATCCCTACACAACACTGCAATCACACCCTCCCTGACTGATACCTACGCAACACTGCACTCAGCCCGTCCCTGACTTATCCCAACTCAACATTGCACACAACCTCTACCTGACTGATCCCTACGCAACACGGCAATCTGCTCCTCCCTGACTGATCCCTACCCAACACTCTAATCAGCCCCTCCCTGACTGATCCCTACTCAACACTGCAACCTTACCCTCCCTGTGAGATCCCTCCTCAAGACTTCAATCTTCCCCTCTCGGGATGATCTCTACCACCACTGCAATCACCCCCCCCCCTTAATGATCCCTCCCCAAGACTGTCAAACCCCCCTCCCTGATTGATCCCTACCCAACACTGTAATCTCCCCCTCCCTGACCAATCCCTACCCAACACTGCAATCTCCCCACTGACTGATCCCTATCCAACTTGGCAAACTGCCCCTTTCTGACTGATCCCTACCCAACACTGCAGCTACCCCATCCCTGACTGACCCTTACCCAACACTGCAATCTCCCCCTCCCTGAGTAACCCCTACACAACATTGGACTCACCCCTTCCCTGACTGACACCTACCCAACACTGCACTCTCCCCCTCCCTGACTGATCCCTACACAACACTGCAATCTCCACCTCCCTGACTGATCCCTTCCCAACAGTGCAATCTCCGTCTCCCTGACTGATCCTTATCCAACACTGAAATCTCCCCGTCCCTGACAGATCCCTATCCAACACGGCAATCTGCCCTTCCCTGACTGATCCCTACCCACTACTGCAATCTCCCCCTCCCTGACAGATCCCTATCCAAAACTGCAATCTCCGCCTCACTGACTGATCCCTACACAACATTGCACTCACCCCCTCCCTGACTGATCTCTACCCAACAGTGTAATCTCCCCCACCCTGACTGATCCCTACCCAAAACTGCAATCACCCCCTCCTTGACAGATCCCTATCCAACACTGCACCCACCCCTCCCTGACTGATCTCTGCCCAACACTGCAATCTCCCCCTCCCAGACTGATCTCTCCCCAACTCGAAATCCGCCCCTCCCTGACTGATCCATACCCAACACTGCAATCACCTCCTCCCTGACTGATTCCTACCCAATATTGCACCCACCCCTCCCTGACTGAACCCTATCCAACACAGCAATATCCCCCCACTTACTGATCACTACACAATACTCTAATTAACCCTTCCCTGACTGATACCTGCACAACACTGCAATCACCCGCTCCCTGACTGATCCCTCCCCAAGAATGCAATCTCCCCCTCGTTGATTGCTCCCTACCAACACTGCAATCACCCCCTCCCTAACTGACCCCTCCCCAATATTGCAATCTCGTCCACCTGACTGACCACTTCCCAAGACTGCAATCACCCCCTTCCTGACTGATCCCTACCCAACACTGTAATCTTCTCTTCCATGACTGATCCCTACGCAACACTGCAATCTCCCCCGTCCGACTGATGCCTACCCAACATGGAAAAGCGCCCCTTTCTGACTGATCCCTACCCAACACTGCACTCCCTCCCTCCCTGACTGACCCCTACCCAACACTGCAATCTTCCCCTCCCTGAATAATCCCTACCCAACATTGCACTCACCCCTCCCTGACTGACCCCTACCTAACACTGCAATCTCCTCCTCCCGCACTGATCCCTACCTAACACTGCAGTCACCCCCTACCTGACTGGACCCTGCCCAACACTGCAATCACCCCCCACCTGACTGATCCCCACACAACAATGCACTCACCCCTCCCTGACTGATCCCTACGTAAAACTGCATCCACCCCTCCCTGAATGATCTCTGCCCAACACTGCACTCACCCCCTCCTAGACTGATCCCTACCCAACACTGCAATCTCACTCTCCCAGACAGATCCCTATCCAAAACTGCAATCTCGCCCTCCCTGACAGAACCCAATCCAACACTGCATCCACCCCTTCCTGAATGATCCCTAACCAGCACTGCAGTCTCCCCCTCCCTGACTGATCACTCTTCCAAGACGGAAATCTCCCCCTCCCTGAGTGATCCTTACCCAATGCTGTAACTTCCCCCTCCCTGAACTGATCCCTACCCAACACTGCAATCACCCCCTCCCTGACTGATTCCTATTCTACACTGCAATCTCCCCCTCCCTGACTGATCCAGAACCAACACTTCAATCTCTCCAGCCCTAACTGATGCCTACACAGCACTTCAATCTCCCCCTCCCTGAGTGATCACTCCCCAAGACGGAAATCACCCCGCCCTGACTGATCCGTACCCAACACTGCAATATCTCCTCCCTTACTGATCCCTACCCACCACAGCCATATCCCCCTCCCAGACTGATCCCTACTCAACACTGTAATTAACCGCTCCCTGCCTGATCCCTATGCAACACTGCAATCTCCCCTTTCCTGACAGATCCCTATCCAATACTGCAACCACCCCTCCCTGAATGATCTCTGCCCAACACTGCAATCTCCCCTCCCTGAGTAATCCCTACCCAAAACTGCAATTTCCCCCTCTCTGACTGATCCCTAATCAGCACTGCAATCACCCCTCCCTGACTGATCCCTACGCAAAATTGCACTCACCCGTCCCTGACTGATCCCTACCCAATACAGCAATCTACCCCCGTGACTGATCCCTACCCAACACTGCAATCTCCCCCGTGACTTATCCTACCCAACACAGCAATATCCCTCCACTTACTGATGCCTACACAGCACTGTAATCAACCTCTCCCTAACTGATCCCTACACAACACTGCAATCTCCCCTTCCCTGGCTGATCCCACCCCAACACTGCCATCTCCCCCTCCCCTGACTGATCCCTCCCCCATTCTGCAATCTTCCCCTCCCTGACTGATCCCTACCAACACAGCAATCAACCCTCCCTGATTGGTCCCTACACAACCCTGCACACACCCCTCCCTAACTGATCCCTACACAACACCTCACACACCCTCTATTGAATGATTCCGATCCAGCACTGCACGTAGCCCCTCCCTGACTGATCCCAACCAAACACTGAAATCTCCCCCTACCTGATTGATCCCTGCCCAAAACTGCATTCTCCCCCTCCCTGCCTGAGCCCTACAGAGCACTGCATTCTCTCCCTCCCTGACTGATCCCTACCCAAAACTGCATTTTCCCCCTCCCTGTCTGATCCCGAAACAACACTGCAATCTCCTCTCTCTGACTGATACCTACTCAACACTGCAAATTCCCCCGTCCTGTCTGATCCCTACCCAACACTTTAATAACCCTCCCTGACTGAACCCTATCCAACACAGCAATATCCCCCCACTTACTGATCACTACACAATACTCTAATTAACCCTTCCCTGACTGATACCTGCACAACACTGCAATCACCCGCTCCCTGACTGATCCCTCCCCAAGAATGCAATCTCCCCCTCGTTGATTGCTCCCTACCAACACTGCAATCACCCCCTCCCTAACTGACCCCTCCCCAATATTGCAATCTCGTCCACCTGACTGACCACTTCCCAAGACTGCAATCACCCCCTTCCTGACTGATCCCTACCCAACACTGTAATCTTCTCTTCCATGACTGATCCCTACGCAACACTGCAATCTCCCCCGTCCGACTGATGCCTACCCAACATGGAAAAGCGCCCCTTTCTGACTGATCCCTACCCAACACTGCACTCCCTCCCTCCCTGACTGACCCCTACCCAACACTGCAATCTTCCCCTCCCTGAATAATCCCTACCCAACATTGCACTCACCCCTCCCTGACTGACCCCTACCTAACACTGCAATCTCCTCCTCCCGCACTGATCCCTACCTAACACTGCAGTCACCCCCTACCTGACTGGACCCTGCCCAACACTGCAATCACCCCCCACCTGACTGATCCCCACACAACAATGCACTCACCCCTCCCTGACTGATCCCTACGTAAAACTGCATCCACCCCTCCCTGAATGATCTCTGCCCAACACTGCACTCACCCCCTCCTAGACTGATCCCTACCCAACACTGCAATCTCACTCTCCCAGACAGATCCCTATCCAAAACTGCAATCTCGCCCTCCCTGACAGAACCCAATCCAACACTGCATCCACCCCTTCCTGAATGATCCCTAACCAGCACTGCAGTCTCCCCCTCCCTGACTGATCACTCTTCCAAGACGGAAATCTCCCCCTCCCTGAGTGATCCTTACCCAATGCTGTAACTTCCCCCTCCCTGAACTGATCCCTACCCAACACTGCAATCACCCCCTCCCTGACTGATTCCTATTCTACACTGCAATCTCCCCCTCCCTGACTGATCCAGAACCAACACTTCAATCTCTCCAGCCCTAACTGATGCCTACACAGCACTTCAATCTCCCCCTCCCTGAGTGATCACTCCCCAAGACGGAAATCACCCCGCCCTGACTGATCCGTACCCAACACTGCAATATCTCCTCCCTTACTGATCCCTACCCACCACAGCCATATCCCCCTCCCAGACTGATCCCTACTCAACACTGTAATTAACCGCTCCCTGCCTGATCCCTATGCAACACTGCAATCTCCCCTTTCCTGACAGATCCCTATCCAATACTGCAACCACCCCTCCCTGAATGATCTCTGCCCAACACTGCAATCTCCCCTCCCTGAGTAATCCCTACCCAAAACTGCAATTTCCCCCTCTCTGACTGATCCCTAATCAGCACTGCAATCACCCCTCCCTGACTGATCCCTACGCAAAATTGCACTCACCCGTCCCTGACTGATCCCTACCCAATACAGCAATCTACCCCCGTGACTGATCCCTACCCAACACTGCAATCTCCCCCGTGACTTATCCTACCCAACACAGCAATATCCCTCCACTTACTGATGCCTACACAGCACTGTAATCAACCTCTCCCTAACTGATCCCTACACAACACTGCAATCTCCCCTTCCCTGGCTGATCCCACCCCAACACTGCCATCTCCCCCTCCCCTGACTGATCCCTCCCCCATTCTGCAATCTTCCCCTCCCTGACTGATCCCTACCAACACAGCAATCAACCCTCCCTGATTGGTCCCTACACAACCCTGCACACACCCCTCCCTAACTGATCCCTACACAACACCTCACACACCCTCTATTGAATGATTCCGATCCAGCACTGCACGTAGCCCCTCCCTGACTGATCCCAACCAAACACTGAAATCTCCCCCTACCTGATTGATCCCTGCCCAAAACTGCATTCTCCCCCTCCCTGCCTGAGCCCTACAGAGCACTGCATTCTCTCCCTCCCTGACTGATCCCTACCCAAAACTGCATTTTCCCCCTCCCTGTCTGATCCCGAAACAACACTGCAATCTCCTCTCTCTGACTGATACCTACTCAACACTGCAAATTCCCCCGTCCTGTCTGATCCCTACCCAACACTTTAATAACCCCCCCTGACTGACCCCTACCCAAACCTGCAATTTCCCACTCCCTGATTGATCCCTAACCTAACACTGCAATCTCTCCTCCTTGACTGATCCTACCCAACACTGCAATCTCCCCCTCCCAGACTTCTGCCTACCCAACACTGAAATCTCCCGCTCCATGACTGATCCCTACACAACACTGCACTCACCCCCTCACTGTCTGATCCCTATCCAAAACAGCAATCGTCCCCTCACTGACTGATCACTTCGCAACACAGCAATCGCCCCCTCACTGACTGATCCCTATCCAACCCTGCACACATCCTCTCCCTAACTGATCACTACACAACATCTCACTGTCTGTTCCCTAACCAACACTGCACGAAGCCTCTCCTTGACTGATCCCAACCAAACACTGCAATCTCCACCTCCCTGATTGATCTCTGCCCAAAACTGCATTCTCCCCCTCCCTGACTAATCCTTACCCAAATCTGCATTCTCCCCTCCCTGACTGATCCCTACCCAACACTGCGCTCACCCGTTCCTGACTGATCCCTACCCAACACTGCGCTCACCCTTCCCTGACTGATCCCTACCCAACACTGTAATCAACCCCTCTCTGACTGATCCCTACCTAACACTGTAATCAACCCCTTTCTGAGTAATCCCTACCCAACATTGCACTCACCCCTCTCTGACTGATCCCTACCCAACACTGCAATCTCCCACTCACTGACTGATCCCGACCCAACACTGCACTCACCGTCTCCCTAACAGATCCCTACCCAACACTGCAGTCAGCCCCTACCTGACAGATCCCTGCCCAACACTGCTATCAAACCCTCCCTGACTGATCCCCACACAACACTGCACTCACCCCTCCCTGACTGATCCCTACCCAAGACTGCAATCCCCCCTCCCTGACTGATCCCTGCCAATCATTGTACTCGCCCCTCACTGTCTGATCCCTCTCTAAAACTGCAATCGCTCCCTCCCTGACTGATCCCTACCCAACTCTGCAATCGCCCCCTCCCTGACTGATCCCTGCCCAAAACTGCATTCTCCCCCTCATGACTGATCCCAACCAAACACTGCAATCTCCCCCTCCTTGATTGATCCCTGCCAAAACTGCATTCTCCCCCTCATGACTGATTCCAACCCAACACTGCAATCTCCCCTCCCTGACTGATCCCTACCCAATGCTGCGCTCACCCTTCCCTGACTGATGCCTACCCAACACTGCACTCACCCCTCCCGGACTGATCACAACCCAACACTGCAATCTCCGTCTCCCTTACTGATCCCTACCCAACATTGCAGTCACCCCCTACTTGACTGATCCCTGCCCAACACTGCAATCACCCTCCTCCCTGATTGATCCCCACACATCACTGGACTCACCCCTTCCACACTGATCCCTACCGAATACTGCAATCTCCCCTTCCCTGACTGATCCATACACAAAACTGCATTCATCACCTCCCTGACAAATCCCTACCAAAAACTGCATTCTCCCCCTCCCTGACTGATCCCAACATAACACTGAAATCCTCCCCTCCCAGACTGATCCCGACTTAACACTGTAAATTCCCCAGCCTTGTCTGATCCCTACCCAACACTGTAACCACCACCTCCCTGACTGATCCCTACCCAACACTGCAATCTCCCCCTCCCTGACTGATTCCTACTCAACACTGCAAATTCCCCAGACCTGTCTGATCCCTACCCAACACTGTAATCACCCCCTACCTGACTGACCCCTACCCAAAACTGCAATCTCCCCTCCCTGGCTGATCCCTGCTCAACGTTGCAATCGAACCTCACTGTCTGATCCCTATCCAAACAGCATGCACCATCTCCATGACTGATCCCTATACAAAACTGCAATCGCGCCCTCCCTGAATGATCCCTGCTCAAAACAGCAATCGCCCCATCCCTGTGTGATCTCTACACAACACTGCACATACCCTCTCCCGACCTGATCCCTACACAACACCTCACAAACCCCCTCACTGACTGATCCCGACCCAACACTGCAATCTCCCCCTCCCTGATTGATCCCTGCCCAAATCTGCATTCTCCCACTCCCAGACTTCTGCCTACCCAACACTGCAATCTCCCCCTCCCTGAATAATCCCTACCCAACACTGCAATCTCCCACTCCCTGACTGATCCCTCCACAGCACTGCAATCTCCCCCTCCCTGACTGATTCCTACTCAACACTGCAAATTCCCCCGCACTGTCTGATCCCTACCCAACACTGTACTCACCCCCTCCCTGACTGACCGCTACACAAAACTGCAATTTTCCCCTCCCTGATTGATCCCGAACACAACGCTGCAATCTCCCCTCCCTGACTGATCCCTGCCCAACACTGCAATCTCCCCCTCCCAGACTTCTGCCTATCCCACACTGCAACCTCTCCCTCCCTGACTAATCCCTACCCAAAACTGCATTCTCCCCCTCCCTGACTGATCCCTCCACAACACTGTAATCTCCCCCTCCCTGACTGATCCCTACTCAACACTGCAAATTCCCCCGCCCTGTCTGATCCCTGCCCAACACTGTAATCAACCCCTTTCTGTGTAATCCCTACCCAACATTGCACTCACCCCCCCTGACAGATCCCTACCCAACACTGCAATCTTCCACTCACTGACTGATCCCTACCCAACACTGCATTCACCGTCTCCCTAACAGATCCCTACCCAACACTGCAGTCAGCCCCTACCTGACAGATCTCTGCCCAACACTGCTATCACCCCCTCCCTGACTGATCCCCACACAACACTGCACTCACCCCTCCCTGACTGATCCCTACCCAAGACTGCAATCTCCGCCTACCTGACTGATCCCGACACGAAACTGCACTCACCCCCTACCTGACTGATCCCCACACAACACTGCACTCAACGCCTCCCTGTCTGATCCCTACCCAAGACTGCAATCTCCACCCTCCCTGACTGTGCCCTACCCAACACTGCACTCAACCCCACTCTGACTGATCCCTACTCGACACTGTAAACCCCCCTCCCTGACTGATCGCTACCCAACACTGCAATCTCCCCCTGTCTGACTGATCCCTACCCAAAACTGTAATCTGCCGCTCCCTAACTGATCCCTACACATCACTGCAATCTCCTTCTCCCTGTCTGATCCCTCTCCAAGACTGCAATCTCCCCCTCCCTGTCTGAACTCTCCCCAAGACTGCAATCACCCTCTCCCTGACTGATCCCTACCCATCACAGCAATTTCCCCCTCCCTGAATGATTCCTACCCAACAATAAATCACACCCCCCGACTGATCTCCACCCAAATCTTTAATATGCCTCTCCTTAACTTGTCCCGACACAACACAGTTATCCCCCCCCTCCCTGGTTCATCTCTTTCCGGCACTGTCATACCACTCTCCCTGACTGATCCCTGCCCAACACTGCTATCTCCCCTCCCTCACTGATTCCTACTCACCCCTGCAATCTACCCCTTCCTGGCTCATCTCTTTCCAACTCTGCAGTGCCCACCCTCCCTGACTGACCCCCACCCAACAAAGAAATCTCCCCCTCCCTGACCCATCTCTCCCACATCAGGTCAGAGAGATGGAGGTTTTAATATTTAATCCTGTCCTTTGCGTATTTGACTGTGACAACATTGAGGGAACACTATGTGTTGTCAATCTCCAGAGTGTTCGATGGAGGAACTTCGAGGAAGCTTTCCTCCGGATCTAAGTCCATTCTCAAGCTAATCTGGGATATTTACATCAGAACCATTTCAGTGAAGGTTCACTTTGAATCCTTTCTGTGCCTTGCTGTAGTTAGCTGGGAACACTGATAACCTGGGCAGTACTGTTCCTGGGAATTTTAATGGGATCCAGATTAAATGGAGATTTCTGGGTTCCATTTCTTCACATGGAAGAGATAATGTCTCACAAGTGCACATTGAGATGCTGATGGTATTGTCTAGTTACTTCTAAAAACAAGGTAAACAACCCAACCAGAATGTTCGGAGTGAGGTGACAGTGGGTAGCACTTTGGAACCAGTGACCATAGTTCTATTAATATTGTAATCATTGTGGAGTAAGACAAACTGTTCCACAGGTGCTATTTCTACACTGGGGCAAAGCACATTCTGACGGAATGAGCATGCAGATTGCAGGGGTTGGTTTGAGAAGTTTGTTTGCAAGGAAACGGACCTCTGGTAAGTGGAAGTTCTTTAAATCTGGGATAGCTACAGTTCAACAACTGTCTGTTCCTGTGAGTGTGAAGACCAAGGTTGGTAGGGATAAGGAACCCTGGATAACAAGATACATTGAGGCTTTAACGAGAAAAATAAGCAGGCATGGCTCAGGTCCAGGCAGCTGGGGTCAAGGGAATCCCTGGTGATAAATAGGGGATACAAGAGTTTACTGAAGAAGAGAATCAGGAGGGCAGGTGACCTTCGCTGAGAAGATTTGGGTGAATCCAAAGAGATTCTTGGAGTACATTAAAGGAAAACGAACGACTAGAGAGAGACTAGGACCCTTCAAGGACCAAAGTGGGCATGTATGTGCAGAATCACAGGAGCTATTTCTCCTCTGTGTTGACCGTGGAGAAGGACATGAAGGCTTGGGAACTTGGAGAAGTTAGTGATGATCTCTTGGGGACAGTCCATATCACAGGAGAGGAAGTGTTGAATGCATTAGAATGTATGAACGTGGATAAATCTCCTGGACCTGACCAAACATATCCAACAACACTGCAAGAGGAGAGAGAAAAAATTGTGGGGTCCCTGGCTGATATTTTTGCATCACCGTTACCCACGGGTGAGGTCCCAGAAGATTTGAGGGCAGCAAATGTTGTGCCCTTACTCGAAAAAGGCTGCAAAAAAAACCTGGGAACTATAGACCAGTAAGCCTAACTTCCGTGGTAAGTAAGTTACTTGAGATGATGCTATGCATTTGGAAATATAGCTTTTGATTGGGAGTAGTCAGCATAGCCTTGTGCGTGGCAGATCATGCCTCACACATTTGTTAGCGTTCTTTGATGAAGTGATCAGGAAGTTTGACGAGGGCAGGCCAGTACATGTCGACTCTACGGATTTCAGTAAGGCCTTTGATAAGTTTCCAAATGGTACATTGTTCTGCAAGGTTAGATCGCATGAAATCCAGGGGGCGTTGGCAAACTTGATACACAACTGGCTTGATGGTAGGAAGCAGAGAGTAATAGTCAGACTAGTGGTGTGCCCCAGCAGTCATAGAATCATAGAATCCCTCTGTGGAAACAGGCCCTTCAGCCCAACAAGTCCACTAGCACTCTGAAGATTATTCCACCTAAACCCATTCCACTATCCTATTACTCTACATTTACCCCTGACTAATGCAACTTACTTACACACCCATGAACACTATAGGCAATTGAGCATTGCTAATTTACCTGACCTACACATCTTTGGGTTGTGGGAGGAAACCGGAGCACCCAGAGGAAACCCACGCAGCCACAGGGAGAACGTACAAACTTAGTTGGTGTGGCATGGTGGCTCAGTGGTTGGCACTGCTGCCTCACAGCGCCAGGGACCCGGGTTCGACCCCAGCCTCGGGTGACTGTCTGTGTGGAGTTTGCACATTCTCCCTGTGTCTGCGTGGGTTTCTTCTGGGTGCTCCGGTTTCCTCCTATAATCCAAAAATGCGCAAGTCAGATGAATTGGCCGTGCTAAATTGTCCATAGTGTTAGTTGCATTCGTCAAGGGTAAATAGTGGGTAGGGAGAATGGCTCTGGGTTGGTTACTCTTCGGCAGGACGGTGTAGACTTGTTCGGCCAAATGGCCTGTTTCCATATTGTAGGGGATCTCACCCACACAGACCATCCAGTGAGGTTGGAATTGAACCCAGATCCACGGTGCTGTGAGACAGCAGTGCTAACCACTGAGCCATTGTGCCGCTTAACTGGTTAGTGCCGGCCCATTGCTGCTTGTTACCTATATCAATGATTTGGATGAGTATATTTAAGGCATGATTAGAAAGTTTTCAGATTACATTAAAATAATGAGTCAGGTTCTCAGCAATTGCCACAGGGCCTTGATCAGCTGGGGAATTGGGCTGAGAAATGCCAATGGAGGTTAATATAGACACCGGCGAGATCTTGCATTTTGGAAAGTCAAAGCAAGACGGGGGTTTCATGTTGAAAGGTAGGGCCTGAAGGAGTGTAGTGGAACAGAGGGACCTTGGGTTCCAGGAGCACGGTTCTTTGAGAGTGGAGTCACAGGGGGACAGGGCAGTGAGGAAGGCTTTTGGCACACTGGACCCTTCATCTGTCAGGGCATGGAATATCGAAGTTGGGAAGTTCTGTTGTAGTTGCACAGGATGTTGGTGAGGCCGCACTTGGAGTATTGTGTTCAGTTTTGGCCACCTTGCTATAGGAAGGATGTTATTAAACTGGAACGAGTGCAGAAGAAATTTACAAGGATGTTGCCAGAACTCAACTAGAGTTATAGAGAGAGGTTGGACAAGCTAGGACATTTTCTTTAGTGTGTAGGAGACTGAGGGATATCCTTATAGAGGTGTATAAGATCATGGGAGGCATGGATAGGGTGAATGCACTCAGTCTTTCTCTAAGGCTTGGGGAATGGAGGACGAAAGGGCATCAGTTTAAGGTGAAAGGGGAAAAATTAAAAGGGATCCTGAGGGACAACTCTTTTACCCAGAGGGTAGGACACAGTGGAAGTAGTCGAGGAGGGTACAATTAATAACATTTAAAAGGCACTTGGACAAATACATGGAGAGGAACGTATTGGAAGGATATGGGCCAAGTGCAGGGAAACGGGGTTAGTGTGGGTGGACCAGTTTGTGCCGAAGAGCCTGTCTCCATCTGTAGATCTCTATGACTCTATGAGTATATCCAGGTGTCCCATAATACAGAAGCAGCCAAAGCAAAATGAACACGAGCCAGTAAAAATTTGAAACAGTCCTGCAGAATTTGGCAGGAAGCCAGCCTGGCCTTGCAGCGAAGGATTCCTGGCACAGGAACTGTGGTGAAAAGCCCATAGAGAACTAGGGAAGTAACCTGGAAAGCTCAATCCACTGCTGATAGCCTGGAGGAACCCGGGCTGGGATAAGGCAGCTGGGATCCGGTCACCCCAGGGAAAACTACAGGTTCTGACAGAGCTAGGTCTCTGACACAATGAGCAGGACAGAAGGTTGCAGGAAAATATCACCCAAACGGGACGATTCCGAAGAGCCCATTCCAGTGAAAGGAGGGCCTCTGGGGATGGGGAAGCAGCCACAGGTTACATTAATAATCTGGAAGGAGCTCCAAGCAGTGCAACACTGAACAGCACACATCAGACGCTAGTAGGAGGTGCCAGGAGCAAATGCAATCCCTAAGGAATCAGGGCTCCTCCCAGAATGGGATAATGCGTGCCTTTAGGATTCTACCTCCCCAGTGAGATAACGACAGGCCCCTGACACATCCGCACCCGCCCACAGATGGGAACCTCTCCCCCCCCCCCCGCCGCCTTCGACCAAGGGCACTACATCTTTTACCCCAGCCCTGACCCACAGCCCAAACCAGATTCCATGCTTGTCAAGCAGCTGATGGTCTCACTCCGTACACAACAGCCATTCCAGCCACCCAGCTGGTGGGCAGCACTAAAAAGGTGACTCGCTTTGATCCCGTCTCAGACCCAGATACATTTTTTAATGAGATTGACTGACAGTCTGTCATTCCCGGACTGGACACTGATGATCAAACCAAATTAATCACCATGTGCCTTAGTCCAGCAGGCCATTCAGCTCTCACTGATGGCCAACAGCTATGGAGGGGCATCTATGATGAGATGAAGGCAGCGGTCCTCACTGCTATAGGGCAGATTAAGGCAGACCCTTCAGAGGCGCTACATAACTGCAGAACAAAATCAAGGGGAATGCCCCTCCCCTCCCCCTGTCAGCTTCATCCAGAGACCCTGAGTCCAATTTGTCTGGGTTTTCGGGGATACGACCTGCACCTCTCTTAGCGGTGAGAAACTGGGCCCAACCCTTTGTCTCCAATGTCTCAGAAAGAAGGAAGGACACCTGGAAATCGACCCCTCGGACATCCCCTGTAATGAGGCCTGGGCCCTCTGATAATTAATTGCTGAATAGGAAATAGACTTAACGAGTTTCCACATTGTGGTACAGAAGCTCAGGGATCACAGGCGATTGGTGGGTTTTCCCCAAGAATGGGTGCATCGTAGTGAGATACCGTGCACACAGCTTTGACAAGGGGTCAGAGTTTTAGATTAGATTAGATTAGATTAGATTAGATTAGATTACAGTGTGGAAACAGGCCCATCGGCCCAACAAGTCCACACCGACCCGCCGAAGCGAAACCCACCCATACCCCTACATTTACCCCTTATCTAACACTACGGGCAATTTAGTATGGCCAATTCACCTGACCCTGCACATCTTTGGACTGTGGGAGGAAACCGGAGCACCCGAAGGAAACCCACGCAGACACGGGGAGAACGTGCAAACTCCACACAGTCAGTCGCCTGAGGTAGGAATTGAACCCGGGTCTCAGGCGCTGTGAGGCAGCAGTGCTAACCACTGTGCCACCGTGCCGCCCACAAGTTCGGACAGCGATATCCCAGGATGCCCACCAGGGTGAATTCCTCAGAAACAAAAGTAAAAACGGGCTGAGACCAGGAGTGAAGGCTCCTCCCCCAGCTTGCCCCACACACACCAGGCTCTCGCAATGGACTAGTCACTAAACTCACAGCCAATACCTTGTTCAATAACATTTATCACAAACTGATGCCAATCATAATGAATGCATCAATGAGACAGTAACCAGAGTAGTGTCCTTCCCCATTAAAATGATTATGTTGCCACCTGACCCACAGGATAAGGAGTGAAGGAAAGGTAAATATGAGGGAAAACCCAGAACAGCAATTAGCAGATGAAAGAAAAGAGAACACCTTAGTGATTTAGCTATAGTTTACTAGTCCACTCCCAGGGCAGGAGTGTTACTGGTCAGTACGTTGACTTGGCTAATTTGGAGAATAAACTCAGGAACCACACCCATCAACTCTCTAGTGAGCCTGAGAAAGACTGAACATAGAAACTCCAGTGGACACCATGGGACAACTAGTGGAGAATCGGACTAACCATCACTTAGTGACCAAATTGGAGGGTCACGCCAACACGATTAACCAGATCATCCAGGGCCCAAGCAGAGATGACGGTGAGCAGTAAAACTGCAACTTGTGCAGTATCTACGGTAATGGAATGATGGAACAGCTGAGGGAGGAGCTCAGGCAGGCCAGCCAAGAGGAAGTCCCATCCCGGGTTAGTGACAAACAGCGTAAACATTTATTCCAGGAGAACACCCACACCAACATCTCTCACTGTGAGTGACAGCAGTTCACCAAGGGATAGGTTAATGACAGCTGTAAGGAAACTCTCAGTGGGACACTGGGATTGATACTAGGGATTTCAATTATCCTGAGTGACAAAGTTAGGATGAATTAAAAATTATCGGAGTTGTACAAAAATGGTATTTGTTTGGGTTACCATGATTCCAACCCACATACGGTGGAGATAGAGGTAACAGGGACCACCCCGAAGTAAATGTGAATGAACAGGCCATACAATCATATGCCCATAGGCTGTCATCCAAGCATTTGGCTACTCTCACATCAAGCTGTGGTCCTAACTGCACTCACCTTGACATATCTTGGGGTATTGGTGATTATGATTGCAGGTTGCAACAGATGGTTACCATCATTATGCAAAATGTATGAAAACACTCACAGGGGCTATAATCCCCAAAGCCCCATCAAACACTCCTCCTGTCTGTGGCTGTCCCACTCCCTTCTTGTCTCCCACCCTCCCCTTTTCCCATGCAGATTCACAGCCCCTGGGCTGGAGGACATAGTGCAGAGACTAAATCGCCTTTTGACTGACTGCTGTAATGCACAGCAAGATCCCACTCTGCAACCATGCCCAGCCACACACACTGTCCTTCTCCCTCCATATGTATCCTTCGCGCTCTCCCTGTTTCTCTCACTCTGTCCTTCTCTCACTCTCTCCGTCTCACTGTCTCTCATTGCCCATCTCTTTCTCCTCACTTTCTCCATCCCCATTCTCTCCATGTCTCCCTCTCTCTCTTTTTGTCACCCTCCCCTTCTCTTTTCCTGGATTTCCGACTCAATAAGAAAAGTACTTTAAGTCCATTACACTCACCCCATCCCCACCGTGGGCGTAAAACCCAGGAGAGACCAGGAAAAGGTGGAACCCCCAGCATTAACTTTACAGCATCCAATGGCACAGAGACAAACTCTTCCCAATATCCCTTCCCCAGTCAGTGGGACAGAGCAGAGGGGTCCAAGGAGAAAGAGGAAGAGAAACTACACACTGTCACCAGCCTGACCCTCACCACCGTCCACACACTGCCCCCAACCTGAAACTCACATCCATTCACACACTGCTCCCAGCCTTACCCTCACCAGCGTCCACACACCGCCCCCAGACTGACCCCCAACGCCGTCCATACAACGCCCCCAGCCTGATCCCCAAAACCACCCAAACACCGCTACCAGCCTGACCCTCACTGCAGTCCACACACCGCCCCCAGCCTGACCTGCACTGCTGTCCACATACCGCGGTGTGTGGACGGCTGTGAGGGTGAGGCTTGGGCGGTGTGTGGACAGTGGTTGGGGTCAGTCTGGGTGCGGTGCGTGGACGGCAGTGAGGGTCAGGCTGGCGGCGGTATGAGGACGTCGGTAAGAGTCAGGCTGGGGGCAGAGTGTGGGCAGCGGTGAGACTGGCTGGGCGTGGAGTGTGAGCGGCGGTGGGTGTCAGGCTGCCTGAGGTGTGTTGGCAGTGAGGGTCAGGCTGGGGGCGGTGTGTGCACGGCAGTGAGAGTCAGGCTGGGTCGGAGTGTGAGCGGCGGTGAGAGTAAAGCTGGGTGCCATATGTGGACGATGGTGAGGGTCAGGCTGCGGGCAGTGCGTGGATGATGATGAGGGTCAGGCTGGGGGCGGTGCGTGGACGGCGGAGGGGTCAAGCTGGGGGCAGTGTCTGTATGGCGCGGTGGTTCAGGCTGGGGGCAGTGTGTGAACGGCAGTGAGGGTCAAGCTGGGGGTCGTGTGTGGATGGTGGTGAGGGTCATACTGGGGCGGTGCGTGGACGGCGGTGAGTGTCAGGCTTGGGGGCTGTGTGTGGACGGCGGTGAGGGTCAGGTTCGGGGCAGTGTGTGGATGGTGGTGATGGTAAGGCTGGGGGCAGTGTGTGGACGCCGGTGAGGGTCTGGCTGGGGGTGGTGTGTGGACGGTGGTGAGGGTCAGGCTTGGGGGCTCTGTGTAGACCGCGGTGGGGATCAGGCTGTGGATGGTGTGTGGACAGTGGTGATGGTAAGGATGGGGCGGTGTGTGGACAATGGTGAGGGTCAGGCGCGTGGCTGCCTGTTAACGGCCGAGACAGTTAGGCTGTAGGTGGCATGTGGACGGTGGAGGGGTTCAGGCTGGGGGCGATGTGTGGACGGCGGTGAGAGTTAGGCTGGGGGTGGAGTGTGGGCAGCGGTGAGAGTCAGGCTGGGCGCAGAATGTGAGCGACGGTGGGTGTCAGGCTGTCTGAGGTTGTTGGCGGTGAGGATCAGGCTGAGGGCGGTTTTGGACGGTGGTGAGGGTCAGGCTAGGGGCAGTGTGTCGATGGCGGTGAGTGTCAGGCTGGGGGCGGTGTGGGTACGGCGGTGAGAGTCAGGCCGGGTCGGAGTGTGGGCAGTGGTGAGTGTTAGGCTGGATGCCTTATGTGGACACTGGTGAGGGTCCAGCTGCGGGTGGTATGTGGATGGTGGTGAGGGTCAAGCTGGGGGGTGTATGTTGATGGTGGTGAGGGTCAGGCTGAGGGCGGTGTGTGGGTGGCATGAGGGTCAGTCTGGGGCAGTGTGTGGATGGCGCTGAGAGTTAGGCTGGGTGCGGTATGTGGATGGTGGTGAGGGTCAGGCTGTGGGCGGTGTGTGGAGGGCGGTGAGGGGCCGGCTGGGGGGGCGGTGTGTGGATGGCGGAGCGTCTTAGGTTGGGGGCGGTGTGTGGACGGTGGTGAGGGTCAGGCTGGGGGCAGTGAGGGTCAGCCTGGGGGTGGTGCATGGATATCGGTGAGGGTCTGGCATGGGGGCTGTGTGTGGATGGTAGTGAGGGTAAGGCGGTTGGCTGCCTGTTAACGGCCGAGAGAGTTAGGCTGTAGGCAGTGTGTGGATGGCGGTTGGTGATCAGGCTGGGGGCGGTGTGTTGACGGCGGTGAGAGTCAGGCTGGGGGTGGAGTGTCGGCAGCGGTGAGAGTCAGGCTGGGACGGTGTTGGACGGTGGTGAGGGTCAGGTTGGGGGCAGTGTTGAACGGGGGTGAAGGCCAGGCTTGGGGTGGTGTTGGACTGCGGTGAAGGTCAGGCTGGGGCGGTGTGTGGACAGTGGTGAGAGTCAAGCTGGGATGCGTATGTGGACGGTGATGAGGGTCAGGCTGGGGGTGCATGTAGATGGCGGTGATGGTCAGGCTGGGGGTGGAGTGTGAGCAGCGGTGAAAATCAGGCAGGGGCAGTGTGTGGACAGCAGTTGAAGTCAGGCTGGGGTAAGTGTGTGGATGGCGGTGAGAGGCAGGCTGGGGGTGGTGAGGGTAAGGTTGGGTGCGGCATTAGACGTTGGTGAGAGTCTGGCTGGGGACGGTGTGTGGAGAGGAGTGAGGGTCAGGCTGGGGGCGGTGGAGGCGCTCAATTTGGGGATAGTGTGTGTGGACACAATCATCACCGTCAACACACAGCACCCAAGCCTGACCCTCATCACCGTCCACACACCGTCCCCAACCTGAGATGCTCTGCCATCCACACACTACGCCCAGACTGAGCCACACCGCCGTCCACACACTGCCTCCAGACTGACCCTCACTGCCATCCACACACCGCCCCCAGCCAGCCCTTCACCGCCCTCCACACACCGCCCGCAGCCTGACCCTCACCACCACCCACATACCGCACCCAGACTAACTCTCAGCGCCGTCCACACACTGCCCCCAGACTGACCCTCATGTCGCCCACACACCGCCCTCAGCCTGACCCTCACCACCATCCACATACACCCCCAGCTTGACCCTCACCACCATCCACACACCACCCGCAGCCTGACCCTCACCACTGTCCACATACGGCACCCAGCCTAACTCTCACCACTGCCCACACTCCGCGCCCAGCCTGACTCTCACCACTGCCCACACTCCGACCAGGCCTGACTCTCACCGCCGTACCCACTCCGCCTCCAGCATGATACTCACCATCATAGGCACACCGCCCCCAGTCTGACCCTCACTACCGTCCAACACCACCCCCAGCCTGACCCTCACTGCCAACACACCTCAGACAGCCTGACACCCACCATCGCTCACATTCCGCGCCCAGCCTGACTCTCACCGCTGCCCACATTTCTCCCCCAGCCTAACTCTCAACACTGTCCACACATCACCCCCAGCCTGACCCTCACCACCATCAAACACCGCCCCCTGCCTGACCCTCACCGCCAACACACCTCAGACAGCTTGACACCCACCGCTACTCACACTCCGCACCCAGCCTGATTCTCACTGCCATCCACACACCGCCCCAGCCTGACCCTCACTGCCATCCACACACCGCACCCAGTCTGACCCCAACCACTGTCCTCACACCGCCCCAACCTCTCCCTCACAGCCGTCCACACACCACCCTCAGCCTGATCCCCTCCACCATCCAAACACCACCTACAGCCTAACTCTCTCGTCCGTTAAGAGGCAGCCACCCGCCTGACCCTCACCACTGTCCACACACTGCCCAACCTGACCCTCACCATTGTCCACACACCACACCATCCTCATCCTCACCACTGTCCACACACCACCCATGGCCTGATCCCAACCACGGTCTACACAGAGCCCCCAAGCCTGACCCTCACCATCGCCCACACACCACCCCCAGCCTGACCCTCACCGCCGTCCTCACACTGCCCCCAGCCTTACCATCATTGCCATCCACACACTGCCCCGAGCTTGACCCTCACCGCCGTCCACACACAGCCCCCAAGCCTGACCCTCACCACCATCCACACACCACCCCCAGCTTAACCTTCACTGCTGTTCACACACTGCCCCCAGCCTGAACCTCAGCACCATACAGACACTGCCCCCAACTTGAACCGCTCCGCCGTCCATGCACCGCCCCCAACCTGACCCTCAGACCCATCCATGCACCGCCCGCAGCCTGACCCTCACCACCGTACACATATGGCACCCAGCTTTACTCTCACCGCCGCCCACACACCACCCCCAGCCTGACCCTCACCGCCGTCCTCACACTGCCCCCAGCCTTACCATCATTGCCATCCACACACTGCCCCGAGCTTGACCCTCACCGCCGTCCACACACAGCCCCCAAGCCTGACCCTCACCACCATCCACACACCACCCCCAGCTTAACCTTCACTGCTGTTCACACACTGCCCCCAGCCTGAACCTCAGCACCATACAGACACTGCCCCCAACTTGAACCGCTCCGCCGTCCATGCACCGCCCCCAACCTGACCCTCAGACCCATCCATGCACCGCCCGCAGCCTGACCCTCACCACCGTACACATATGGCACCCAGCTTTACTCTCACCGCCGCCCACACACCACCCCCAGCCTGACCCTCACTGCCAACACAACTCAGACAGCCTGACACCCACCGCCGCAAACACTCCACGCCCAGCCAGTCTCACCACTGCCCACACTCCGCCTGCAGACTTACTCTTACCGATGTACTCACACCACCCCCAGCCTGACCCTCACTGCCATCCACACACCACACCCAGACTGACCCCAACCACTGTCCACACATCGGCCCAGCCTCACCCTCACAGCCGTCCACACACCGCCCCCAGCCTGATCCCCTCCACCATCCACACATGACCCACAGCCTAACTCTCTCGGCTGTTAACAGGCAGCCACCCGCCTGACCCTCACACCATCCACACACAGCCCCCAAGCCTGACCCTCACCGCCGCCCACACGCCGCCCCCAACCTGATGCTCACTGCCCCCGCCTGACCCTCACCGCCATCCAACACCCTCCAGCCTGAAAATCACCACCGTCCACACGCCGCCCCCAGCCTGACCGTCACCATTGTCCACACACCGCCCCATCCTCACCCTCACCACTGTCCACACACCACCCACAGCCTGATCCCCAATGCCATCCACACACTGCCCCCAAATTGATCCCCTCTGCCATCCACACACCGCCCCCGACTGACCCTCACTCCTCACCACACTCCGCCCCGAGCCAGACCCTCACCAACGTCTAATGCCGCACTCAGCCTGACCCTCCACACCCCCAGCCTGCCCCTCACCGCCGTCTACATACCGCCCCCAGCCTGACCTCAACCGTTGTCCATACACTGCCCCAGCCTGACCCTCACCACCGTCCACACACAGCCCCCAGCCTGGCCCTCACTGCCATTCACACACTGCCCCCAGCCTGAACCTCAGTGCCGTCCACACACCGCCCCCAAATTGAGCCCATCCGCCGTCCACACACCGCCCCCAGCCTGACCCTCAGTCCTCTCCACACACCGACCCCAGCCAGACCCTCACCAACGTCTAATGCCGCACCCAGCTGACTCTCACCACTCCCAGCCTGACCCTCACCGTCATCCACACACCACCCCCAGCATGACCCACACCGCCGTCCACACACCGCCCCCAGTCTGACCGTCACCGCTGTCCAACACCACCCCCACCAGACAAACACCACCGTTCACAAACTGCCCCCAGCCTGATCCTCACTGTCATCCACACACCGACCCCAGCCTGACCCTCACCACCGTCCGCACACAGCGCCGAAGCCTGACCCTCACTGCCTTCCACACACCGCCCCCAGCCTGACCCTCACTGCCTTCCACACACCACCCCCAGCCTGACCCTCAATGCCGTCCACACACTGCTCCAGCCTGCCGCTCACTGCCGTCCACACACCGCCACAAGCCTGACCGTCACCTCCACCCACACCTCGCTCCCAGCCTGACCCTCACCACTGTCCAAACACCACCCCTAGCCCGACCATCACTGCCGTCCACACACCGCCCGCAGACCGACCCCCACCGCCGTCCACACACCGCTCACAGCCTGACCCTCACTACGGTCCACACAGCGCTCCAAGACTGACCCTCACCACTGTGCACACACCGCTCGTAGCCTGACCCTTATCAGCGCCCACACACTGCTCCAAGCCTGACCCTCACCACCGTCCACACACCGCTCCCAGCCTGACCCTCACCAGCATCCACACACCGCCCCCAGCCTGACCCCCAACGCCACCTATATACCGTCCCCGTGCTTGACCATCACCGCCGTATACATACCACCCCCAGCATGACCATCACCATAGTCCAACATTGTCCCCAGCCTGAACCTCACCACCATCCACACACCGCAACCAGCCTGACCTTCACCGCCATCCAGATACTGTCCGCCAGCCTGACCCTCATCACCATCCAACACCGAACCCAGCGTGATCCTCACCGCCTCCGGACTGACCCTCGCCGCCATCCACACGCCATCCCCCACCCTGACACCAACTGCCGTCCACCCACTGCCCCCAGCCTGACCCTCACCGCCGTCCACACAATGCCCCCAGTCTGACTCTCACCGCCATCCACACACTGCCCCCAGCGTGATCCACACGGCCATCCACACACCGTACCCAGTCTGAGCCTCACCGCCATCCACACACTGCACCAGCCTCTCTCTCACAGCCATCCACACACCGCCCCCAGCCTGATCCCCACCACTGTCCACACACCGCCCACAGCCTAACTCTCTCGGCTGTTAACAGGCAGCCACCCGCCTGACCCTCAACACCGTCCACACACAGCCCCCAAGCCTGACACTCACCGCCCTCCACACACCACCAACAGCCTGATACTCACTGCCCCACCTGACCCTCACGGCCATCCAACACCGCCCCCAGCGTGAAAATCACCACTGTCCACGCACCACCGCCAGCCTGACCGTCACCATTGTCCACACACCGTCCCATCCTCACCCTCACCACCACCCACAGCCTGATCCCCAACGCCATCCACACACCGCCCCTAAATTGATCACCTCTGCCATCCACACACCGCCCCCAGCCTGACCCTCACTCCTCACCACACACAGCCCCCAGCCAGACCCTCACCAACGTATAATGCTGCACCCAGCCTGACCCTCAACGCCATCCAACACCGCCCCCAGCGTGAAAATCACCACTGTCCACACACCGCCGCCAGCCTGACCGTCACCATTGTCCACACACCGTCCCATCCTCACCCTCACCACCACCCACAGCCTGATCCCCATACCGCCCCCAGCCTGACCTCAACCGCTGTCCACACACCGCCCCAGCCTGACCCTCAACACTATCCACGCACCGCCCCCAGCCTGGCCCTCACTGCCATTCACAGACTGCTCCCAGCCTGAACCTCAGCGCCAACCACACACCGCCCCAAAATTTAGCCCCTCCGCCATCCACACACTGACCCCAGCCTGATCCTCACTCCTCTCCACACACCGACCCCAGCCATACCCTCACCAACGGCTAATGCCGCACTCAGCCTGACTCTCACCACTCCCAGACTGACGCTCACCGCCGTCCACACACCACCCCCAGCCTGACCCAAACTGCCGTCCACACACCGCCCCCAGTCTGACCGTCACAGCCCCCAGCCTGACCCTCACCACCGTCCAACACCTCCCCCACCAGACAATCACCACCGTCCACACACTGCCCCCAGCCTGATCCTCACTGTCATCCACATACCGACCCCAGCATGACACTCACCGCCGTCCACACACCGCCCCCAGCCTGACCATCACCACCAACCACACACATCCCCGAGCCTGACCCTCACCACCATCCACACACAGCCCCGAAACATGACCCTCACCCCTTTCCACACACCGCCCCAGCCTGACCCTCACCCCTTTCCACACACCGCCCCAGCCTGACCCTCACTGCCGTTCATACACTGCCCCCAACCTGAACCTCAGCACCGTCCACACACTATCCCCAAATTGAGCGCCTCCACCGTCCACACACCGCCCCCAGCCTGACCCTCACTCCTCTCTACACACCGTCCCCAGCCAGACTCTCATCAACGTCTAGTACCACACCCAGCCTGACCCTCACTGCCGTCCAAACACTGACCCCAGCCTGACTTCAACTGCTGTCCACACACTGCCCCTGCCTGACTCTCACCGCGGAGCACAAACGGCCCCCAGCTGGATCCTCGCCTTGGTCCATGCACCACACCCATCCTTACCCTTACCGCCCCCAGCCTGGCACTCCCCGACGTTCACACACTGCCCCCAAATTGAGCCCCTCAGCCGTCCATACACCGCCCCCAGCCTGACCCCCATCATCATCCGAACACAGCCCCCAGCCTGACCCTCACCACCGTCCATACACTGCCCCCAGCCTGACCCTCACCACCGCCCAGACACTGCCCCCAGCCTAACTCTCACCGCCGTCCACACACCACCCCCAGCCTGACCCTCATCGCTGTCCACACACCGCCTCCAGCCTGACACGCACCGCCGTCCAACACTGCCCACAGCCTGACCCTCACCACCACCAGACTGGCCCTCACCCCCATCCAAACACCGCCCCCAGCCTGACCATCACTGACCCCATCCTGGCGCTCATTGCTCTCCACACACCACCACCAGCCTTATCTTCAATGTCGTCCACACACCATGCCCAGTCTGACCCTCGGTGCCGTCCACACACCACCCACAGCCTAACCTCCACCACCTTCCACACACCGCCCCCAGCCTGACTCTCACCGCCATTCACACACAGCCCCCAGCCTGACCCTCACCGCCGTCCACTCGCCGCGCTCAGCCTGACTGTCACTGCCGTTCGCACACAGCCCCCAGCCAGACCCTCGCTCGACCTCCAACACCGGCCCCGCCTGACCCTCACTGCCGTCCAACACCGGCCCTGTCTGACTGGCACCACCCTCCACACATAGCCCCCAGCCTGTCCCTCACTCGATGTCTGACACCTGCCCTGCCTGACACTCACTGCAGTCCAACACTGGCCCTGCCTGACCCTCATCGCCGTCCACACACTGCCCCCAGCCTGACCATCACCGCCGTCCACACACCACCCCTAGCCTTGCCCTCACTGCCGTCCACACACCGCCCCCATACTGGCCCTCACCGCCGTCCAGACACCGCCTCCAGCCTGGCTCTCACCGACATCCACATGCTGCCCCAAACCTGTCCCTCACCACCATCCACACACCACTTCCAGCCTGGCTGTCACTGCCGTGCACACACTGCCCCCAGTCTGGTTCTCACCACCGTCCACACACCGCCACTAAACTGACCCTCAACACCGTCCAAACACCGCCGCATCCTGACCCTCACTTCCGTTCACAGTCCCCGCCAGCCTGACCCTCACCCCCCCTGCCTAAACCTCACCGCTGTTCAACACTGCCCACCATCGCGGCCCTCACACCGAACCCAGTCTGACCCTCACAGCCGTCCACACACCGCCAACACACCGCCCTAGCCTGACCCTCACCGTCACCATCACACCACCCCCAGACTGACCATCATCGCCATTCAACACCCCCCAGCCTGACCCTCACCACCGTCCACACACCGCCCCCAGCTGGACCCTCTCCACCATCCACATACCCCCCCAGCCTGGCCCTCACCACCGTCCACACACCACCCCCTGTCGGACCCACTCCGCCACTCATACACCGCCCCCAACCTGACCCTCACCACTGTCCACACATCGCCCACAGCCTAACCCTCACCAACGTCCACACACCGTTCCCAGCCTGACCCTCACCAACGTCCACACATTGCCACCAGCCTGGCCCTCACCGCCACCAACACACCGCACCCAACCTGGACCCCACCACCGTCCAAATCACACCCAGTCTGACCCTAACTGCCGTCCACACACCGGCCCCAGCTTCACCCTCACCGTCATTCAACACCGCGCCCAGCCTGACCCTCACTGCCATTCAACACTGCCCCAGCTTGACCTTTACCGCTTTCCACACAACCCCCAAGACTGATCCTCACTGCCACTCAACAGCCTCACTCAGCCTGACCATCATCACCGTCCACACTCCGCCCTCAGCCTGACCCTCACTGCCGTCCACAAACCACCCTCAGCCTGACCCCCACCGCCGACCACACACTGCCCCCAGTCTGACCCTCACAGCCGTCCACACACCGCCTACAGCCTGACCCTCACCATTGCCCAACACCGCCCCCTCCCTGACCCTCACCGCCGTCCACACATGTTCCCCAGCCTGACCCCCACCGCCGTCCACATACTGCCATTCAACACCGCCTCCAGCTTGACTCTCACTACTGCCCACACACCACCCAAAGCCTGACCCTTACCGCCTTCCATGCACTGCCCCCAGCCTGACCCTCACCGCCATCCAACACCGCCCCCAGCCTGACCCTCACCGCCATCTACACACCACCCCCAGCCTGATATTCCCCGCCGTCCACGCTCCGCCCCCAACCTGACCTTGACCGCCGCCCACACACTGCCCCAGCCTGACCCTCACTGACATCCACACACCGCACCCAGCCTGACCCTCACTGCCGTCCACACATCGCCCCCAGCCTGGCCCTCACCACTGTCGACACACTGCTCCCAGCCTGAACATCACCGCCATCCACACACCGAGCCCAGCCTGACCCTCATTGCCATCCACACACCACACCCAGCATGACACTCACTGCCGTCCACACACTGCCCGACCCTGACACTCATTGCCGTCCACACACCGCCCCCTGCCTGACCCTCACCGCCATCCACACACCGCCCCCCAGCCTGACCCTCACTGCTGTCCACACACGCCCCCAGCCTGACCCTCACCACCGTCCACCCACCGCCCCCAGCCTGACCCTCACCACCGTCTACACGCCACCCCCAGCCTGATCCTCATTGCCGGCCATACACTGCCCCCAGCCTTACCCTCTTCCAATCCACTCACCGCCCCCATCCTGACCCTTACTGCCGTCCACACACTGCCCCCAGCCTGACACGCATTGCTGTCCACACACCGCCCCCTGCCTGACCTTCACTGCCATCCACACATCGCCCCTATCCTGACCCTCATTGGCGTCCACACACCGCCCCCAGCCTAACCCTGACGCCGTCGACACATAGCCCCCAGCCTGATCCTCACCACCGTTCACACAGCACCCCCAGCCTGACCCTCATTGCCCTCCACACACCACCCCCAGCCTGACTCTCACCGCCGTCCACACACCGCACTCAGCCTGACCATAATTTCCGTCAACATACTGCCCCCAGCCTGCCACTCACCACTGTCCCCGCACTGCCCCAAGCCTGGCCCTCGCACCCGTCCACACACCGCCCCCAATCTGACCCCACCACTGTCCAACACCGTCCCTAGCCTGACCCGCACCGCTCTCAACACATCGCCCCCAACTTGACCCTCACCACCATCCACACACCGCCCCAAGCCTGACCCACAGAGCCGCTCCCAACCCAGTCTGACTTCTCCCGCCGACTTCCAACCCGGTCCAAAACCGCCCCGTTCTTCCAACCCAGTCCAACAACAACGTCTCTCACAACCCCGTCCAAAAATGACCCACCCCTCCAACCCGTTTCTCGCCAGCCCTGGTCCCGCTTCTCTTTCTCCCCCCTCCCTCTCTCTCTCTCTCGCCCCCTCTCTCTCTCTCGCCCGCTCTCTCTCTCGCTGCCTCTCTTTCTCTCGACCCCATCTCTCGCCCCCTTCTCTCTCCCTCGCCCTGTGTCTCTCTCGCCCCTCTCTCCCTCTCGCCCCACACTCTCTCACGCCCCCCTGCCCCTTCTCTCTTGTCCCCTCTCTCTCTCGCCCGTCTCTCTCGGCCCCTCTTTTTTTCTCTCGCCCCCATCTCTCTCCCTCTCTCTCTCTCTCTCTCGCCCTCCATCTGTCTTGACCCACCCATCCCCCGGCTCCCCTCTCTCCCCCTCTCTCGCTCTGTCTCTTTCTCTCTATCTCTCTCGCCCCCTCTATCTGTCTCGCCCCCTCTATCTCTCCTCCCACTCTTTCTCACGCTCTCACTCGTCCCTCCCTCTCTCTTCCTTCTCCCATCTCTCCATTCCTTCCCTTTCGCTCTCTCGTCACCTCTCCTTCTCTCTGTCTCCCTCCCTCCCGTACTCTCTCTCTTCTCTCAACTCTGTCGCCCACTCTTTCTCTCTCAACCCCCCTTTCTCTCTCCCTCTCTCTATCTCTCACTTGCTCTCTCTCGATCCCTCTCTCTCTTGCTCTCTCTCTCTTTCTCTTGCTCCTTCTGTCTCTGTCTCGCTCTTCTTCTCTCTCGCTCACGTGCTCTCCCCATCCCTCCTCCATCTCTCGCCCACTCTTTCTCTCCCCCTCCTCGCCCCTCCTTCGATCTCTTACTCTCACGCTCCCTCTTGCCCTCTCTCTCACTTGCCTCTCTTCTCTCTCACACACTCCTCTCTCTCTCACCTCCCTCTCTCTTGAAAAATTTCTCTGTCTCACCCCTTCTCTGTCTCTCTCTCAGCACCTCCCTCTCTCTTGCCCCCCTCTCTCTAGCCCCCTTGCCCCCTCTCTCTCCACCCCCTCACTTTCTCGACCCTTTCTCTCTCTCCACCTTCTATCTCTCTCGACCCCGTGGACGGCGTGGATATTACACGCGGGGACAGAGTCCATCAGGAAACAAAACTGTTCCCGATAAACAATGGGAATGTGTCTCAGTATCAGGTCGAGGATAATGACAAGGAGATCCGCCGCTGCCATAGCCCCCAGGAAACGTCTGACACATGGAGACAATCCACAATCTTTATAAAGCAAGACGTAGATAGTCACTACGTTAACTGAGAGGAAGGAAAGCAAACCGATTATACATCAGCCTGTAGGCAAAGGTACCCGTTTGATTCGGGACCCAGTGAGTTTTTCAAATGTGTCCCTGTATTCAGGGATTTTTTAAAATAATTGGAGCTGGAATGACAACTGAGAAGGTCTGAATTATTGACAAAAATGTGACATACACTACAAGAAACCCTCCCTCCCCAAACACACAGAGACACATCCATAAGGACAGATGGTTTCTAGAACATTCCCACACACTCGATCACTCGAAGCAGACACAGGTCACTCCTTCCCAATTCCTAATACGGAGGGTGGAAACGTTGCTGTCCTGAAGAATTCTGTCCCAGTTTCCTGAAGACAAACGGTGTTTGGAAGTTTTTGTCTTTTGGTCTAAATTGTGGTGGATCCTGTGTCGTGGAGAAATGTAAACGCAGGGAAAAGGTATTCACCCCTTTCACTGCCTGAGGGGCCTTCGGAACAGTGTCTGCTTCTCCCTGGAACGGGATATCTTCCCTCGGGATCTTATCGTTTCTTCAATTCACTGACGTTCGGCCGTTCACAAACTATGTCAGGGACAGAATGTTCCAGGGAATGTCACTTATACAATGTTGGGGACAGAACGTTCCGGGGAATGTCAGTAATAGAATGTTGGGGACAGAACGTTCGGGGAATGTCAGTTATAGAATGTTATGGATTGAACTTTCCGTGGAATGTCAGTTATAGAATGTTGGGGACAGAACGTTCCGGGGAATGTCAGTTATAGAATGTTGGGGACAGAACATTCCGGGGCATGTCAGTTATAGAATGTTGGGGACAGAACTTTCCGGGGAATGTCAGTTATAGAATGTCGGGGACAGAACATTCCGGGGAATGTCAGTTATAGAATGTTAGGGAGAGGACATTCCGAGGAATGTCAGTTATAGAATGTTGGGGGCAGAACGTTCCGGGGAATGTCAGTTATAGAGTATCGGGACAGAACATTCCGGGGAATGTCTGTTATAGAATGTTGGGGACAGAACGTTTCGGGGAATGTCAGTTATAGAATGTCGGGGGCAGAACGTTCCAGGGAATATCAGTTATAGAATGTTGGGGACAGAATGTTCTGGGGAATGTCAGTTATAGGATGTTGGGGATGGAACGTTTCGGGGAATGTCAGTTATAGAATGTTGGTGGCAGAAAGTTCCGGGGAATGTCAGTTATAGAATGTTGGGGGCAGAAAGTTCCGGGGAATGTCAGTTATAGGATGTTGAGGATGGAACGTTTTGGGAATGTCAGTTATAGAATGTTGGGGATGGAACGTTCCGGGGAATGTCAGTTATAGGATGTTGGTGACAGAAGGTTCCGGGGATCTCCGTGACCTGTCCATCACCTTTCCCCCATACCCACCCCACCAACATGATGTACTGTGCCTGGGAACACTGTAACATTAATGGAATGAGAGACGGAGGGTCCAATCACAGGAATGGGAACTAAAGGCATTGCCAGATCAGCTGAAATGGTTAGATATACCACATTCTCAATCCATCTCACAGAACCAGCCCAAAAACTATCAACCCAGAAGAGATATCTGTTCACTGTGGAACATTGTGCAGACCAGGCCAGTGTACTGCTCAGTACAACCCAGCAATCTGGCCAGATTCATCCATTGCACTGGTCAATACAATCCAGCAATCTGTCCAGAGTGGAGCACTGTGCAGATCACAGCAGTGCATTGATCTATAAGCATGGACTAGATATCTGACCATCATGGGGAGCTGTGCAGATCACAGAAATTCATTATCTATAAAACTCAACCAAACAGTCTGAGCAGCACAGCGAGCTGGGCAGTGAGCACCCGTGAATTAAGCTGTAAAACAGCAGTTACCCGCCCAGCATGTAGGGCTGTGTACACCATCCCGGTGCATTGATCTGTTAACCAGGAGCAGTTACCCTCTCAGTGTGTAGGGCTCTGTGCAACAGCCCAGTGCATTGATCTGTAAACCAGGAGCAGTTACCCTCCCAGCATGTAGCACTGTGTACACCACCCCAGTGAATTGATCTGCAAACCAGGAGCAGTTACCCTCTCAGCATGTCGGACTGTGTACATCACCCCTGTGCATTGAGCTGCAAACCCCCACCAGTTATCTTCCCAGCATATAGGGCTCTGTACACCATCCCAGTGCATTGATCTGTAAACCAGGAGCAGTTACCCTCTCAGCATGTAGGACTGTGTACCCCACCACAGTGCATTGATCTGTAAACCAGGAGCAGTTACCCTCCTAGTGTGTAGGGCTTGGTGCAACGCACCAGTGCATTGATCTGTAAACCATGAGCAGTTACCTTCCCAGCATGTAGGACTGTATACACCACCCCAGTGCATTACACTGTAAACCAGGAGAAGTTACCCTCCCAGCATGTAGGACTGTGTCCACCATCCCTGTGCATTGTACTGTAAACCAGGAGCAGTTACCCTCCCAGCATGTAGGACTGTGTACACCATCCCAGTTCACTGTAATGTAAACCAGGAGCAGTTACCCTCCCAGCATGTAGGACTGTGTACACCATCCCTGTGCATTGTACTGTAAACCAGGAGCAGTTACCCTCCCAGTGTGTAGAACTGTGTACACCATCCTAGTGCATTGCTCAGTAAGACTGTGTCAGATCCCTCCGCAGCGTAGGGAAATTTGCAGCCCATGCTGGAAGTGACAGGATGTGCAGCTCCCATCCATTTACAGCTCCATATCTCCATTGTGTCATGACAAAGGGGTGCTGTGGGTGTGAACATCATTGGCGTGGGAATCAGTTTAAATATCACCACATGGGAGGAGTTTGGTGTATAAACAAAATGGGGGAGACTGAGAGACAGTGTCATGGAAAAATGTGTTCGCAGGTTTCAGAATGCTGAAACGTAGACACTTCGATAGCATCCTGTAACATGAGCCAGATTTCCCAGGAAAGATGGGCAAAAGGGATATTGAAGTGAAGTCAGATGAGAATTTGTTCTGCAGCTATGTAACTGGGAGTGGGGTCACCAGAGTCTGATTCATTGGGCTGAATCTAACAATAATTTTTCTCAGTGCCATTTTCATTGAGTGTGACATAGAGATTGTCCTCATGAGTCTGACCTAGTTTCCTGGAGTTATCTCATTGAACTCACCTCATTAACTAGGTAAAAACAATGTCTGCAGATGCTGGAAACCAGATTCTGGATTAGTGGTGCTGGAAGAGCACAGCAGTTCAGGTAGCATCCGAGGAGCAGTAAAATCGGCGTTAGGGCAAAAGCCCTTCATCAGGAATACAGGCAGAATGCCTGAAGGGTGGAGAGATAAATGAGAGAAGGGTGGGGTAGGGAGAAAGTAGAATAGAGTACAATAGGTGAGTGGGGGAGGGGATGAAGGTGATAGGTCAGGGAGGAGGGTGGAGTGGATAGGTGGAAAATGAGTTAGGCAGGTAGGACATGTCATGGGGACAGTGCTGAGCTGGAAGTTTGGAACTGGGGTGAGATAGGGGAAGAGGAAATGAGGAAACTGTTGAAGTCCACATTGATGCCCTGGGGTTGAAGTGTTCCAAGGCAGAAGATGAGGCGTTCTTCCTCCAGGCGTCTGGTGGTGAGGGAGCGGCGGTGAAGGAGGCCCAGGACCTCCATGTCCTCGGCAGAGTGGGATGGGGAGTTGAAATGTTGGGCCACAGGGTGGTGTGGTTTATTGATGCAGGTGTCCTAGACATATTCCCGAAAGTGCTCTGCTAGGAGGCGTCCAGCCTCACCAATGTAGAGGAGATCACATCGGGAGCAACGGATACAATAAATGATGTTGGTGGATGTGCAGGTGAAACTTTGGATGTGGAAGGCACATTTAGGGCCTTGGATGGAGGTGAGGGAGGAGGTGTGGGTCAGGTTTTGCAATTCCTGCGGTGGCAGGGGAAGGTGCCAGGACGGGAAGGTTGGTTGAAGGGGGGTGTGAACCTGACCAGGTAGTCACGGGGGGAACAGTCTTTGTGGAAAGTGGAAAGGGGTGGGGAGGGAAATATATCCCTGGTGGTGGGGTCTGCTTGGAGGTGGCGGAAATGTCGGCGGATGATTTGGTTTATGCGAAGGTTGGTAGGGTGGAAGGTGAGCAGCAGGGGGCGTTCTGTCCATTTTACGGTTGAAGGGGTGGGGTCTGAGGGCGGAGGTGCGGGATGTGAACAAGATGTGTTGGAGGGCATCTTTAACCACGTGGGTAGGTAAATTGTGGTCTCTAAAGACGGAAGCCATCTGGTGTGTTTTGTGGTGGAACTGGCCCTCCTGGGAGCAGATACGGTGGAGGCGGAGGAATTAGGAATACGGGATGGCATTTTTGCAAGAGGTAGAGTGGGAAGAGGTGTAATCCAGTTCGCCGTGGGAGTCGGGGAAACGGAAGTCTTGGAGGAGGTGGAGGGCGTGGGTGGTGTCTGGAACGTACGTGGGTAGTTCCTGGACTGGGGGGATAGGACAGTATCGAGGTAGGTAGAGAAGAGTTTAGTGGAGTAGGAGCATGCTGAGACAATGGGTCGGCCAGGGTGGTTAGGCTTTTGGATCTTGGGAAGGAGGTAGAACCGGGAAGTGCGGGGTTCCCGGATAATGAGGTTGGAAGCTGTGGCTGGGAGATCTCCTGAGGGGATGAGGTTCTGTATGGTCTGGGAGATGACGGTTTAATGATGAGGATCATGGTCGAGGGGGCGGTAGGAAGAGTTGGCGCCTGGCTTCAGTGGTGTAGAGGTCAGTGCGCCAAACTACCACTGCACCCACTTTATCTGCTGGTTTGTTTGTGGGGTCGGGAGTGGAGCAGAGGGATTGGAGGGTTGTGCATTGTGAGAGTGAGAGATTGGAGTGGGGGAGGGGGTAGATAGGTTGAGGCGGTTAATGTCCTGGCGCGTTGATTTTACTGCTCCTCAGATGCTGTCTGAACTGCTGTGCTTTTCCAAAACCACTAATCCAGAATAACCTCATTAACTACCCACCCCACCCCATGGTGTCCCTCTCATTCAATACCAGCCCGTTTCTCCCAACAATCATGGCTGGAGGTACTCCCCATCTCTCGGATACCCATGGTTATTCCTTGATCCTTGGCACTGTGGCCATATTTAAAAGGCCAATGGACACACAGTTGAACTTTCTCAATTCGCAGCTGCCCTGCACTGTTTACCCGGAGCATGGCTGTTAAGTGGCAATTACACCACGGTTTGTCGACAGGGGCACGGAGGTCCTGGTAGATGGGCTAGTACAGAGGAGGACCATTCTCTTCCCAGAGGGGGCCACACCACCAGACCCACCGAGCATGGTCTGAGCTCCCCACCCAGGTCAGTGCAGTATGTGCGGTCTGAAGAAATGTCCAGCAATACAGGGCAAGCCTCAATAACCTTCCCCGCTCTGTCAGGATAAGGGTCACCGTATTCTCTCTGCTTCCTCACACTCACTGTGTATCTGTTATAGCACCCACCCTGAACAAAGCTCCTGCTCCACCACTCTCACTGCAGCATGAAGCACCTTCGGTCTTTCGCTCTCTCTCTCTCTCTGTCTCTGTCTCTCTCTGTCTGGCTCTCTCTCTCACTCTCTCCCTCCCTCTCTCCACTTTACCCCCTCCACACGCTAATAACACTGCATGGATACAACACTGTGGACTGACTTCCTCCCGACCCCTCACCATGACCCCGTCCCCACCTACACTAACACTAACAGCAGGGACACCCACTCCCACCCACCCTCCCTCCCTTCCTTTCTCCTGTTCCAGTTGAAACAGCCTGGGATAGGACAGAGAGGGCCAAGCCGAGTGGTGAAGTGCCCGATATCCGTTCCCTCACCCCCCTCCCCCCGCCATGTGGGGAGGACCGTGGTACGAGCCAGAGAAGACCGGGACGCCTCATGTGGAAATTCTGAAACATCCACGTCTCACCGACCGAGTAAGGAGCAATGTTTAGTGAAGGGCAGTTCTCACTTTCAACACACTGGCAGCTCCGTTTCTCCCTGGCACAACTTAGAAACAGTGGCCCTTATGCCAGCTCCCTTTTGTGTTAAGCTGGTACAAATGGAATCCCCATGGTCTCGGTAGGCAGGAGGGTGGGCTCACAACGCATCGTTTCCCTCACCTCCCAGGAAGGGAGCACGGAGACTCCCTCCTACACCTCCTCCTGTAAACCGCTCAGACACTGAAACTAATCTGTGATAGTTACTGCTCTCCCCACTTGTCCTGACATCTTCAATAATCTGTACTTATATACACGCAACGCTCTCTGCTCCTGCACCCCCTTTATAACTGTGCAGCCTGTTTTGTTTTGTCTTTCAATGTCTTTCCTACCAAAGTGCATCACCTCACACTGCTCTGCATTGATGCCCATCTGCCCGAAAACTACACCAACGCGTGATTGTCCTGTTACAGTTCCACACTGTCCTCCATAGACTTCACAGTTCTTCCAGGTTTGGTGCCATCTACAAACATTGAGATTGTCATAGTGTCACAGTCCCAAAGAAACAACTTGAAATCCTGCCTCACACACACGAGTGTGAGTAAGTGAAATATTGCTATATTCCCACGGAGTGAGTTGAATCATGACACGCTGTCAAAAGACCAACAAAATTCCTGACACACACCAGACACAGTGATTGAAACATTGACAAACCATGGAGCAAGAGAAATCCGGATAGGCTGTGCTTATCTTCATTGACATCATGTTATGAAGTTGAAAGTGTGTACTGTACTTTTAAGAGAGAGGGAATGCTGTTCTGAACTGAGATCTTCCAATCACCCGTGTATATGAGAGGATGGTAGACCCAGAGTGTCAAGGACAACTGAAAATATGTCACATTTGATGTGAAATAGATTCCTGAGTTGGTTGCTCTTTGGACAAAAATTCGAATTTTACCAATCCCTTTAAATTATGCCCCAGGATACTAAAACCAAATAAAGTTTGTCGTTATGGTTTTCGCAAAATTATCTGATGCTGTGGATATTAAGAGTGCAGGCATTTAGAAATTTGCAAACAGAGCAAATGCCATCAACACATATACAAGAATTTGGAAAACAAACTCTATCAAAGGTACCTTTTCATATGAAACACATTCACAGTAAAAAGAAAGAAGATGACCCAGGAAGATCCACAGCCGAAAGAAAACATCGAAAACAACAGCTACTGTGTTGTTTAGAAATTAAGTTGATGTCGTTTTAATAAGTGTCTTTTCAAAATAGTATATTGCTATAGAGTTGGAGTGGGGTAATAGGCAGTTAAGAGATTGGGGTCTCAGAGTTGTCAATAGTTGATGAAAAATGTTCACTGTCAGAGTTATAAAATAAATTGATGTTTTTATTTAAACAGTGGAACTTGGGAGTTCTCTGTCTCTCAGATTTTAACAGTTTACGAGGTGAGTTGAACATTTCCTTATATTTAGTTTAAATTGCCAGATGAGTTTTACGCCGTGTCCTAACAATTGCTGTGTGTGTGTCTGTGTGTATCTGTTTGGGGCAGGTCTGGCAGTCTCTGTCGTGCTTAAAGTGATGCAATGCGACCCTCTGCTGGCCTTCCCAACGCCATTGCACAGGCATTGGCAGAGGGTGAAAACCAATAGGGATTAATTCAGTGAGGGGAGGGAGAGGGCAGCTGCTCACAGCACAATCCAAACTGATGTCTTATCCATGTACTGATCTAAATGTCCTTTAAACGTTGTAACTGTCCTTGATTTCACAACTTCCTCTGGGAGTTCATTCCACACACAAGCCAGCTTCTGTCTAAAATAATTACCCCACTCTCATGACTTTTGTAAATCTTTTTCCTCGCACCTTAAAATATCCCTCAGTTTTGAATCCCCAAATCCAGGGAAAAGACATCAGCTTATCTGTATCCCTCATTATTTTATAAACCACTGTAAAGTTACCCCTTAATCTCATACTCTCCAGTGAAAAAAAAGTCCCAACCTATCCAGCCTCTCCTTATAGCTCAATCCCTCCTTTCCCAGCAACATCCAGATTAATCTCTTCTCAATCCTCTCCAGTCTAATAATATCAAGGTCAGTAATATCAAAGTATTTGATATCAAGGTATTTTCTAAGAGTAGGGGAGTTCAAAACTAGTGGGAATAGTTTTAAGGTGAGAGGGGAAACATTTAAAAGTGACCTAAGGGGCAGCGTTTTCACCCAGAGGGTGGTGTGCCTATGGAATGAGCAGGCAGGGTGACCAGACTGAATACAGTATTCCAGAAGAGGTCTCACCAATGTTCTGAACAAGCTCAACATGCCGTCCCAATTCCGATACTCAAAGGTCTGGCCATTGAACACAAGTGTGCTAAACACCTTCCTAACCACACTATCTATATGAGGTGCAAATTATAAAGAATTATACCTGACGGCCTAGTTCTCTGCTTTTAATTGTATAGTCCTACTCTTGTTTGATTAATCAAATCCAATACCTCGCATTAATCAAATCTAAACTCCATCTGCAACTCCTCAGCCCAGCGAGTGTTATTACAAGTATCCCACCCTCCCCTTTCAATTTAAAATTCCCTCCCCCTCTCCAGAAGGTCTGCACACTCTGGCCTTGATTTTCACAAAGAGCCTGAGCTTGGTTTGCCTTGTGTGGTTAGGGGGAGGAGGGGCATATTGCAGACACAGTCAATGGGGAGGAGAGGCTGGGCAGTAATCATTTAATGGTTTCAGGAAGAGGAAAGTGACACACGAGAGTTGAGTAATGCCGATCGGTGTTTTGGGACCAGAAATTATGGTCTCTCTCCGTCTCTGGTGTTCAGTAATAAATATCTATTTGAGATCCTTCATTGGGCTGAATATGCTTGCTGGATTTCTTTACCTAATATTGTAAATTGCAGATAATAGCAATTAAAGATGTTCATAGTTAATTTCGATGGCACAGCACGTGCACTCAATATCCTACAGTTGAGACAAATATTTTGCATTTGTTTAACAATACAAAGTGTTATGTGCAGTTCAGTAATGCTAACCTGATAATAATAAATCCACACAGAGCTGAAAGCTGACACTTGAAATATAACCTAACGTCTGGGTATGGTAGTGTAGTGGGTAGTGTCCCTGCCACTGAGCCAGAGCTCTGGATCTGATTCCAATTCCTTAGAGTTCATTAGCAGAGGGATTGAATTTAAGAGTCGTGGAGTGATGTTGCAACTGTACAGGACTTTGGTTAGGCCGCATTTGGAGTACTGTGTGCAGTTCTGGTCGCCTCACTTTAGGAAAGATGTGGAAGCTTTGGAGAGGGTGCAGAGAAGATTTACCAGGATGTTGCCTGGAATGGAGAATAGGTCGTACGAGGATAGGTTGAGAGTGCTAGGCCTTTTCTCGTTGGAACGGAGAAGGATGAGGGGTGACTTGATAAAGGTTTATTAGATGATCAGAGGAATAGATAGAGTAGACAGTCAAAAACTTTCTCCCCGGGTACAACAGAGTGTTACAAGGGGACATAAATTTAAGGTGGAGGGTGGAAGGTATAGGGGAGATGTCAGGGGTGGTTTCTTTACCCAGAGAGTGGTGGGGGCATGGAATGCGCTGCCTGTGGGAGTGGTAGAGTCAGAATCTTTGGTGACCTTTAAGCGGCAATTGGATAGGTACATGGATGGGTGCTTAAGCTAGGACAAATGTTCGGCACAACATCGCGGGCCAAAGGGCCTGTTCTGTGCTGTATTGTTCTATGTTCTATGTTCTATGTGTGTGGTAGTGTTCCAAGCTCTGATCTAGAAGTTCTGAATTCAAGTGCTGCCTGTTGCAGAGATATGTCACAGCATGTCATAACAGGCTGATGAGCAAACACACAAGAGAATAATAAAGCTTTATGGGTATTGCCAAGTGGTGCTAGTGTCCCTACCTCCGGGCACAAAGGTCGAGGTGTAAATCCCACAGAAGTGTCTCATGATACATCTGAACAAAGTGATTAAAATGGATTTAGAATTGTGACTTGATGGAGAAGGAAGAGGTGTCAGTATTGAATTTCAGAATTTAGGCCTCGGATGACTGAAAGCACAGCTATTCGTGTTGATTGGAGTCACATTTCACAGCAGTAGAGGTTTATAAAATCAGAATGGTTGTCAGGGTTTTTCCCCAGGTTGGGGCGTCCAATACCAGAGGCCATTGGATGAAATTGAGAGGGGAAAGTTTTTGAAGAGGCCTAAGGAGCACCTTTTCACACAGAAGGTGGTGTGCGTATAGAATGAGCAGCCAGAGGAAGTGATGGAGGCTGGAACAACTACAACAGTTAAAAGGCATCTGGATGCTGACAAACCAGCTGAGCTGTTCCAGCAATTTCTGTATTTGTTACAAAATGCATTCATTTTAACACAGGTATTATGAATACATTAAACTTTATTTTTTAATGGCACAGAGACAAATGAACATATTTTCAAATCGGCTGAGACCATTTTCTGCTAAGTGTATGGCTCTGTGCATGACAGCAGCAATGATGCATCTGCATGGAACAGGGAATGTGATGGAGACATAGTTCAGACAATGTACAAGGAGACCTCACATGATTGGGAAAGGGTGACATTATTATGTGATTCAACTGAGAGAGGGAGAAAATGTAATCTGCCCGAGAAGGAACGGCTTATTGCACTCTCTCTCCCTCATTGTTCCTCATCACAGCAATGTGTGCTAGCTAAAACAAAAAAGCTCTACAGTCATCATTACCGTTCTTATTTTTATAGAATTCCTATAGTGTGGAAACAGGCCCTTGGCCTAACAAGTCCATACCAACCTTCTAAAGAGTAACCTTCCCAGGCCGATTCCCCTATATTTTCATCTGACTAATGCACCTAATCTAGAAATCCCCAAACAATTTAGCATGACCAATCTACCTAACCTACACAGTTTGAGCTGTAGTAGGCAACTGGAGCACCCATTACAAGCTCACACAGGCAAGAGGAGAATGTGCAAACTCCACACAGACAGTCACCCAAGGCTGGAATTAACCCCAAGACCCTGGTGCTGTAAGGCAGCACTGCTAACCACTGAGCCACTGTTCTAACTATTGGAGAATTCCTGACCAGAATTGATTGGAATCTCCTCACTGCCTAATGTGAAGGGAATACAGCCAAGTCCAACTGTTCCAGGATGAAATCTCATTGCTAGCAGCTTGTGTGAGTAGAATATTTTCAGAAGCAGAATAACATTTTTGACCATCACTCAATTTTTACTTTTGTCATGAGTTGCACTGATATTTGAACAAAGTTCTTTCAAGTTAAAATTGCAGAGATTTTGTTAATCGGTTTGTCTGTGTGTGTGTGTGTGTGTCTCAGTGTTTTAAACAGGGTAATATTGATTATATATTTGCAATACCTAAACACTTTGCCATTTATCTTTCCATCATAGTTGGAGTAACATTGCTCTGAATCATAAATGTATTGTTTTAGCAGATTAAAGAAACTCGCCTGATTTGTTCCTAAAACTGACCCTGACACAGTCTGAGACTGATATCATCCGCCATATCACCAACCTGGTTACATTTAACATTTGTTGTGAGCAGTGGACGAGTGGGACTAGAAAAGGAAACAGTGACCCAAAAGCCGGCGAACTATAGACCAGTGAGCCTGATGTCAGTCGTGGGAAACTTGTTGGAGGGGATTCTGAGGGATAGGATTTACATACGTTTGGGAAGGCAAGGGCTGCATGCGAAATCATGTCTCATTAATTTGATTGAGTTTTATGAAGAGGTGTCAAAGACGATTGATGAAGGCAGATTGGTAGACATTGTCCATATGGACCTCAGCAAGGTGTTCATAACATTCCGATTGGTAGGTTACAGGGGATACAGAGGAAGCTAGTCAATTGGATTCACAACTGGCTTGAAGATAGACGGTTAGGAGGCTTGTGGCCTGCAGTGTGCTGCAAGAATCAGTACTGAATTCATTGCATTTCATCATTGATATCAAGGATTTCGGTGTGAACATCGGAGGCATAGTTAGTAAGTTTACAGATTACATCAGAAAGGTGGTGTAGTGGATTATCTCAGAGTACAACGAGACCACAATTAGATGGGACAAAGGGATAAGGAGTGAGAGATGAAGTTTAATTTAGATAAATACGAGGTTTTGCATTTTGGAAAGGCAAGTCAGGGCAAGATTTATACACTTAATGGTAAGGTCCTGGGGAGTGTTGTAGAACAAAGGGACCCAGGGCTGCAGGTGCATAGTTCCTTGAAAGTGGAGTCGCAGATAGACAGAGTGGGACAGAAAACATTTGGCACATTTGCCTTAATCAGTCAGAGCATTGAGTATAGGAGTTGTGGTGGCATGTTGCATCTATACAGGAAGTTGATGAGACCACTTTAAGAATATTGTGTACAATTCAGTTTTCTCCAGAAAAAAATCACAGAGATGTATCAGGACTGCACAGTTTCAGCTTTTGGGAAAGGCTGATTAGGTTGAGGTGTATCCCCCTGGAGTGTCAGAGGCTGTGGGGTGACATTATAGAGGTTTATAAAATCATCAGTGGCATGGATATTCTGAATAGCCACTATTTCTTTCTCAGGATAGGGGAGTCTAGAACAAAAGGGCATAGGCTGAAGGCAGAAGGGCAATGATTTAGAAGGGACCTTCGGGTAAATGTTTTACACAGAGAGTGGTGTGTGCACGGAAAGTGATGTCAGCGGAAGTGGTGAAGGCGGTTACAATCAGACATTAAAAATGTGTCTGATACAGGAGGGATATTGACCAAATACTAGCAAATTGGACTTGATCAGATTTGGTTATCTGGTCCGAGTGGACAGATTGGACTAACGGGTCCATTTCCATTCTGCATGACTCTCCAATTCTATACGAGGGATGAGGAGAAATTCTGAAACGACATTTGGAGAGGGAATTCTCTTCACTGGATGTTTAGTGTGCCTATATGTTCACATTGATTCAAAGCTGAGTTAGTTAAATATTTGACAGAAAAGTGAGTCACGGATAATGGACTACATACAGGAAAGCGGGTCTGAGACCACAACCTGATCAGCCACAATCTTAGTGCCTGGTGGAGAAGTCTCAGTGTCTAATGACCCACTCCTGCTCCTCAGTTCCAGGCTTCGGTGTTCCATTCAGCCCCTCAAACCTGCTGGACAGGAGCAGTTAGAGGCTACTTCCCCCTAGAAACTGGTGCACAGAAAGAGAGGAAACCATTCAATCCCTCAAGACTGTGCCACATTGTTTGGAGTGGTTTGGAAAATGTGACTTGAAAACCCAAGCTGCGTATGAAAGAGGCACCTCATCTCTCTTTACAGAGCTTCCCCTCGGCAACTTGTGCTTCATTTGTTTATCATGTTCTCGAGCCAGGTTCACCATGAATACAGCCCACAGACCTCACTCAGGGATTGCTCACGGAATCCTCTGGTCTCCCTGACTGTAATATTCAATAACAGAACTTCCAGGAAAATGACACCCGCGAACTTTCCAATAACAGAATGGGAGAACATCAGAAACAGGGCTAGTTCGTTCACCACTCCGCCAAGCCTGACTTGCCCTTCACTCAGATCATGGCCTACCTGCTCTTGTTCTCAGATCCTCTTTACTGCCTGATTCTTCATATCCCTCATCTCTCCAACAGGCCAATGTCCATCTACCTCCTCTTCCAATAATTAGTCTTCTAGCTCCCCAAACATTCTGGAAAAGAGAATTCCTGACATTCAATTCAATCTGTTTGAAGAAAACACTTGCTGCTACTATATCATGGCCTGTTGATATGATCGAAAGACATGAACACAAGGGTTCAGGTAAGAGCGTCTGGCCCTGATATCAAGGCAGTGGTTGACTAAGGTTGACATCAAAGTACTTAACAAAACTGGATTTAGTTGGAATCAAAGTAAACTCCCCACTGGTTAGTGTCAATCATAGAACAAAGGAAGATGTTTGTTGTTCGTGGATGTCAATCATCTCAGTCCTGGTCATCTCCGTGGGAGACCCTCAGGGTAGCTTCCTCTTCACAAACGTCTTCAGCTGCTTCATCCCCACCATAAGATCAGAAGTAGGGATGGTCATTGAAGATTCCACAATGTTCAGAATAATTTGTTTCCCATCCCTCAGCTCCTGAATCAGTCAGTGTCCATGTGCAGCAAGACCCAGACACCATTCAGGCTTGTGCTGTTAAAGTGTCAGTAACATTCGTGTAGCAGATCTGCTAGACTGTGCACATTGTCTTATCTGCACTTTTTCCTTTAATCCTGCGATAACACGTCTGCTATCACATCATTATGGCTCACGCCATGTATATTTTGTAAGTGCGGCACGGTGGTTAGCACTGATGCCTCACAGCGCCAGAGACACGAGTTCAATTCCCGCCTCAAGCAATTGTCTGTGTGCAGTTTGCACGTTCTCCCCGTGTCTGCGTGGGTTTCCTCCGGGTGCTCCGGTTTCCTCCCACAGTCCAAAAATGTGCAGGTTAGGTGAATTGGCCATGCTAAATTGCCCGTAGTGTTAGGTGAAATGGTAATTGTAGGGGAATGGGTCTTCGGAGAGTCAGTGTGGACTTGTAGGGCCGAAGGGCCTGTTTGCACACTGTAAGTAATCTAAAAAAAACAGAAGACTCCAATGAAATATTCTCATATTATAGTTTTTAAATCTTCCAAAAGAAATGCAAGAGGATTGTGGTACATTCGTTTCTGATAGCCTGTTTGTCACGTAAAATGTTGTCAGGCCAATACCAAATTCAATAATCCTTTTTAAATAGTGGAACATTTTCTTTCCGATGGGTGTTCATTTTTTTTTACAGGTAGCGAATCGGCCATTCAATTCCATTATCATGTTTCTGCATCAATACATCTCCAACCCCTATATCGCTAGGAACAATCGCAACTTTGAAGGCTTTCAAAATATTTGGTGTAGCTAAAACTGGTGTCGTGGTTAATGCTGCTTTTGCATTCTCAAATGCCTGCTGGAATTGTTCTATACACCAACATTTCGTGTTCTTCTTCAGTAAATCAATCAGCGGTCCCACGATGCTGCTGAAGTTTGGAACAAACTTCCAATGGAATCCTTTCAGTCCCAAAAATCGAAACTCCACTTTCTTCGAGGATGGTTGTGGAAGTTCCTAAAAGTCCTTCGTCTTTGTGTTCCATGGAGTCAATCTTCCAATCCAATGTAATGTCCCAAGAACGTCAACTCTGCTTTCGCAAATTCTGTTTTCTTTACGTTTATTGCCAGTTTTCCTTCTAGTAATCGTTCCATGAGCTCTGCCAACTGTAACATGTGATCTTTCCATGATCACTGCATCTAACAGATAAACTTCACAATTTGTTATTCTGGCCACAATCTGTTCATGAGTCTTTGGAATGTGGCTGGTGCATTATTAATTCCAAAGCGCATCACTTTGAATTGATATTGCCCATTTAAGGTTACAAATGCAGAAACTTCTTTCACTTCCTCTGATCAAGTTAAATGCCAATAACCATGCAGTAAGTCCTACTTTGTGATGTGTGTGGCATGTCAAACTTTACGTATGTAGTCTTTGAATCTTGGTATTGGATAGGCGTTTGATTTGGTTTCAACGTTGACCTTCTGATAGTCCACGCAGAATCGCTGAGTCCTATCAGGTTTTGGAACTAACAGAATCAGCGTACTCCACTCGCTCTGACTCGGTTCAATGATGTCTTCATTGAGCATCGCATCCACTTCCCTCTGGATCTAGGTGGCTTTGTGAGGATTAAGCCTGCAGTGGTGCTGTTTATCAGAACAACATTCTCTACTTCCAACCCAGACACAAATGTGTAAGTCCTCCAATCTTGGTTCTGCAAATGTCCTCATGCTGCTGCAATGAACAATCAACTTGGTTCATTGCTCTTGCAACAGATAGCTCGCTATCCTACCCCACTCCTCAAGGACTGCTTTGTTATTTAAAGGATTTTGCGTCACATCAAACCTCATGACGTTTGTCCTTGATTCCTCATTCTGTGGGGCAGTTACTAACACCTGTTTCCCCAGTTCCTTATCTCTATATTAGTCAGATTACAACATATTCACATGGCATACCTGCTACTATCATCTTATATCCAGCATCTTCACCACATAGTTTACCTGACTCTACTTTTTCTCCATTTGGAAAGGGACACTAAGTCTGGCTTTGAAGGAATTTCCTACCAGTGGTGGCATCCCCACGGAAAAAAATATCAAATTTCATAGTTTTTACCTGCCACTTGCTTCATTGTATGCTGTGCCCTCTTCAGGTGCTGTTTAGCTAACTCACATACACTATTTAATCTCTCCCGCACATCAGATACATAACCCAAGTGTGAGATCTCCGACTTCTGTCTTATTAATTTATCTTTAATTAATTCCAAAAGATCTCTCATTTCATGTCTGAATATTAACTTAAAGGGAGTAAACTGAGTAGATTCGTTCAGGGAATCTCTAATGGCAAACAATTTAATAGGACACCTTTATCCAAATCATTCGGGTAATCCTGACAGTACACTGTTAAAATGGTCTTCAGCATCTAATGCCAACTTTCCAAGGCTCGCTGCGATTCAGGATGGGACGCACTTGATTTGAAGTGCTGCATGCCTAAGCTATCCATGACTTACTTAAACAGCCGAATGTTAAAATGACTCCCTTGAACTAACTCTCTGGGTAGCCCGTACTGAGTAAAGAAAGCTACCAACCCCTCCACCTCCCTTTTGCCTTAACACTCTGTAATGGAATTGCCTCTGGTAATCTGAGAGACACATCCATTATGGCCAGCAAATATTGGTTTCCACTTTAATTTTAGAAAGGGGGCCTACACAACTAATCATAACCCTCGTGAAATGTCCGTCGAACGCAAAAATTGGCAACAAAGGTCCTGGTTTTAGTCCTGCCTGTGGCTTACCTACCATTCGGCACGTATGGTATATACAGCAAAAAGTAACCACGTCCTTGTGCATTCCAGGCCAGGAGAAATGCCTGAATCTTAGCCTGAGTCATCCAGGTGACCTCCTGCAGGTATACTAGATGACTTTCTGCAGGGAGTTCATGTGATACCCGTAACACTACCTGTCTGTATGCGACCGCCTAAACAATTTGGTTCACTCTGGCCTATTTCTCCTCTGCACTAACCTGCCGTGGTCTCCATTTCCATTTAGGATTCTATCTTTAAATTGCAAACACTCGACAATATATTCTTTTTATGAGTAGGCATCAAATTATGTAAATTTCAGTTGTAAGGCCATTAGCCTTTCATGACTAAACACCGCTGCCTGTTCAGGTTTTTACTGCACTATTACATGAAACAACGGGCCAGCTAATGAAATTTCCACTCCTTTGTCTTTCTCTTTACTTTTTGCTTCTTGCTCTAACTTATGACAGTGAGATCTTGTTATTACACAGTCTGGAAAATTTCCTGGGTATTTGTCTTTTAACACCTCAATTCCCTGGTCTTCCTTTTATTTCTCCACCACAAGAGGTGTCACTCCCACCTTGGATCCTGCTAAATTGTTCTCAATAATAAAACTGTATTTCTGAAACTGATGGTCTATCACTCACTCCCACTGTTACGTCCCCAATCTTGATTTGGATCTTCAACCTGATCTTACACAGGGGAGCACTAATTTTAAGTTCCCAATCCACAAATGATCAGTCTCTCAGGTAACATGTCAGAAAGAGTGCAAATGCTTTCATCACTTACTTTTAGAGGCTGAGAGAATGTGAGGATTACAGATGCTGGAGATCACAGTTGAAAGGTGTGGCGCTGGAAACGCACAGCAGGTCAGGCAGCAGCCGAGGAGCAGGAAAATCCAAGTTTCAGGCATAACCCCTTCATAAGGAAACGCGGGATTGGAGGAAAGGGTTCTGAGAGATACATAGGTGGGTGGGGGTGGAGTTTGCGAAAGGTAGCTTGGAAGGCGATAGGTAGATGCAGGTGGGGAGTGATGGGGATAGATCAGAGGGCAGGATGAAGTGGATAGGTGCTAGGACAGCTGGAACCCTCCAACCACAAGGCATCAACGTTGACTTCACCAGTTTCCAATTCCTCCCTCTCCCAACCTCATCCCAGATCCAACCCTTCAACTCAGCATCGCCTTCTTCAACTCTCCTGGCTGTCCACCTTCCTTCCCACATGTCCACTGCACCCTCCTCTCCGACCTATCGCGATCACTCACATCTTCATTTTCCTATCGCCTTCCCACTGACCTGCCCCCCAGCCTCATCTCTATTCTCCCATTTATATTTTACCCCCTTCTCCTCCCCTCCCCGCCACTTTCCAGATGAAGGGTTTGTGCCTGATATGTCGATGTTCAGATGCTGCCTGACCTGTTGTGCTTTTCCAGCGCGACACTTTTTGAACATTATTCCCGTTTCTCGCAAAATTATCCCTGGTTGTCCTTCTCCCCTGTTCTTTCTGAGTAAACTTTCCCCACAGAGGTGAATTCATTATAGAGAGCAGATACTAACTTCATACCCAGCCCCTGCCTAGGCTGTGCACTCTCCTGCAGCTCCTCAACTTTTCTTGGGGTTTCCTTTAATACTTCCACTAATGCCACTGACTTAGCGTCTTTTACCATATCTTATCCCACAGTGCCTTTTTTCCACGACTAGCATTGTGACTTTGTGTTATGGCAGTGAAGACACCTTTTCCCAGTGCCCTTCTTAAACCACCGGCACTGTAATTCTATGTTCCACTCCAAGACAGTAAAAACCCCCTGAGGCCTTTCACTTCCTTTCAACTCTCTTGGGTTTCTTTATTAACCTAAAGTAAACCATTCCCAGTGTGATCTAAATCTTTTTTTTGTAGAGTAGGATTTCCCCTTCTCCCAATTTCTATCCGTCACAGGAGGGAGATCATACCAGAAGCTAAATTGCAGGTCATGCACCAATGCATATTGACCTGCCATCTCTGTCACTCTTCTCACTTCTTGAACTTCCTGTTCATCCGCATGAACTCTGATCATCTCTGGAAGTGAGTGTTTAAATTCCTCCAGCAGAATGATCGGTCTCAGAGCCTTATATGTCTTGTCTATTTTAAGGCCCATGCCCATCTATCAAACTTACTAAGTTTAACTCTTTCAAAATTATAAAAGTCTGACCTGGATCCATCATTATGTTTCTGAATCGCTCTCTGTACACTGCTGGTACCAATTCATAAGCATTCAAAATAGACTGTTTGACATCTGCATAACCTCTTGACCCCTCATCTGACAGCACTGCACATACCTGACTAGCTCTGCCTAGCAGCTCAGTCTGAACTAGCATTACCCACATGTTCTCTGACCAATCCATCTGTCTATCCAATTTTTCAAATGAAATAAAAAAGGCAGCCATATTTTTTTTATCAAAATATGGCAATGTTTTAACATATTTATATATATATCCCTACCTTCTGTTTTAATCTCTATCCTGTTAACATGACTGTGCTGATTAATTCACAACTTCTCAAGTTCAAATTCTCTCTCTCTCTTTTCTCTCACTCTTTCTCTAGCTCTTCTACCTCTCTTCCCCTTTGTTCTCTCTTTCTTTGTGTCTCACTTTTTAATCTTCTAAGTGCAGTTGCTGTATTTGCAATCTATCTTTTTCTAAATCTATAGCAATCACTGTCAGTTTCTCCGATACACTGAAGTGCTCGCCCAACACCATTGCAATTTCAGCTTCCCTTTTGCCTCTGGTTAAACCCAATTCTAACCTATTTGCTAATTCGAAATGTACACCCTTCCTCTGTCTTTATAAACTTTTTTGGCAAATTGGGACTCATTTTCAAACCCCAAAACCTCTTTCGTACTGTTAGGACGCATTTCTCTCATTTTTCGTTTCATCATCCACAAGGAACTAAAATGAAACGAATTTTCTGACCTAAGTTTTGCTTAAAGATCTCGGACAATAATTGCCAAGTGTTGTAATTTGCTAGGATCTTTTGTACCCGTAATCTGTTCACATTTGTCCAAATTCTGAATGACAAGCCCCCAACCTGTTATGACATCGTTGTCGAGGCCCTCTGTTAATAAAAACCAAACACCAAAGAAAGCTCACCTCGCCTCATAATCTGTTAAAACATGAGTGACAGAGAACTCCCAAATTCCACCATTCAAAGAAAAATAACAATACATTTTATGAACCCGAATAGTGAACACGAAACAACAACTATTCACAAGTACAAAACCCGCTTTTCTTAACTGCTTACTGTCTGACTACAACTCTGAAAAACTCTGAGACTTTAATACACTGATTAAACGTTACATTAATTTAATGTGAACACGGCACAGTCTCTGTCTTCCCGCTGTCTTCAGTCTTCCAGCTGCTGATCTCCCTGGGTCACCTTCCTTCTGCTTTTTTTACTGTAAATAAAGTATATTGGATAGAACATTTTTTTCTAATTTGAGACCAAGATGTTAGATGTCCAGTCAGCTTTTCCATTAAGTTTCAAAATGCCAGGTTTATATACTCCCCATGACACATTCAATTCTCATTGTTTAATCGGTTTCCAGTCATTAAAACAATAAAGTTCAGCTTCCAGTTGTTCCTGGTTTCCTGGGCATAATTCAAATTAATTGGTTACATTCGAAAGTTACTTTTGGCATCGCAAGAGTCCCAGCACTCTCTCATACTGGATGTGATAGATTAGGGGATATTCTTCTTTCTGGCCAAGTCTGTTAGATATCTACTCGGTTTATTACCATCCTAAAATAATCTCTGTTTCGTAAACGAGATTTCCCTCTTTGCTGTCTGATTGAACCTAGCATTCAAAGTAGCTAGGTTCAATCAAACAAGGTAATCTGCTGCACCTTGGTTACAGATGATCTGTCAAGGTACCCAGAAGTGGCAGAAAGCATCTCCGAATCATGATTTTATAAACTTTTATAATGTCAACCCTCAACCTTTTACACTCCATCTGATACTACCATCAAGAATAAGCATTTACAGGTAAGCACTGCAAATTTGAAACAATATTAAAAATGTCAGGTAAATAATACTCAGTCCAAACTTCATACTGTGACTTATTTTTCTCCATGTTACAATACTAAGGCAACATGAAATTCTTACTAGTGCCAATAAGAAGTCAAACACCCGAATTCTTTTGTCTAAATTGGATGATAATGTCTACACTGAAAATTTATCTCTGGACAGATCTATGTAAGGAAGGGAATTCTTATACCACACAGTTAGCATGCAGGTGCCTTTAGCAAAGTGAGATGAAGGCTGAGCATACTTTTTGAAATTTTGTTCAGTATGAATTCAGTGCAAAGGGGGAGAAGTGATTCATTAAGGTTTACTCCAAGAAGGAAACTATCCGGAATGAGATGTGTGTGGAAGGTGTTAACGAAATGAATGGAGAGACCGAGCCACACTGAGACCAGAGGCAAAGTGGCAGCACTAAACGCAGCTTGATGCTAATACATAGAAGGTAGACATGATCAAGAACTTCCGGTGAAGTGGAGAGGGACCATAATGTGAGAGAATGTGCTCTGTAATTGGAGAGGGAGAACCTGGAATCAGGAAGGGGAGACGAGCAGGGAAGAGGATGGAGGAGCAATGGCTGAGGCTTCTAGCGGTCATTCAGGAAGCACAGCTGAAATTCATCCCTAGCATCTGCTAATAGTCCCTGAAATCAACATCTTAAATCTGGCACTGTATCAATGCTCATCAATTTATGATTGAATAGTAGCCTTGAAAATTTCATCAACCACGGGTGTTTCATCTCCTTATAGAGTCCTTTATGAACAGAAACAATAATTGCTGAGCATTATGGGATATCTGCTTGAATGTCTGCACTTGTATAAACACTGACCTTCCTCTTGGTCTATATACCCATCACCCTTCAGACCAGATGCGTGACAGCAATCCTGCATGTTATGTCTACTTCTTTTCAATCATTCAGGGGGAACTTGTGCATGTGGCTGAACACATGAATAGCGGAGGCTGACTCCATTCCCCCAGCTTCTCCGTCTCTGACATTTCTGTTTGATGATGCCACATTCCAGTGAGCTGCCTCTGACGTGACCTCCTTTTCCTTTAAACCAGGAATCCCCAAACTACGGTGGCCAAGGCCTTATGCTGTGACTGTCCCATGTCCCGCACTGCCACACACATTCCACCGCTCCCTTCACTTCTACTGTTTCAATCCAGAATCCTGCCATTGCTGCTCACAATGCAGACTGCATCACACTGGGGAGATTAAACAAAGACTGTTTTGAGTAACATTCCCACTCTGTCTGTAGGATTTACCCTGATCCTCTCATTGCTTGCCATTTCAATAAGCTACCTTGCTCTCATTCTAACATTTCGGCCCTGGGCTGCTGCAATGTTCCAATGAAGCACAACCCAGGCTCAAGTGACACCTCACTTTACCCTTTGGTACGTTACAGCCTGTCGGGGTTAATCTTCCATTCCATAATTTCATAGCCTAAACCCCATTATGACTGTTCTCCACTTTTCATAAATTCTCTCTCCTGGTCTCCATTTGACCTTCTTTATCTTGCGCTCAATAGAGGGAATCGCTTTCGCCCATTCACATCTTAATTCAAAGCTATTTCTAATTATTTTCTCGTTCACCACTGCTAAAAGCCTGTTTATCTTTTGCCATGCCCTCTTTTTCCTGTCACCCACCCCCCTCCCGACACCACCTCTGTCAAGGGATTAAAAAGCCCATTTTCCAATCCTTTTCAATTCTGAAGAAAATTCACACTGGACTTGAAACACTAGCTCGGTTTCTCTGCCTCTGTAGATGCTGCCACACCTGCTGAGTTTCTCCAGAAATGAATAGGCACAGAACGAATTCTCCCCTTAACAAATACTCATGGATACTGTAAATAAAACCACAAATATTTCTGGAGAAACTGGGAGCTTTGTAGACGGGTCACTGGACCCGAAAGATTAATTCTGCTTTCATTCCACAAGATTATGTCAGACCTGCCTAATTTCTTCAGCTATGTCTGTTGTTGAACAAGTTCCACAGATGTCTGTCAAAGATGCTCAAAAGCCCTGTCCAATGCAAAGCGCCGTGCACCAGGGAATTGAATGATAACACCAGGTTGACAGCTTCATTGGCTCTGAAGCTGTATAAGGCTGCATCACGGGCACTGCAGAGCTCTTAATCATGGTCAGGGAGAGAAACAGAACGAAATACATTCGTTTTAAATATAGCAGATGTCATTACGTGAATTGGAAAAGATTCAGATGAATATGTTAAAGAGTTTGAGTAATGTAACAAATTGGAGGCGTGACACGATGGACAGATCCTAACAGAATGAGAATATGGAAATGGTAATGTTACCACATCAGAAACCAGGTTAGATCGCTGAACACAGTACTGATGGGTGATTGGATATTGGGGGACAGCCAGTAGAATTTAATTCCACATATTGAAGCTCAAACTGGGCATTCACGTGATGATGCAGATCATAGTAGCAGCATCAGAATTGTGTTTAATCACAATCTGTAACCTTTTCCCTGGGATAATCTCTCAATCTACCATTGCAAACAAGCCGATCCAGGCTTCAGTAAGGAATGCGGGTGAACATACCAGAGTCAGAACCATGTGTATCTAAACCTGATGACAACCCATTAAAGCTACGGTACTTGACCAGTTGCATTTCAAATAGCAGGACTGACATCTGATGGAGAGGGCAAAATTATCTCAAGACTAACAGATGAGATCTAAGCTTTGCAGTCCTGCCACATCCAATTATAAATGCCAATGGAACATTTGACAACTTACTGGAGGAGAGGGCTCCAAAGGTATCTCCATCTTAAATAATGGAACAGCCCTAAACATCAATTTGAAAGATAAGGACGTTGTGTCTGCACCATACTCTCCCAGAAGTGTTGAGTGGATGATCCACCTCACCATGACCATGATGCACTCAGAATCACAGATGCCAGTCTCCAATCAATTCGATTGGCTGCATGTGACATGAAGAAACAGCTGGACACGGTAGATACGATAAAGGCAATGGACCCTGACCCCTTTCCTGCAATAGGACTGAAGACGTGTGCTGCACAACAAGCCATGTCCCCGGGGAAGCTGTTCCAACTCTGACATCTCCCTGGCAATGTGGAAAATTAATGTGCTATATCCAGTTCCCTAAGCGGGGAATAACTACAATCTGTCCAAATACCACCCTCTCAGTCCGATCACGATAGTGGTCCGATCGCATTGGTGGGAGTGCTTTTTGACAGAGTTGTCAATCAGCACAGAAATAATCAGATCAGCGTGGTTTCTGATAAGTCTCCAAGTGGAAATGATGCTGTTGTGGAAATGTCACTTCATTACTAATACAGACTCTGGCAGACGGTGGGAGTTCAAACCAATTAATAAAATATCAAGAAGTAAAATCTGGTGTTATTAATAACGACCTTGAAGCCAATAACAATTGCAAACACCAATTTCCTTCACCAATTTACTTTCAGGAATTTAGTCTCCCGTGATTTCCTGGTCTGACCTAAAAGTGACTCCAGACACATTACATCTGATAAACTCTTCAATGGTCTCTGGTAAGTCCAAGAAAGACACTCAATTGTATCAAACTGCTCCTAGTTCTTAAAGGATAAAACTGGACAGAACACGCAGCCCCACCCTTTTTGTTGGAAATGGGAATGGGAAACACAGTCCTGTTGCCAATGCAGAGACTTCCTTCCTTACATTTGAGAGCTTGTGACAACATTTGCGGAGCTATCCTACAGACTACACAGTATCATCGGGAAAGGAGGATATCATTCAACACATTGAGTCTCCCCCATTCTTGTTCGTGAAGAAAATCTCCTCAGCGCAAATTGCCCTGTACAGTGTTCATAACACTTAATATGTTGAAACTTCGGGATACGTAAAATAGGAACTGCTGTGGTTGCTTTGGTCCATCAATTTTGACCTCCATTCAAAATACGGGCAGTTCTCTGATATCGCATGTTTAATAAACACAATTTGTCTGCAACACAATTTGTGAATTGCGCATCCTGCTATAAAGCGAGCTCCCATTTACTGTAATGTAATTCCATCCCTGGCACCAGCAGAACAGCAAAACCCAGCCTCAGGATCCTCTATCAGCAAAATGCACACTCAGTGTGTTCACTAAAGTAGGAATGTAATCTGCTCTGGAAGCCTTGAAACTGAGACTGAAACTAGGAATTTTAATCTACATTTAGAAGGACATTTATTTCAAACTGGAATTCAGTGTCAGCATCATGTGGTCAGTCGGCTCACGTGCTTTCTGAATGGTACAGTGCTGTAGTCAGTGACTGCAGTGTGAAAGTGTTACATTTACAGCATTATTTCATTACAATATATGGTTTAAAGATTTACTTCGACTATGCTCGTGTATATTAGATTAACTTTTTTGGTTTTTACTAATATTTTGGGGGGTTTGCACCTTACCCTCTTTTTCCCATAGGCTCCATTATTAATATTACATGATTTTCTACAACACGGTGTTCCACAGGAATGCAGCTACCGCGTTAGTGGAGAACAACCTGGAGTGATATCTGATCCACCATCATCACACCATACTCCTGCTTTTTGTCTATCCCTATAATTCCCAGAAATCCTTATTTATAGTCAGTGCCTTGGCTTCCACAGCCTTACGTCCGACAGAATTCCATAGGTTCACCAGTCTCTGAGTTCTGACATTCATTCTCATCTCAATGCAGAGTGGCCTGTCTATACCTAATGCTGTGGACCCTTGTTTTATAAGTCCCAGCCAGGGGAATTGTCATCCCTGCTTCCAAGCTGTCTCACCCTGTCAGAATTTTACATATTTCACTGAGATCTCCACTCATTTTCGTAAATTCTATGGAATACAAGCCCAGTCGCCCCAAACTCTGCTCTCACAACAAGCATGTCATCCCAAAGATCAGTTTGGTCATCCTTCGCTGCTCTCCCTCCATGCCAGGTTTGTCGATTATTAGGTAAGGAGAGCAAAACTACACACAATACTGCACAATGTTCGACATGAGATCTGCGCAGAAGGAAACAAAAATGCAGCTCAATTCCTTTACAGATCAACATTTTTCAACCAATCCATTTTCAATTGATAAGTTGGCATTCTATTGTTCCCATCAATGTGCACAACGTCACATCTCCCCACATTGCGCTCCATCTGCCACGTAGTTGGCTATTCACTCCGCTTCTCTCAATCACGTTGGAGCTTTTTAACATCCAGCTTACCCACTCACAATCCAACATCAGCAGACTTGGTAATATTGCATTTGAGCCCCTCAATCAAAGATATGATGTGTATTAAGAATAGCTGGGGCCCAAATCCCGATTCTTGCTATTTCTTCCAGGCCTTCCATTGTAAAAACAATTGTATTCTTGCTCATTGTTTCCTGTCAGCTCTTCCATTCTAAAACCATGACCATGTATTAGCCCGAATCCCATAGAATTCGAATTTGCACAATAGGCTTGGGGCTTTATCAAAAATCTTGCTAAAAATCCAATCGTATTGCATTGATAGTTCCTCATAATTTTGCTAAAATTCACTTTCTCAAATGTGATACCCATTTCATAAATCTCTGTGGACTCTGTCTGTGCCCATTGTGTTCAGATCCAATAACTACAACTGTTTAGTTGCTAATTTCATTGTATTCTCTTTTTCTCACCAAGCTAAAGTTTTCTGGTATTGCTGGGATGTTTTCATTTTGGCTTTGTTATCTTCTGTGAAATCAGAATAAAGTAGCTGCTTCATAGTTCTGCCGTTTCCCTGTTCTCCATTCTCCATTCTCTGGCTTCAGACTGTTATAAGCTGCAATTGCTTTCTTTTACCTTTCACACTGACATATGTTTAGAAGCTATTACAGCTCACTCGTATAACTCTCGTTGATATATTCTTCAGAAAAGCATCAATTCCTGTCTTAACTTGGTTAATGATGAGCATTCCACAATCATACAAGCACAGAAACACAGACTCTGTACCGTCGAGATACAGCATGATCTAAATTAGTTACACTTTCTGACATGAGGCCCGTGGCCGGGAGTGTTTTGACACTTCAAAAGCTCGTCCGAGTACTTTGTAACAGTTGTGCAGTTATCAGTAACAACCATTCTCTCTCTTTCAGATCCCTACATCCTCTGTGTGACAAAATATCTTTAAATCCTCTCTAAACCTCAAGCACTTAACTTTGAAAGTGTGCTCCCTTGTTCTTGACGAAAAGGAACAACTGCTATATGTCCACTCTGTCCGTGCCCCTCGTAATCTTATCCTTCTTTTCACGTCCCCCTCAGCCTTCTCTGTTCCAAAGTAAACAACCTCAGCTTATTCAGCCTCTCTCCATAGCTGATATTCTCCATCCCAGGGAGCAGCCTGGTGAGTCTCCACCAACCCACAAACCACCCCCTCCCCCAGTGTAATGACATCCTTTCTGTAATCTGGTACCCAGAACTACACATTGCATACCATCTTGACCTAAATAAACTCTGTATAGCTCTTATAATCTATGCCTACGACTCCTAAGCCTTTTTCGCTCGACTGTTAACCTGTCTATCACATTCAGGGATGTGTTGAGAAACATCCTCTGAGCTGCCGACTGTGCTCCCCTTCTGGTTCCTTTTTCCAAAGTGCATCACCTCATATTTTTGGTGACACTCCATCTGCCATTGATCTGCCCATCTGACCATTCCATCTGTAACTTCTTCTAACATAAGGCTCTCCTCCTTACTGCCAAGCAATCGGCCAATCTTTGTGTAAAACACAAACTCACTTATCACACAACCGCTCAACCTCCTTTTCAGATTCCCATCTCCATCATTTATGATAACAATGGATGATAACTTTAAAAATAACGCACCACCAGTGTCTAGTCCAATACGTTTATTCGGAGGCTCTAGCTTTTGAAGTGCTGTTTCTTCATCAGTTTGTTGTGCACTTCGAAATCGTGTGCCTCCACTTAAACCTATTGGCCTACAACCCGGCGTTGTGTGATTTTTTTAACTTTCTCTACCCCAGTCTAACGGCGACTCCTTCGAATCACAAATATTTGCTTGGATCCCTTCCATTCATCTAAAATGCTTGGAACACATTTATTAACTTCCATTTATCGACAATGGGTTCCGGCCTCTGCAGAATGTCCAGGAAAATAAAACATAGTCATCGACTGTGCAATTAATAATTCTATTGCTGATTTATTGCTGAAATTTTGTTACGAAAAACATCTGCTTTGTCAGACTTAGCAATGTTCAATCCAGCTATATTTAACCTTGTTACTGATATAAATTGGCTTTATGTCTTTAGTTCCACAAGCTCCATTCGATGGTTTTCTGGGTGATTTTCTGGATCTTCCTCCATGAAGATAGATATAAAGTAACTGGTTATTTTCTCTGCCATTTCCTTGGTCTCCACAGTAACCTCTCCTCTCCTGATTGCAAATTTCCACATTTGACATTGATTTTATTTTGTTTCATTTGAAGTATAGATTGAAGATTTTAGCAGTCTGTGTTTTCCTGTTTGTTAGCATGCATGTTCGCTTTTCGATTTTCATATCAGCTTCATGGCCCTCCTTTTTCTGGATCATTAATTTCTGAGAATTCTCAGGTTTCCACAATGTCTGGAATTATTCTGAAGTCACTACCTATGATTAATATTATCTTTAATTTGTTATGTTAACCATCATCAAGTCACTTTCTCACTCTCCGGTGTTTTTACGTTCATGAAATAGCAGGAGGACAGAGAAGAAATTGCGGGACCCCTGGTTGGTACTTTTGAATCATTGTTGGCCAAAGGGTGAGGTCGCAGAGGACTGGACGGTAGCGAATGCTGTGCCCCAATTCAAGAAGGGCTACAAGAAAAACCTGGGAACGAGAGACCAGTACACCTCACATCTGCAATAGATAGTTACTTGAGAAGATTCTGAGCGATAAGATACACAGAGGAAACTCAATTATCCGAACGTGATGGGCGGGGCACTATTTCATTCGGATAATTGATTATTCAGTTAATTGATTTTCTCTGGGGCTCGCAGTTTTCTGTGAAGTCTGCTCCCCATTCAATGCAAATGCAGACTTCATGCGAGACACTACCCCGCGTATGCTCTCAACACCCCTTGCCTGGCCCAACCTCTTTCACTCCCACTCCGCCCCCGTCTGCTCCTGCCCAACCCCAATCCTATCTGCTCCCACTCCACCCCACCCACCTCCCACAACGCCGTCCCATACCACACCGCCCACCTCAAACTTGCCCACTCACAACCCATGCCCCGGCCCATCCCTAACCCGCAGCACCAACACCGGTCCCCTAACTCGCATGCCCAACCATCACCCCCATCGTCCGGCCCCTTCCACACCCCCACCCACCGATAACCCCGCACCCACAACCCTGCACCCACAAACCCCACCCCCAGCTTCAGACCCCCATCCACCCCTAACCCCACACCCCCAATCTCGCACACTCAAAGCCATATCCCCAACCAACTCCACTGGGGCAGACGGACTGTACACCAACAGGCCTACTGCTGCCTTGCTGAAGTAAGTCTACGAATAACATGCATGCACGTGCGCGCACACACATACACACACATGCACGCGCATATTTATTGCAACTTTTTGATAGGTTCCAGCTTTCCCGTTCTACAATACGATGTTGTCGAGATTATCTGGGGAAGGGAGGTTTAGGGTAAACCCTGTGTAGAACTCCAGAGAAAGTGTGGGGAGAGAGAGAGAGATGGGACTGCAGGTCAGTCATTTGGAGACGGTGCCTGGACTGTGCTCGGCAGCATTTCAGTTTGTTTTTAATCATTGTACCTGTAAACAAATGAGACAATCAGGGTTGAAACAGCTCTTTGACATAATGCTTCTATAGGGATATTGAGATCCCCATCGGATAATCCGATATTCAAATAATTGATATTAGGATAATCGTGGTTATTCTATGCATGCATTTGGAAAGCAGGCTTTGATTAGCAGCAGTCGGCATGGCTTTGTGCATGGGAGATCAGGGCTCTCAAATTTGTTAGCGTGCTTTGATGAAGGTGACCAGGAATGGTGATGAGGGCAGGGTGGTACACACAGTCTGTATGGATTTCAGTAAGGCATTTCATAAGGTTTCCGAAGATGGCCTGCTCAGGAATGTTCGATCGCATGGAATCCAGGGAAAACTGGCAAATTAGATATACAGTTGGCTTGATGGTAGGAGGCAGAGGGCAATAATGGAAGGATGCTTGTCGGACTGGAAGCCTGTGAATAGTGGAATCCCACAGGTGTTATTGCTGGGAACATTGTTTGTTTATGTGTGTGTGTGTGTATAATATATATATATATATATATATATATATATATATATATATATATACTTACATATTACATACATCTATGGTCTAGATGAGAATGTGTAGGCATGATGTCTAAATTTGAAGACGACATTAAAAGAGATGGCATCATGAAGAGTGAGGAAGGTTATCCAGAATTTCAGAAATTACAGGAATACCTTGATCAGCTGGGGTAGTGGGTTGAAAAATGGAAAATGAAGTTGAATATAGATCAGTGTAAGTTCTTATGTTTTAAAAAGTTGAATCAAGGTCGACGTTTCACGGTGAATGGTTGGGCCTTAATGACTGTAATGGAGCAGAGGGACTTCGAATTCAGGTGCATGGTGTTCTGAAAATTGATTCACAGTTAGACAGGGCAGTGAAGAAGGCTTTAAGTACACTGGCCTTCATCAGGAGTTACGTTGCAGTTATATAGGATGCCGGTGAGGCATTACGTGCAGCATCATGATCAGTTTTGTTTACCTTGCTATAGGAAGGATGTTATTAAACTGAAAAGAATGCAAAAGAAATTTCAACGATGTTGCCAAAGTCTCAATGGTCTGAGATTTAGGGAGAGGTTGAACAAGCTAGGACATTTCACTTTACAGTGTATGACAGTGTATGACTATAGAAGCGGAAAAGATCACGGGAGGTATGGCTAACGTGAAAGCACCCAGTTTTTTTCTTCACAGGGTTGCTCAGCAATCACGGTTTAGAGGGCATCAGTTTAAGGTCAGAAGAGAAAGAATAAAAGGGAACCTGAGGAGTAATTTCTTACATACATCTTCGTACGCATTTGGAAAGAGCTGCCAGCAGAGGTGGTTGAGGTGGGTACATTAACAACATTTAAAAAAAACATTTGGACAACTACACAGATAGCAAAGGATTAGAAGGATACGGGGCAACGGCAGGGAAATTGGATTGGTGTGAATGGACGTTTTGTTCGGAATGGATCACTTTAAGCCGAAGGACCTGTGTCCGTGCTTTAGGACTCTATGCCTCGAACAACCATTACTTGTCTCCCACTGAATGGTATGTTGCATTTTCCCAATTAACTGGAGATAAATTGACCCTCTAAACTCCAGGCTTCCATGATGTTTGCCTGGAATGTTAAAATATTCGGTATTGTATGCCGATGCTGTCTAAAGTGCAACACGTTAATGTTAAATGCATAAATGAAATGCTATTCCTCAAAAACTGCTTCAGACCAAGGTTAGTAATTAGTCCTCCTGACCACACGACACCAAATCTGAAATAACCTGCTCTCTAGTTTGGTTCATATACACTCCTCATATACACTTATGGAATTTATTTTTCACAGCACGAGCCATCACTTCTTTAATGCAGTTTAGATACAACTTGAGACCATCCAATAAGACTGCAGTATCCACAATACGTGCAAGTGTAATTTGAGAGCATATGATGTTCAGATTTTCTGCTACTGTTTCGGTTTCGATGTATGAAACACAAATATTTGCTTCCCCTTGTTATTTGTAAGGTCGACATAAATTGATTCTGTGGAATCTGAGGGACAGGTTCTGTGGCGTTATTAGTGATAGACTTGGACAAGACATTCGGGGAGGCTCACCTCGACGCTGAGATGATCTGAAGAAATGTCCAACAATACAGGACAAGGATCAATAAACATCCCCGCTCTGCCGGGATAAGTTTCACTGTATTCTCTCTGCTTCCTCACATTCGCTGTATATCTCTTCTAGCACCGACCCCCGAAAACGGCTCACGGTCTATCTCCAAACCAGGCTGATGCACGATCACTGTCACTATTAAATTCAGCAACTTCCGTCCCTCACTTTTTCTGTCACGGATGCAATAGCCACCACACTAATAACATGGCATGGATACAACACTGTGGACTTACTCACTCAGGACACTTCACCATGTCAGCCCCACCTGCACCAGCACTAACAGCAGGGCTACTCACTCCCACCCTCCCTCCCTTCCACCCTCCCTTTATCCCATTCCAGGCGAAACAGCCTGGAATAGGACAGAAAGGGCCAAGCCGGGTGGTTGAGTGGCCGATATCCGTTCCCTCACCCCCTCTCCCCGCCATGTGGGGAGGTTCCTGTTACAAGCCAGATAGGACCGGGATGCCTCGTATGGGGATTCTGAAACATCCGCATCCCACCGACCGAGTCAGGAGCAATGTTCAAAGAATTCTCGTTTTAAAACCACTGGCAGTTCCACCGTCAGATCTGTATCTCCCACGCCAAAAGCCGATACACAGAGTTGCAGAAATAGAATTATAGAGAAATATTGGTAAATATCCCAATATACTAACATGCACAATATGTGCAAGGTGATAAGTATATGCACACACATAGAAGCACACAAAGACATATACAGTCGCACACAATAGAATCGAACGCACATAGAAACACACAGGCTGCTGCACTGACAGACGTAGACACACAAGTACACAGATGAAAAGCATATGGACATACAAACACATTCCCTCACACACACACACACTCGTGTCATTAAGACACAAATAGATACTTTTTTGATTTATAAGGGGATCAAGGATTCGAGGGCGAAGGCAGAAAAATGAGGTTGAGGACCATATGAGAAATTATTGATTGGCATATCAGACTCGATGGGGCGAATGGTCATTTTTTTCCCTTTTTTAATGCTCGTATGGTGTTATGCTATAAGTCAGTCTCTTCCTGAGACAGCAGCAGCGGCTGGGTTTGATAACAATTTGATCAGGAAGAGTCACTGAGAATGTGGGGCAGGTTGGGAGGGTGGAATGGTTTATGTGTATTCCGAATTACTGTATCTTTATATCTGAAAAGAGATGGTGATTTGATGTTCAGTTCACACAGCTTTAAAATAACAGGCCCCGCAATGAAATAAGGATGGCATTTTCCCTTTAGTGTTGTGCTATCTATTGTGTTCTCATCCTCAGGGAGCAGTGAAGACTCGGTGAGAAGATATTCAAGGCTGAGCTCGTCTCAACTTTGCTGGGCAGGAGAGTCAATGTTTATTGGGAACATACAGGAGACGGATGGTCAGACACATTCGGATCAGACATGAGCATTCTGAAAGGTGCTGCCGAATGGCCAACTGCTGCCCATACCCCATGCGTTAGAACATAGAACATAGAACATAGAGAACAAAGTGAGGTCTGCAGATGCTGGAGATCAGAGCTGAAAATGTGTTGCTGGAACAGCGCAGCAGGTCAGGCAGCATCCAATGAGCAGGAGAATCGACGTTTCGGGCATAAGCCCTTCTTCAGGAATGAGGAAAGTGTGTCCAGCAGGCTAAGATAAGAGGTAGGGAGGAGGGACTTGGTGGAGGGGCGTTGGAAATGCGATAGGTGGAAAAAGGTCAAGGTGAGGGTGATAGCTCAGAGTGGGGTGGGGGCGGAGAGGTCAGGAAGAAGATTGCAGGTTAGGAAGGCGGTGCTGAGTTCGAGGGATTTGACTGAGACGAGGTGGGGGGAGGGAAATGAGGAAACTGGTGAAATCCGAGTTCATCCCTTGTGGTTGAAGGGTTCCTAGGTGGAAGATGAGGCGCTCTTCCTCCAACCATCGTTTTGTTGTGGTCTGGCGATGGAGGAGTCCAAATACCTGCATATCCTTGGTGGAGTGGGAGGGGGAGTTGAAGTGTTGAGACACAGGGTGGTTGGGTTGGTTGGTCCGGGTGTCCCTGAGGTGTTCTCTGAAACGCTCCGCAAGTAGGCGGCCTCTCTCCCCAATATAGAGGAGGCCACATCGGGTGCAGCAGATGCAATAGATGATGTGTGTGGAGGTGCAGGTGAATTTGTGGCGGATATGGAAGTTTCCTTTGGGGCCTTGGAGGGAAGTGAGGGGGGAGGTGTGGGCGCAAGTCTTGCACCACCTGCGGTTGCAGGGGAAGGGGCCGGGAGTGGAGGTTGGGTTGGTGGGGGGTGTGGATCTGACGAGGGAGTCACGGAGTGAGTGGTCTTTACGGAACGCTGATAGGGGAGGGGAGGGAAAAATATCCTTGGTGGATGATACGCTGTACATGGAGATTGGTGGGGTGGTAGGTGAGGACCAGTGGGGTTCTGTCCTGGTGGCGGTTGGAGAGGCGGGGCTCAAGGGCGGAGGAGCGGGAAGTGGAAGAGATGCGGTGGAGGGCATCGTCGACCACGTCGGGGGGGAAATTGCGTTCCTTGAAGAAGGAGGCCATCTGGGTTGTACATTTTTGGAACTGGTCCTCCTGGGAGCACCCTCACCTTGACCTCTTTCCACCTATCGCATTTCCAACGCCCCTCCCCCAAGTCCGTCCTCCCTACCTTTTATCTTAGCCTGCTGGACACACGTTCCTCATTCCTGAAGAAGGGCTTATGCCCGAAACGTCGATTCTCCTGTTCCCTGGATGCTGCCTGACCTGCTGCGCTGTTCCAGCAACACATTTTCTGCATAGGACATAGAACAGTACAACACAGAACAGGCCCTTCAGCCCACGATGTTGTGCCGACCACTGATCCTCATGTATGCACCCTTAAATTTCTGTGACCATGTGCATGTCCAGGAGTCTGTTAAATGTCCCCAATGACCCTGCCTCCACAACTGCGGCTGGCAACGCATTCCATGCCCTCACAACTCTCTGTGTAAAGTACCCGCCTCTGACATCCCCTCTATACTTTCCTCCAACCAGCTTAAAACTATGACCCCTCGTTTTAGCCATTTCTGCCCTGGGAAATAGTCTCTGGCTATCGATTCTATCTATGCCTCCCATTATCTTGTATACCTCAATTAGGTCCCCTCTTCTTCTCCTTTTCTCCAATGAAAGAAGTCCGAGCTCAGTCAACCTCTCTTCATAAGATAAGCCCTCCAGTCCAGGCAGCATCCTGGTAAACCTCCTCTGAACCCTCTACAAAGCATCCACATTTTTGTTATAATAGGGCGACCAGAACTGGACACAGTATTCCAAGTGGGGTCCAGCCAAAGTTTTATAAAGCTGCAACAAGATCTCACGATTCTTAAACTCAATACCCCTGTTAATGAAAGCCAAAACACCATATGCTTTCTTAACAACCCTGTCCACTTGGGTGGCCATTTTAAGGGATCTATGTACCTGCAACCCAAGATCCCTCTGTTCATCCACACTGCCAAGAATCCTATCCTTAATCCTGTACTCAGCTTTCAAATTCGATCTTCCGAAATGCATCACCTCGCATTTATCCAGGTTGAACTCCATCTGCCACCTCTCAGCCCATCGTTGCATCCTGTCAATGCCCCGCTGCAGCCTACACTAGCCCTCTATACTGTCAACGACACCTCCAACCTTTGTGTCATCTGCAAACTTGCTGATCCATCCTTCAATCCCCTCATCCAAGTCACTAATAAAAAATACAAACAATAGAGTCCCAAGGACAGAGCCCTGTGGAACACCAGTCACCACAGACCTCCAGGCAGAATATTTTCCTTCTACTACCACTCGCTGTCTTCTGTTGGCCAGTCAATTCTGTATCCAGTCAGCTATGTTCCCCTGACTCCCATTTCTCCTGATCTTCTGAATGAGCCTACCATGGGGACCCTTATCAAATGCCTTGCTGAAGTCCATATACACCACATCCACAGTTCGACCCTCATCAACGTTTCTAGTCACATCCTCAAAGAACTCGATAAGGTTTGTGAGGCATGACCTGCCCCTCACAAAGCCGTGTTGACTGCATTTAATCAAGCCATGCTCTTCCAAATGGTCATAAATTCTACCCCTCAGAATCCTTTCTAACACCTTGCAGACACAGACGTGAGACTTACTGGTCTGTAATTGCCAGGGATTTCCCTATTTCCTTTCTTAAAGAGAGGAATTACATTTGCCTCTCTCCAGTCCTCAGGTACGACTCCAGTGGAGAGCGAGGATGAAAAGATCTTCGCAAGTGGTGAAGCAATTGCATTTCTCGTTTCCCAAAGCAGCCGAGGACAATTCTGGTCCGGGCCTGGCGACTTGTCAATCTTAATGTTTAACAAAATTTTCAGCACATCAGCTTATGTCTATCCTTATCTCTATCCATTTCAGCATGCACACCTGCTGTTCAAAGGTTCCATTCACTACAAAGTTCGTTTCTTTCATAAAGACAGAAGCAAAAAAACTCATTTAGGGCTTCCCCTACCTCCTCAGACTCCACACACAAATTCCCTATGCTATCCCTAATTGGCCCTACTCTTTCTTTCACCTTCTCTTATTCCTCACTTAAGTGTAAAATGCCTTTGTGTTCTCCCTAATCCGTTTTGCCAAGCCTTTCTCGTGCGCCCTCCTGGTTCTCCTCAGACCATTTTTAAGCTCCTTCCTTGCCTGCCTGTAATCCTGTAGAGCTGAGCTTGACCGTAGCTTCCTCCACCTTATGTAAGCTACCATTTTCCTTTTGGCGAGAAGCTCCACCGCTCTCGTCATCCAAGGTTCCTTTATCTTACCAATTCTTGCCTGTCTCAGAAGGACATATTTATTCATCACTTGCAACAACTATTCCTTAAACAGTCTTCACATGTCTGTAGTGCCTTTACCATGGAACAATTTCTCCCAATCCATGCTTCCTAACTCATGGCATCATAGTTTCCTCTTCCCCAATTAAATATCCTCCCATTTTGCCTAATCCTCTCCTTCTCCATAGCTATGTAGAATGTGAGGCAGTTGTGGTCACTATCACCAAAATGCTCTCCCACCACAAGATCTGATACCTGCCCCGACTCGTTTCCGAGCACTAAGTCTAGAATGGCCTCTCCCCTCGTCGGCCTGTCAACGTACTGAGTTAGGAAACCCTCCTAAACACAACTTACAAAAACAGCTCCATTCAAATCTTCTGCTCGAAGGAGGTTCCAATCAATATTGGGAAAGTTAAAGTCACCCATTACAACAACCCTACTACGTCCACACTTTTCCAAAATCTGCCGACCTATGCTTTCTTCCATCTCCCTGCTGCTATTGGGGGGCCTGTAGTACACCCCTAAAGAGGTGACTGCGCCCTTGCTGTTCCTAATTTCCACCCATACTGACTCGGTAGGCAGATCTTCCTCGACAATGGAAGCTTCTGTAGCTGTGATACCCTCTCTGATTAGTAATGCTACACCCCCTCCTCTTTTCCCCCCTCCCTAATCTTTTTACATGCTCTAAACCCTGGAATATCCAGCAACCATTCCTGCCCCTGAGAAACTCTGTTATGGCCACAACATCATAGCACCAGGTACTGATCATGCTCTAAGTTTGACACTTTTTATTCCTGATACTTCTTGCGTTAAAGCAAACACACTTTAACTGATACCTTGGATCCTTGCCAGGAAAATCCTTCCCACTAGCTGGTCTACCTCTTGCGATTAACTCATCTGCATCAACTCTCACCTACGGTATACAGTTTAGGTTCCCACCCCCCTGCCATACTAGTTTAAACCCTCTCGAACTACTCGAGCAAACCTTCCACCCAGGACATTGGTCCCCTTCCAATTCAGATGCAACCCGTCCTTCTTGTACAGGTCCCACCTTCCCCAGAAGGCATCCCAATTATCTACATATCTGAATCCCTCCCTCCTACACCAGCTATGCAGCCACGTATTAAGCTGCGCCCGCTCCTTGTTCCTCACCTCGCTATCTCGTGGCACCGGTAGTAAACTAGAGAACCTTACTCTGTTCGTTCTGCTTTGCAGCTTCCATCCTAACTCCCTGAAATCACTTTTTATATCCTCGATCCCGAATTAGACGCCTTGCTGATATATATGGTCACTGCTTTCCTTCCCGGCTGCCCCTCTGGTCCTCGTCACTTCCCCCGCTGCTCCCGCTTCTTCTGTGAAAGTGAAAACACCGCTGTCCGCGACCGGTAAGTATTTTTTTAAAAAGCTGCCTTACCTTAGCTGCAGTCTTCTGGGTTTGTCTTCCCTCCGCTGCTGCTCGCACTCAACTCACTCCTCGAGGCTGTTGCTTTGCTACCCCGACCTCATGTGTTGTTCTCTCAATCCACCCCTCGATATTGTTCCAGAGATATACTGCTGCCCCTATCCCATGTGATTTTCCCTCAAACCACCCCTCGAGGCTGTAACAGAGATATACTGCTGACCCTACCTCATACGTTGTTCCCTCAATCCACCCCTCGCTATTGTTACAGAGATGTAATGCTGCCCCTACACCATGTGTTGTTCCCTCAATCCACCCTCGATACTGTTACAGAGATATACTGCTGCCCCTAGCCCATGTGTTGTTCCCTCAATCCATCCCTCGATATTGTTACTGAGATATAGTGCTGCCCCTTGCCCATGTGTTGTTCTCTCAATCCATTCTCGAGATCGTTACAGAGACAGACTGCTGACCATACCCCATGTGTTGCTCTCTCAATCCACCCTCAAATCTGTTACAGGGTATGGGACCACCCCATTCAGCCACACAGATTAGTTACAATGAGATAGGAGGTGACCAACATGTCCCTTAAAGGAATTACTCAGGAATATGGAATGAAGTAATTCAGATCGTTGAATACAATACACTGCCCAGGAGGAGGCTGTTCACCCCGCCTGAACTGCTGCACAGGAACAGGGAAGCTGTTGCTCACAGGAAACAGAGAGTAGAGATAAATGTTCATTTTCAGGTTGCGAACCTATAAGTGGTGGAGTGCCTCCGAGATCACTGTGGGATCATCAATGATCAATAATCTGTATCAAAGATCTAAAGGAAGGGACTGAATCAATCAAACGCAATTAGCTCGTACACCAAGATGATAATGCAATGTGTCGTCAGATGGAGGTGGTGAGTCCGCATTGTGAAGGTTAGTGAGCAAAACATCAGCCGTAATAAAATAAGGTGAGTTGTCTGTTTTGGCAGGAAGGATAAAACAATTTAAATGGAGAGAGATTTCAGAACTCTGTGATAGAGGCGGTTTCCATGTTCCTGGTAAATGAATCATATAAAGTTAGTCTGCAGATGCAAGAACTGATTTGGATTGTAAGTGGAATGATGCTGTTTCTGGCAAAGGATATTAGATTGAATGAGGAATGTTTTACTGCATCTGGGATAGGGCATTGAGACCACATCAGACATACTGTGAGCATTTTTGATTCCCTAAACTAAAAAAAAGATAGAATTCTTTCAGAATATTTTATAACATGTTTCCCTTTACTCATTCCTGGAAAGCAGGCCTTTTGTTATGGGGGATTATCAGTTACGATCTTACATAAGAAATCTTATGAACTGACCATGACTTTCTGGAAAGTGTATCAGCTGGAGGCATATCTTCTCTTGATAAGGAGGATAAAGCGATAGAATACATTTCAGAATAACATGTATTGATTTCACAAACGTGTTATGAAGATATCGACCAACATTTACAAATTACCCAGACGCATATAAACATGTCATCAAGGTATAAAGAGGGGACATATTTTGCTAATGAAAGGCACTGTATACAACAATAACAATGATGCCACTGCATTTGGTCCATTATCATCCATTCCAGAGAATACTCGTGGAGATCGCACATGGTCCAGTTTGGTGTTCAGTTGACATTATTGTATGTTACAACACGGAGAGGGAGAAAAATGTTCCTTGCCTGAGAAGCAGCAGCCGGTTGATCCCTGTCTCTTGCTTTGTTCAGATTTGTTGTTTTTCCTTTGGGGCCTTGGAGGGAGGTGAGGGGGGAGGTGTGGGCGCAAGTCTTGCACCTCCTGCGGTTGCAGGGGAAGGTGCCGGGAGTGGAGGTTGGGTTGGTGGGGGGTGTGGATCTGACGTGGGAGTCACGGAGGGAGTGGTCTTTACGGAATGCTGATAGGGGAGGGGAGGGAAATATATCCTTGGTGGTGGGGTCCGTTTGGAGGTGGCGATAATGGCGGCGGATGATGCGCTGTACATGGAGGTTAGTGGGGTGGTAGGTGAGGACCAGTGGGGTTCTGTCCTGGTGGCGGTTGGAGGGGCGGGGTTCAAGTGCGGGGGATCGGGAAGTGGAAGAGATGCGGTGGAGGACATCGTCGACCACGTCGGGGGGGGATATTGCGGTCCTTGAAGAAGGAGGCCATCTGGGATGTGCGTTTTTGGAACTGGTCCTCCAGGGAGCAGATGCGGCGGAGTCGAAGGAATTGGGAGAATGGGATGGCGTTTTTACAGGGGGCAGGATGGGAGGAGGTGTAGTCCAGGTAGCTTTGTTCAACCCGATAGCAAAGTGTACGACTGTAAAATCCCTGAGTTGTCTTTATCACTTGTGAAGAATTCCTGATGAGGATTCATTGCAATCTCTCCATTGCCTGAAGCAAAGGGAGTTCAGCCAAACCCAACTGTTCCAGAAAGGAATCTAATTACCAGCAGCCTGTGTGAGCACAATAACTTCAAAGTCAGAATAACGTTTGGGACACTATCATTTTACCATATGTTATGAGTTCAACTTTCTGTGTCTGACATTTTTCCAGAAAATGACCCAGTCTCAGACCTATACCATTGGTCATATCGTTAAACTGGTTGCATTTAAAACTTGTTGTAACCAGTAGAGGAGTGGGACTGGAAAAGGAAACAGTGACCCTCCAACATTGGTCGTGACACAAATGAGAAATTCTTTTCGGGCTGTCTATGTGAGAATTCCCTTTCCCAGTTATTTCTGGTGCCTCGATGTATGCATTTATTCAAAGTTGTGCTGTATTCAGACTTTTGACAGACAAGTGAATGTAGGAAAATGGTACACAGATAAAAAGTGCTGTGGAGATCACAATCAGATCAGCCAAGGTCTTAGTGCCTGGTGGAGCAGTGACAAAGTGTCTAATTACTAATTCCTGCTCCTCAGTCCTATGTACCTATGTTCCATTCAAACCCTCAAACCTCCTGCACTGGCGCAGATGGAGACCACTTGTTCCAAATACCTGGTCCACAGTAACACCGGATCTCATTCAGTCCCTCAAGACTGTCACATACAGCTTGGTATAGGTTGGAAAATGTTATTGGAAAATCCAAGCTGCGTTAGAAAGAGGCCTCTAGTTTCTTTACAACGCGTCTCCTCTCTGCAACTAATGCTTCATTTGTTAGTCATGGTGTAGACCCAGATTCACTATGAATACAGGTCCCATACCTCAGCCAGAGATGACTCACAAAATACTTTGCTCTCTCCGATTCCAATATTCAATAACAGAACGTTCAGGAAAATTACGACCATTAGCTTTGTAATTACAGAATATGAGAACATTATGAACAGGATCAGGTAATTCGGACGGTCAATCCATTGTATATGAACATGGCTGACCAACTGTTAACATTAATTCCTCTTTAATGCCCAATTCTTCACAACCCTCAGCTCTCTGACGGGTCAACAATCTATCTACCTCCTCTCTAAATGCTTTCATTGATGTAGCTCCCCAGCTTTCTAGCTCAGATAATTCCTGACATTGATTACGCTTTGTGAGAGGACAATACTCCCTACACATACACCATCACATATTTATATAAGCAAGAGGTTAACACAGCGGCTCAGGACAGAGTGGATGACCTTGATATGATGGCAGTATTTGACTGGGGATGTCATCTGGACACACCTATTACTTGAGCTTAATGGGAATCAGGTGTAACCTTCCCACTGGTCGGGTTTTCAGAGCACATGGTCTGGGGTCGACAATCCTCTCAGTCCCGGGACATTACTTCAGAAGATCCTCAGGGTAGCTTCCTCAGCACAAACATCTTCAGCTGCTTCACCAATGACTACGCTTCCCATGACCCAACCGCGGCCCCACCCATCATAAGATCAAAAATGGACATGGTCACCGAAGATCACACAATGTTCAGAACATTTTGTTCTCTGTCAGCGCCTGAACCAATCTGTGTCCACGTGCAGCAAGATCTGGATAGCATTCAGGCTTGTGCTGTTAAAGTGTCATGTAACAGTGCTGTCTGATACTGCACATTTCCACAGTTAGAAGAGGAGCTAATTCAGCACCTGAAGCTGGTCACTTATAGATGTGTGGACGTCATTCAGCCCGTGCAAACTACTGAACAAGAAGAGGGACAACCCATTCAATCTTCTCGCCTGTTCCACGGGAAGCAGTGGGGACTGGTCAGTACATCAGGGACAGGAAGAGAACAATCAGACCCTTAAACATGTTCCATGGGACTTGTAGGAGGCCGTTCAGTCCCTCGAGACATTTATACAAGAACAGCAGGGTTTCATTGATGCACCAATATGACAAACGAATGGAGCTGAGACTGCATTCATACATGGATCCGTGATGATACTTGTGGCTCCATTATGTGTGGGAGACATGAACTTCAACATGGTGTGCTGGCTGTGAGGAAGGAAGACAATTGTTTTCTGTCAAGTCTCAAGGAGGCATCTTCCATCTCCAAGAAGAGAGGCCCATGTTCTCCGTGGACGTCAGAAGCTGGTGGGACTAGCTAACTGTTTTAGAATGAAGCTATTGTGGCTGCTGTCGGGATTGTGCACAACATGACATTCAGCGCAGGATCACACACCAAATGAACTGTATTAATGTGGGGAGGGTTATTGAAAAGTCTGCATGTTTATCTCTCACTCAATCGAAATGGGGAGAGGGGGCGGTTGAGGGAATGTTCTCAAAGGCACTTAAACTATCGACAAAAATGTAACCCGAGTTTAAAAAGCGATGACATTTATCACCGTATCAGTGTCTTTTTAGAACATCGTGAGTGACTGTCCCTCCCCCTCAAGGTTAAATGCAATCACCTCTCATTCTCTCACAGTGCTGCAGATTAATCTTCACTCACTCCTCATCATCCCACCATTCCAGTGATTAGTCTGGTAAAACTCCATTGCACTCTCTCTGTGGCAAAACGATTATTCCTTAGAAAGGAGAGAAAAACAATCCACACTACCCCAGATACTGCCTGAACAACACTGTTAGGGTTGATCACAATAACTCTTTTTGCTCACTTAGACATCTTCGTTTCTTTCCTGTGGCATAAGAAAGCAATTCCATTTCTATGCACTGCAAATGATGTCGAATTGAAAAGTTTCTTAAATTTGTATGTCAGCATCAATAAAATCAGCACTAGAGTGCTAATGCAGAAGAACGTCATTTTCGGGGAGAGACGAAAAAGAATGCACTTGAAATAAGTAATAGCCACCTATCTGAGTGGAAATGAGCTGAATGGATATGGGAAACAGGCAGAGGAAGTGGGCAACCTTTCAATTTGTTCTTCCCTCATGGGATGTCTACAGCCCTGGTCAGGCCAGCATGTTATGCTGATCTTGAACTGAATGTTTGGTTCAACTATTCCAAGGTGCAGTAAAGAGTAAAACACATTGCTGTGGGTTTACAGTCACACAGAGGCCTGACCAGGGAAGGGTGACCTATTGCCTTCTCTGAAGGACACGTGGCAAGCAGGTGGTTTTTAAAAAAATAATTAATAATGATGGTTTCATTTCAATTCCACCAATTTCCTTCATGAGGCTCGAGATAACGAGCGAATGACTTAAGTACCAGGCACTATCTTCCTGTCTGACAGATCCTGTGCAGAGAACAAGAGAAATATCTCAAATTCAATTATTTTGTAATGGACATGTGTTTAGAAGGGACGATAATCAGTTGGATCCGGATTTTACAAAGGCCCAAATGGTGGTTTATTCAGAAGTTGAGCTCAGGCTGAGAATGAGACTGGGAAGGGCTGAAGAAGGGCTTATGCCCGAAACGTCGATTCTCCTGTTCCTTGGATGCTGCCTGACCTGCTGCGCTTTTCCAGCAATACATTTTCAGCAATGAGGTGGGAAATCGTGATGGTGGTATTGGACAGAATTAGTGAGTGGCGAGGATATGGAAATGTAGATCTGTAGAAGGATTATTTAGTTTTAGAACAGTTTACTTCATCCTCACATATTGGTGAGTAATTTGTAAATAGTAATTTACAAGTTATAATATCTAAGTAATGGAATATTTGATTGGAACTGAAAACGTTGACTTCATATTTTAAATAATATGAACAGCAATTCAGTTTAACCTGCTTTAATGGACAGTTAGAATGGCTTACCAGGAATACCAACTAAAGCGAGGGTGCAATAGTAACCACCTTGAATAATCCAAAGGATATCCTGAATCCGTAATGCTATTGATATCCAAGGCTCATATTATGGGGTAACGCATGGACCCCTGGGTCCATTTATCATTAAAAGATGGGAACCCTCCGCTTGGATAATTACAATCCACGGAGACTGACATTAATCACAGCCACGGAATAAATAGCTCCAGCTTTCAATTCAATTTTCAATTCAATACTGTTGTATTAAAATTCAAAATAGCGATTGAAACATACACAGTCTGGATGGAATATGTGAGGGTGAGTGAGGGAACGAAGGTTGTGACTGGTAGATCCATTGATTGTAACCGTTCAATCTGCCTTGGATATTGGAGTAATGCTGGAGGTTTATCGGAAGATAAATATGCTTATCCGTATATAAATGGAAACATAGGCTCTGTAACTACTGTTCAGGCATTACAATATCAATAAGAGTTTGAGAGAACTTTATAGTCCAAGACTAACGAGAAAATGTGCCTAAGACAGCATGGGGTTATATCAGATGGAATGGATATGTTAACAGAGAATTGTACCCAAATGACAATGGGGACTGCAGATGTGGGAGAATTCAGTGTAGATAAAATGTGGTGGTGGAAAAGGCACAGTAGATCAGGCAGGATCCGAGGAGCAAGAAAACCAATGTTTCAGGCAGGACTCTTCTTTGGAACTGGAGAGGAGGAGGTGGGCTGAGAAAAAATGGAAGGTTGGGGTGAGGCTGGGTTATAGGTAAGCGATACGTGGATGAAGGTGGGAGGTGATAGTGATAGGTCGGTGGGGAGTCTGCAGCGGATCGGTGGGAAGGAAAATGGACAGTTAGGTCTCCTCGAGAGGGTTGATCTGAGTCGGAGGATTGGATCTTGGATCTGGGTGGGGAAGGGGAGATTTGTAAATCAGTGAATCCAGTGTTCATGCTGTGTGTTTGTTGGCTCCGGAGGCAAAAGGTGATGTGATCCTGGCAACATCCTGGTAAATCTCTTCTGAATACTCTTCGGCTTATTAATCTCCTTTCTGCATCGGAACTGCGCACAGTACGAAAGAAGGGGATTCATCAATTCCTGCACAATCTCAGCATGACTTCCCAACATCTAATCACAAAGGTCTGAGCAATGCATGCATCTTAAACACCTATGTGCCAAAAACTTCAAAGAATTATACATGCACCCGTGGGTCCCTGTGTTCTACAACACAACCTACGCACTACTATTAATTGTATAAGCCATTCCCTTGTTTATTTTAACAACCTGACATTTATCAAAGTTAACTCTATCTGCCACACCTCAGCCCAGTGAGTGCTATTAACTGCCTCCTCACCCTCCCCTTCACGTTTAAAAGACGCTCCCCTCTCCAGAAAACCTGAAGACACCAGCCTTGAGTTTCCCAAATACCCAGAGATTGAGTTGTCTTGCTCAGGCTGAGGGAGGAGTGGATAAGGAGAGGCTGGAAAGTAAACAGTTGCCTTGTATCACTTCATTATTTTAGGAAGATAGGAGCCGCATGTTAAATTTGGAAATCAAGATGTTCATAGTTCATCTCGATGGCAGAGCACTTGCACTCACCATCCTATAGTTGAGGCTAATACCATGTATTTATTTAACGATGCGAATTATTGCGTGTGTTTTTGAGTAATCTTAATCAAAATTTTATAAATCCGTACAGAACTGAAAGCTAACACTTAAGTTATGACCCAAAACTTGGGCATGGTTTAATTCTTGTGTAGTGGGTAGCACCCCTGCCCCTGTGTCAGAGCTCTGGATTCGATTTCAGTCCTCGAACTTGTCGTAGTGTCACTATCTCTGAAGCAGATGATATGGATTCAACTCCTGTTGTGGAGTTGTGACACAGCATGTCAGAACAGAGTGATGAACAAACACACAGGAGAATCATGTTGCAGCTGTCAGAGGTTGGAAATAGTGACCAGTGTTTTTTGGACAGAAATTGTGCTCTTTCCTCATGTCTGGTGTTCGATATTGATATCTCTTCTAGATTCTTCAGAGTGTCGGCAGAATTTCTTTTGCTAAAATTGCGAACAACATAAAGTCACCATTTAAGCTGGACATCATAGCCAAGCAATGAAAGATGTTCGTAGATTATCTCGATAGCAGACCAAATGCATTCATCATGTTATAGTTGAGGCTAATACCTTTTAATTGTTTCATAATGAGAACTGTCGCCTGTGTCTTTCAGTCATGTTAATCAGAATTCAATGAATGCATGCAGAGCTGAAAGCAGACACGTAAAATATGACCGAAATTCTGGGCATGGTTTATGTCTTGTGTAGTGGGTAGCGCCCCTGCCTCAGAGCCAGAGGTCTGGATTTCATTCCAGCCCATTAACTTGTGGTAGTGTCCCTTTCTCTGGAGCAGATGATCTGGATTCAAGTCCTGCTTGTTGTGGAGTTGTGAGATAGCATGTCAGAACAGCCTGATGAACAAACACACAGGAGAATCATGTTGCAACTTTAGGAGCTATTTCTGAGTGGTGGTAGTCGCCCTACCTCTGAGCCCAAAGGTCTAGGTTAAAATCCAACAGAGACGTTTCATTATACGTCGAAGAACGCTGATTAACATGATTTTAGAATTGTGACTTGATGGAGAAGGAAGAGGTGTCAGTATTGAATTTCAGAATTTAGGTGCTGGATGACTGAAAGCACAGCCATTCGTGTTGATTGCAGTCACATTTGTACCTTTGAGAGGTTTATAAAATCATGGGACGGCTGAATAGTCAAAGTCTATTTCCCAGGGTAGAGAAGACCAAAACTACAGAACATAGGTTAAAGGTGAGAAGCGAAAGATTGAAGAGGCAAATAAAGGGCAGCTTTTTCACGCAGTGCACAGTGCGTGTATGGAATGAGCTGCTAGAGGAAATGGTCGAAGCTAGTGCAAGTTCAACATTTAAAAGGCATGGGTATATGAAGAGGAAGAGTATAGAGGGATATGGGACAAAATCTGGCAAATGGGACTAGATTAATTCAGAATATCTAGTGGACGTCAATGTGTCGAAGGGTTTGTTTCACTACTGTATATGTCCGAGATTCACTCATTCAATTGATCAAGATCTCGCTGTAATCACAGAATGTAAATCATTATACTTGTGGTTATATTTGTGTGGTTGCATTACTCGAAAACTACTAGGGTAGTGTCTCCAACCCACCATCCTCCTCTAACCATAAAAAAGGTTCTGTGCGCCAGATTAGTAAGGTAACCAGTTTATTTTTTATTCCTTATTTTTTCAACATTCTCTTTGGGAATTTAGAATAGTGGAAATGGAGGTTAGGGCAGTTGAATGTTCCTCCTGCAGGATGTGGGAGGTAAAGGTCACACGATTTTCCCTGCTGACTACATCTGCGGGAAGTGCACCCAACTCCAGCTCCTCGAAAACCCTGTTAGAGAACTGGAACAGGAGCTGGATGAACCTCGGATCATTCGGGAGGCAGAGGGAGTTATTGAGAGGACTTACAGGGAGGTAGTCACTCCTCAGGTACAAGGAAAAGACAGATGGGTTACAGTCAGGTGCCGGAAAGGGAACCGGCTGGCAGTGCAGGGATCTCTTGTGGCCATTCCCCTCAACAATAAGTATACCGTTTTGGATACTAATTGGGGAGATGACCTAACAGGGGCAGGCAGGAGGGCACAGGGCTCTGGCACAGCTTGGGGAAAGGCAATTACGATGCGATTAGGCAACATTTAGGAAGCATAGGAATGGGAAGGAAACTGCAGGGGATGGGCACATTAGAAATGTGGAGCTTATTCAAGTAAAAGCTCCTGTGTGTTCGAGATAAGTATGTACCTGTCAGGCAGGGAGGAAGCTGTAGAGCGCAGGATCCGTGGTTTACGAAGGAAGTGGAATCTCTGGTCAAGAGGAAGCAGAAGGCTTATGTTAGGAAGAGATGTGAAGGCTCAGTTAGGACGCTTCAGGGTTACAAGGTAGCCAGGAAAGACCTAAAGAGAGAGCTCAGAAGAGCCAGGAGGTGACATGAGAACCTGTTGGCGGATAGGATCAGGGTAAACCCTAAGGCTTTCTATAGGTATTTAAGGAATAAAAGAATGACGAGAGTGAGATTAGGGCCAATCACGGATAGTAGTGGGAAGTTGTTTGTGGAGTCAGAGGAGACAGGGGAAGCACTTAATGAATATTTTTTCGACAGTATTCACTCGAAACAACGACAATGTTGTCGAGGAGAATACTGAGATACAGGCTACTAGACTATGTGTGATTGAGGTTCACAAGGAAGAGGTATTAGAAATCCTGCAGAGTGTGAAAATAGGTAAGACCGCTGGACAGAATTGGATTTTTCATAGGTTCCTCTGGGAAGCCAGGGAGGAGGTTGACGAGCCTTTGGCGTTGATCTTTAAATCGTCAGTGTCTACAGGAATAGTGCTAGAAGATTGGAGGATAGCAAATGTGGTTCCCCAGTCCAAGAAGGGGAGTAGAGACAACCCAGGTAATTATAGACCAGTGAGCCTTACTTCAGTTGTTGGTAAAGTGTTGGAAAAGGTATAAAAGATAGGATTTATAATCATCTCGAAAAGAATTATTTGATTAGGGATATGCCGCACTGTTTTGTAAAGGGTAGGTAGTGCCTCACAAACATTATTGAGTTATTTGAGAAGCTGACCAAATATGTAGATGAGAGTAAACCAGTTGATGTGGTGTATTTGGATTTCAGCAAGGCGTTCGATAAGGTAAAGTAGGCTCTTGTACAAAATGTGGAAGAATGGGATTGTGAGAGATATAGCAGTTTGGATCAGTAATTGGCTTGCTGAAAGAAGACAGAGGGTGGTGGTTGATGGAAATGTTCATCTTGGAGTCCAGTTACCAGTGGTGTACCGCAAGGGTCGGTGTTGGGTTAACTGCTGTTCGTCATTTTTTTATAAACGACCTGGATGAGGGCGTAGAAAGGTGGGTTAGTAAATTTGCAGACGACACTAAGGTCGGTGGAGTTGTGGATAGTGACGAAGGATGTTGTAGGTTACAGAGAGACATAGATAAACTGCAGAGCTGCGCAGAGAGGTGGCAAATGGCGTTTAATGTGGACAAGTGTGAGGTGATTCACTTTGGTCGGAGTAAGCGGAATGCAAAGTACTGGGTTACTGTTAAGATTCATGGTAGTGGAGATGAGTGGAGAGATTTCGGTGTCCAGGTACACAGATCCTTGAAAGTTTCCAACGAGGTTGACAGGGTTGTTAAGAAGGCATACAGTTCTTTAGATTTTAATAATGGAGGGATCGAGTTCTGGAACCATGACGTTATGATACAGCTGTACAAAACTCTGGTGTGGCTACACTTGGAGTATTGTGTACAGTTCTGGTTACCACATTATAAGAAGGATGTGGAAGCTTTGGAAAGGGTGCAGAGGAGATTTACGAGGATGTTGCCTGGTATGGAGGGAAGTTGAGGCTGTTTTTCGTTCGAGAGAAGAAGGTTGAGAGGTGACTTAATCGGGACATATAAGATAATCAGAGGGTTAGATAGAGTGAGCAGGGAGCGCCTTTTTCCAAGTATGGTGACGGCAAGCACGAGGGGGCATAGCTTTAAACTGAGGGGTGATAGATATGGAACACATGTCAGAGGTAGTTTCTTTGTTCAGAGAGTTATAAGGGTATGGAATATTTTGCCTGCAACGGTAGTAGAATCGCCAACTTTAAGTACATTTAGAACATAGAACATCGAACATAGAAGAATACAGCGCAGTACAGGCCCTTCGGCCCTCGATGTTGCGCCGATCCAAGCCCACCTAACCTACACTCGCCCACTATCCTCCATATGCCTATCCAATGCCCGCTTAAATGCCCATAATGAGGGAGAGTCCACCACTGCTACTGGCAGGGCATTCCATGACTCGCTGAGTAAAGCGAGTTTAAGCCGTCATTTGACAAGCATATGGACGTACATGGAATAGTGTAGGTTAGATGGGCTTCAGCTTGGTATGACAGGTCGGTGCAACATCGACGGCCGAAGGGACTATACTGTGCTTTAATGTTCTATGTTCTATGTATTCAAAACAGGACTACAATACAAAATTTGTGATGCGATCTGCAATTTTGCTAATCATGCCTTCTACAATTCTCATCTAAGTCAATGATATAAGTTAAAAACAAAAGAGGATCCTACACATTTTCCTTTGGGTCACAGGTGGTACCTTGCTTCTAGTTTGGAAAGAAACCCCCACAAACACACTGTCTCCAGCCATAAACCAGATATATGCAAACACACACACACACACACGCAGCCCTCCACGACCACCCTGTCACCTGCTATTAAAAAATATACACAGAAATACGCACACACTACACTGCACGACCACCCTGTATCCTGCCGCTAAACAGATTCAAATAAACACACACACACACACGACTCCACCACTAATTGGTCTACTGCAATAAAACAAACAGACTCAGAAACACAAACACAAACCTCCACCACCACCATGTCTCCTGCAATAAAACAGATATACACAGAAATAAGCATTAAACCCGCCACCACCACCATGTCTCCTGCCATTAAAGAGATAAACACAGAAACACAAACACAACCCTCCGACATTAACCTGTCTCCTGCAATTAAAATGATATGTACAGAAGCACACACTTACAACATCCATCCATCTCTCATGTCATTAAACAGATATATACATAAACACACATAAACACACACACAACCCATCATGACCAACCTGTCTCCAGCCATTAAACAGACATACACAGAAATGCAAACACACAACCGCCCAACACCATACTGTCTCCTGCAATTAAACAAATACACACTGAAACATGCACACATGCCTCCCCCACCACCCTGCCTCCTGTCATTAATCAGATGGAGTTCTGTTTGTGTGTTTTTCTGTATATCTGCTTAATGGCTTGAGTCAGGGTGGTGATGGAGTGTTGTGTGTTTTTCTCTATATCTTTTAATAGCACGACATAGAATCACACACACGCAACCCTCCACCATCACCCTGTCTCCTGCCATTAAGCAGATATGCACAGAAACACACATACTCAACGCTACACAACCACCCTGTCTCCTTTTATTAAACAGATATTGACAGAAACACAGACACAACTCTCCAACACCATCCTGTCTCCTGACATTAAGCAGAAGTACACATAAACACACACAACCCTCCACCACCACTCTGTCTCCTGCCATGAAACAGATACACTAGGAAACACACACACGCAACCCACTACCATCACCCTGTCTCCTGTCATTAAGTAGATTTCACAGAAAGACACACAAGCAACACTCCACCACCACCCTTTATCCTGCCATTAAACAGATATACACAGAAGCACACGGACGCAACCCTCAAATCAACCCTGCCTCCTGCGATTTGACAGATATGCACATAAACACACACACACGCAACGCTCCACCAACACCCTGTCTCTTGTCATTAAACAGATATATACAGAAACACACAGATACAACCCTCCATCAAGACCCCGTCTCCTGCCATCAAACAGATATACAGAGAAACACATACATACATCCCTCCCACTCCACTCGTCTCCTGCTGTTAAGGAGATATGCAGAGAAACACACTCACACAAACCTCCACCACCACCTTTTCTCCTGTCATGAAACAGATATAAACGGAAACACACACAATCAACCCTTCAAAAACTCCCTGTCTCCTGCCATTAAGCAGATATACAGAAAAACACACAAACAGAACTCCATCACCATCCTGCCATACACACACCGCCTTCCATCACCACCCTGTCTCCTTTCACTAATCAGATATACACAGAAACACACACACGAAACCTTCCACCACTACCCTGTCTTCTGCAATGAAACAGATATACACAGAAACATACACAGAAACCTCCACCAGCTCCCTGTCTCCTGTCATGAAACAGATATACTTAAAAACACGCACACACATCACTATGGCCTGCCATTAAAAACAGATGTACACAGCAACACAAACACACAACCCTCCAAGAACAACCTTCTCGAGCAATTAAACAGATGTATACTGAAATATACACTCAACCCGCCACCACCATCCTGTCTCTTGCCATTGAACAGATATACTCAGAAACACACACGTACAAAACACTCCACCAGCACCCTGCCTCCAGCTTTTAATCAGATATACACAGACACAAAACCCTCCTCCATATTCCTGTGTCCTGCTATTAAATAGATATACACAGAAACACACACACAACCCACCACCATCACCCTGTCTCCTGCCATTACACAGATATGCACAGAAACACACACACTCAACCCTCCACAACCACGCTGTCTCCTGTCATTAATCACAAATACACAGAAACACACACACACAACTCTCCACCAGCACCCTGTCTCCTGTCATTAAACAGATATACACAGAAACACACACTCGCAACCATCCACCACCACACTAAATCCTGCCATTAAACAGATGTACACAGAAACACAGACACAACCCTTCAAATCCACCCTGTCTCCTGCCATTATACAGATATGCACATAAACACAAACACACGCAACGCTCCACTAACACCCTGTCTCTTCTCAATAAACAGATATACACAGAAACACACAGACACAATCCTCCCTTTCTCCTGCCATTAAACAGATATACAGAGAAACACATACATACATCCCTCCAACACCACCTTGTCTCCTGCCGTTAAACAGATATACACAGAAAGGAACGCACACAACCCTCCACCACCACCTTGTGTCCTGTCATGAAACAAATATAAACGGACACACACACAGACAACCCTACAAAACCTCCCTGTCTCCTGCCAACAAACGGGAATACAGAAAAATATACAAACAAGCCGCCATCACCACCCTGACTCAAGCCATTAAACAGATATACATAAAAACACACAAACAGAACTCCATCATCACCCTATCTGCTGCCATTTAACAGATATACTACATAAACACATACACACACCGACCTCCACCACCACCCTGTCGTCTGTCATTAATCAGATATACACAGAAACAATCACACACAACGTTCCACGACCACCCTGTCTCCTTCAATGAAACAGATATACACAGAAGAACACGCACACAATCCTCCACGACCACCCTGTCTCCTGCCATTTAACAGATATACACAGAAACGCACGGACACAAGCATCCATCACCACCATATCTCCTGCCATTAAACCGATATGCACAGAAACACACACACAGAAAACTCCACCAGCTCCCTGTCTCCTGCCATGAAACAGATATACACAAAACACGCACACACATCAGTCCACCACCACACTATCGCCTGCCATTAAACAGATACACAGAAGCACAAACACACAACCCTCCAAGAACAACCCGTCTCCAGCCATTAAACAGATATATTCAGAAATACACACACAACCCTCCACCACCATCCTGACTCCTGCCATTAAACAGATATACTCAGAAACACACACACACGCGCACAAAACCTTCCACCAGCACCCTGCCTCCTGCTATTAAACAGATATACACAGTGACACAGACACACAACCCTCCCCACCTTCCGGTGTTCTGCCATTAAATAGATATACACAGAAACATGCACACTCAACCCTCCACAACCACCCTGTATCCTGTAATTAATCACATATACACAGAAACACACACAAAATATTCCACCACCATCCTGTCTCCTACCATTAAGCAGAAGTACACAGAAACAGACAAACAACCCTCCACCACCACCCTGTCTCCTGTCATTGAACCGATATACACAGAAACGCGCACACACACAAAAATTCCACCACCGCCCTGTCTCCTGTCATTAAACAGATATAAATAGAAACACACACACAACCCTCCAAATTCATCCTGCCTCCTGCCATTATGCAGATTTACACATAAACACAAATACACGCAACGCTCCGCCAACACCCTGTCTCTTGTCAATAAGCAGATATACACAGAAACACACACACAACCCTCCACCACCAACCTGTCTCCTGCAATTAAACACATATACTACAGAAACACATGCAGACACCGCCCAGCACCACCACTCTGTCTCCTGCCATTAAACACATATACACAAAAACACAACAACCCTCCATCGCCACCCTGTCTTCTGCCATTTAACAGATATACACAGAAATACATACACACACACACACTGAACCATCCACCAGCTCCCTCTCCCCGGCATTAAATAGATATACACAAAAGCACGCACTCATCACTCCACTACCACAATATCTCCTGCCATTGAACAGATATACACAGAAACACAAACCCACAACCCTCCGAGAACAACATGTCTCCAGCCATTAAACAGACATATACCAAAATACGCACACACAACCCTCCATCACCAAACTGTCTCCTGCCATTAAACAGATATACTCAGACGCAGACACACAAATCCCTCCACGAGCACATTGCTATTAAACGGATATACACAGAAACACAGAATCGCAACCCTCCCCATCTTCCTGTGTCCTGCCATTAAACAGATATAAACAGAAACCCAAATACTCAACCATCCACAAACACCTGTCTCCTGCCATTGAACAGAAATACACAGAAACGCACACACAAGCCTCAAACACCACGCTGCCTCGTTCCATTAAAGAGATATACACAGAAGCACACAGACACAACCCTCCACCACCACCGTGTCTCCTGCTATTATGCAGTTATACACAGAAACCTACACTTACGACCATCCACCACTATCCTGTCTGCAATAATTAAACACATATACACACAAACACGCACACACAATCCTCCATCACCATCCTGTCCACTGCCATAAAACAGATATACACAGAAACGCACACACACATCCATTCACCACCACCCTATCTCCGTCATAAACGAGACACATACAGACTCATAGACACACACACAGACAAACATAAATCCGTCAACCACCACAATGTCTCCTACCCGTAAACAGATATAGAGTCATAGACATGTAAGCATGGAAACAGACCCTTCGGTCCAACGCTTCCATGCCGACCAGATATCCCAACCAAATCTAGTCTCACCTGCCAGCACCCGGCCCATATCCCTCCAAACCCTCCTGTTCATATATCCATCCAAATGCCTCCTAAATGTTGCAATTATACAGCCTCCACCACTTCCTCTGGCAGCTCATTCCATACCCGTACCATCCTCTGTGTGAAAAGGTTGCCCATTAGGTCTCTCTCATATCTTTCCCTTCTCACTCTAAACCTGTGCTCTCTAATTCTGGAAACCCCAACCACAGGGAAAAGGCTTTGCCTATTTACGCTATCCTTACCCCTCACAATTTTGTACACCACCTATAAGATCACCCCTCACCCTCCGACGCTCCAGGGAAAACAGCCCCAGCCTGTTCAGCCACTCCCTATTGCTCAAATCTTCCAACCCTGGCAACATCCTTGTAAATAGTTTCTGAACCCTTCCAAGGTTAATAACATCTTTCCGATGGGAAGGACACCAGAATTGCACGGAATATTCCAACAGTGACGTAACCAATGTCCTGTACAGCCGCAACATGACCTCCCAACTCCTGTACTCAATACTCTGACCAATAAAAGAAAGCATACCAAACACCTTCTTCACTATCCCATCTACCTGCGACTCCACTTTCAAGGAGCTATGCACCCACGCTCCAAGGTCTCTTTGTTCAGTAACACTCCCTCGGACCTTTCCATGAAGTGTATAATTCTTCCTAAGATTTGCTTTCCCAAACTGCAGCACCTCGCATTTATTTGAATTAAACACCATCTGCTACTTCTCAGCACATTGACCCATCAGGTCAAAATCCTGTTGTAATCTAAGGTAACCCTCTTCGTTGTCAACTACACCTCCAAGAAATGCACACACACCACCCTCCATCACCAACCTGTCTCCTGCCATTAAGCAGATATGCACGGAAACACACACACACAACTCTCCACCATCACCCTGTCTCTCGTCATTATACAGTTATAATAAGAATCACGCACACACAACGCTCCACCACCCACCTGTCCTCTGCCATTGAACAGATATACACAAAAAAAAACAACATACACACATCACTCCACCGTGACCCGGTCTCCTGCTATTAAACAGATTTAAAAGAAACAAATAGACACATCCCTCCACGACCACCCTGTCTGCTGCAATTAAACAGATGTACACAGAAACTTACTCACGCAACCTTCAACCACCACTCTGTCTTTCGCCATTAAACAGATATATACAGAAACACACACACACAACCCTCCATCATTATCCTGTCTTTTGCCATTAAACACACACACAGAAAGATACACACACAACCCCCCAACACTACTCTGTTTCCTGCCATCAAACAGATATACACCGAAACACACACATATGCAAACCTCCACCACCACCCTGCCTTCTGCAATTAAACAGACATGCAATGAAACACATACTCACGTAACCCTCCACCATCACTCTGTCTCCTGTCATTAAACAGCTATACGCAAAAACAAGCACACACCACCCTCCACCACCAACCTGTCTCCTGCCATTAAGCAGATATGCACCGAATCACACGCACACTACTCTCAACCTCCACTCTGTCTCTAACCATTAAACAGATAAAAACAGAAACACACACACACACACCACCCTCCACCAGTATGCTGTCTCCTGCCAGCAATCAAATATACACCGAAACAACCACATGCAAACCTCCACCACCACCCTGTCTACTGCCATGACACAGATATACACAGAAATACTCAAACACAACCCTCCACCACCAGACTCTCTCCTGCCATTAAACCCGTATACACATAAACACACACACGCAATCCACAACCACCACCCTGTCTCCTGCCTTTAAAGGATGTACACAGAAACACGCAAGCACTCATCCCTCCACGACCACCCTGTCTCCTGCCATTAAATAGTTATAGACAGAAACAAACACTTCCCTCCACCACCACCCTGTCTCCGGACATTAAACAAATATACACAGAAACACATACACATTCAATCCTACAGGACAGCCCTGTCACCTGCCATTAAGCAGATATTCACATAAACAGACACACAACACTCCAAGACAAACCTGTCTCCTGTCATTAAACAGACATACACAGAAACACACATCCAACCTTCCACCATCACCCTGTCTCCTGCCATTAAACAGATATGCACAGAAACACACGCCCGCACGCACAGGCGCACACACAGACACAAATCACTCCACCACCACACTGTCTCCTGCTATTAAAAATACACAGAAACAAACACGCATAACCACCCACGAGCACCCTGTCTCTTCCCATTATTACATACACACAGAAACACACACCCAACACCCTGTCTCCTGCCATGAAACAGACATACACAGAATCACATACACACAGACACACACACAAACACGCATCGCTCCACAACCATCCTGTCTCTTGCCATTAAGTAGATATATACAGAGACACAAACACACGCACCCCTTCACTACAAACCAGTCTCCTTCCATTAAGCGGATATGCACAGAAACGCACACACACAAACCTCGACCACCACCACCACCATGTCTCCAGCCATTAAACAGATATACACAGAAATGCACACACACACTCAAACATAAATCCCTCCATCACCACATTGTCTCCAGCTAATAACCGTACATAAAAACAAACACACACAACCTCCACAAACCCCCGTCTCTTGTCATTAAACATATACACAGAAACACAAACCCAATTCCCCACCGCCACACTGTCTCCTGCCATTAAGCAGATATACACAGAAACTCACACACACATCCCGTCACCACCAACCTGTCTCCTGCCATTAAGTAGCAAACAGAAGCAAACACACACAAACCTCCACTACCACCCTGTCTCCTGCCATTAAACAGGTATACACAGAAATACACACACACAACTATCCACCACCACTCGTCTCCTGCGATTATACAGATATGCACAGAAACACACACACACAACACTCTACCACCATTCTGTCTCCTGCCATGTGACAGGTATGCACAGAAACAGACACACACATCCCTCTACGACCACCCTATCTCCTGCCATTAAACAGATATACACAGAAACACCGACACATAACCCTCCACCACCACTCTGTCTCATGGCATTAAACAGATATACACAGTAACATACACTCAATACTCCACCACCATGCTGTCTCCAGCCGTTAAGGAGATACACACACACAGAGGAAATAGAGACACAGGCACATTCATATATTTAAAACAGAGAAAAGTAATGTTTAGAAGGTGGGACAGTTGTTTTGAGAAACATATCAAGCAGGAACGAACAGCAACGTAGACCTGATGGGCCAAATGGCCTTATTTTAATTTCCCATGTAGTATGGCCTTAAGATGGCTGGAATATTTTCCCAAAGGTGCAATAGAAGCTGAGTTTGATAAATTCTTTTCTGAACTGCGGGATAGGTTTGAGAGGCTGAAAGGTGTACGTCTGTTTGTATTTGCTGTCCCCTTAATTCTGCAAAGAGAAGGTGACTTGCTGTGAGGTTAACACACTTTAATATTAAAGAGTCTCCTATTTCTGTCTGAGATAAGGTGGTTCCATTCTTCTTCGAACTGTGTGATCTGTGACACTGTCATTCCCCGAGAACAGTGAAGACTGGGTCATTGAATATGTTCAAGGCTGACCTTAACTGATCTTTGATGGACAGAAGAGTCCATGTTTATCGGGAACAGACAGCAATGGGATGGTCGATACAATCAGACCATCCATGATGATTCTAAACTGACCAACAGGCTGGAGGAGCCGAATGACCAACTGCTGCGCCTATCCCACATGTGGTCCTCCCAATTCATCCCTCGAGGCAGTTACACAGAGAGAGGAAGATCCCATTCTTCCAGTCAGAATCGTTAGAATGAGACAGGACGAGGCCATTCTGACCCTCTATGGAGTTTCACAGGAATAGAATACAGCCATTCAACCCGTTGAGTAAATTACACCGCACAGGAGTAGTCTTTACAAACTTTCTGGGTAGTTACACAGAAACAGGGGAGCCCTGGTTAGCGAACTGGAAATACAGAGTAGAGACAATTACTTGTTTTCAGGTTGGAAAGCTGTAATTAGAGGAATTCCTCAGGGATCAGTGTGATTTTATCAACAGTTTACAATCTAGATTAATGCCTTGGTGAAGGGCTGAATGGATTGGAGATCAATTTACTATACACCAGGATAAACATTCAATAAAATGTCAAGTGAAGGCAGAGCTTCTGCAATGGGATACAGACAGGGGAGTCAGTGAGTAAACCTGTGACAACAAGGCATCAGTGCAATTTGGGTGACTGGAACTTTGTGTTTTGGGGAAATGACAAAACAGCACTCAATAATTTAAATTGGGAGAGAATGTAGAACTCGGTGGTACTGAAGGATTTGTGTGTCCTGGTAGAAGAATCACATCAAGTTACACTGAAAGTGCAACAAGTGATTTGGAAGGGAAATAGAATGATACTGTTTCATGCAATGGGTACAGGGTTTGATCTTAGCAATTTTTTTCTGCATCATTACAAGCATTGCTGAGACCACATCTAAGGCACTGTTTGAAGTTATGATCCACTAAATTGAAAAATGAAGCAAAATTGCTTTCAAACATTTCAAAGATATTCCTCTTTACTCGGCCTAGTGATGAAGGCATGATGTTGTGAAGGATTGGCAGTTTAGGCTTGAGAATGAGAGATGTTCTCATTAACCATATAAGATCATGATGAAAGTGTAGATGGTGAATACCTGATGGATATTTTCTCTTGTCTGGGAGAATAAAACTGAGGAAGTAATTTAAGAAGAGAGAGGTTCCAAGGCAAGGTCAATGGACCGAAAATTTAACTCTATTGCCTCTTCATACATGCTGCCAGACCTGGTGAGCTTTTACAGCAATTTCTGTGTTTATTTAAGTATAAGATTGACACAGATATTGTGAAGAAATTCAGCATTTTATTTTTATAAAAACATCTTCATATCAGGTCGGGCCATTTTTTGTAAATGTAATGATTCTACATATGACAGCAGCATTGACGCACCTACATGGAGCGGGGAATCTGATGGATCATATAGTTCAGACAATGTTCAAGAATAGATCACATGGCCCATTTTAGGGTCTGGTAACATTATTGATTCAATTCAGAGAGGGAAAAATATAACCTATCTGAGACGGAACAATCTATTGCTCCTTTTCACTTTCTCTGTCCCTCATCACAGCAATGCGTGTGAACCAAAAAAAAAGCATGGAGGATTCCTGATTAGAGATTCATTGGAATCTCCCAACTGCCTGAAGCAAAAGGAATTCAGCCAAATGCAACTGTTCAAGGAAAGAATCCTGTTGTCAGATACTTGTCCAAGCAGAATAACTTCAGAAGTAATTATTCATACTCGATAGTGAGGGGGACAGCCAGGAGATTCTGTGGCTGCAAATGGGAATCCAGGATTGTATATAACCTCTCAAGTGGCAGGGTCCAGGATGTCTCAGAGCGGCTGCAGAATGCTCCCAAAGGGGAGTTGGAGCAGCCAGAAGCCATTGTGTACGTTGGTACAAATGACATAAGAGAGATTTCAGTTTTCTGAACATAGACTGAGACGGACATAGAATTAAGGGCTGAGATGGGGTGGATCCATTAATTGTGCTCAGGAAAGTTTTCTCAAGCAGTATATAGAGTCCTACTCAGAAAAGTACAAACTTCGAACAACTGTTGGGAAATAGATCAGAACAGGTGACTGAAGTTAAAGCGGGGGTTCACTTTGGGATCAGTGAGCATTGTTTTATCAATTTTCAAATAGTTATGAGGAGAGACAAAACTGATCCACCGATTCAAATTCTAAATTCGGGGAAGGTGAATTTTGATGGAATTAGACAGGAGTTGCAAGGTTTGATTGGAGTAGTTTATTTGTAGGCAAGGTTCTCAACTAATATTTCTCCTCTGTGTTTACCATGAAGAAAGACATGAGGACTTCGGAGCTTTCGAAGTTAATAGTGATATCTTGAGAATAGTCCATATCATAGTTGAGGAGTTGGTTGATGTATTAGAATGTAGGAAAGTCAGTAAATCTGCTGGTTCTGACCAAATGTATTAAAGAACACGGCAAGAGGCGAGATAAGAAACTATGCCGACTCTGTCTGATATCTTTGCACAATCGTTAACAACAGGTTAGGTCCCAGAAGACTGGAGAGGAGCGAATGTTGTGCACTTATTCAAGGAGGGAAGCAAAGAAAAATCTAGGACGATAGACCAGTAAGTTTAACATACATGGTAGGCAGGTTACTTCAGAATTTTCTGAGATATAAGTTATACATGAATTTGGAAAGGCAGGATTTAATTAGGAATAATAACTATTTACTTTAATGACAATTATTAATATCTATCACATATTTGAGTTCTTTGATGAAGCGACAACGAAGGGAGATGAGGGCTGAGCGATAGAAGTACTCAATATGGTTTTCAGTAAGGCCTTTGATAAGGTTCCCCATCATAGGCTGGTCTGGAAGATTGGATCTCATGGAATCCAGTGGGAGCTGGCAAATTGGACACACGTTTGGCTTGATGGTAGGAAGCAGAAGGTAAGAGTGGAAGGATGCTTGCTATACTGGAGGCCTGTGAATAGTGGAGTGCCTCAGGGGTCTGTGCAGGGCCTATTGCTGTTTGTTATCAATAACAATGATACTGCTGAGAATGTGCAAGGCATGATTAGTATATTTTCTAATGACAGTAAAATAGGTGGTATCCTGGACAGTGATGAAATTTTGAAAAATTGCTGTAGGAATTGATTCGATGTGGAATTACGCTCAGATATAAGAAATGAAGTTTAATATAGGTAAGTATGAGGGCTTGCATTTTGGAAAGTCAAATCAAGGTAGGAATTCCATGATGAATGGCAGGGTGTTAAATGGTGTAATGGAACAGACAGACCTTGGAATTCAGGTGCATCGTTCTCCGAAAGTAGAATTACAGGTCGAAGAAGGCTTTTGGAACACTGGCATTCATCGGCCAGGGCACAGACTATAGAAGTTGGAAAGTTATGTTGCATTACACAGGAGGTTGGTGAGGTGCAGTTGTAGTGCTGTTTTCAGTTTTGGTCATATTGGTAAAGTAATTATGTTATTAAACTGGAAAGATTGCACAAGAAATTTATAAGGATGTTGCCATGACACAAAGATCTGAGTTATAGGGAAGATTGAACAAGCTAGGACATATTTCCTTTGAGAAATGGGGTTTTCTTAAATAAACAAAATCTGCACAAGATCATGTGGGGTATGGATATGGTGAATGTACTCAAGTCATTTTTCCAAGAGTCTGAGAAATGAGGACGAGAGAGCATCAGCTAAAGGTTCGAGGGGAACATAAAAAGGAACCTGAGGGGCAACTATTTTTACACAAAAAGTGGTGCGCATATGGAGTGAGCTGCCAGTGAAAGTGGTTGAGTCATTTATGCTAAGAATATTTGAAAGGCATTAGGACAAGGACATGGATAGGAAAGGTTCCGAAACATATGGGCCAAGTGCATGGAAATGTGGATGGAGGTTTGGTCAACATGGACCAGTTTGGGCCAAAGAGCCTCTGTTCGTGGTGTACGACATTTGAATAACATTTGAGTCAAACTCTCATTTTTAACTTTGTTATGAGTTTGAATAATATTTGGACAATGTTCTTTCAAGTGAACATTGCAGAGATATTGCTTTTCACTTTGTAATTAAACGTGTGTGTGTTTGTTTGTTTGTGTGTTGTGTATGTGTGTGTGTGTTTGTGTGTGTATTCCAGAGTATTTTTCAAAGGGAAATACATGTTTGCGATATCCAGTCGTCATTTATCTTTGCTTCACAGTTTGAGGAACTTTGTTTTGTTCATAAACGTTTTGTTTTATCAGATTAAAGAAATCTGCCTGAGTTGCTCCTAACACTAACCCTGACACTCTCTGAGGACTGTATCATTCGCTGTATAATTCTAGTTATAATTAAACATTTTTGAGACCAGTGGAGGCCTGGGATGGGAAAAGGGAAAAGTGATCTAAAAACACAGGAAATTAGCGACTCAGTCAGCCAAACAGTGCAGGGCAGGTTGTTGGAGGGGATTCTGAGGGATAGGACTAACATGCATTTAGAAAGCAAGGAATAATTAAGGATTGTTAACATGTCTGTGTGATAGAAATCATGTCTCATTAATGTGATTGAGTGTTTTGAAATGGTGACAAAGAGGACCGATGAAGGCCCTGTTGTGTCCACTGTTTACACAGATTTCAGCAAAGCGTTTAATAAGATTCCACATCGTAGACAGATTACTGATGTTAGGTCACATGGAATCCAGGAAAAAGCTAACCAATTGGGTACAAAGTTAAATTGAAGTTAACAAATTGTTTCCAAGCTGGAGGCCTGCGGCGAGTGGTGTGCTGAAAGAATCACTGCTGAGCTCGTTGCTTTTCTTCATTGATATAAACGGTTTGGATGGGAATATTGGAGGCATGGTTAGTAAGTTTACAGATAACAACAAAAAAGTGGTGCAGACGATAGTGAATAAGATTATCTCAGAGGACAACGGCAACCTTGGCAATCAAAGGGTTCAAGACTGGCAGATGGAGTTTAATTTAGATATTTGTGAGTTTTTGTATTTTGATAAGTAAAATTAGTGTTGTGCCCTGGAAATGTTGCTGAACAAAGATACCTACGGGTAGGGTTCATAGTTCCTTGAAAGTGGAGTTGAAAGCTGATAGGGTGGTGAAGAATACGGTTGGCACGCTTGTTATTAATAGGTCAGAACATTTAGTATAGGAGTTGACTCGCATGTTGCACCTGTAAAGGACGCTGGTGAGGCCACTTTAAGAATACTGTGCACAGTTTACTTGGCTCTGCTGATTGGAGGATGTTGAAATGGCGCAGAAAAGATTTACAAGGACTTTTCTGTACTGAGGGGTTTTCATCTCAAGGTGAGAATGCACAGGTTGAGATTTTTTTCCCTGGACTCTCGGAGGCTGAGGGGTGACATGAAATTGATTTATAAAATCCTGAGGGGCATGGAAAGTCTGAATGGCGAAGATATTTTTACCAGGGTAGGTGAATCATGAACTTGGCTGCATAGGTTGAAGGTGAGAGGGCAAAGATTTAGAATGGATCTTAGGGGGTAAAACTTTCACACAAGAGGTGCTGCAGTTACAGCAAGCGATGTCAGAGAAGTGGTGAAAGCGAGTACAATTATACATTTAAAATATATCCGGATAGTTACATAAATAGAAATGGTTTTGAGAGATAGTAGCCAAATGATGATAAATGGAACTTGATCAGATTAGGAAATCTGGTCGATGTGGTCAAGCTGGAATAAAGGATCAGTTTCCGTGCTGTATGACTCTCTGTTTCTATATGAAGGATGGGGAAAAATTCCAAAAAGAGTACTTGAAGTGGAAATTCTCTTTCCCTGACGTTTGAGGTGCCTCTTTGTTTACATTTATTCAAAGCTGAGTTAGTTAAATATTTAACAGAGACGTGTGTGACGGATAATTGGACACTGACAGGAAAGTTGAGCTGATACTACAACCTGATCAGCCATAGTCTTAGTGCCTGGTGGTAAAGGTTCAAAGTGTCTAATGACCAACTCCTGCTCCTCAGTCCAATGTTTCTCTGTTCCATTCAGCCCCTCAAACCTGCTAGACAGGAGCATTTGGAGGTCACTTACTGCTATCACCTGGTTCACAGAAACTGAGGAGACCATTCAGCCTCTCAAGACTCTCCCACATGGTTGACGGGATTCGGAAAATGTAATTGGAAAACCCAGGCTTGGTATGAAAGAGGCCCCTCACCTCTCTTTACAGAGTTTCCCCTCTCTGCAACTTGTGCTTCGTTTGTTGATCATGTCGTAGACCCAGATTCACTGTGAATACTGCACTCAGAGATGGCTCACAAAATCTTGATATCTGCCTGAGTGCAACATTCAATAACCGCACTTCCAGGAGATTATCACCCACTAACTTTCCAATAACAGAATGTGAGAACATCAGAAACAGGAACAGGTCGTTCATCTCCCCACACCCACCCACGTCTGCCTTGCTCTTCACGAAGATCATGTCTGATCTGGTCTCGATCTCAAATCCTCTTTCATACCCAATTCCTCATAGCCATCAACTTTCTGACCGGTCAATATCCATCTATCTCCTCTTTAAATACTTGCATAGAACATAGAACAGTACAGCACACTACAGACCCATTGGCCCTTAATGTTACGCCGAACTTTCTACTCTCAGATCAGAATAACCTACATACCCTACATTGTAATATCTCCCATGTGCCTATCCAAGCGTTCCTTAAATTCTCCTAATGCAGATGACGCTACTTTCACTTCTGGCATGCATTCCACGCACCCACTACTCTCAATGTAAAGAACCGACCTCTGACCTCTCCTTTCAACGTTCCTCCAAATTATGCCCTCTCCTGATAACCATTTTTGACCTCGGAAAAAGTCACTGGCTATCCACTGTATCAATGCCTCTCAACATGTTGCACATCTCTATCAAGTCACCTCTCATCCTTCTTCACTGCAATGAGAAAAACCCTGGCTCCCTTCACATTTCTTCATGAGACTTGCCATCCAGTCCAGGCATCAGCCTGGTAAATTTCCTCTACACCCTTCCACACCCTTCCAATAAAGTGGCCACCATAACTGAACACAATATTCCAAGTGCAGTCTAACCAGGGCTTGATAGAGCGGATACATTACCTCGAGGTTCTTAAGCTCAATGCCCCTGTTAATGAAAGCCAACACACCATCCGCCTTCTTAAGAACCATATCAACTTGAATAGCAAATTTGAGGGATCTATGGACATGGACCCCAAGGTACCTCTGTGCCTCCACACTGATAAGAGTCCTACATTTAACCATGCAATCTGCATTCACAAAGAGAGTCACTTCACAATTTTCCAGGCTAAACTCCATCTCACACTTATCAGAACAGCTCTGCATCCCGTAAATGTCCCATTGCAACCTACAACAGCCCTTCGATCGATGAACAATTCCACAAACCTTAGTGTCATCAGGAAATTTACGAACCCACCTTTCCACTTCCTCATCTAAGTCATGAATAAAAATCACAAAGAGTAGAGACCCCAGAACCGATTCCTGTGGGACACCACTGGTCGCTTTCAGTGGTCTAGCTCCCCTAATTCTCTGTGTAAGAGAATTCCTCCCATTTACTACACTCTGTTTGAAGAAAATATTATCTGCTTCTACACGTTGAGTTAGGTAGAGAGTCTGGGCCTGAACGCAAGGCAATATTTGACTGAGGATGACACCGAGGAGCCTGAGCAAAATTGCAGTTAATGAGAATCGATTGTGACCTCTCCAGTGTTTGAAGTCATTCACAGCACAAGGGAAGATGTGTATCATCGGTGGGCATCGACCAGCTCAGCCGTGGGACATCACAGCAGGAGATCCCCAGGGTAGCTTCCTCAGCCCAGGCAATACAAGTTTGTCAGTGGGGAATCCCTGAAGTGTGGAAGCAGGCCATTCAGCCCATCAGATCAAAAGTGGGATGTTCACGGAAGATCACACAATGTTCAGAACAATTTGACCCCTTTAGCTCCTGAACAACTTTGTGTGCATTTGCAACAAGACCTGGACAACATTTGTGCTGTTAAAATATGAGTAACATTAATGTAACAGCACTATATATTTCCACAGTAAAAGAAATAATTCATTCTGCACCTCAATCTGCTTTACAGATTAACATATATACTGCACTATCATGTTCCTCGTGGTTTCATTACTCACAGTACACATGTGTTACTTTAACATGGTTTTCCGGCAGTAGGAATGAAGCCAGTTTTTGAACCATTCTCCAAGGTGTCTTTCATCTCCAAGTCAGATGGCAAGTCCTCATCCATCGTCCTTTCCACCACTGTAATACTATCTTTGACAAGCAATGCCACACCTCCCCCTCTTTTACCCCCACCTCTGACCCTACTAAAACATTTAAATCCTGGAACCTGCAACAGCCAATCCTGTCCCTGTTCTAGCCATGTCTCCGTCATAGCCACAACATGGAAGTCCCAGGTACCAACCCACGCTGCAAGTTCACCTACCTTATTTCGTATACTTCTTGCATTGAAGTATACACACTTCAAGCCACTTTCCTGTTTACAGACACCCTCCTTGGAAATTGATGCCATGTTCCTAACCTCCCTACACTCCAGGCCCTGCACCCTGAAGCTACAATCTGGGTTCCCATGCCCCTGCAGAGTTAGTTTAAACCCCCCCCCAAGAGCACTAGCAAACCTCCCCCCAAGGAAACTGGTGCCCCTCAGTTCAGGTGTAGACCATCCTGTTTATAGAGGTCCCACCGTCCCCAGAAAGAACCCCAGTTATCCAAAAACCGGAATCCCTCCCTCCTGCACCATCCCTGTAGCCACGCATTTAAGTGTTCTCTTTCCCTATTCCTCGAATCTCTATCACGTGGCACGGGTAACAAACCAGAGACAACAACTCTGTTCGTTCTAACTCTGAGCTTCCAACCTAGCTCCCTGAAAGCCTGTCTAACATCCTCGGCATTCCTCCTACCTATGTCGTTGGTGCCAATATGGACCACGACTTCGGGCTGCTCCCCCTCCCCCTCCAGGACCCGGAAAACACGATCAGAGACATCACGTACCCTTGCACCTGGGAGGCAACATACCAAACGTGAGTCTCTCTCGTTCCCACAAAACCGCCTATCTGTGCCCCGAACTATCGAGTCCCCAATTACTACTGCTCTGCTCTTCTTCACCCTTCCCTTCTGAGTAACGGGGACAGGCTCCGTGCCAGAGACCTGAGCCCCGTTACTTACCCCTGGTAAGTCATCCCCCCACAAGTATCCAAAACGGTATACTTGTTCTTGGGGGGAACGGCCGCAGGGGGTCCCTGCACTGGCTGCTTCCTCCCAGTCCCCCTCACTGTCACCCATCTATCTGCCATCTTTGGAGTTACTACTTCCCTATAACTCTGATCTATGACCCCCTCTGCCTCCCGAATGATCCGAAGTTCATCCAACTCCAGCTCCAGTTCCCTAACACGGTCTTGGAGGAGCTGGAGATGGGTGCACTTCCTGCAAGTGTAATCGGCAGGGACGTCGATGGCATCCCTCACCTCATACATGTTGCAGGAGGAACATTGCACTGCCTTCACTGCCATCCCTCTAAAGCTAACTTTTATTTTAAAAAAAACTGGGTCTAAAGAATACAACAAGCAAAATTCAGTACTTACCTACTTACCACAACAGGTGTTATTATTAGGTTAGAGGAGGAGGGCGGGTGGGAGGCACTACCCGTGTAGTGCCTCGGGTTCCTCTCCTTCGCGATTTAAAGGGGGAAAAAACCTACCCAGGTAAGCTTACACTAACTGCCCCTCTGGTCGTCGTCACTTCCCCCTGGTACTCCCGCTCTTTCTGTGAAGAGAGAGTGAAAGAGAAAAAAAAAACTCCGCTGCCCGCTACCGGTAAGCACTTTTAAAACCAAACGGTCTTACCTTCGCTGCTGCTCGCACTGGAAATGACCGACGGCTTCGAAGGGTGAGTATAAATACTCACCGCTTTCCTTCCCGGCTGCCCCTCTGGTCGTCGTCACTTCCCCCTGGTGCTCCCGCTCTTTCTGTGAAGAGAGAGTGAAAGAGAAAAAAAACTCCGCTGCCCGCTACCGGTAAGCACTTTTAAAACCAAACGGTCTTACCTTCGCTGCTGCTCGCACTGGAAAAATCAAACTGTTCTGAATTGATTGTTGGACCTGGTGACCAACCCTCATGCAGAAGAATACCCAGATGCCTCTGCATAGCAAATGGTGCAACTTTTTTAAGGTCAAGTAATAACTTCTTTGGTAATGTTACTCCAACCAAACAATATGGCTTTACATTTATGAACATTGTATTCCATTTGCCAGACCATTGCCCACTCACTCACTGTATTTATGTTCCTCTGCAAATTTTCCCACTCCGCCACACACTTTGTTCTGCTACTCATCTTAGTCTCATATGCAAAATTTGACACCCTACATGTGGTCCCCAAATCCAAATCGTCTGTATCAATTGTAAAAAATCGCAGTCCCAACACTGATCCTTGAGGCACACTACTAGTCACTGATTGCCAGCCAGAATTAAACTCATTTATCCCCACACTTTGCTTCTTGGTCGATAACCAATCTTCTATCCATGCTGATACTATAACTCTAATGCCATTCACCCTTATATTATGAAACAGCCTCTTGCACAGCACCTTGTTGAAGGCCTTTTGGAAATCCAAGTACACCATATCCACTGGGTCCCTGTTGTCCACTTTGCTCGAAGTGTCTTCATAGAGTTCCAAAAGATTTGTCAAATATGACCTGCCCTTCATGAGCCCATGCTGTGTCTGCCCAATGGGACAATTTCTATCGAGATTCCCTGCTCGTTCTTCCTTGATAATAAACCCAAGCATCTTTCCCACTACAGAGAATAAGCTGTATAATTCCCCATCTTTTGTCTACCTCCATTTTTAAAACAGTGGCATCACTTTTGCTGCTTTCCAGTCCGCTGGGACTGCCACAGAGTCCAGTGAATTTTGGAAAGTTACTGCAAGTGCATTTGCTATTTCTCCTGGCATCTCTTTTAGTACCATGGGATGCATTCCGTCAGGGTCAGGAGACTTTTCTATCATTAGAACAATTACCTCCAACAATCCAAAACTAACTGTTCCGTAATAATGATTGTTTCCAAATCCTCACCTACCTTTGTCTCTTTGTTAATTACTGACAAGATATTAGTGTCTTCCACTGTGATATCCCCGAACTAAATGCTCCTGCTCATTTTCCAAATGGCCAACATTTTACTTTAGCCACTCTTTTCTCGTCATAGAAATCAATATAAACTTTTGCTATCTGTCTTTATAGTCAGTGCTAGTTTATTTTTCTCATGTTCTATCTTACTATTATTTATAGCTCTTTTCTCATGTTCTATCTTAGTATTCTTTATAGCTCTTCTGTGGATTTCTGTTGACCTTTAAAGTTTTCCAAGTTCTAGTTTCATGCTATTTTTTAGCCACTTTGTTTGCCTTCTCTTTCAATTTGATCATTTTTCTTAAATACCTATCGCAGAGTATCCCTTTTCTTACAGTCCATCTTTTTCACTGGAATATACCTTTGCTGAACACCTTGTAAAATGTCTTTGAAAATCTTCCACTGCTCATCAACTGTCCCACCATAAAATCTTTGTTTTCGGTCTACTTTATCTAGGTTCTCCCTCATTCTATTGTAGTTCTCCGTTTTCAAGCTCAGGACCCAGGTATTAGATTTTATCTTCACACTTGCCGTATATATTCTAAATTCAACCATACAGTGATCACTTCTTCCAAGAGGATCCCTAACTCTGAAGTCATTAATTATTCCTGTCTTATTGCACAGGGGCAAGATCTTGGATAGCTAGTTCCCTTGTGGTTCCATTTCATAATGTTCAAGAAAACTATCATGGATACACTTAATGAACTCCTCAGGGCTACCCTGACTGAGCTGGTTCGACCAATCTACATGGAGATTAAAATCACCATGATAATAGCTGTACCGTTTTTACAGGCATTAGTTATTTCTTTGTTTATTGCCATTCACAATGTGATGTTATTATTTGGTGGCCTACACACTACGCCTACCAATGACATTCTTGTTCGAATTTTGAATGCATCATTCATGTTTCTCCTAACGTACGGCAATAACAACAACTACTTGCATTGCATGCAATCTTTTATAATGGCAAATCTCCTAAGGTGCTTCATGGATGACCAAAACATTGATTAAAGAGAATGATTTTAAAATACATCTTAAAGGAATGATAGAGAAGGTTAGGAAGGCAATTGCACAGACTTCTGCCCTTGACATCTCCAATTGTGGAGTGTGGCAGATGGGGTGGGTTGGAAAGGGAACGTGCAAAGGGGAAATGGAGGGGCGCAGGCAGTGCATAAGGTCTTAAGGATAGAGAAGCTTCCAGATTGAGTTTGCCTGTCAAAGAGAGTCTGGCTGCCTCATGGAATTTGAAGCACAGCAATGGGTCCATGCATGTCAAGTATAGTATAATGGTGGCTGAGAGAACTTTTGATGAGGACTCGTCTACTGCGGTAGTGTGGGCTAAGTTTAGAAACAGGAGAGGAGAGATCACACTGCTTGGAGTTTTTTTTGTAGGCTTCCGCAGAGTTCCAGAGAGGTGGAAGAGAGGAATAGCAAAATTATTCTGGGTAGGAGTGAAAGTAACATGGTGGTCATTATGGGTGACTTTAACTTCCCCAACATTGACTGGAAATGCTATAACTCTGGTACGTCGCACGCATCAGTTTTTGTTCAATGTGTACAGGAGGGTTTCCTGACACAGGATGTGGAAGGGCCGACAAAAGGGGAGTCCACATTGGATCTAGTGCTTGTTAATGAATTAGACTAGGTGTTTGATTTAGTTGTGGATGAGCACTTTGGAAAGAATGATCCGAATTCAGTTAAGTTTAGTTTAGCGATGGAAAGGGACAGGTACATACCACAGGGCAATTATAATGCGATTAGGCAGGAATTAGGATGCATAGAATGGGGTAGCAAAATGCAGGGGATGCAGACTATTGAAATGTGGAGCTGGTTTAAGGGACAGATATTGCGTGTTCTTGATAGGTACGTCCCTGTCAGGCAGAGTGGAAGTAATAAGGTAAGGGAACCGTGGTTTACTGCCGCAATTGCATCTCTTGTTAAGAAGAAGTAGGAGGCTTATGTGTTGATGAGGCAAGATGTTACAGATGAGGCAATGGAGAGTTACAGATCAGCTAGGAAGGATTTAATGAGAGAGTTAAGAAGAGCAAATAGGGGACAAAAGCAGTATTTAGCGAAGAGAATAAAGGAAAACCCTGAAGCTTTCTATAGGTATGTGAGGAATAAGATAGGGTAGGAATAGGGCGAATCAAAGACAGAAGTGGGAAGTGGAGTGTGGACCCTGTGGAGATCGGAGAGGTGCTAACTGAAAAGTTCCAATTGGTTTTCACTCAGGAAAAGAAGAATACTGGAGAGGAGAAGAATGAGGTACGAGATATTAGACTAGAAAGGATCAAGGTTATTTATGAACAGGTGTTCTCAATTCTAGAAGGAGCGAAAGTAGACGAGTCCCCTGGGCTGGATGGGATATATCCGAGGATTCTCTGGGAAGTATGGGGAAGATAGCAGAGCCTTTGGCTTTGATATTTGACTCTTCATTGTCTACAGGTTTGGTACCAGAAGACTGGAGGATTGCAAATGTTGAGCCCTTGATCAAGAAAGGCAGTAGAGATGACCCAGGTAATTATAGACCAGTGATCCTTCCTTCTGTTGTAGGAAAGGTTTTGGAAAGGATTCTAAGAGATATGGTTTATAATCATCTGGCAAACACCAATTTGTTTTCAGATAGTCAACATGGTTTTGACAAGGGCAGTTTGTGTCTCACAACCCTCATTGAGATTTTGAGAAGGTAGATGATGGTAGGGCAGTTGACGTGGTATGCATGGACTTTATTAAAGCCTTTGGTAAGTTTCCACGTGGTAGGCTGTTGGAGAAAATGCAGAGACATGGAATTGAGGTTGATTTAGCAGTTTGAATTAGATGCTGGCTTTCTGAAAGAAGTGGTTGATGGAAAGTGGTGGTTGATGGAAAATATTCAGCCTGGAGTCCGGTTACTAGTGGTGTGCCACAAGGATCTGTTTTGGGACCACTGCTGTTTGTTTTTTTTAAAAAATGACTTAGACACAGGAATAGGTGGATGGATTAGTAAATTTGCAGATGACACTAAAGTCGGTAGAGTAGTCGACAGTGTGCAAGAATGTGACAGGTTGCAGGGGGACTTGGATAAACTGCAGAATTGGCCTGAGGGGTGGCAAATTAAGTTCAATGCAGCTAAATGTGAGGTGATGCGCTTTGGGAAGAATAACAGGAAGGCTGAGTACTAGGTAAATGGAAAGATTTTTGGGAGTGTGGATGTGCAGAGGGATGTTGGAGTCCATGTACATAGATACCTGAAAGTTGCCACCCAGGTGAATAGTACTGTTAAGGCGGCACACGGTGTATTAGGTTTCATTCGTAGAGGGACTGGGTTCCGGAGCCGCAATATCATGCTGTAACTATACAAAACGCTGGTGCAGCCATACTTGGAAAATTGTGCGCAGTTCTGGTGCCCATATTTCAGGAAGGATGTGGAAGCATTGGAAAAGGTGCAGATGAGATTTACCAGGATGTTGCATGGTCTGGAGAGGAAAGGTTGAGAGACTTGAACCCGTTCTCATTGGCAAGAAGAAGGCTAAGAGGGGAGTTGATCGAGACATACATGATGATGAGAGGCTCATATAGGGTTGATAGTGAAAGTCGTTTTCCTAGGATGATGATATCTTTTTCCTAGGATGATGTACGAGGGGGTATAACTACAAATTGAGGGGTGATAGATTTAAGACAGATGTCAGAGGCAGGTTCTTTACTCAGTGTGGTTAGGGCGTGGAATGCACTACCTGCTAATGTAGTTAACTCAGCCACATTAGGGAGATTTAAACAATCCTTTAGATAAGCACATGGGTGATTTTGGGATATTGTAGGGGATGAGCTGAGGATAGTTTACAGGTTAGCGCAACATGAAGAACAGAAGGGCCTGTTCTGCACTGTATTGTTGTATGACTATAACAGGAGATTTCTCCTGTCTTAAACAGAGTGGCGGATCTTGTATTGCAGGCTTACAAAATGTCACTGATATATACCAAACATGCACCAGATAGAGTCAGGGCAATAATAAGATGCTGCAACAGGAGGGGAACATATAACTCGATACAGAACCATATTCCTTCTCACCTATTTTCCCCTCCAAAACTGAGCGCCTTCCAGAAAAGCACCACGATATCCCACTACAACACTTTGCCTCACAACCGTGGTATCTGGCTGTGCACTAGGAGAAGTGTAACAGTCTGTAGTGGGTCCCACTGGGGCCCTGAATCACTTGGTAAAGACTAAAATCATCTGAGCATTGAGAGCCCCACTACATTACATGCATTTTCTATTGTTTTAATTCTGTTCCTGACTTCCCTTGTTTTTCCAAATGAACCTTTCAAAGTCGTTATTACACACACCTGCACAAGCTGTGAATGGAACCCAGGCATCTCGGTCCAAGGTTCGGGATATTTTCACCGCATCACAAGCCATCCACTCTAACTTTCCTTGTCCCTTAGCCTGCTGAGTCACGCCTGAATCAACCCTGCAATTGGGAGGAAGGGGGGGAACTGTAGGACCGAGCAGCGGCCGGTCCTCCAACTAGAGTGAATGAGGAGCGGGGCCAAAGCATTCTCGGGGAGTGAACGCTTCAGGGTTGGTCAGAAAGCAAACTGTTTTGCACGACTGATCATTCTCACTACATAGTGGAGCATTAAATCTCTTTCATAAATCAATGTATCTATGGCTTGTCTTGTGGACCAGTGTCTTCAAGCATTCTAACTCCTATAACAGTTCCTATCTCTGTCATTTCCTCCCCTCTCACTAATCACTTCACATAATTGAAACCTCCAGTCCAGGCGACCATTCATTTCACTGTAACTTGCTACAGTCTCTACAACATGCCTTGTCTTGATAGCCTCCTTCTCCAACAACTGGAGACATAGGGTCTGTTTCTGTGCTGCATGACTCTTCGTCCGAAGTTTTCAAAATTGAATGAATCGCAATTGCCTGTGTTTGGCCCATATCCCTTCAAATCTTCTCCTCTCCATGTACCCTGCCCAAGTGTCTTTTACATGTTGTAGTTGAACTTGTTTTACCATTTCCTCTGGCAGTCCATTCCATCTATGCACCATCCTCTGTGCAAACTGTTGCCCCTCAGCTCCTTCTTTAAATCATTGCTCTGTCACCTAATGTTTATGCCTCCAGCTATGGACTCACCGACCCTTGGCTATTCACCTTACTTCGGCCCTACATGGTTTCATAAACCTTTGTAAGGTCACCCCGTGGCCTCCTCTGCCCAGGAGAAATATTGATGACAATGTTACAAATATGTCCAACTCATGTACTCAATGCTCTGACCAATGAAGACAAGTGTGCCAAATGCCGTTTTCACCATCCTGTCCCCCTGCGATGCCAATCCAAGGAACATTGTAACTGAATCCCTTGGTCTCTCTCTCTGTTCGACAACACTGCCTAAGGCCTGACCATTAACAGTATTAGTCCTCCCTGGTTTGTCTTAACTATATCCAACATCTGAATTAAATTCCATCTTTCATTCCTTGGCCCACTGGTCCAGTTGACTAACATCCCCTTCGATAACTATATTCCTTGCCCACTCTTCCACTAATCTTGGTATCCACATACGT